>NC_068309.1:39282535-39895517 GCF_025860055.1 Xyrauchen texanus
TTCTTGAGGTATCACCCTGGGATGCTTTTTAAACAGTATTGAAGGAGTTCCCATCTATGTTGGGCACTTATTGCTTCTTTTCTTTATTATTTGGTCCAAGTCATCAATTTCAAAAACTTTTTTTTTTTTTATAAAATTTTAGTTTTAATATTAATTAAGTTAATATGGTGGAACAATTATATTTTTGTCTACAAATCTCATTTCAAACATTTTAGCAAACCCCTTCATCATATCATAAGATCATAAGAAACATTTCAGTCAAGTGTTTAAAAAATGTTAACCGGTAGTGTATGTGTGTGTGTGTATATATATATATATGTGTGTGTGTGTGTGTGTGTTTGTTTGGTTGTTTGTCTGCTTTAGTAAAGATTATCACAACATAATCTAAAACATAACATTAGTCTTATTTTGTCAAATAATGTGCTGCATAACTGAGCATATCTATAACTTGATGAAAACTTATTTTCAGTACAACAGAACTCTTGCATGTGACATTTCACTAAACACTAGTAACATATTTATTTAGTCATTTCTTAGATTTCAAGCTTTCATTTAGAATTTTTCACGTGAGGTCAAAATAATACATCCTTTTATATACTGGACCTGTGTTTTGACAGAAGTTCTGGACTTCCGGATAAGATGCTGGATATATGACCTGGTGTGATTTTTGAAGCACAAAATGCTGCAGTTTAATTATATAAGTATATAGTCTGCAGGTGCTGCACGCATCACATTGAATGAGTGCACTCATCTGTCATCTGTTACAATAAGCACAGCTTGCAATGCTCTTAAAATGTGTGTTATCGTATTAAATCAAAGTTGTTCTTTTAGAATAGGGTTCCAAATGATGCCAGGGGGTGCTGAGAGCAAATCAGTAGAGAGGGGGGTGTTAGGTCACAAATGGGGGTTGTTTATCAGTCATATTAATCATTTGTTGATGCGTGCGTGGCAAGATGCTCGTGCCTTGCGGACGATCTTAAGGTTTCTATGCAGCTTTTATCACAAAATGCGCATCGCGCGTCACAGATATTTTAATGTTTTATTTTTTATTTGTTATTATTATTATTTTTTTTGGAGAACACAAAGTCTCAGCTTTTAAATTTTGTCAAATAATTATGGTGGGTCGGTGTGTTCCATAGTCAGGGAATGAAGTAGAGTTTGTTTAGAAGATAAAAAGAGCTAGAATCAGTTAAATCATTTATCATTTAAGCTGACTGTATGTTCAAAGTGGTACAATCACATTGACAGAATGTCTTTGAATTCTATCCTCACTACCGCATGCATAGTTCCACATGTGCCTTGGTTCACAAATTTTTGTGACTTATTGTTGAATGCATGTGTTATGGAATTCACAGTCCCTGTAGCTTCCACTTATATACAGATACAATTGTATCTTTAAGTTGCATTCAGTAAAAGGTTAAATAAAAATATAAAACTGTTAATCAAATCCTTAACCATGCTCAAAATGGAAACACAAAATCAAGGTTATCAGGGCTGATGTCAGCAGTAATTTATGGAAAAAAAAAAAAAAAGAAATTTCATGCTTTTAGCAGCCTGCCAAAAAAAAATTACAAAAAAACAGTTACCAGAAAAAGTTGTAGTACCATGTAATGAAATGTTTCATTTCACATTCTCCCTCTAAGAGTTAGATTTTGTTAGATCATATGAAAATGAAAAGTCAGATGAAGTGTGTGTATGACCTTTTTTCTGCTAAATACAAACAGAGATTTTTAGAAGAAAAATGGTCAATTCAATGCAAGTAATTGGTGACCAGAACACTGAAGCTAAAAAAAGCATCTTAAGTCATCATAAATCCATACAATTCTGTCAATATCTTCTGAAGCAATTAAATCGGTTTTGGATGAGAACAGACCAAAATAAAACAAAGTTTTTAAATCTTTTGTGTAGTCTCCTTGACTATCATGATCTCAATCTCAGTTACACTTCCTATAGCTCCATCTAGTGCTCTGCGCATGTGTCAAGCACTAGGAAGTAGGGCTGGGCGATATATAGAATATTAACAATATAATTGCCACGATTTTGCTGAAAATATCAAATTAAGCAATATCATATATATCGCTATGATTTTAAAATGCTATCTATTTTGCAATTTAGTTTTATTAAGAGCATCAGTTGACTACTGTCACAATCCATCAGGGCTGCACAATTCATCAAAATAACATAAAAATGGCTTTATGGTCATATGTGGTTATTAAACTGTAAAAGGCTGTGGTGAAAGATAGATAAGCATGTCTGTGTTCTTCAGAAAGTGCAATGTTCTGTATATGCACAGGGCTCATGGGCTTGTGTTGTTTTTTTTTTCCCTTTTCCCTCCCCTTTTTCTCCCAATTTGGAATGCCCAATTCCCAAATGCAGTCTAAGTCCTCGTGGTGGCATAGTGACTCGACTCAATCTGGGTGGAGGAGGACGAATCTCAGTTGCCTCCGCATCTGAGACCATCAATCTCATTGTCAAACTCATCTTATCAAGTTTACCCCATGTGACTCTACCCTCCCTAGCAACCGGGCCAATTTAGTTGCTTAGGAAACCTGTCTGGAGTCACTCAGCACGCCCTGGATTCGAACTCATGACTCCAGGGGTGGTAGTCAGCATCTTTATTAAAAAAAAAGCTCCATTTGAAGTGTGAAAATAAAAGTTCCAGGTGAAAGTGATGTGTCAAAGTAGAAGCTCAACCTTGTTCATTTGCAAAAAAAGTTTTAGTAAAAAGTTCATGAAGGTAAATAATACTTTTTATTAAGCTACTATGTATCATTGTATATAAAATATAAATATGCATATCAATGATTAGATCTCATTGTCCCTCGTTTTAATTTAGTGGAAAAACTGAGGAAACCTGCTATCATTAATGTAAAATTGATTTTTATTCTATGTCTTTTAATAAATGTAATCTATTTGGCTACATTGGCAATTTGGATGAAATTATGCTTCCTTTGACTGAAAAAAAACTTTTGAACCATTTCATAGCATATACATAATTATCTAGATATTTTAGATAAAAGTTTGGAGTAATGTACAGTTTTGCTCTTATTGAAAGAAATTGCTACTTTTATTCAACAAAGTGGCATTCAACTGATCACAATGAATAGTCAGGACATTAATAACGTGAAGTATTACTATTACAATTTGAAATAAATATTCAGAACTTCTTAAACTACTTGTTATCAAAAAATCCTCCACATGCTGCAATGACAGCTTTGCAGATCCTTGGCAGGTGACATTTCACCCCACGCTTCCTGTAGCACTTGCCATAGATGTGGGCATCATCTTGCCAACAATGTCTTGTCGGACACTTCTCACGCACCTTACAGTCTAGCTGATCCCACAAAAGCTCAATGGGGTTAAGATCCATAACACTCTTTTCCAATTATCTGTTGTCCAATGTCTGTGTTTCTTTGCCCACTCTAACCTTTTCTTTTTGTTTTTCTGTTTCAAAAGTGGCTTTTCCTTAGCAATTCTTCCCATAAGGCCTGCACCCCAGAGTCTTCTCTTTACTGTTGTACATGAAACTGGTGTTGAGCGTTTAGAATTCAATGAAGCTGAGGACATGTGAGGCATCTATTTCTCAAACTAGAGACTCTGATGTACTTACTGTATCCTCTTGTTTAGTTGTACATCTGGCCATCCACATCTCTTTCTTTCCTTGTTAGAGCCAGTTATCCTTTGCCTTTAAAGACAGTAGTGTACACCTTTGTATGCAATTTTCTTGGCTATTTCAAGCTTTTGCTCTACTAGGAAGTGCAATTGATCTTGAAATCATGATTTTTCCTAGAGACTGCAAAAGGAAGATGCACAGAGAAAACCAACCCAACTCACCAAAAACCAACTGGATCACATCAGAAGACATTGATTAAACTACTGGAGTTTTATGGATTACTTTTTTGGAGCTTCTGCAATGGTAGCCAAATTAAACAGATGCTAATATGGACAAGTTGCTTGACATGTACTCATTTTATTGTTGGGCCTATGCAGTTCATTGTAACATGGGGTGGCTGTGGCTCAGGTAGTAGAGCGGGTCGGCCGCTAATCGCAGGGTTGGCAGTTCGATTCCCGGCCCACATGACTCCACGTGCCGAAGTGTCCTGGGCAAGACACTGGACCCCAAATTGCTCCCAATGGCAGGTTAGCACCTTGCATGGCAGCTCTGCTGCCGTTGGTACATGAGGGTGAATGGGTGAATGGGACACAGTGTAAAGCACTTTGGTAACCTCTAAGGTTAAAAAAGGCACTATATAAGTGCAGACCATTTACCATTAAAAATTTAATTGTTTGATTTGAAGGGCATTTTTATTTAATTTCGAGTAAGCTAAGTGAGATGTGTTGGAATTCAATGTCCATGTAAATTCTCATTCCTGATGCATAACCAGTTGAGAAACACAAGCAAATATAGATTTTCTGATTTGCTTGCAAGTTGTTGTAGGATACTGATCCCCAGATTATATTTGTATTGCTTAATTTGCTTTACACAGCAAGTAGACAACAGTTAGGCAGGGTCAAATTGTGGCATCCAGGAAACTGGGTGAATTTCACAGACACTCAGGGATTTCGTGTAAATGCATTTCCCCTCAATGGCGACTCTGCCTGGTCACACTGCAGTATGACTGCTAGAGCAAAAGTCATGTGATTTACAAGAAATCTGATTCTGCAATTAGCTGACAGTTGAGAGGTATCCTGAGGCACTGCAGTGAAGACACCTTCAATTCTTTACCTTTCTTATAATCAAACGTCTGCCAGACACTTAAAGTATAGGCTAGTTAATGAGTATATAGAGTCATTGTAAACACAATGCAAACATTTTTACTGAACTATTTTAATATTTAGTTTTTTGTTTTGTTTTTGTATCTTTTTGCATTACACTTTATGGGCAAAATTGTACATCATTTTGATGTAAAACAAATGTTTAATTGTTTATCTTAAAACCTTGTTATTTAATCTGTGTAGTTGAATAATTTACTAGCTACAGCTTTCTTCGTTAGCAAGGTGTGCTTTTGTTTTGAGTTTATAGCCCTTATGTTAGGTCATACAGAAGCCATGTTGCAGATTTCATTTGCACTTTTGGGTTGCACTGCAGCAAAAATATTCAGTTGAAACTGGACAAGTGGTTTATTTGGAACTTAAGATCACCTATATTCAGAAAAGAGATTGACAGAATATGCATTCAGTCACATATCATGTATTATTTAAACCATGCTGTGCCAAGAGCACACGATTGTAATGGTGTTATTCAGTTAGTTTACAGTGCACAAGCGTTTCAAAGTCTTCCACTATTGCAAGGAGTTAAAAGTTAACTTCTGCAGTCATTATATATTTTTTTATATCAAGACATTGATATGGTCATTACTGTTTTTCACTGACAAGTAAGGATTATTTGATAACCTAAAAAAATACAAAAACATTCCTACACGCTTGTGTTGGCATAATAGACATTTCCAACAACCGTGGTAAAATTAAATACCATGTGCCTGATCATTCCTGTAAAATAGCAAAAAATCTCTTTTCCATGCAGCTCTATTCATACAACAAAAATGCCAAACTGGATCAAACTGCTATTAAGCATTTCTTAGGTACATAAGAAATTCAATACTGATGACGGGGACTATGTTCAGAGATCACAACATTATTTAGACCAGGCATTATGTAATGCCAGTTGTTTTTTGGGCTGCATAATCGTATTCATATATGAAAGGAAATTTAGATACTGTTGATACCACCTTTTATACAACGTGGTGTATTTCCTTTATGCAGTATGTGCCTGTGTTTTTTTAATAGATTTTGGATGTTTTATCCACATTGATTCTGAGTGCCTGAAGAAAAGTGCAATGTCAGTTAAGATCCAGATGCACTCATGAGTCAAATTCATTTCATGTCATGTACCACAGGGGTTTTCAAACTTTTTAATCACAAGGACCCCCAAATATGATGATTCCATGCTGGGGACCCCTTTACCTAATATATAAAGGTAACTATGTATTTTTGAATAAATAATTGTATATAATGTAAAGACATATTTCAATTCATATTACAATAAATGTAAATATGAAATGCTGTTTCAATAACAATTTTCTTTTATTATTTGGCAACTCACTATAGCCAAAAATAATTCTCACAATTAACAATTATATGTAGCTTCTGTAGTTTTTGGTATTTCTGAACAATGAAAAAATATATACATTAACTGAACAGGGTACATTTTTTCACAGTATTAATGCACTGATAGATGAAAAGTTAAACCTGAAGGGCAGCATTTGCATATTCAAACATGTGAATCAAACTAAACAACACCACATTCACTGATTCAAGATGTCCTAATGGGATGGATTAGCCTGTGGCTTCAACACAGTTTGTCAATGCGTGGTTTCATTTTAGTGAAAGCCAGGCGCATGTCACTGTCACATATTCCCTGATGTCTTTAGTTTTTGTGCTTTTATGTTGAAATTCTTGTTTAGTTCCTGTTAGTTTTGTAGTCCTTTGTAGTTCTATTCCTTGATTGGTTCTCCCAGATTATTTCTCATTCCCTGATTGTTTCCCCAGGTGTTCCTCGTTCCCTTGTTTGTTCCCTTGTGTATTTAAGCCCTTGATTCCCCCAGTTCGTTTGTCAGTTCTTGCATGTTTTGTTATGCTCTGTTCCCTGTGTTTTTCTTTAGTCTGTGTTTTCTTGTTTATTTTAATAAAGCTGCACTTCGATCCTCATTCTTTGCCTGCCTTGTCACAGAAAATAATCTGGGAGAACCAATCAAGGAATAGAACTACAAAGGACTACAAAACTAACAGGAACTAAACAAGAATTTCAACACAAAAACAAAAGACAACATGGAATATGTGACAGTCACTTTCGACCTCCAGACGGGCCTGGTGCTTGGACTGAAGTACTTTCAGTGCTGATTCAAGCAATTCAAAGGCACTTAGTGACTTGTTTTTGGTCAGGATACCATTGGGTCTGATCTGCTGCACTGTATCTTCCTATACAAGAAGGGGGGCAGGGTCTGGTTGACATTAAGGCAAGAATAATGACTTTTCACTTACAAACCGCTCAAAGACTGTTATAAGTACAACAGCAATTCTGCTTGGATGAACACTGCAACAGCCCTTTTGCAGAGGGTAGGCTCTTATGCATTGTTGGTAGAGTCCGAGTTGGTAGACCTTACCCCCTATTATAAATCTATGCTTAAGGCTTGGAAAGTTTTTACTGTGTCAAGATCACCTGATTTATCAGCCGGGTCTTGGCTGTTGGAAGAACTATTGTTTTTAACCCTCTTTTTTTTCTTCAAGATTTGTATCATCTGCATGATTACGTTCACGGTTGCTGGCTGCTGGATACATGAAGATTGGCCATGTATTGAGTAGCAGTGTGGAAGTTATAAGCCAAAGGACTGAAGTGAAATCTGTAAGATTGATACAGCAATTTGTTGCAGAAGTACGTGGGAAGTTAAGAGAGGAGTAGATCTTCAGGACAACACAAAGATGATTCATGAGTGGACAGAGGGGCATGATTATGTATTTCCTACACTCATCGTTAGTGCTGCTGTGGAGAATTGGGAAGAAGATGATCACTGTTTGCTGACGTTTAAAACCCCAGTTTTAGATTGTTTCGAGTCAACTGGGAAGAAGGCCTTGTACTTGACTTGTGTGAAAGGTGTCAAATGCTAGGTTTTTGACTGGTGCTTTTTCAACAATATGGAGGGATCTTTTTGGACTTGACTCTTCACCTGAAGGCTGCTGGCATACTCTGTACAAATGTCCAATTAATAAGCAGACAGGTGATCTCCAGTGGAAAATTGTACATGGAGTAGTAGCTACAAACAGACATGTGGTGCATCTTAATCCTAGAGTTGGGGTGGGTTGTCATTTTAGAGGTAGAATCCTTGTTCCATTTATTTGTGTAGTGCTCACGTTTAGGGGATCTTTTTTCCCTTTTAAGCAATTGGTTTGTATATTTGGGTGAGGAGTTTTCCTTCCAATTGTTTATTTATGGGCCTAGGTATTTAGTTCAAAGAAAAAGGACTTTGGTTTTAATACTTTTTTTATCTGGCATTGCAAAATTAGTAAAAAATAAACAAGAAAAAATAAACTTCTAGGGCAAGATGCAATAAGTGTGGTTCCTATGTTCTTGGGACTTGTGGAAGCTAGAATAAAAGTAGAGTTTGCTTACTACAAGTTGGTGGACTCAGAGGTTAAATTGTCATCATATTAACTTCAGAGTGTATCAAATCTCACTGATATAGGGTACAAAAAGAATGAAAAACTAGCAAAGTGCGCAGAGCTCGCCATTCACACATATGACCCTTGCATGGCATCACGTGACCTATCATTTGCATTTCTTAAACATTGTCAGTAGTCAGTATGTCTACGAAGTTAAATAAGTTATTTTTCCTGACCTTTGGTGGGAAGGAAATGTTGAGACAGACCTCTTGGAACTTTAATGGAATACCCCTGTCATAAACCTTTCTCCATAAAAATGTCTGGATTCTCGATACAACTTTTGATACCACCAAAAAAATAGGCAATATCGTATTGAATACACTCCTTTATTCTATTAAAATGCTAAATTTCAATGTAAATAATAAATTAAAACAATAATATGTTTCCTTTGAGTGTTTCTCAATTAAGGAAACATTGCTTCATAATTTTAAAGTAGGATCTTATGAAATTAGTTTTCTTTATTCTTTCTAAATTCTGTATGTTTTCCCAAATTCCACTTTTTCCATGTTTTAAAGTTGAATAATTTCATCATCAAAATTGTGTCTATTCAAATGACCCCAAAATCCTATCAAATTAAAATAGATCAGTTACTTATCAACAAAACCTTTTTAATTAAGTGATATAGTGGAATTCTTCACATCATAATCTAAAACACAATATTGGTCTTATTTTCTCAAATAAAGTGCTGTACAAAAGAGCAGATTTAAGAATCGGACTGATAGGGGCTTGTGTCATGGTTGGCAGAAGCTGTCCATTCTTTAATGATTCCGTATAAACTTCTAGCACAAGTGGAGCCAGTTCTGTAGCATAAGATCTAAAAAACTTAGCGGCAAAGCTATTTGGCCCCAGAGCTATTAACTCGCTAAGCTCCTCCTAAGTTTATCTCAGAATCAAGATAATTGTTTTGCTCAGTCTTCAGTTTATGGAGTTCTAATGGTTCCACAAAGTTTCTAATATCTTAATCAGTAGACGAAGACATGGAACTATAGAGATCAAGATAGAATTCTTTAAAAGCATTATTAATATCAATTGCCGAGGTAATAATTTCACCACCCACAGATTTAACTGAGGGAATGGTAGAAAAAGACTCTCTCTGATTTATATAACTAGCCAGAAGCTTCCCTGCTTTGTCCTCAAAGTAAGACTATCTTGCCCTAAATAGCCAAAACTCCACCTTCTGTGACAATAGTAGTATATATGTATTTCAATCTGGTAAATTAAAATCAAACAACATTCTGCACTTAAGCTCTGCACTTTTAATATTCCCTTCAAACTCCACAAGTTCTCATGTTTTGGATTTTTTGGTGAATGAGGCATACTTTATGATCCGAACCCTAAGAACCACCTAAAATCCCTCCCAAGCAAAGCCCACAGAGGATACTGAGGACTAGTTGGTCTCCATATAAACATTGATTTCAGCCTTTAACATTTGTTGGAAATCAGGATTTTGAAAAAGGTATACATTAAAGCGCAAACTATATGATTTATCTTTCTCCATATGTGGCAACACCTCTAAACACGCCAGGGTGTGATCTGAGACTAAAGTGTTTCCAATTGAGCAATCCACAACAGATGAAATGAGGGACTTGAAATTTGATACTAGAATCCATTCTAGAATAAATCTTCAGGACTGATTAAAATAATGTATAGTCCCTACCAGATAGGTTCAAAAGTCTCCAAATATCTGCAAGACCAAGATTTTAACACATCCTGTGAATGTTGCTCCGAGGGGCTTACACACTTTTTCCCAATATTATATCATTAAGGGTGCCAGGGGCTTGCAGCATCCCTTCAAGATATATAAAAAAGCCCTGATCATCAGCATTAGGTGTTTGAATTGATTAGGGGTGCCAGGGGCTTGCAGCATCACTTCAAGATCTATAAAAAAGCCCTGATCATAATATTTGTGGCCAGAGTCAACTTTTGCCCCTGAATTTTTGCCAAAACAATAATGACTCTTCCTAATTTATCATTAATCTGTTTGAGACATTTGAACTGCAGATCTTTACTTATCAATGTAATGACTCCCCTGCTCTTACTTGAGCCCGCACTAAAGAAAACATGTTCACTCCATATCTTTTCAAATCTTTCCTGTGGGGAAAGATGCGTTTCTTGAAGAAACACTATATCATATTTTTTACGTTTAAGAAAAGAAATAATCTTCCTTCTTTTTATGGGGTGCCCCAACCCATTCACATTCCACGTGGAGAGAGGCAATCCACTCATATTATCATTTGACATTTTGACATATTAGAAACATATTAGTGTGTCAAAAATAAATTTATAAAGACCACATTATCCATTAGTGCAACAAACAATCCCGGAAATCCCCCCAACTGGCATCCATCCCTCTAAACTCAAACAGTCCATGCACGCCTACGAGAGTCACTGCGACAACTTTGCCATTAGATTGCTCAAGACCAGTGCTTCTAAACAAATTTTTTGAGACCGAATTACAGAGCAAAAAATAATCTATAAAACAAACTCCAGTCATTAAATGGAATTAACACAAAAACTTGTAAATTCATCCTAGCAGAACCAGCACAAACAAATAAAAAAGGAAAGGGCAGTCAAACGAATGTTCAGTAAGCCAGCCTATTCAGCTAATGCATGAGTACAACAAAAGACACAAACACTCCAATGTCTGACAAGAGATATTCCACAAAACAATCTCCAGGCCACAGGAGGCATAAGCACCAAAACATGCTTATTTATCCACAGACTCCTGCCACTAGGCAGAACAGCACAAAAGTGACAAAAAGGCAGCCAATTTCCAACAATTAAGTGAATGTTCAGTGAGTCTGGCCCACTAAACAGCAACATAAAAGTTACCAAATGGTTAACTCAGTTAAATGTTTTAATGAAGGCAGTGCTTGCTGTGGGAATGTAAATTCTCTATGTTCATCCTTAGTATCTATTCTCAATTTGGCCAGAAACATCTGAGCAAAAGCGACCTTCCATTGATGTAACACGTTTCTCTCTTGTAAAATTTGCATAGTCTGGGAACAAGTAAATGTTGTGGTTCTTCCAACAAAGCTTTCCTTTACTCCTTGCCTCGCGTAACACAAGATCTTTATCAGATGATCTCAGAAATTTGGCCAGAATTTATCAGGGCCTGTCACCCTCAGCGGATCTCCGAGCCGGCACCCTGTGAACTCGCTTGATTTCCATCTTGGCCTGTTATGTCGAGCAGAATTGATTTTACCATATCTCGGCCTTCTTCATGCTCAGGAGTTCTAACAATTAGGACGTTGTTCCATCGATTACGATTCTCCAAATCCTCCAGTTTTTCCCAAATGCATTACAAATCCACTTTGTTCGCTAGTGGGTTAGCATCTAATGCCCCCTCGGATTACTCCAGATAATCGATCCATTTCTCTACGTCCCCGATTCTTGAAAATTGAGTTAATTAAAAGAGGTTCGGAAGGAGCTTGTTAATTTTAATCTAACAAATCACAGCCCACAAGCAGGAGTATATATACTGCTGCTTACCTGTTTCCTGTGACAACTCTCCTGACATGTGGGTCCCACCCTCAAGCCAGCAAGATGTCAGAACTGGATCTCTTTCCCTCCGATGAGGAACTCTTCAACTCTCCCATTATTGCTTCATCACAGCCATCCGATTCCGGCAAAGACACTTCTCTGTCCAACGCCTTCATTGATCCGGCTGCTCCAAGGGCTCAGCTC
Organism: Xyrauchen texanus; assembly: GCF_025860055.1. Taxonomy (NCBI): domain Eukaryota; kingdom Metazoa; phylum Chordata; class Actinopteri; order Cypriniformes; family Catostomidae; genus Xyrauchen; species Xyrauchen texanus. The sequence goes on from NC_068309.1 coordinate 39,294,440, forward strand.
ACTCAGCAACCCACACTCCAAGATGGAGGAATTAGCCCTCTCCTCCACCGTCCAGATCTATCAGATCTTCAACCTCTGCCAACCATCCAACTATACCTGTCATTTAAAAATGGAAAGTTAATAAACTTCGCCAAGCTCTAGCCACTTCTAACATCCACTTCTCTCGCAGGCTAAGCAAAAATGTCTAGGTTACTGTTGTAACCTCCATTCCCTAATGGAGGGAACGAGACATTGTGTCAAGTGAAGCGACACTAGGGAGCTTTCTTGAAGGCCTCTGTTACCTCTGAACTTGAGAAAAGGCCAATGAGAATTTCGCAGACAGAATTTGCATGTCCCTCCCCCGGACATACGGGTATAAAGGGAGGTAATAGGCCATTACACTAGGTCGGTTCAGCGTCGTGGCCGTGGGGACGAAACGTCTCATTCCCTCCATCAGGGAACGGAGGTTACAACAGTAACCTAGACATTCCCCGTCTGTCGCTTACATTGTGTCGAGTGAAGTGACACTAGAGGTCCCTATTCAATCACGCCATGCTCTGAACCATGTACGTGCACTGCTGACGCAGGTGCGGGCAGGCAGTTGCGTGCCAAAGCTGCGTCAGACTGCACGTACCCTTCCCCAATGCCCCATAAAAAATCGTCATAAACTTTTTAGGTTCCCGGCATCCCAGAGGGATCGCCACCTTGGACATTTATGTATGCTATCATGGCGGTGCTGTCTGAGTGAATCAAGACATGCTTGCCCCGAAGTAGCAGGAGGAACCTCCGCAGGGCAAAGATTACAGCCAGCAACTGTAGGCAGTTGTTGTGCCAACCCAGCCGAGGCCACGTCCAGAAGCTGGCGGCTGCGTGCCCGTTGCACATGGCACCCCAACTCTATTTGGAGGCATCTGTGGTGACCAGAACGCATTGGGACACCACTGTAGGGGGACTCCTGTCCACAGAAAACAGAGGTCTGGCCAGGGTTTGAAAGTTTGGCGGCAGGCAGGGGTGATGAACACACTGTATGTGCTGTGGCGCCATGCCCATCTCAGGACTCGAGTCTGAAGCCAGTGCTGAAGCGGTCTCATATGCATCAACCCCAGTGACGCAACTGGCGCGGAGGATGCCATATACCCCAGGAGCCTCTGGAAATGTTTTAGAGGAACCGCTGTGCCTGGCTTGAATAATGTGCATGTGCAGTCGAGGCATTTCAGCCCCGACTGCACATGCTCTGTGGTGCCTGAGCACCTGGTCCCTGTGGGCACACAGTGACTCTCGAGAGTGGACTAGGATGAGCCAGTTGTCGAGGTAATTGAGGATGTGGATGCCCAATTCCCTTAGCGGGGCAAGGGCTGCCTCTGTGACCTTTGTGAAGATGCGAGGGGACGTGACATGCCGAAGGGGAGGACCTTGTACTGGTACACCAGGCCGTCGAACGCGAACTGTTGGAGGGGTCGGTGTCGAGGCAAGATAGAGATGAGGAAGTACGCGTCCTTCAGGTCTACTGCTGCGAACCAATCTTGATGCTGGACACAAGTTAGAATGTGTTTTTGCATGAGCATTTTGAACGGGAGTTTGTGCAAGGCCCGGTTGTAAACTTGCAAGTCCAAGATCGGTCGTAAGCTGCCGCCTTTCTTGGGTACGATGAAGTAAGGGTTGTAGAAACCCTACTTCATCTCGGCTGGAGGGACAGGCTCTATCGTGTCTTTGAGTAAGAGGGTCGCGATCATCAGGTGTTGACATCTTCGCCGTGCACCGAGGTAAAGTGGACACCACTGAAAGAGGGTGGGGGCCTGGCGAACTGGATCGTGTAGCCAAGTCGGATGGTCCTGGCCACAAGTTGGGAAGAAGCAGTCATGGGTCCGGAGGTGAGGGGTCCGCATCTGGGGTGCCAGGACTGCCGGAGTGTGACACTCACAGGTTGCCGTGAGAAAAGCATTTGCGGTCCAGATGACCCAGGAAATTAGGAAATCACTCTTTTATTGAGAATTTGGGTACCACAGCCAGAAGGGGGTGCGGCAAAGTAAATAACGTCAAACAAGGATTCTCCTCCCAGCCCTCCATCGGGGGACAGAGTGGTTTGCTTACCAGCTCCAGAGCAAACATCTCGTTCCCTGGGTCGTCCGTCTCAGGAATGCTTGGGAGCATTCCGGGTCCTCAAGTATGTTTGGGAGGTGGGGGCGTGTGCTTACTGCAGTGCGCTTGACGCTGGGGCTGAGAGCTGGGCCCAGGTTGAGGCGGATCGCACTGGATCGGTGTCGGGGTATGATGTGGGAAATGGCCTCCATCTGTTCCTTCACCACCGAGAACCGCTGGGCGAAGTCATCAATAGTGTCACCGAATAGGCCGAGATGGGAGCCTGGGGCGTTTAGAAAACAAGCTTTGTCTACTTCAGCATCTCGACCAAGTTCAGCCATAAGTGACCTTCCTGGACCACGAGAGTGGCATCGCCTGCCCGAGTGTCCACGCTGTGACCTTCATGGCCCAGAGGGGGAGGTCGGTCCAGCGCAGTTCCAGCAACACGTCAGGGTCAGGACAACCCAAGTGCAGATCGTTGAGGAGGCAGCCTGTCCGGTGGCGATGTAGGCTTTGGTGGTCAGTGATGACATCATCCTACAGGCCTTGGAGGGTGTGGCAATCCCACATGGTGGAGGCGTTTTTGGGGCACAGGTGGATCGCAACCGCTCTGTCCACCTGGGGGACCTCCGAGTACCAATGGGCCGCACCACTGTCGAGGGTAGTGAGAGCGGATGAGCGAGGAGGTCAGTTGCGGGCAGTGAAAGGTGCCCTCCATAACCTCGTCAGCTCATCATGCACCTCTGGGAAGAAAGGGACCGTGGGGCGGGGGGGCGTGTTTATGAGCGACACCCGGACCCGAGGAACCAATTGTATAGCCGTGAGGGCTACGGGAAGGACAGAGGGTTCCAGTTCAACCCCACGCTGATGACGGCCTGGGCAAACATGTCAGCCATCTGGCCGTCAGCCTCATACTGGGCGTGCCCGAAGGTTGCAGTCCAGTCGAGTCTTCCGCGTCAGACGCTGGAACGCTCTCCAATGCAGAGGCGAATTCATCATTCATCTCGGGGTGCTCGAGGGAGTAAACAGACTGTCCGTGAGGTGAGCCGCCACAGGAGTCAACGAGTGTGCTGGGGGGTGGGTGGTTTTTGGGATCTACCCGGCGAAACCAAGCCCGCTGCCATCCCCAAATCACCTCCATCGCCAGCCGGGTCATCCTCAATCCCGTGGGAAGAAGGAGTGACGCGGGGCGGCTGGAGTGCCGTTCCTCTTTAAGTAGGAAAGTCGCGACCGCAACTTTGCCATGGTCAAGTTCTCGCAGTGAGAACATGAACCATCCACAAACACCACCTCAGTGTGATCGTGGCCCAGACACACAAGGCAGCGTCTGTAACCAGAGAGAAACCGAGAGAGCGGAGAGAAATTGACCGCATCTAGGAACTACACAGGGGCGGAAGGGCATCTTTACAAAGGTGCGTCCTGAAAAGGATGTTCAACGCCAGCTGTTTTTACTCTTTTAGAGAAAATAAACTCTTTTAGGAAATGTTCTCTTTTAGATGCACTGTCGAAGCGCCCATGGGCAAAGCTGCACTGCCATGCAGAGAAGGAGAAAGCCGTAGATCCAACAGCAGACGCTCTACAGAGGTGAGTGGAACAGTAGTGATCTCTGCTCGCTGATCGCACAACCGCTCGGCTCCGAAGAAGAAATCTGAATGAACAGAATGATTTCCTCCCTTTATACCCGTATGTCTAGGGGAGGGACAAGCAAATTCTGTCTAATAAGTTCTCATTGGCCTTTTCTCAAGTTCAGAGGTAACCGAGGCCTTCAAGAAAGTCTCCTAGTGTCGACACAACGTCAAAGTGAGCGACAGACGGGGAGCCAATTATATGATTTGTATGTCTCTTCCCAACATGACATTCCTTCTACCTCTAAAATCCCAGAGAACGTGATAGCCGAATCCTTACCTTCTACCAGTTCCTCCAGACACGACGTTTCAGCTCGCAAACACCACGACCACTCAAAACCCTCCAGGGTTTCAGGTACAGGCCATTTATCCCTCACCAAACTTCCATCCCGTAAAGGGCCTTCAGCCAGTGTGGCATCAGCGTCAGGCCTAGAGCCTAGCAAGCCACCACCACCCCTTTCTCTCTCATTCCAGCCTCAGCTTACTTCACTCCCAACCACCGGGCATCCTGATGCAGGAGTCTGCCTGCCCCCACCACTCGGAGATTCATCAACCTCAGAGGCTCTAAATTCTTCTCCTCAACCAGCCTGCCTCAGCTCTCTCCCCCTGTCCTACCCTTGGGCTTTAGGAGCGGAATCGAGCGCAAAGCTGCCACCACTAACGACAAACGCTCCAGCCCAATGTTGACCTTTTCCAGCTCCTCCCCTCTCACTTTTTCCTGCCTTCGGAGCCGCCCCAAGCTTGAGGATGCCTCTGCCTTCAGAGCCGACTCCGCACTCTCATTCTCGGTGGGCCTCAAACAGCCCACCCCTCTACTTTCACCCTCAATACATCTACGTCTCTAGCTATTCCCCCAAATGCCATGGAACCCCTGCAAATGTCCAATAATCTCCGGACCCAGATTTTGTCAGGTGCGGATATAGACCTTTCTGCTCTCATCTCCCTTTACCCCACCAACGAGCCACAACGCCTTTTAGATTGTGGCAATTTTTCAGTAACACTTAAAAACAATAAAATCACCTACGCTGTCCTTGGCAGAGTTCTGTATTTCGTTCAGCCATTATACAGAAGTTATTTGCTCTATGTTTCCACAGAACAAATAATCCCCAGGGGGATTCTACCAAGGTCCTTAACCTCTTGTCAAAAGAAGAGTTTTTTACGTTCGCCGGCAGTGCGCGGTTTTCAAACGGACGACGAGCCGAGGATGAGAGAATATAGTTGCAAGATACAGAAGAATAAGAAAACATCATATTTGAAGTAAGTTAAGGTTTAGCATCATGTTTGTTTGCTTAATACATTTTATGAGACACTGTAAGAGTTAATAAGGCTCCAATAGGCTACAGGTTAATCAGATTAGAGAGATCGTTTTGCAATTTAGCATAACAATCCTTACGCTTACACCTGCACTAGTAATACATGCATATATCGTGCAGTATTTAAGTTACAGTATACAAATGTTTAGCTAATGTGGGGAAGTAGAATACAGCTTCAGCGAGTAAACATTTAGCAGTTTGAAATCGATTAGCTAGTTCAGTTACTTCAGTTCAGAGGAGGGCTAGCAATGATCAAACTGGTAACTTAGACTGGTAGTTGATTTTAATGTACAGTTATGAAAATGAGGATTTGTAATTAAGATAAAAATGTTGGTCATTGGATTATTAGATGTAACCATAGGCTGTCATATTTTTGCACAGGATCAATTAAACATGAAAAGAAAGGGAGAGATATATTTTTAAAGGGAGAGTTCTTTTTAAAGAAGCACAAACAGGCAGATCAGGTACAAACAGACCCTAGCCCTTGCATCCCCACTGGACCCCAGAGCAGCTGCCTAGCTGAGGCTAGTCAGAGTCAGTGTGGTCAGACTTCAGGACCACCAACAGGTCAGAGCATCTACCAGATACAGGCAGTCAGTCACATGCCAAGTTCAGGAATTTACGTTGAGATAATTGTATCAGATTAAAAGGATAGTTCACCCAAAAATAATATAATAATCATTTACTCACCCTCATGCCATTCCAAACCTGTATGACCTTCTTCTGCAGAACACAAAAGAAGATATTTTGAAGCATGTTGGTAACCAAATAGTTTTGGGTTCCTGTCGACTTCAATTGTATTTTTTCTTCTATACTATGGAAGTGATTGGAAACCAAAACTGTTTAATTACAGCATGCTTAAAAATATAATATTTTGTGTTCAGCAGAAGAAAGTCAGTCATACAGGTTTGGACGTTTAAAATGTTGGTTCATGTGTGTTCTTGTTGTTGATGGCTGTGGCATTTATATTGTGATTATACACAAATTGTTCTTGTAAAAAGATGTATCAAGGGATGACACAGAGACCTTTTGTTCTGAGAAAGACATTGAGCCAGAGCTGCCAGGAGATGTTCAACACTTATAAACACTTGTAAATTCTTTCCTCTCTGTAAGTACTGTGTGAAATTCTTTTATGTATTTTTTTGTAAATGTGAGGTTTTTTTGTAACTAAACTCAGCATTTAATGTAACAGACACATGGTACTGTATCTTGTCTCCTTGGTAATTAAACTTTATTTTCTGAAAATATTTAGGATGTTCAACACTTGTAGACACAAACAGAGTGACCCAATACTTTCCTCTATGTGAGTGAGTGTGTGTGTGTGTGTGTGTGTTATTACTATCAATACCAGAAAACAGCTTGTAAATCATACATACCACATTTTTTTACATTTATATATTTAAGTGATGGGGTTTAGGGCAGGGGTGGGCAAACTTTTTGGCTCAAGGGCCACACTGGGTTTTAAAATTTGACAGCGGGCCGGCCCAGTACCAGATTATCCCAGCAAACACATTTACATGGCAACATCTGACGTTCTGACAATTAATTTATGCTATAGATATCCCCCATTTAGCATTGTTATGTTTTGAGGTTCATTTTTAAATAGTCAGATAATTATATTCTTTTTAAATATTGTTTATCCTTAGTATTATTTAATGGGCCTAACAGTAAATTAGCAACAAAACACCAGCAAGTGTACACTTAGAAGAGTAAAAATGACAGAAGGTTACGTTAATTCAACTTTAATAAAACTGCATATGGTAATCAAATTGCACTTCATACACAAAAGTCATACATTTGTGAAAAAAAAACTAAATAAACGAATATACACATTTATTTTAAGTATAATAAATAAAACATAAAAAACAAAGGCAGATCAGAACATTTAATGAACAAAACCGGGTTCTGTACATGGCAGAGGCAGGGGAGCGTAGTCGAAAGCCGGGCGATAAAGGTCGGTAACCGGAAGCAGTCCAAGACATCTACAAATCCAGAGGAGCAAAGAAACTAAATATCAGACAAATCAAATGAAAAACTAAACAGGCGTACAAACGGTTACAAAAATTTTTTTCCCCTCTGAGTTTCCAAAAAAGGAAAAAACATTAACGTGCAACAAGGAGCCTATGCACTTAAGTCGCTGTCTGTTCAAGGAGTGCTGAAATGTCAATGATTCAATCGTGCCAACGTTCTGTTTGCTGGGATAAGGATTTATAAATTACATATGAAACTCAATACCTAAAAAGTAAAGATTAGCCAACCTACCTACCTTATTCAGTTTCAGTGAGAACAGTGTTGTTGATCACCCTTTTTTGCCAGCGCATCGAAGTTTGGTGTCAGTTTAGTTGTGGCAATTCTCAGGACCTATCTCAGGTGATCATCAGTTAACTGGGATCTGTGGCGTGCTTTGTTGATGTTCATCACGCTGAACGTCTGCTCACACACGTAAGTAGAGCCAAACAACACCAGCATCTTCTGTGCCAACTGTCGGATGTTTGGAAACTTGGTTTCATTGAGTGAAGCATAAAACTTATCCACTTTCAAGGAGTCAAACCTCTCCTTTAGGATGGAGTCACAGTGCAGATCTATCAATTCCAATTGCAACTCCTGCGGCGCTGTTTCAGAGTCCAGTGACAGGGGACATGACACCAGCTGAAGAGACTTCTCGATTTTTTCAAAATCAGAGAATCGGCGGAAAGATTCTCTGTGCAGGACATCCAGTGATTTGCTGTATTTCTTCGCATGTTGAGAGGCCTCTTTCAGCGTCGCTAGTGTGGGGAAATGAGCGAATGTGTTGTTTGAAATTTGCCTTGAGAATAAAGTCAGTTTGGTTTTGAAGGCTTTCACATTTGCATGCATGTCATGCACAAATTGATCTTTCCCTTGTAGCTTCTCGTTCAGCACGTTCATGTGTGCCAATATGTCCACAGCGAACGCAAAATCACAAAGCCAGTCTGTGTCGCTCAGCTCAGGAAAATCACCAGCCTTCCCCATTAACTCCAAAAATGAGCTTATCTCCCTTTGAGCTCCCACACTCGCTGACATGCTTTCCCCAAACTTAACCAACGGACATTAGAGTGGTACAGTAAGTCCTGGTGATCAGCATCAGTTTCTTCAAGGAATTGAATGAACTGACGATGGTTAAGTCCTCTTGCTCTAATGAAGTTTACAAGCTTTACGACTACCTTCACTACGTGATCAAGCTGCAAGACAGACTTGCACAGGACTTCCTGGTGGATTATGCAGTGCAGGAAAATGATATCCAACTCAGGGTTTTCCGCTTTCACCTTATCCTTGATTCTTTTCAGCAGCCCAACGTTTTTTCCTGTCAAATTTGGCGATCCATCTGTGGTGACATCCACAAGTTTACACCATGGTAACTTAAGCCTCTCGATGACAAAGCTGTCATACAAGTCCACTCCTCGTGCTGTCCCCTTTATGGACTCCATGGCCAAAAACTCCTCCGTGATCTCAAAATTATCGTCAATCCCTCTGATAAAAATTAAGAGCTGCGCGGTGTCTTTTATGTCGTTACTTTCGTCCAGTGCTAACGAATAGAACTTAAATGACTCTGCTTTTTTGTTCAAGTCGCTGGTCAAATCTTCGTCAATTAGTTGTATACGGCGGGTCACTGTTCTGCGTGATAAACTAATTTGTTCAAATTAGTTTTTGCTCTCTGGACACAAGAGACTCACAGTCTCTACCATGCATTCTTTCAAAAACTCCCCTTCGGAGAAAGGCTTGCCGACCTTTGCTAATTTGAATACCAACTTGCCTTGGTACTTGACTCCTGAATAGTAGCTTGTCGAAGAAAAATATTTTGCTGAGCCTGTAAATTGGCTGCTAACCTCTGAGCAGTAGCCTTCCTTTCTTGCTCTGACTGGTTGCTAACATAGTTAGCATGCTTGGTGGAAAAGTGGCGGCTGATATTGTATTCTTTGAAAACTGCAATGGTTTCTTGGCAAATAAGACATACGGCCTTTGATCGGACTTCGGTGAAAAAATATTTAGCTGTCCACTCCTTATTAAAAATGCGGCACTCACTGTCCACTTTTCTTTTCTTTGGTCCACTCATTGTTAATTAAAAAAATTCTGTCTCACTCCGCAGCGTGAGTTTTGCAATGTAACCATTATTTAGTCACTGTATGGTTTCCATGGTGCCGCGTCATTGCTTGTCACGTGACACACCGCAGCGCAGCCACAACAGTGCTGAATGAATTGATCTGCTTTATTCAAGTATTGCAGGAAAAAGGCAAAATGAATGCAATATTTAAGACAATTTTCTAAATACTCGACGGGCCGGATTAAACAGCCTAACGGGCCGTATGTGGCCCGCGGGCCGTAGTTTGCCCACCCCTGGTTTAGGGGATAGAAAATACAGTTTGTATAGTATAAAAATCATTATGGAAGTTCCCCATAAAACATGGAAAACCAACATTGTGTGTGTCTGTGTGTGTGCGTGTGTGTGTGTGTGTGGACCCCCGAAAGTAGCAGTGGCCACCCCCTGGCCACCCCAAATATAAAACTCTAGTTCCGCCACTGTCTGCTAGACACACACCAGGATCAAATAACTTAATTTCTGACTCACTTTCCCGCATTTCCTTTCAGAAATTCAGAGATTATTAGCTCCAGAGGCAGACTCGACTCCAATCCTGGTACCTCCCTGTTTGGAGCTGAGATTCCTATAGACCATCCCCTCAAACAACTTCTCACTGCATCACTTGACTCCATCATACAAGCTGTCTCACCGTTAACTCTCCAAACCTACTGGAAAGCCTGCAAAGGCTTCAAACTATTTCACCAAACCTATAAGCTGCAGTTCCCATATTTTTCCCTACAATCCATTTCATTTTTTATTTCTTTCCTTAATCAATTCAAAGGCATTCAACCATGTACCATCAAAGGCTATCTGATCGGCGTACATTTCTTCAACAAATTAATATTCGGCAAGTTAGCCCCAGCAATCAATAACCCCAAAATTTCTCTGCTAATTAAAGGAATTAAAAAATCACAACCTGCAATGGTCTTGGTTAACATTCATTAAGCACAGCCCGCACGCTTGATGCTATGTTCATTCTAGATTTTTTCGGCTTTCTGCTATTCTCAGAAATTACTGTCAACACTCATTTTGATTCCAAAATCCATCCCACCTTCTCAGAACTGCAAATTATAGATAACGAAACAATCAGACTCTTCATTAAACAAAGCAACAGATCAATTTAAAAAGGGGCATTCAATTTACATTTTCAATTTGCCCTACCCAATCCAACCTTACCAATTTCTCGCTTCATTTCTCACATACAGACATTCCCACATCAAGTCCCCTCTGGATCCGCTATTTACCGATGAGAATAACCACGTAGTTTCAAGATTTTGGTTTCAAAACACCTTAAATCAGTCCTCCTCCATTCCAGCATCCCAGCAAAACTTTACTCCAGTCATTCATCCACCAACCACTCAAACTCTTATTCAATAATTATTTCCTTAACAGGAAATATCTTCCTGTTAAATATCTTCCTGTTAATCTTCCATTAACTTGAATTATTTGATTTTTCTTCACTTAGAATAATGATACTTGTTTATTTTCTGTGTTTATTACATTTACATTCATCATGAATGCAAGCTGATGTTTACATATGTCCAAAGTTACTTTGAAATGAGCAGTCATTATGATTATGGCCTCTGTTCTCTAATGTTGCCAGGATTTTCAACCAAGGGGGTTGATGGAGAATATATCTAACAAAATTTTCTGTAATTATCATGACATTTCTAACCTTTTCAGTGAATATTACTTAATAATCTGCTAAGCATTGTACAGTGTAATATAGTTATGTTCAGAAATATATTCTAAATTTGTATTGCCACAGAGAAAAACTTGGGTCTGTAAATGTTCAAACCCCTTGCTCCATTGTCTTTATTCACCATAAAGGAAACATTTATCAAATGGGTTTGGCATGGAATAATGACTAGACTTGTTTTACTTAAGCATAACACTCTGTTTGAAATGAAAAATCACAGCAATATAATTTTAGCTGTTGTCAAATATTGAGGAAGAATGAGAGAATTGTTTTCTACCTTTCTGTTTGTAATGTGTAGGCATGCGAGCAAGACAATAATGATGAAGACGATGAGGAGATAAAGAACCCAAAAGCAGTTTATTAACTAAAAACATGAAAGTATCTAAAACAAAATAAAAACCTTGAACAAGAACCATGACTATTAAAGTGAAACGAGAACCAAACCGAACAAAGTTACATTAACACATTTAAATATGACAAAAACACATTTAAAAATGAAATATTGCCCCACCCAAGGGCGGCTGCCAACACCCAAACATAAACAAGACTAACAAAAGAGTTCAATAGGGAGCTGGGGGGGTTATTGATGTATGACCTGGCGAGACAGGGCATGGAGCAGGAGACCAGTGTGGAGCCAGTGGTAACAGTCTCCATGGCCGTGAGCACAGACAGTGACGAGGGAACAGCCTCCATGGTCATGGGCACAGACATTGACGGGGGAACAGCCTTTGTATCTGTGAGTACTGGAAGGGACTGGGAAATTACCTCTGTGGACATGGACACTGGCAGTGACAGGGAAAATACCTCTGTTGTCATGAGCACTGGCAGCGACTGGGGAATGACCTCCATGGTCGTGAACACTGGGAGTGATGATAAAGACCTCCGTGGTCATGAGCACGGGTATTGCTTGGGGAGTAGGAGCTCTTCTTCTCCTTTTCCGCTTCTGAACGTCTGTGAGCACAACTGGGGGAGAATTGGAAGGCAGAGCCATAGGAGGCCAGAGGGGCGTAGCCATGGGAGGCTCGATGAAGGAAGTATCCAGGACCAGGAAGGCTTGAGAGAAAGTGGACTCCATTGAAAAGGAGCTTGGAGACCACTGGAGCCATAGCCCCCCCCATGGGGATTGCAATGCTGGCTCTAGGACGGACGAGGTTTGCAACTCTGTATCTGGGACAGGCAAGGCTTGCAACGCTGGCTCTGACAACAAGAATCATGACTAAAGCAAAACAACAAGAACCAAACCAAACATTAACACATTTAAACATTACTGGTGGTCTTAATTCATAAACAAGGATTATGATACGGTTGCTTATATTGCCATGCAAAGTTTATTTGCTTATTTTGCAAATTTTTGTCATTTAAAAATTGATTGAGTAAAGACATTCAAGCTATTGTGTTTAAGACCTTTTAGGAACTATTCTTGCTATTTTTTTGCTTAATATATTTTATATATATATACTACATTTTAATACATCTTGTTGCGTAGGGTAATGTTTTACTTTCATTATGACATAATTTCTAACATTTAATTGCCTTGAGAAAAATAAGCATGAATGACTATAAATTTATCATTTTTATTACAAATAAATATATACATTATGTACAGTAAAGAACCCCATTCCATAAGTCAAACAGCTTAATTTTGTAAGTGGTGGGTGTACATATCCAATCCATACGAAACAACCTCACATGAACAATAACGGAATCTAACAAATTCATATTAAATGAGATTACATGGTAACAAATCTGTACAACTGGCATCAACACCACAATCCATAATTTAAAAATATATATTTTTTATTTTAGCCTTTCAATGGAGAGGTTCTGAAAGATCCATTAAATGAAATCACATCACATTCAAGTTCTTATATTGTAAGAACTAAAACTCAAAGGAGGCTGAATACACAGTAGGTCTGTTTTTTGAAATTTCTGTTTTTCAGAGCAAGTAGAATAATACATTTGAGTTGTCTCCTCAATTAAGTATTGTAGCCTGAGTAACTAGCAGTGTCACAGGCATACTTCTAGACATTTTTCCAAATAAGATTCTTGTGTGTTCCAATGTTTAGAAGAATGACATGGATCGAGATGTCCTCCTAAATGCTACTGAGGTACAAAGTTGAGTTTGAGTGAAGTGCATTCCAAACAACTGTCCTTGGTGAAAGTTTGTAAGAGGAAGTTTGAGGTAAGATAAAAATGTACATGTTCCAAGAGTTCTCAGAGCGGACAGATGATCGGCATGGTGTTGCTGTTCCACATCTCTGTGTAAGTAAAGAAGGGATCATCAGGTAGGCTTGGATTCAGTTCAGTATATAGCTGAAGTTCAAGCTCTTCTCCTAAAATGAAATAATTCACATGAGTAACACTGCTGTTCATCTGGACCAAGCCAAGACTGTAGGCTAACCTCCTGTGTTTGTTAATAATGCATACAGCTAATAATTATGAATTTGAAAGGCAGCCAAGGAAATTATTTTAGATTTTGAAAGTGGTAAGAGCAATGTACTATGATTACAAAGAATTTAACAACTGAAAATTATGACGCCAATGACTATTGCATTGAACACAAAGTTCTTAGCATTTTCTGAATATGCTATGCAACATTTACCTGAGCTTACACTCCACCGACTCTCTGGACTGTGATAAGATTCTGTTGTGCCTACTTCATTGGCAAAGAACCTCTTTCCAGAGTAATAGTTTTGTAGCCACTGCGAACTATCACGTTCCAATTGCCGTGAGATCTGGAAATGCACAAAACAGAAACACAGTTTTGCTTGTCCTTAAATTATAGTCTAACAACAATACAATTTTGTCCATTAACAGGTATTTTGAAATGTGCTTTTTTTGAAAGAAATACCCCATTTTAGCACAATGAACAGAAAAGCATTTTAAAGAGTAAACTTACCTCAATTATAGCGTCAGTTTCGTTTTCTTCAAAATCTGAGGGTTGTAAGATAAAGAGAAAAGGCAATCAATTGTAGCTACATAGTAGCTAGATTTCTTTTAGAAAAACTGTATTAAATAAGTTCAAAATTACTAATAGTAATAGTACTCCTATTACCTGTAGAATGCACTGGTGAGACCTGGAACTTGGCTGTGTAAATATCGTTTGTGCTATCCGGGCCAATTTCAACTTCATATCCAGAGATTCCTGGGATGTCAACAGTAGGGCTGGCAGTGTCTTCAGGAAAAAAAAGCAAAGAAAAACATGAATATTGAACACTTGAACATGAAAATATTAATTCTTTTAAGTTTGCTCTTAAGCTATTCAAAGCTATTGAGATTATTTTCAGAACATTTTATTTGCCATTATCTAAAAGGTAATGACAAACACAGAACAAATTGTTTGTGTGGCTGCTACTGTAGATGCTTACTTAGATTTTCATTGCTGTCAGTGGTGTTTTCCTGTGTAATTCTTTCCTTTGCCATATGTGTGTAAGAGTGCTTATCAGAGTGCATCTCATCAGTGTCCATGTGCTCCATCTTGACCTTTGATAATGTAGCCCAAAAAACAAACAAATATTTAGTGTTTAGGTCATTCTGTCTTAAATATTACAATATAGACATTTATTTTAATGCTGCCACATTAATGGAAGTTGGAAAAATTACAATACAGTCATGTTTAAACATGTTCTCCTCACCTTCGCCCGTATTCTGTTGTCTCGATTTTTTGATCGTTTATTTTTCTTCTTGGCCACAGCGGGCAGCATGCGGTACACTCTCACTGCTCCGCAGCCTTTGTTGACACTTTTGTCCTTCACCTCTTCAATGTCTGGTAGCGAGTTCATGGCGCAGCGGAAATTTGCTTTCCATGTTTTGGGGTCAGGCGGGGTAACTCCTTCTCTGAGTTTACCTAACAACCAGAAATGAGCAGTTCATTTTCATTGTGATTATAACTCATTTCTGGATCTCAAATTTTGCATAGTGTCTCACCTGTGTGGATGGCCCACTGCTTGAACAGACAAGCATCTTTGTCAACCTCCCAGCCATGGCGTGCAGCATGTTTCCAAGGGATGGAGAACATCTTTTGCTCCTAAAAGCAGTTATAAAGGCATAAGTTATAAATCCATAAGAACATCAATCATGGATGGTCTACTTTGGATATGTAAGACATCAGATATTTAAAGTATTGTATAGCAGTTGTTGATCATTGCTATACTTATTTGAAAGAATAGTGCTAATAATACTACCTTGTCGACCCACACAAGTCCATTGATTGTGTTGGAGTCAATTCTGGCCTCCAGCCAGGGTCTCATGCGCATTCTGGACACAGGCATGTTTCTGCACAAGTAATAAAGATACATTTATTTTTCTCGAATTTGCTCTGTTCAAATGTATAGTGGAAGAAAAGAGACCAGTTAATGAGCAGGAACACCTTATATACCAGGTTATATGTCTGCCTTTCAGGCTGTGGGACAAATTTCATTAAGTATAATCAAAAACGTATTCATGAATTTTTCAATCTTATTTGTTTTCCACCAAGCAACATCGAGTGTCACAAATTGATTCTTAAGATTATAAACTAATTAAAAAAGTAACTTTTATTTTTTATTGTACAGAGTGTCTTGCACCTATTGTTACAGCAAATTGCATCGCGTGCATAACTGCTTCTCATGAACATTTAAAAGCAACTGCAATAAAACTTTATTTTATAAAATAAACATGAACATTGGCATATATACTTACAGTATACTTCGATGTTGTATTCAAATAGAAGATAACTGCACATGCAATAGCTCCTATAAATGCGTTAATCCACTCTTAGAACTGTAGGTTAAGCTATGTCAAGAGAAGCTCACGCTTACTGTGCTGTCAATGTTGCCCTCAGCTGTTTTGTAGCGCGCACGGGGTTTTCCCACAGTGACGGACTGCAGCGCTTCTGCGCATGCGCACTTTTAGACAGTCGCTCTACAACTCGGCCAGACTGATTTCCGAGAAATCATGCTGTTGTGAGATAGACTGACTACGTGCGGAAGAGTTTAGTCTGGGTAAATACAAACACACGCGCACACACAGCCAGACAACATACTTTGCTATCTAAATTAGGTAAATTGACATTCATTTTTTTATATAAATTTAATTATAATTACTATAGACTAACCCACCCTATAATTAATATACAGTATAGCCTATATATGAATCTCATCATATATATATATATATATATATATATATACATCGATAGAGGGCGTCAGATATCATAATTATCTTCCTGAAAGGGCAGCGGTTTCAAAGAAACAGCAGTGCTTTGAAATATGACAATTCTGGATTAGCCTAGGCTATCGTACATTAAATTAGGTATTTTTGGCATTGAGATTCCTATTCATGTTCATTCATGCCCATTATGACGCTGCCAGTGAGCGACGCCACAACCAGTTACTATGATCATATATGTTCTTGTTGATGACACTCTTGCGTTTAAAAACAGCAAGACGAAACTAAGGGAACCTTAATTTAACACGACTTTAAAACGCAGCGTTTATGGGATTGAAAACAACAACAACGAAATACTCAACGGTCAAAACTGGTGTACATGGACCAATAACAATAATAATAAAAACAACAAAGGCGGAACGCAAGGACGCGTCCAAAGTGAACTGGCCGCAATAAAAGAACATTAATAAAATAATAATTTGTTTTAAAGTATTCCTTTGTAAATTAAACATATGTGATGTGATATCATTGTTTTAATCTTCTGCTGATCCATTCCAGTGTTGCAGGAGCTGTGTTGAGCGCAGTGGTGGTGTTTTCTTGCGGAGTTTCTGCTCCGTTAATTCCTGGGTTTTCCCAAGGATCTTCCCAGTGATATTCCCCTGGTAACCCGATAATTAGCCTTCAATCCATCAGCACTTCTAAAAGCCTCTGTCTGTATTGTTAGATCATTAAAAAAATAAAATAATAATAATAATAATCTGTGTGATTGTCCTACGTTGTGTTTGCATCTCTCTCTCTCTCTCTCTCTCTCTCTCTCTCTCTCTCTCTCTCTCTCTCTCTCTCTCTCTCTCTCTCTCCCTCTCTCTCTCTTCTCTGAAAACACAAGAACTCAATCCACAAAGTCCTCTCTGCCTATTAGTGTCACAACTCACAAACAAAGCACCCCAAATCAACTCAAAGCAACTAATAAGAATAAAAGAAATAATGAATCTCCAAACCGATAAATACATGGAACATTGGATGGAGCAAACAAAAACACATTACCTTCAACTCACAGTACCTCTCTCTCTCTCTCTCTCTCTCTCTCTCTCTCTCTCTCTCTCTCTCTTGCGTTGCATGCTGGGAGTTTGGGTTATGGAAGCAACAAACGGGTGAGAGTGATTTGTGTTTTTCTACTAAATTTCTAGACTTTTTCTTTTTCGGGTTCTCCTTTTCCCCCTCTTCTTTTTATGTTTACTTTTGCTTTGTGTATAAATTGATTAATTTAATTTCGAGTGTAATGTACATTTCGGTTTAGGGAGTTTTTAAACTTCGTGGGGAGGCCTGAGGCTCACCTTCGTGCCGCCATGGAGTCAGGTGTGTATATGACCCGGATTCTAATGTGGAAGACGTGCTTGTTGCTGTTGGTGAACAAATTAGATATTAGAATATAATTTCAGCGTCAAGGATGAACAAAGCCGTGGTGGTTTTTCTCAAAGATGAAAGATTGGTGAGTAAACTAATTGAAACTGGTGTTTGCGTGAATGGAGCGTTTACTGTTGTTTCACCACTTGTGTCACAATCTGTTAGAGTCACGATTTCTAATGTGCCCCCTTTTATATTAAACAGTGACATTGAAATAGAATTGTTGAGGTTTGGAAAAATGGAAAGTGAAGTGAAAATGATTACGTTGAGGTGTAGGAATGAAGCATTGAAATACGTGTGTCAGGTGTTTATGCTTCTTGATCAACAATCACTAGATATTTCTTTCCAAATAAAACACTAAGGGAAATCATATATGATTTACGTGAGTACTGGAAATTTTAAATGTTTCGAATGCGTAGACGTTGGATATAAAAAGATCGCTTGCCCAAACAATAAAACACACCTAGAAAATAATGCAAATTATATTGAAGTCATTTCTAGTGTGCAGAATGGAGAAAATACAGAGATTAGTAAGGAACCAAATAAAACAACAATTGATTGGAAAAACAAAGATGAAAATGGAAATGAAGAGATGAGCAATCAGCAGAAAACAAACTCAACTGGCAGTGTAGTTGGTAATTGTACTGAAAAGAGAGAAAATTTGCCTGTAGGTGTTGATGATGGTGATGATTAAGATGATGAGGGTCTTCGTGCTAAATTATCAAAGGTTGTGACAAATGATGCACAAAACACTAGGCAGATTTTTTTGTCCCAGTTAACTAATACTACAGATAAGCAAGATGACATAGAGGATGATGTTAACTTTTCAGAAGCATCTGATATACTTTCTCAATTTGGTAAAGATCAATTACCTGTATATACTGTAAATTAGGTTAATGACTTCCTGGATGCGATGTTTGGAAAAAATATTGAGATTAGAGAATTTTTCCCTGATCAAATAATTTTTTGCAATCAGCTGTGAAAATCCAACAGACTTCAAGCTATGATGAATTAAGTAGAAGAAAAAGGTTTAGATAAAAATGATTAAATCATGAGAGGTGTATTCTCTGTCTTTCTCTTTGCAAACTCTTCTTTTTTTATTACTTGATCTTTCCTTCCTTTCGATGGGAAGTATTAAGATAGGAACAATTAATATTAATGGAGGAAGGGATAGTAAAAGAAGAGCAGTGTTGAAAGAATATATTGAAAATAAGGATATGGACATAACTTTCTTACAAGAGACACATATTGACATATATAGCTAATGAGATAGAAAAATATGACCTCCCCACCACTTCTTCCATTCTAAGTCATGGCTCTAATACTGAGGGTGGTGTTGCTATTTTGTTCTCAAAGAAAATTAGCACGACTTTGGTATCAAGTGATGAAATAGAGAAAGGTTGGATTCTGGCTGTTCAGGTTAATTTAATGGGTTTTTCTTTTGTTTTTGTTCATGTCAGAAAGGATAAAGGTCTTTTAAAATGGCCAAAGTAAGTTAGAGAATTATGATAAAAATGCTTGTCTAGTTTTGGGTGGTGACTGGAATTGTACATTAGATTTTACCTTAGATAGGAATGGAGAAGGACCATGTCCTCTTTCTGCTACTTATTTAAATAATGTAATGAGCAATTTTGATTTGTTTGATGTTTGGAGAGTACAACATCCGGTAGAAAAACAATAAACTTTGTGTAAGTCTTCAAGTGACCACATCAGCTTTGCAAGGTTAGATCGTTTTTACATTTATAAAGACTGGTGTAATAGAATTTTAAAGGATTTGTAAAACCCAATGGTTTTTGTATGATTTTTTTTAATTTGCAAAAGACAAGATGTCATAGTTATTATTGGCATTTTAATGTAAAATAGCTACAAGACTTTTTATAGAAGCTTTCTTTTGTGAAAAATGTCATTTATTTTGGGCAAAATGGAAAGAGCGAAAGACTGATTTTGATGATGTTGTGCATTGGTGGGATGTAGGGAAAGCACAAATAAGGATCTTTTGCTAAAATTATACTGCCAATTATATTGTTTTAATTTTTTTTTTTTTTATGGAATTGGAAAATGAAATCAAACCAATTGAAAGAAGTCTAATTAACCAAAATGGTGAATCAACTGTCAGACTGAATGAAAAAAGGAAAGCATTGGCATCACTTCTCCATGAACGAGATAAGGGAGCTTTAATATGAGCTTGCTTCCTTTCTCTGAGAGAGATGGATGCATTAAGTTCTTCCTTTTTTCGTTTTGAAAAGAGGGAAGGAGCGCAGAAGTCGATGCTACATCTAAAGAAATTAGATGGAACTGTGACAACGAATCCTAAAGAACTTAGAACATTGGCCATTGATTTTTATACAGAACTTTTTTCAGATGGTCCTTGTGATTTTAGCTGTATGGATGACCTTTTTAAAGACTAACCAAAGTTGACTGATTAATAGAAGAATCATTCAAAATTTGAAATTGATATTGATGAAATAACAAAGGCTGTTAATCAGCTATCCATTGGACGTGCACCTGGAATTGATGGACTTTCTACTGAATTTTATAAACAGTTTTGGGACTTATTAAAAGATGATTTGCATGAGGTTTTTAAATCATTTTACTGGACAAAATAACTGCCAACAAGCATTAGAAGTGCCGTTTTGTCTTTGTTACCAAAGAAAGGCGATCTTGGTCTTTTAAAGAACTGGAGACCAGTGGCAATTTTGTGTACCAACTATAAAATCTTAGCAAAATGTTTTTCAAATAGTGAAATGGTATTTAGAACCTGAACTTATTTGAAAGGCTTTTGTATCTGCAAGGATTAAAGCAGAGTTTCCTTTTGTTAAGTTAACAAAAAATTTGGTTGCATTCTGTGAGTTTTGGGGATAGGCAGAAGTGTTGTGCGTAGCTGATCAAGAGGAGATTTTATTCCTAAATTAAATATATATATTTTTTAATTATTTTATTTAAGGCGACTTTTTTGTGTATGTATTGATGTTAATGTAAGTATGTTATATGTGATAAGGTTAATCTATTGTTATTGTTTGGGAATATATCTTTTAGATTTTTTTTATTCATCTTAGTGAATAAAGAGATGTTAAATGTAAAAAAAAGTCTCTCTCTCTCTCTCTCTCTCTCTCTCTCTCTCTCTCAAATTCACATTGCTTTATTGGCATGACATATTGTAATTACATATTGTCAAATCATTACAAGAAAAACAATGAATACAGTAAACTGCACATGAACAACAAGACAAAACAATATGTGACAAGTTACAACTAAGACGTGTAATTGTGCTCGACATATACAGTAAAACGGACTGCTGAAACAGGTGCTGGATAGGTGTTCATGTCGTTTTTTGTGGCATTTGTTAATGTGATCGGCCACTAGGGGTGAAGTGGGTTCTTCACCAAGTAAGATTTTCAGTTTGTCATTTTCACTGAGGGAATGAAACTCAGAGATAAGTTGTTGTAATTTCATATATAATGAATCTCTGACGTGGGCGTATTTTTAACAGTGAAGGAGGAAGTGTACCTTTACTTCACCTGAAGTTCAATGGACACATGTTCGATCTTCTTTAGGTTGCTGTCTTTTTATGCCTTCCTATTTCAATGGCCAGTTGGTGGTCAAATTAAATTCATATTTAATTTGAATAATAGAATTTGACTCATTAAATTCCTCGGGGCACCACTCTTTGACAAGAGAAAAATGATAGCAAGTTACTGATCGAGTCTCATAAAAATCTACCCTGAATGTTGAGTATTTTAATTATTAATCAGAATTATCAAAAAGGGGAGGAACTAGTTCAATTATTGTCATACAAATCCAACAGTAATCTAATTACAGATAGATTCTAACACAAATAAAAGAACAGTAGGGTAAAATGGGAGTTCTTGATGTGGTAGAGGCTGGCAATATGATAATATACACAATATTCAAGCAAAAACAACCAGGAGTACTTCTTATTATAATATAACAAAATTTATTATCATCAAGCAGTAATAAACACAGCCAATACTATACTTTATATCTTAAATACTGTTGCCATGGCAATGCATTAAATGTCATCATTCCTTTTTGTGCATATTTTACATGTTTTGAGGTATTTGCAAGTTTATTGTTAAAAAAACATATGTCTTACTTTTTATATAAATAAAATATCAACTGAAACGTAAAAATAATAGAAACCTATTTTATATTGTGTGTATGTAAACAGTGGCAATTACAAGAAATGTCCAATAGAGGGCATACAAGCTCCATAAATGATTCCCAAATTAAAAGGAGATTTTTGGGGTCCTGTCTACGGGATCCCTGTTTTGTACGGTATGTATAGACCCTTTTAGTGCCAACATCACAATTACGTCACAGGGTTAGCTGGAGGCAAAACAAAGGGAAAACTGGAGGTGGCCAATACTTACCAGTACAGAGTCGACAACATAAGAAGCTTAAAAATGTCATGTGTTGTTGGGTGCCAGAATCGACAGAGTACAGGCTCTAATTTTATCGCATACCTGCTGCCACTGCCAGACAAAAAAAACAAGGACAACTATGGTTAAGTGCAATAAAACTAGCGGACTGGACAGAAATTATCATCAAAAATCGCCTTTGCAGCACACACTTCATATCAGGTAAGGTTAAATAAACGTTTGCATTTTGTTGGTATGGATTATGGTTTGGTTACGTGTCTAAAGATTTATCATGTATGCCCACCTAATCAGAAATTGGGGAGCAAGTTAAATGTTTTCTCACGTAACGCTAACTGAAGTGTGTGTAACTACATTCTTCCGTTAACTATATTTCTCCTTTCATGTGTTAAACATTTCCAGTTCTTGAGTTAGAGTTTCTGTTACTGATCTGTGCATGTTTTGATTACGATCCAGCGCTGGAATGTGTTATTTTGAATGTATTTATTTTTGGCTGTTATTAATGTCATTAAGTGTCAGCAGTTTTTTCTGCAGCTGGTGCTCTTTTCCAGGAAATGTCCCCCATTGTGATTGCCTTCTCGGCTGTATTGTTTGTGTATGTAGACCAAGAGTTTTGTATTTATCTCTCTCTCTTAATTGTTAAAAAATTGGGTAATTATTTAGTTTTTGGGGGGGACTCTCGGGGAGGAGATGTGGAGAGTGTAGTTTACTTTATGTAGGTTTATTTTATATATATATGTAAAATGTAAAATGTTGATTCCTGGTATATGTGTTTGGTTTTTCTTTGTCATGTACATATGAATCAATAAAAATGTTAATTAGAAAATACCGAAGAGCTGTCGGGAAATGTTATTCCAGGCGGCATGTTATAATCTGGTGGCTGGTCACTTAGGGCAAGAAAAAGCACTAAACCATCTTATGGCCCATTTTTATTGGCATTCACGAGGATGTCGCTGAATCCACGGGCCACCCCAAAAGCACCTTTGCGCCTACATCCTTTGATCAAGGTCCCCTTCAAAAGAATTGGTATGGACATCGTCGGGCCATTAGAGCGGATGGCATGCGGACATCGCTTTGTATGGGTTCTGGTGGACTATGCAACGCGGATATACGGAAGCAGTGCCTCTGCGCATCATTTCAACAATATTGTTGTGGAGGCACTCTTCGACAATTATCTCCTGAGTGCAGATTCTGAAATAAATTCATACTGATCCTGGCACTACTTTCATGTCACGTATACTACGCGAGTTGTATGAATTAATGTGAATTAAATCAATTCAGACAAGCGTGTACCATCCACAAATGGACGGCTTGGTCGAATGGTTTGATAAAACCCTGAAAAACATGATTTGTTAGTTTGTGCACGATGATGCCCGGAATTGGGATAAGTGGATTGAACCCCTGTTATTCGCAGTATGAGAGGTCATGGAAGCCTCCACGGGGTTCTCCCCATTTGATTTATTGAATTGGCAAAAGCCTCGCAGGGTAGATGTCATGAGGGAAAATTGGGAGGAGGGACCTTCAAAGAGTAAAAATGAAATTAAAAACATTCTTGAATTGAGAGCATATCTCTAGACCAGTGGTTCCCAAAGTGGGTGTCGCGGCACCCTGGGGTGCTGTGACAACTGGCTAGGGGTGCCGCAGAATCTAAGTCTTTTTCCAAGTTAAACAGCCTAAAATAACTATAACCTATAATAACCTGGCTGTCACGGGGCAAGGTGCTTTCCCGTGTCTATGAGCTTCGAGGTGAACTCAGGCAGTTTCAACTGAGCACGACGTACCCCACAAAGAACATGACTCATGGTGGGCTAAGATTGCATACCTCGCAGACATTTTTAGTCACTTAAATGAGCTTAACACAAAGATGCAAGGAAAGAACAAAAATATTTTAACAGCATCAGACAAACTTAATGGTTTCAAGGCCAAACTCAAGCTGTGGCAAGAAATACTGAAAAATAAAAACATCGACATGTTTCCCTTAACAGCAGAGGACCCCGCTCGTAAGACACCAGTTCTATTAAAATCTATAGCTGCACATCTGAAAACGCTACAGGAAAGGTTTGCATTTTACTTCCCCGCTGGTAATGAAAACTTTGACTGGATCCATGATCCAAAGATGTTGCCAATCAAAGCGCAAGAAGAACTGTTGGAACTCCGTATGGATCGCACATTAAAATTTGGAGAAATGTCTTCGGATTAATTTTGGCTGCATGTGGGACACGAATACCCATCTATCTCAGAATGCGCTGTCAATGTGCTGTTGCCGTTTTCAACCTCTTGTGTGAGCTAGTGTTCTGATCCCTGGCATACGTGAAAAACAAATAAGGCAGCGCCTGTCTGTGGAGCACGATCTACGAGTTGCACTATCCACAATCTACCCCCGTATCAAGAGGCTGTGCTTGCAAAAGCAGGCACATGTATCCCATTAAAATGCCTGCGACACAATTCCATGCACAGATATTTTAGTTTAATTTTTAAGTTATAATGTCAGGTTTGAACAAAGCAAATGAGAAACTAAAGAAAAATTTGAATTTGAGTTGTTTATTATTATTTAAAGTGTTAAGTATCAATCTTTAAATGTGTTTTGTTCCAATGATTCCCACATACAGTAAATGGTTCATATCAGTCTGTTGACATGTGTCATCCAGTTGTAAAAGACAGATGGTTAATTTGAATGGGTTGTTTCACCTCATATTATGTCTGTTGTGATGCATTCATAATAAATTCATGCTGCTGTTTATGCTTAATTTGTTGTTTGCTCATCTAAATTAAATTTTATATATGTATGTACGCATGTACATTTAGTTTAATTGGGTTGGGGTGCCGTGGAAAGAAAAAAAAAACACTACAAAGGGGTGCTTTCAAAAAGTTTGGGAACCACTGCTCTAGACACTGGGGCTTCTATCATAGGAGAATTTGCTACAGGCTCAAGATCATCAGTCCTGGCTGTATAACAGGGGAGCTCAGCTACGATAAATTAATCGGGGAGATGAAGCCCTTGTATTACTACCCACATCAAGCTATAAATTACTCGCAAAGTGGCAAGGGCCCTTTGAGGTCACACGGCAAGTCTGGGAAGTTGATTATGAGAAACGAAATGGTGCGGAGCACGGCAAATTTACCAATTCAACCTCTTAAAACCATGAAGGGAGGTGGTCCCCATGGTTTTGGCGATGGTTGTACCGGAGAGGGAGGAGCTTGGGCCGGAGGCGAATGTAAAAGTCAAATGAGGCACCCCCGGTCACCTGCAGAGAACACCTCTCGCAAGTCACGGACATGGCCCGGTTGAAAAGAGAATTCTCAGAAGTGTTCTCGCTCGTTCCCGGTCGTACAAACCACATAGAACATCATATCAAAACAACCCCAGGGGTAGTGGTACATAGTCGTCCCTACCGATTTCTGATTTCAGTTGCTGCTGGAAGGCTGGTTTGTAAAATAAAAGATATGTGGACTGTTCACCCAGCTCTCTCATTGATTATGAACATTGTTACAGATGCATATAGCAAAGTCAAAATACAACATCCATGCATTAGGTTAAAGAAAAGTGAAGAAAATTTCCACGCTTGTAAGCGGCAAACTTTGCGACTAGCAAATATGCTGGCGCTCACTTTTTTGATAAATATCCCACCCCAAGATTTTGATTGATTCTTTCACTGAGTCAGACTTGTCCATCTTGTCTGTGCCTACAGACTGAAAATCTTTATATACCAACTCTTTCCCACTGCTCCAGTTGCCTTAAGCCAAGCTATGGCAGCTGCCATATGCAATTGATGTCCTTGCATAAAAGTATCTTCCAAGTTTTCTGAAGACACACGATAGCTTTGTGAATGAATGAAACATAATTATCATTACATTTTGGTTTATATCAGCAATCGTGAATCAAAAAAGCCCACACTCGATGTAATAGGTTAAGTAGATCCTGAAATATTAGTGAAAGAGTGTTATAACAAGCTATGGTGGCAAATCATTAATGGCATTTATATGGCGATGGTTTTTCTGGGATCATTCAGTAAAATATGTTCCTTCACATCACAAATGTGTCAGATCATCCTTATTGGCTGGCTTGAGAGTGTTAGTGTCCCATGTGGGGTAAACAGTGCCAGACCACACATCCATAGACTGCACACAAGAGGGCACTCAATGCACATTTTATGAAGTGATGGAATTAGGTGCCCATGAGAGCTGAATTTCATTATTGGCTACTCAGTTAATTTAAGTTTAAGTATTTTTATGTTTTTTGTTTTGAGATTTTTGCATTCATAGTATTCAGTTCTTCTGTTTAAGTGATCAATAAAACCTGCTTGGACTTGTATTTATCAAAAAGTGTTCTAAAACCTCTCCATTATCTCCACCTTGGTTCCAAACAAGGGAGTAGCAGTCGGGGGTGGGGGGGGGGGGCC
This sequence comes from Xyrauchen texanus, assembly GCF_025860055.1. Lineage (NCBI taxonomy): Eukaryota > Metazoa > Chordata > Actinopteri > Cypriniformes > Catostomidae > Xyrauchen > Xyrauchen texanus. The sequence goes on from NC_068309.1 coordinate 39,320,580, forward strand.
TTGGGGGACACATCCCCTCACTCTTTAAAAAAGGTGATTCGGTACCCCCACACTTTTCAAAGCTAAACCCATACAGAGTCCAAATGGAGTGTTGTATACAGTATTCTTTGCATTGTATTACTTTGGGCTGATTGAGCGATCATCCAGTCAAATCACAGGTGAGTATTATGAGCCGAAACAACCCTTACAAAATAGGCTGTCAGTCAGAGAGTCTAATCAACGTGGCTCAGTAAATTTCTACAAAGAAGCTTTCAACAATGCTCATTTTATCCATGTTTTTCACTGGCATTGATGTTGATCTAAATTAATAATCTAGAGATGAGGAACACACAAATGAGTGTTATTTATCAGCATATAGCAGCATTAACTGTTAGAAAAATTTGGGGCATGTCTGAATAATTTTTTTAACCCTAATTTGTGTGATTTTGATATTTTCTAGCAATAATAAAAAAAAATATAATAATATAAACATTAAAATACATATTAAAGGGGTAGTTTCAAAAATGAAAATTCTGCAATTCACTCATTACTTTCCTCTGTGAACACAAAAGTAGACTTTAGGCAGAATGGTAACCCTTCACATTCTCAACATTCTTCAAAATGTCTCATCTTTTGTTTTCCATAGAAGAAAGTCATTTAGAATATCATGAGGGTGACTAAATGATGACAGAATTAGGTAGTTTGGAAATATATGTTTTATTTTTATTTTTGATATTTTGTATTTACCATATATTGAAGATAAATATTTAATTATTTTTCTTACAACAAATATTTTTTATTAACAGGATTGAGTTGAGCTTGATGAATGCAGCAATTCTTTGAGAAAATGGAGTGAGATCTAATTAATGTTCACATATTCCTTGTAATCTCTCAATTAATACCAGGTTTTTTCGAACAGCATGCGTAATGATTATAAAAAAGTTAGCTACCTGCTATAGCTCAATAAATTCCCCACTGGAAGGGTTTCAGGACAAGTACGGCGGATACAACTCGTGTCACTTTATGAGCTTTTATTGCGCACATACACAATACTCATCCACAAACCAGGTAGCCTGAATGCTACCGCTACACTAGCCTGTCAGTTGGATATTAGTGACGTTAGTTAGGTTAGTTAGGTTAGGATGTAAACCGGCAAGGCATACCAGTCCTGAACATCAACTAAATGAAAATGAAACTTAAAGGCGAAACGCCTGCGCACTGTAACTAATTAAGCATACACAGACACTTAGTCTGGAGACCAGGAACAATAATAAACAAACCTTTAACCTAGTAAGAATATAACATATAACATGAAATATAACTTAAATATGCCTTCATTTGGAATAAGTCGGTAAATGTACACACTTATTTTCTTAAATACCCCAGAACATAATAATAACATCCATCACATGTAATATATATTTATATATACATATATAGCTGAATTTTATATAATTAATAGATCAAATATATTCTAAACATTCATATTATTTTTATATCATATCATATTACATACCATATTTATATTATAGGGCATACAATTTGTATATATAAAATAGCATGTCAGCTAAAGAAAACTAAATGACTTACTCGTCCGAAATTGTATCCTCGGCTGGATCAAATCTCTCTTCAAAATACAAACGTTCATCAGAGTCCCGCTCTTCTTCTGAGGAAAATGTTAACTCTTCCTTAATATCCAGGAGATTCCTTGAATGTGTATCGTTACAAACACGCAGAAAAGTTGAGTTGTGTTGTGTTTACATTAAACCTCTGAACACAGTCTTGGGCGTGTACATTTGATTTGATCGTTTCAGCACAGTATGAATGGCACGCTCTGCTGGTGGGTCGGATCACATTACAGATAATGAGATGGACCGGTAAAAACTGTACATCGCTTTGTTTCAAACAGATTGCATTGCAGGAGAATATTTGTTTTAAATTTGAATTGTTTTATTTAAAAGTAGACATTTTAAGCTTTCTTTAGCCATATGTTTCATGTTTGTGTGATAAGTATTCGCGGAGTTTCAGTTCATTTTTTTGACGTGTTTCTGAAATATGCTCGTGAACACAGAGACTGCTGAAAGCTCACCCTTTTTATTTTCTTTATTTTACAAAAGCACAAGATTTTGTTGTTATTGTGAGTGAACACAAATAAAAGTAGACCCTTTATAGTTTCTGATGATGTCTTACACTTATCTGTATACCTAAAAAAGAATTTATTCTTGCAAGAAGGACCCAGTCATTACACAGGAGTTAATCTGTGCCATGAGTGAGACCCTGAAGGGGAGGGCTGACTGGTATTTTATACCTCTTTTATCCAAGGTCTCTAACAGAAGCAGATCCTCCCCCTCTGCATTCCTCAGACACAGGGGCATTCCCTTGCATTGACTATCACTGATCAATGAGTATCAAAATTTCCACAACAATTCCCTGCTTTTTTATCATTCAGATTACTCAATCACAATAATAAACAATAAGACAAATTTTAAGTCATATCATCACACTTACACTCTTCTTCTCTGATTTTCGCATTAATGATCACTCATTTGTGAAATAACATTTGGAAAAAGTAAGAAAAATTTTTTTTTTTGTGTGTGTGGGGATAGTCCCTTAAGTATTAGCAAGCAAGTAAAGACTTTATCTGAAGCCGGGCTAAATGAGCAAACACTGTTACTGCACTTCTGACATGGAAATCAGACCTTCAGTCACGTCAGTATAAACAAGAAATAGTGCACAGAAAAACACATCAATTTAACATTTTGGTTATGTCAGCAGGCTATAAAAATACAAAGAATAAAAGTAGAATAAAATCCCTCATTTCAAACCCTCTCCTTGTACGTCATCTTGTAACACAGGTGACCGCTGCTTATAACCCTCTTTACACATCAAATCTTTCTCAGAAAGAAAAGACATACCTCATTTTAACACATTTCACAGTAGCTGTCGTTACTTGTATCATCATAGTGTTCATCATCCTCTGGATAAACTGTCATTTTTTTTCAACTGAACAGACATCCCTGCTTTAACCAGTCTCTGTACTGAGCTGGAAACACGTTATAATGCATGGTAAACATAACAATATTGTCATGTTCACTGTTGTCTTTTGTTTTTGTGCTTTTATGTTAAAGTTTAGTTTAGTTCCTGTTTCCTGTTTGGTTTTTGTAGTCCTTTGTAGTTTCATTTTACGATTGGTTTTCCCCTGATTATTTCTCATTCCCTAATTGTTTCCCCAGGTGTTCCTCATTCCCTTGTTTGTTCCTTTTGTGTATATAAGCCCTTTTAGTTTCCTTGTTTCCTTGTTAGTTCTTGCATGTTTTGGTATGCTCTGTGCCAGGTTTCCCGTGTTTTTCTTTATTCTGAATTTTTCTTTATGTTTATTAAATAAACTGCTGCACTTGGATCCTCATTCTCTGCCTGTTTCATCACAAATATCAACAGTCCTATCACCGCAATTGGTAACACAGTTTGAATCAGCCAATACCCCCATCCTCCCCAGAGATTCGTAAACCATGTATTCTCAACATGTTCTGGCTCCTGTACGGCATGTGTTCAATTACATTCGTGATGTCGTCACTGTAATCTGGAATATTGAAACAACAAGACATTCCCAACATTTTGCAAACTCCCCCTTTCTCTGCAGTTAACATATCAAGAACCAACCTGTTTTGAATGACCACATCTCTTAACTGTTTAATTTCATCATTTATCATTGTCAAAGCATTTTCTGTGCTATTAGCTATTGCTAATACTGTCCATGCTAGCCCATTTATCTTATTAATTGTTACCGTTGTACCCACCCCTAAGAACAATGACCACCCCACATTTGTTGCATAGTGCTTTGGTAAAATCCCAGGCAAGATTTCAAAATTTATTTTTTCCCTTCCCACCCCAGGTGCCTTGTTTGGCAAATACACAGATGTACCCACATTCATCAAAGCTGGGTAACAACACCCTGACCATTTCTTTGGCATCCGATGAAATGCCCTGTTGCCACACACCCACACTGCTGCAGGTGAAGTTTCATGTGGCTTGCTGAATGGATATGTGAAGTTGACTTCTTTGTCGTTGATGACGGCTGTGCAGTTGTCCGCTGTTCTGTCCTTCAAGTTAATTCTGACCCTGCAGTCAGACCAACCTGCTTTAAACCGTCTCGCATTGTTCTTGAATTCTATTTAGTTTGTACCTTTTCACGATGATTAATGCTTGTGACCACACAATGGGGTTCACTCTGCACACAGGCCATGTTATTCTCTGTGGTTGGCCTTGCTCTTCCACTGATAGTGGTACTTGGTGTTCAAACTTGATCTCTGCGTTTATTGACATTCACTCGGCGCAATCTCCTCCTGTTGCTGATTCTCCTGCGATGTGGGCGGAACTTTCCTGCAATGGTTGGCATGAACCCACGTAGCTCTCTCTGCGACCTTCACTGGCGTGTGAGTCATTAGTAGCACTTGGAATGGTGCCAGCCACCTTTTCACCTTCCAGCTCTTTCTCCTCAGGTCATGAATCACAACGAAATCACCAGGCCTGATTTTATGCAGGAAGGTTTCAGCAACCTTCCCCTGAGCGGCTTTCACCTGAACACAAACATTGGACAACAGAGAAGACATTTCTTTGCAGTAATTCAACATGTCATTCTCACACAGATCTGTTGATGGCAGCCTCTGTCTACCCCCCCTCTATTCCCATGAATGGGGGTCTACCAAAAAGTATTTCAAATGGATTTAAATTTGTTTTGACTCTTTTTCTCATTCTGGTGTACATCAACACAATTGGGAGTGCTTTAACCCATGTGAGCCCAGTTTCCTCACAGCACTAAGCCAATTTGTTCCTCTCAACAGTGCCTCCACTGGCGGCGTGGTAACTGCAGTGTGTTCTCATGTCAATTCCCAAAAAATGACCCACCTGCTTTATTGCTTCATTGACAAAGTGTGTCCCATTGTCCGAGCTGATTTTCCTTGGAATTCCCCATCTCTGAACAATCTCGGTTAAAAGAGTTTTCGCTACTGCTGCCGAGTCTTGTTTCGAGGTTGGGAAGGCCTCAACCCATTTGGACCACATGTCAACCATCACCAGGCAGTATTTCTGTTTCCCACAAGGGGTTAACTCGATGAAATCCATCATCAGATACTCAAAAGGCCCCTCTGATGGTGGTTGAGATACTATAGGTGTTTTTATCCCTCTTGCCACGTTATGTGTGTTACAAATGTAACATCTTTTGCAAAAATGTTCAGCAAATAGCATGAAACCCCTTTGTAAACCACAATTCTTTCATTTGCGCAACCATCCCTGCTTTTGATACATGGTCTAACCCGTGTATCGGCTTTCCATAATGAGGAAAGAAGTGTTTGGGTAAACAAGGCATGCCATCACAGCTCATCCACACATTCTCGTTAAAGCTACAGCCAGCTGCCTTCTGTGGAAAAAGTTTGCATGCTCTGTAAACAAGAAGAAATGTTGAGGTTATTGTCAGATATCAAAGCACACGTAGTCTCTTTTGTCTCCATCGCTGCCGCGGCCATCGCTGCTGCGTCTGCTCGTGCGTTTCCTGTTGAGACTGAACTGTTATCATTAGTGTGCGCTGCACATTTGCAAATCGCGACCTTGTCTGGTAAAAGAATAGCCTCCAAAAGCTCAGACACAAGAGATGCATTTAATATTGGACGACCATCTGACTTCAAAAATGTTCTGTGCTTCCATAAAGCACCAAAATCGTGTGTTACCCCAAAGTCATAACGCTAATCTGTGTAAATTGTCTGCCATAAGTTTACATGCTTCTGTTAAAGCAACCAGTTCAGCTGCCTGAGCTGAATAATTTGATGGCAGTTTGCCAGATGTCACGACCTCAAATTCAATGGTTATCGCGTAACCAACCTTATTCTTTCCTGTTTGTGGATCTTTGGAAGCCGACCCATCCACAAAGAGGATATTGTCACAATTGTCTAATGGCGTGTCTAATAGATCTGGACGCAGTGTGCACACCTGTTCAAGTGCTGAATGACAACAGTGATATCCCTCGCCATCCTCCTCTGTGGGGAGAAGTGTGGCAGGATTCAAAGTTGTGCATCTTTTAACAGTTATGTTTGGCATGTCCAATAAAATTGTGTGGTACCTCAGCCATCGGGCTGTAGATAAATGTGACGTTCTCTGTTATTGCAAAATTATGGAGACTGCGTGTGGAACCATCAAAGTTAAATCAGAATACCCCACAAATTCCCTGGATGCCAGTACTGCCAGTTCAGCAGCCGCCACAGCCCTCAAACAGTGTGGTAGACCTGCTGCATCAAGTTTGGTTGAAAAATATGCCACAGGTCACAGTCTGTCTCCATGAGTCTACAAAAGAACAGAAGTCATAAACCCATTTTTCTCATCAACCATCTGAACAAACGGTTTGTTTACATCTGGCAGACCCAAAGTGGGAGCCAGAGCCATTTGCACTTTCATGTTAGCAAATGCCTATTTGGCTTTCATGCATTCTCTCACAAAGGGGCCCAGATCTGCCAACAGCTGCTCTTTGGCCTTGATCGCTGATAAGGGTAGCAGTGTTCCCTGCTATCAAATAGAACTGCATTTGTTTTTCTGTCACTCAAGCTGAGAGCACACACATTTTCTGTCCAGAAAATCTCATCAAATTTCACAGTCTCATTTTGTACCCCGTTAAACCACCCCTCCTCATATTGTGGTTCCCGTTCAATTAAGACATGTGACATGCAATGCAATTGGTCAGGTGTCATATTTTCTGTGTTAAATGACATTGTTCAATCTTTTGCCAATTTCAAGACCATTTTTGACCAATCATCATTTTTCACACGCCATTCATATGCCCACTGCGGTTCAAATTTAGAACAACATATTTGTGGTTCTTCCTCAATGCTGGTCAAATTCAATTCACACAATATCTGGCCATTAGAGGTACCGGACAAGCTGGTGAACACAAAAACGCATGTTTAAATGTCCTTCCCTTCTCTGACTCACACTTTAAGGGCACTGTGAATTTTTCAGAAACCAAATGGCCCGATGCTGAGGTGCTCTTGTGCAATGAACCTGTCAATTTTGGGACACATGGCAAGTCACATGGTCGTATCGTAGAATGGCCAGCCCCAGAATCTACCAAAAAATTTACTAATGTCCCCTCAACTAACATTTGATATCTAGGCATTTGTAAAAACCCTGAACTTTTGTACATTCTCAAACATTCATCCGAAACATTATCACATAAAGCTTCATCAGTTCAACCCTCAAAGATTTGCAAGTATTGTCTTCATTGCAGAGAGCAGTATGTAAATCAGTGTATGTGTGCGTGTTGTATGTGGTTAAAAAATGTTCACTTCCCTTTTCTGTAGCCTGCTGCCGATCACCCTGTGTTCGACCCCCTCCCTCGCTGCTCTCTGCCTCAGTCTGCCTTTCTCTTCTCCGGACAGTCTGAATCCCAGTGTCCCTCTTGTTTGCACAGCCTGCATTCTCTGAACTCATGGTCGTCAGTCTCACACAAGCCGCAATTCCACTTCCGCTGATTTCTGTAGCCTCTCTTCTTTTTGTCGGACCACTTCTGCTGTGGTTTCGATGTACTGACATTACACTGTAGTCGCACAACTGCCAGCTGAAGATCTTTCTCCCCCTTCGCCTTGACTTTGTCTTTCTTTGTCAGCAGCTGTTCCTCTGCGTGTACAGCGTGGAGGTCAGCTGCTCTTCCATTCAATGTAACTTGCTTTCACTGCTTGTGCGATCTCAGGTCTCAGAAAAAAAAGTTCATTAAGGTCTCCTTCACTGTCCGAGTCAGGAGAAGCTGCTTGTGGTGCTTGTCTTCTGGGCGGAGAGCAGTCGAGGTCGGGGTTCAGTTTCAGGGCTTTCTGCTCCGCCACGGGATAGTGATGATTATATGCCGGCGGTGCCGGCACAATCACCGTTGCATGTGGGGAAACACAAACATACTTTTCATTAGTCGGTTCTGGTGGTGCTGACACACAAACAGATCTTTCACACATTTTATTTTAGTTTTTTCCATACACTTTTCAATCCTACATGCTAATTCTTTCTGCATTTGCTTTTGTTCTCCTCTATCTGCTTCCTTAAGCCAACAGCCCACTGTCTGTTCACATTTTTTACACACATGTTGAACGCAGCCACAACAACCTCTTTGCGCCCCGCTGCCCTGTTCCACTGATTCTCGCACCACTCTCAGTCTAGTCGAGCTCAGTGTTCCCTCCCCTGGGGAAATCATGGTATTTGATCAGTTTCTCTATGTCCTGCATACATTTTCTCCTATAGTTTTTTCTCATTTGACAGAAAACCGGTGTATCAAATTTGGCAAGCTTGCTTTGAGATTTCCCCATACTGGCTGTTTGTGTTTCTCTGTGGATTTACCGTTCCACGCGCATCTTAATAATCTGTCGGACGTCTCCAACAGATCTGATTTCTTAACCCAAGATCAGCTAAGGGTGCACTCCCTAGTGCTTTGTTAATTACGGTTTGCTCAAAATCTTTCTCTGGAGTACGTTCCGGCGCTCAGTATTTCAGCTAACCTAATTAAACAATTTTTGCGAGAACTCCGTCTCTGTTTAGAAAACCTCTTGACCTGTTCATAGGTCTCAGTTTCTGCTCGAGAACCTCTTGTACTCGCACCACAGAAAACAGTTTCAGCCACTATGGTTCACACACTTTTATACCAAAAGAAAATAATTTAGTTGTCCCTTACCAGAGATATTTGGGTTGCCACGGATACGTTTTCATTTGATTCCAGTAGAGTTTCTCCTGGCCCTGATGCGGTCGGCCCCTCTCTCTTAAGCTTACGAGGTAGAGCTGGAACTTCTCAGTCCAGGTGGCCAAACACCGTCCGCACTCAGGTCCAGAAGGCACTTCCAAGGAATCCAACTATTCTGACACCAAATTGTTGTGGCAAAAACAATTTGTTTAAAAGAATTTATTCTTGCAAGAAGGACCCAGTCATTACACAGGAGTTAATCTGTGCTATGAGTGAGACCCTGAAGGGGAGGGCTGACTGGTCTTTTATACCTCTTTTATCCAAGGTCTCTAACAGAAGCAGATCCCCTCTGTATTCCTCAGACACAGGGGCATTCCCTTGCAATGACTATCACTGATCAATGAGTATCAACATTTCTACAACACTGACAGCTAATATGACAAGGATCTACAAAGCTGTCATGGCTGCAAGTGGAGGATTTTTTATGAGAACTCTTTGAAGTAGTTTTAGAAGTTCTAATTTTAGAAAAATAAAATTATTCAAATTGTAGTACATTTTCACATTATTAATGTCCTGACTATACATTGTGATCAATTGAATGCCACATTGGTGAATAAAAGTAATTTTCTTTTCTCCACAAGATCAAAATCTGTACATTATTCTAAACTTTTGGCCACCAGCCAAAAGTGTGTGTGTGTGTATACATGTATATACATCATATACATGCAGCGTAATTATGAAATTATGAAGCTTTAATATTTTGGTCGTTTGACATCCACCCTGTTAGAAAAGAAAAACAAACAAAACACAAACATTAAAAACACAGGTCACCAGTCTACTTGCAATGACTACAGTAATTTCAGTACATAGCTGCAAACTGATTTCTATTAATGACTCTGCTTAAACTGTGTAAATAAATCCAGCTCAATTAAGAAATAAAAAAAAAATTTATTGGCTAGTACAAGTATATATTGGCCCAAATAGTTTTTTTTACATTATAAGAATATAATAAAGGCAAAGGCGGCAGCAGCAACATTACAGCTAAATTTATGACAGGATGTGAGAGTCTGTTATAAGAGTATTGCCGTGATTTCACCAGCAGAATCACTTCACACCTGATCTTAACCTTGTGCGTCCCCCACGTCTACATGCATGGACATTGTATTTTGACATCTGCAACGCATAATTTAAATTAATAAAACCGACTGAATACTGTTCACAAGACTCCAGATTGCCATGTGACACAACATGACGTTGATTTCCTTGAAGCACTCCAACGGACGCAGCGCCAAACAAAACTGCCTCTGGTAAGAAAGCTCTTTTCTCAATGAAACACATTGTTTGGTTGTCTAGTTTCATTTGATATGCCACATAAAAAAAAAACGGTTAATTTTTTGCACATCAGCGCCCTAATAAACACAACTCGTACGGCATTTCCTCGAAAGTAGAAAAAACATGTTAGTTATTTTAAATAACTTTTAACTTACACATCTGTAGTTCTTTCGCTTCATATTAATATACTTTTTTGTTATATTTTATTTTGTTATCTGTGCAATACTATTCTTTTCATTAACATTAGCTAATGCATTCCTATATACACTGCCTGGCCAAAAAAAGTTGCATACTCTTATATTATTTGGACAGCCTTTAACTTTGATTATGGTGCGCATTCATCGTGGCATTGTTTCGACAAACTTATGCAGCATCACAACATTTATTTCCATCCAGAGTTGCTTTATTTTTCAGCCGAGATCTTGTATTGATGACGGGAGAGTCGAACCACTCCGTAAAGTCTTCTCCAGCACATCCCAAAGACTTTCAATGGGGTTAAGGTCAGGATTCTGTGTGAAAATGATTCCTCATGCCCCCTGAACCACTCTTTCACAATTTGAGCCTGATGAATCTTGGCATTGTCGTCCTGGAATATGCCTGTGCCATCAGGGAAGAAAAAATTTATGTGATAACCTGGTCATTCAGTACATTCAGGTAGTCAGATGACTTCATTTTATTGCCGCATAATTTTGCTGAGCCTAGACCTGACCAACTGAAGCAACCCCAGATCATAACACTGCCTCCAGAGGATTGTAAAGTTGTGAGACGAGGAGGAGGGTGTGGACGGGCTGAGAGGATGTACGCCCAGTGTAGCAAGAGAGATAAGAGGAGAAGCCGGGGACGGCAGAGAGAGAGAGAGAAAGAGACACACGCAGTAGAAATCGCGTGTGCGCTTTTTTGTTTATGGTAAGTCTTATGGTAAATCAGTTCCTGCTTCCTCCTTTCCCAAACAAGTAGAGATCTTTTTCATGTGGGCACTAGGTATGACCGGTGCATCGCTTCATGTGCTTCCCTTCTTACCCTGACACGCTCATCACTTTGGAATAGGGTAAATCTGGACTCATAAGACCACATGACCTTTTTCCATTGCTACACTCTCCAATCTTTATGCTCCCTTGCAAATTGAAGTAGATTTTTCCAATTAGCCTCACTAACAAGTGACATTCTTGTGGCCACACAGCTATTTAATCCTGTAAGTTCTCATCAAATTGAGCATGTGGAAATGCTCTTACTTTCACTATTAAACATAGCCGTGAGTTCTACTATCGATTTTTTATGATGTGACCAAGCGTTTTAGTGATCTCGGATCATGATCATTCTAGATTTATTTCCACCCACATTTCTTCTGTGAAGCTGACGGTTCACCACTATCCTTCCAGATTTGAATAATGGACAGTTCTTAATGCAATTCCAGTGATTTCAGAAATCTCCTTAGTTATTTTCTTTGCTTGAGGCAGGTCAATAATTTTCACCTTCTGAAACACAGTAACATCTTTTACATGACCACGGGTCATGTGTCTTCTGACATGGTTGTTTAAGAAAGAGAAGCTAAACACTGCATCAGTTAGGGTTAAAAACATTAATAATGTAATATATTAATCATTGCAATAATGATCCAATCATAGGCTCTTAAGTATCTGCTTATTTAAATCCAAACAGCAACTTTATTTTTTTTGGCCAGGCAGTGCATTTACACTTTGAGAATAAATGGGTTCATCCAAAAGCTGAAAAATGTTGCTGAATGAAACATTCGGTTTCAGGCTGCAGATTATGTTTGGACCACTCAACATGTCTGACAGACATGGGAAAATGATAATCAGTACATAGATTCAGAATTTATAATGCAACATTTTATTTTAACATGGTTGGCAGTGATTGGATGATGCTGGACATTACTTTGAATAAGAATGATTTATTCAGCTTTACAGAAAATCAGCTGTGATGTCTGAAACATTTAAAAAACATGAATAACCAACACTCCTGGAACATAAACAAATTATGAAATAAAATCGGACTTTCTATAGCTTAGTGTTATTTAAAATTTCACAACGTAGTATCATTGTCCACATTTATTTTTAGGCTTGTTCATTAGGTGCTACTAGCTACAAAACAAAACAAAAAGGAAAATGGAAAATAAAAACAGTCACGCGAGGTCTGGGGAGGTTAACATGCTGATGGTTGGATTATTTTAAACAGGCACAATCTATGATTAGTATTTTACTTCTTTAGCTGTGTTTTTTAATATGGGATGTAGGGCTGCAACTAACTGTTAGTTTGGTAATCACTTATCAAACAATTATTAGAAAGATAAAATTGACAACTTGGGCGATTGATACAACAATTAACATACAAAACTCTTAACCGACAATTCAGCTTTTGCCTCTTTGGTTAAAGAGGTTGTTTTAGGCATGGACTAAATAACAAAAAAGACAAGAGGATGAAACAAACTTTTTAAAATACCGGGTCATAGCCTTCAGTGAAATACAGGTAAATACTTGAGATCAAGTATACTTGAGATTCAGATAAACAGCACTCTCACATGTGAGATGGATGCATTGTATATAAAAAAGGACATGCTGGGGTGTCTGTTTAGATGCTCCAACATGCAAGTTTTGCTTTCATTGAACACCAGCTCTGCCTTGTCACAACACATTTTTTTTCCTTCTCTTTTTGTATTTTTTATAATTATTAATTTATTAAATTGATTAATAATTTCCCTACTTGTCTTTTGTGTGTGCATCTGGACTGTGAACTTCTGATTTCAACCCTAATGGGATTAGGTCTTTTTTTATGTACAACAACTAGCTTGGAGAAAGTAAATGCTGAGACTTACCCATCTGCCTCCATCTTCTTTCTCTTCTCAATGATCTGAAACATAATAAAGTCATATTAAGTCCTGGAGAATGTTCATATAGCTGAACATTTCCTGCACATTCACGCATGTTAAAATGACTGTTTACAAAATAAGAAGTCACACAGAATTACCACAGTTTTTCAGAGATAATTTCCAGGACATTTTCGATAATGGTGGGAATTCCCTGAACATAGAGCTTTCAGCTTTCAGCTGATTGATTTCAGGGTCGGTGGTTCATTCTCTGCAAAGTTAAGATACGACCAAAAGAAAAAGAAGAAAAAAGTGTGGACAGTTGAATTTGGAGGTTTTGAAAGGTGCACTATGTTCAGGGGGAGCCCTATAGTCAAATAAATGTGATTATATGTCTTAAATTTGATCCTGGAGTTATAAAAATGATGTCCACCAACCACCTATTTCAAGCAATGCAAATAAATTGTCTGTGGGCAGTCCCAATTCCAATCAATGCAACTGGCCAAAAATAGTTGTTTGGTGGACATCATTTTAATAACTCCAGGATAAAATTTATGACTTAAAATCACATTTAGGTGATCCAATGAAGCCCCCTGATCAACATAAGCCCTTCAAAGCATAAAAATTCCACTGACCACGAAACTTTATTTCTGTGAATGGCACAAATTGTATGTGGGATGTCCAGATCTCAGCTCTGGACAGACTTAGGAAGCTGTATTTCTGTTCTTCTCCAAGCCTCCTCTTTCTATGGTATCAATTCAATTCAATCAAGAAGATCAGAGGAAGTTGAAAATTTTGTGCAAAAAAAAAATAAAAGGGGTACATTGATTTTTTTTGCGCTAAATTTTCGACATTCTCATATCTTCATGAAACTCACAGCATGGAAAGAGGAGGCTGAGATTAGGTCTGAGGCTTCCTAAGTCTATCCAGAGCTGAGATCTAAAGGTTTCATGGTCAGTGGAATTTTTATGTTTTGAAGGGTGTACTATGTTCAGGGGGAGTACTACAGTCACCTAAATGTGATTTTATGTTATATAAATTTTATCCTGGAGTTATAAAAACAGATGTCCACCAATTTACTATTTCAGCCAATGCAAATACATTGGATGTGGGTAGTCCCACTTCCAGTCAATGTAATGGGCTAAAAATAATTGATTGGTGGACATAATTTCTTTGACTCAAAATCACATTTAGATGACTCTATGATATATTGATGGTCTATCAATATAAGATCTTCAAAACCCTCAAATTCCACTGTCTATGAAACCACTATTTCTGTGAATGGGATAAATTGTAGGTGGTATGTCCAGATCTCAGCTCTGGATAGACTTAGGAAGCTGAAACCAGTTATCCTGTACAGAATACACAATACAACAAGTTGATGCAACTTACAACTCATAAACATGCATAATTAGCTTAAAAAATGAAAGTGTGAGACTCAATCCTCAATTATTAATCATTACCATTGTTATAGACTTATAGTTGGAGAACCATTGCAATAGACTTGAACATGGAGTTGGGGTGAGCGGCTCCAAATTCAAATCTATAGATGCAATAGGTTGGAGAGGGGGGAACAGTATGCTTTATTATGTTAATTTATTAATTAGTACACAACTCAGCACTAAGTTCATAGACAATGAATTTTAAACACTTAGAGTAACATTTACATTCAATTTGATTGACAAAATCCAATTGGCAGCACTAAACAACAGGTTTATGCAACTTACAACACATAAATATGCATAATTCCTGAAAAATTATTGTCACATTACACTCACAGGTCAGCCAATTAAGCACTTAACGAAGTAATTCAGACTTGAACCTTTGCACACTGTCTAAGGGGTTTCCTGAGACGCTACAGATTTCAATTTGGAGCCATTTGGACCTTTTGAAGTCATGTCCACGGACACACTGTGCAAATGAATGGTAGAAATTGTAAGTGGGATGTGCTCTAACTTTACTCCCTGCTCTCCAATGGTCCCCAAAACTAAGGTCTAGGATGCAAAAAAGTATTTTCATTATTTTTGACAGATCTCTATGCCTGTCATAGGAATCAATGATACAGGCTGCATTTTAGGCCTGTGTGCAACAGTACATTCATCAGAAGTTTTAATACTTAGCAAGCCCCCAGGGCCTCCAAACTCTAAGATGAATATATCAAATTTCAAGGTCCTGCGACCTTGGGAACCCCCTTTTCTAGACATCCCACTTGCCCATTGAAGCAATGCAATTCAACAGCGGTTTTGTGGACGGGGTTAAATTTGGTGCTAAGACCTTGGGGGTTTGAACGCTTTATCGTAGGGCCCTCAGAAACGACCTATTATAAGGCTGTGTTCTTCGGTGCATGGGAAGTACTTAAAAAAAATCAAGAAAAATATTCCAGAAAAATTACTTTTCATACACAAGTCAACAAATTAAGCAGTTAACGACGTCATTGGGACTTAAAACTTTGCACGCTGTCTAAGGACACCCTGACAATACACATATGTCAATTTTGAGTCGTTCGGACCTTTCGGAGCCCCGTCCTCCAACCCGTTGTAGAAAATGAATGAAACAAATTGCACATGGAATTTTTCTGGAAAGCTTCTACAGACCCCAAATTTCATACGGTGGTAGCCTGACGTCCCTCGAAAGATATACTGAGATCACAAGGCTGTAGAAAAAAGGAAAAGTATTTTTTTGGAGTTTGTGCAAGATTCGCTAACACAGGCCTCTTGCACTGATAGCTTGACAGAGCCTCATGAATGATGAGACTAGGGTTAGGGTTTGGATATACGCTCAGGAAGGATCTAGAGATCCCAAATTTTGGTTCCTAATTCGGGGGGATCTGACGCTTGCGGATCAGGAGTTTCAAAATCCTGTGACCTTTTGACCCCTCTTTTCCAGACGTCCCACTATCCCTTTGAACCAATGCATTTTTCACAACAGGTTCTTGGAAAACGTTCCTAAATGGGAAAAATGAATGGAGAAAAAGGTCAAAAGGTCACGAAAATCTCCAAAGGACACTTAATGTCAAAAGACACCCCGACGACACACATATGTCATTTTTGAGTTGTTCGGACCTTTCGGAGCCCCGTCCACCAACCCTTTGTAGAAAATGGATGAGACAAATTGCAGATGGACTTTTTCTAGAAAGCTCCAACAGCCCCCAAATTTCACACGGTGGTAGCCTGACATCCCTCGAAAGACATGCAGAGGTTTCCCCTAAATGCCCACTCTGACCATAGGGACTGGTCAAGGAATTAGCATTCCTGTGTGGGCAACTAAAGAGTATGCACCTCCGGCTCCGGACTCCATGGTTGGATAGGAGCATAGAAAGTGGTGTCAACAGCACAATGCTTCGGGGTGGGGGTTGGGGGGGCGGACAATACTTTAGCCAGGCACACAATGGAATATAGTCAGGAGAAGAGAAGAGGCATATAATTAATAAGCCTCGTTGGGGCAGCGGATGACGAGGCACACCTGAATTGGATGGAGCCTCATCAAAACTGGCCGAGTTAGATGCGTGCCGGACTCGCACCCCTAGTGTGAATTAGATGCGACACCGGGGGATTGGAGCATGTGTCGTGGTTGATGGGCATGGATGCCGCCACCCCACACTCCACGGACCATAGGGAGCACGTGCAGCTGCCGGACTCCACCCTGGATCCTACTCTGGACACTCCCCATTCTACAGGATGCCCCCTTTCACCACGAGGATGACAGATTCCCCTTTATTTTGGACATTTATTCCATCTTGGACACTTTATTCCCTTTTTTGAACATTTTGTTTGTTAGTATTTCTAATAAACGTATCGCCACACCCACTGTGTCCATCTCTTGCTCGCCCCACTACACAGACTAACGATGCGCTCTTTAAGAAATCAAGTGGACAAATAAAAAGTGTATTTTAATATAAAATAATTTAGATAATCATGATCTTGCTTAATTTTATATCTCCAGAAATGTAATTACAAAGATATACCCAGCCCAATACAACAGTCCATGCTTGTTCTTTTCAGGTTCCTTTTATTCACTTAGTTTTAGAAAGAAATCACTCCTATTGATTAGAAACTTCACACCTCCCTCACACACATTGCATGCTGCAGGTTATAAACATATATGTAACCCTTGTTCGGTGATGTCTGCACCATAGGCCCCCTCTTCTTCACTAGTTTAGTCTCTGCGTTTTGTTAGAGTGTGAGTGAGAAAGGAGAGGGGACACCAGGCGTTGCTGTGTTTGAAGCAGGGCAGCTCTCTTATTATTTTCTCTCTCTCTACATCAGGCATAAGGGGACAGCAGGCTTCCCAGAGGGAACACAAATCTGTTTAGTTCACATATTAATTGTAACAGCATAATAATTTATGTTTCCCCATAAAACAATTTAAATAAAAGTGGTAGTATGTAATTTGGATATGATATACAATTAAATATGGTTCACAAACTATTAAAACACATAAAAAGTACAATTTAATTTTTATTTGAACACCCATCTGCCACAAATAACAACAGTAGATACCTTTCTACAAACATTTTAACATGTGAATAATTGTACTGCAGAACACGGATGGGCAATATTGATAAAGATATTAATTAGATTAATTCTCAGATAAAGAGCACACTTCTTACCTTCCCTGAGGGAACACAAATCTGTTGCATAGCAACAGCTTCAACAATCTAATGAAAGGCTCAGTAACACAATTTGGAACAAAAGAAATTACAGCTCCCCCTAGAGGGTGGAAGCCTTATAACATCCTCTTTACATATACATTTATTACATTTATAAATTAGACATTTATAAAAGTGGAAAATATAAACTCAACACTGGCTCAACTGGTATTGTCATGCTGGAGGGTCATGTTAGGATGAGCCTGCAGGAAAGGTACCACACGAGGGAGGAGGATGTCTTCCCAGTAACGCAGAGCATTGAGATTGCCTGCAATGACAAGCTCAGTCCGATGATGCTGTGACACACTGCCCCAGACCATGACGGATCCTCTACCTCCAAATCGATCCCGCTCCAGAGTACAGGCCTCAGTGTAACGTTCATTCCTTTGACGATAAATGTGAGTCCGACCATCACCCCTGGTGAGATAAAACTGCGACTCGTCAGTGAATAGCACTTTTTGCCAGTCCTGTTTGGTCCAGCGAAGGTGGGTTGTGCCCATAGGCAACGTTGATTTCTTGTAAGGATCTACCTTACAACAGGCCTACAAGCCCTCAGTCCAGCATCTCTCAGCCTATTACGGACAGTCTGAGCACGGATGGAGGGATTATGCATTCCTGGTGAAACTCGGGCAGTTGTTGTTGCCATCCTATACCTGTCCCACAGGTGTGATATTCGGATGTACCAATCCTGTGCAGGCATTGTTTCACGTGGTCTGCCACTGCGAGGATAAATGAAAACAATGAATGCTCTGCACTGCCTGGTAAACTTGCCAGAGTTGAGGCTATTAAAAACTTGCAGCCATGTGGAGCACAGAGATTTTTGCTTACACTTTAAATTACATTAAAGTTATGAAAATAACCTGAAAGTATTGTCTTAATAACATAAAGATGTGGATTACCTATTGTTAATTCTGGAGAAAAACATACAATCAGAGTAATGATCCAGCTCTTTAGAGCTTCATGAATGAGCTGCAGAAACGTCATAGTTACTGTTGTAACCTCCATAACCCAATGGAGGGAATGAAACTTGTGTCGATTGTAGTGACACAAGAGGTCTTTCTTGAGATAAAGGGAAGCGGACGTGCTTCTGTCAGTCAGGTTTTTGCACTAAGGCGCCGAGAGTAAGGTTCGGCCATTTACAGTGGTAGGTCTATTGTCGTTGCAAGGGCAACGACAATAGAAGACGTTCCCCTTCTGTCACTCACTCAACGTTGTGTTGATTGTAGTGACACAAGGGGTCCCATTTAAAAATGCCATGCACTAAACAGTGTTAAGTGAGCTGCTGACTGCTAGAAGCAACTGTATCTGTTATCCACACGTAACCCTCCCCAACGGCCCCCAAAAGTGTCATATACAGTTCTTAGTTTCCCAGATGGGGGAACAAGCAACATAACTATCATGGGAGCAAGCCGGCCAGCCTTTTCTCTCTCTATGTTTCTTGTCATAGAGCATAATGCGGCTGGGGCTATCTTAACGCTATTAAATGCTTCGGGGAAGGTGTTCTTTTCCATTCCTATTCTTTCAGGGGGAAAAAACTCTGCAGAGACCACATCCTGCCCAGGCTGGGGGGAGGTAACATGTGACCAATATGTCACAAGGGTTGACAAGCCACACGTGGAAGTGGCACAGTGGTAGGTCCTACCTAGTAATGGAGGAGTTCTACAAACACAGCGACCAGGACAGAGAGACTGCCCAAGAGAGACGCGGGTCCGCCAACAGGGGGACCGTACTGCGGAAAATACATCAAAGGGAGTTGCCTGAAAAGGGAATTAGGCCTGTGGAGCCCTACCCCAGTATAGAGCACTTGAAGCTCATAGTGGGTCTGGTCACAAATTCCTCCACTGACTTCGCAGGCCTGAGGGCTAGGGAGGAGTCATCCAGGGAGCTGAGTTAGTGGGATCTCCTGGGGTACGTGCGCGCGTGTTCCGCCAAAGCAGAGAGCTGCTCAGAACATCTAAAGCTCTGCGTGCGGTCCAAATAGATACGCAAAGCACGTACCGGACACAGCAACGAAAAGGCAGGGTCTTCCTCCTTCCAGGGCAGCGCTTGCAGGTTCATGACCTGGTCCCTGAAGGGGGTCGTAGGAACCTTGGGCACATAGCCCAGTCGCGGTCTTAGGATGACATGAGTATCTGCTAGTCCGAATTGTGTCGGACTAGCAGGCAAGTGTCGCTGACAGAGAACGCTTGCAGGTCCCCAACCCTAGGTCTATAACCCTCTTGATGGAAGCTAGCGCTATCAGGAGGGCCATATTCAAGGAGAGGGCCTTGAGCTCTACTGAGTCAAGCAGCTCGAAGGGGGTTCTCTGAAGGCCCAAGAGGACCACTGAGAGATCCCTGCAGGGGAACTGGCTTGGCCGGGGAGGATTCAGTTTCCAGGCGCCTCTAAGGAACCTGATAATCAGGTCATGCTTACCTAAGAACCCAAGAAGTCGTGGTGGGCCGAAATACTGGCTACATACACCTTCAAGGTGGAGGGGGACAGCCTCCCCTCCAGCATGTCTGCTGCCATGTTGAGGTTGCCCAGGATATGGGTGGTGTGCAGCGACCTGAGTTGGCAGTTGATGTGCCCTCTCCAGGAGCCAGCAGCTGCGTGCCCATTGCACACGGCACCCCAACCCAGTTGAGAGGCATCTGTGGTGACCACGACACGTCTGGACACCTGCTGTAGGGGGACTCCTGTCCACAGAAAACAGAGCTCTGTCCAAGGATTGAAAGTCTGACGGCAGGAAGGGGTGATTAACACACGGTACATGCCGTGGCACCATGCCCATCTCGGGACTCGAGTCTAAAGCCAGTGCTGAAGTGGTCTCATATGCATCAACCAGAGTGGTGCGGCCATGGCTGAGGATGCCATATGCCCCAGGAGCCTCAGGAACTCTTTTAGAGGAACCGCTGTGCGGGGCTCGAAGAGAGCGAGTCACTTAAGCACCAACTCCGTGCACTCGTTCGGGAAGCGTGCTGTCATTGAGACTGAGTCTAACTCCATGCCGAGAAAAGAGATGCTCTGAACTGGGGCGAGCTTGCTCTTTTCCTAGTTGACCTGAAGCCCTAGACAGCTGAGGTGCCTGAGCACCTGGTCTCTGTGAGTAACTCTCGAGAATGAGATAGAATAAGCCAGTCATCAAGGCAATTGAGTATGCGGATGCCCACTTCCCGTAGCGGGGCAAGGGCTGCCTCTGCGACTTTGGTGAAGACTCGAGGGGACAGGGACAGGCCGAAGGGGATGACCTTGTACTGATACACCTGGCCATCGAACGCGAAACGTAGCAAGGGTCGATGATGAGGCAAAACGGAAACGTGGAAGTACGTGTCCTTCAGGTCTACTGCTGCGATTTTGTCCAAGTCCAAGATTAGCTGCATCCCACTGCCTTTTTTGGGTACGATGAAGTGAGGGCTGTAGAAACCCTTCTTCATCTCGGCTGGAGGGACAGGCTCTATTGCATCCTTGAGTAGCAGAGTTGTAATCTCTGCACGTAGGGTGCTGGCATTTTCAGCGCGCATCGAAGTGGAGCGAATACCACTGAAACGAGGCGGTAGCCTGGTGAATTGAATCACGAAGCTGTGCCAAGGGCACTAGGGGGACGATCGTTTTTGACGTACCGGGTGGGGGGAGCAAAAGCACATACCGGGGCTGGGGTGCTGAGAAAAGACGCATTTACCTTGCTCCGTGCACCCGGCAGGAGGTCCTGTAAGGATGTCTTCGGAACTCTTCAGCGGCAGCCCGCTGGGGATGGACGGTCGTGGGTCCGGAGGCGAGGTAACTGCGTCCGGGAAACCAGGACTGTAGGATTTTGGTGCCGGGGTGCCATGAAAAAGGCATGCACTGGCTAGATGACCCATGAAGTGAGGAAATTGCTCTTTTATTGACAATGTGGGTACAGAAAATAAGAAAGAAAATAAGGAAAACAAGGATTTTACTCCCAGCCCTCCACAGGGGGAGGTTCAAATTTGCCAAGGAACACATCAATTAACCCAAAGCGAACTGGCGTAATATTCTGTGGACTGATGAGAGTAAACATTTTCTTTTCGGGACTAGTGGTCATCAACAGTACGTCAGGCAACCCCTGGGTACTGGATTATAGCCGCATGGTGGCGCAAAAATCATGGTATGGGGATGTTTCTCATACTACGGTGTTGGGCCTATTTATCGTATACCAGGGATCATGGATCATGGCCCCTGAAATGGGTGTTTCAACATGACAATGACCCCAAGCACACGAGTAAGCGAGCAACATCTTGCTTCCAGACAAAAATGATTGAGGTAATGGAGAGGCCAGCTCAATCCTGTGACCTCAACCCCATTGAAAACTTGTGGGGTGACATTAAAAATGCAGTTTCTAAAGCAAAACCCATAAATTCACAGGAACTGTGGAATATAGTTCGTTCATCCTGGGCTGAAATACCTGTTTCTAGGGGCCAGACGTTGGTTGACTCAATGCAACGCAGATGCACAGCAGTTTTCAAAAACAATGGTTATGCAACTAAATATTAGTTCAGTAATTTAAAGTGAAGTTAAAGCTTGAAAAATGTCGACACTGCTATTTTTTTGAGCAGATTAATATTCCTTTCTTTGCTTCCTGTAATAGAATAAAGCAGACTTGATCAAATTTATTAATGCTTTGATTTGGCATTGAATGCGTACTGTTTCCACTACATTTGAAATTTGGATAAATTTAGATTAAATCCTTGCACTTTATTCACTTTTATTAACGCACTGCTATATATTTGAACACAACTGTATGTCCTTGTCATTATTTGGTTTATTTCTAATTCATCAGGAATGTCCGCTTACATTATGCTAACAGTTTAAAAATGAAGTGGCATTACTCAAATGCACCAAACAATTTCAGAACTTTTTAGAGGTTTGTACTATAGGGTTGCTTTATTTCAAACAAACATTTGTTTAATAAAATGGATTTTGTGAATGCTTTTTTGTGTCAAATTCATTAAATTTTATTTTCTGTAATGTCTTTCTCTGATGTCATTTTTTAAAATATACTCTGAAAAATAAGATAACAAACAAATAGTATTATGACAAACAGAAAAATCTAATATAAGAACAATAATAATAAAATAAATAATTTGTTATATGCCATTTTACAAGATTAAATTGTGTAGTTCATGCATTTTGTACAATGCGATTCATTATACTTTATACTTTGAATTTTTGAATTCTGTGAAACTTTTATATAAACATAATATTCATCTTCCCTGAAATTGTAAGAAATTGCAGCTATGTGTTCTGCTGGTTTTCTTTTTTCAAAAATGTTGTTGCTTCACGTCTGTTTAGCTAAAGTCTGCATAAATCTATTAGATTAACATAAATTAGACCATTATTTTTGATGTACAGATTTGCTTGTTACTTAATATACAAAGTACCCTACAAAACAATTTAGTCCCATATCTACAGCAATTCTTTAACTCTTATCATCATGTTTTATATTATTTCTTCCAAGAAAATCACAGGTAGTACAATGATTTGGTTAAATATTTATTTACACTTTGGTCAAATATTATTATCAATGTAGATAAATGCAAATAGTGCTTCATCCAAATTCAATCATGTTTCATCTGGTGCATGGAAAAAACAAACTTTTCGTGACTAAATTAAAACTGCTTTCTCAATGAGCACAAAGTGTAAAACCCTAAAGAGGAAGTTAAAATACATGAGGTTTTTGTAAATTGTGTCATCACACCTCAGCCAGTTTCCCAGTTGTGTTCAGACAAGCAGACCTCAGTTTATACCAGCCAGAAATAACAAAGATGAACAGAAGGATGATCTTTCTTGTTCTTCTCATCGCTGTAGTGCCCTGTACTGCCAAAGGTATGTTAATTATTATCTCTTTACTAACATTTATGATAAATGTATGCAATTAGACATACTCTCCAGCATGAAATTCTGTCTGAAATTAATTAAAATGTACCCCTGATGCGCTCCAATGAAGGCTTAACTGCCAAAATGCATTCACTAGATTTAAAGCCTTTGTTTGCTTGCTTGTTTTGTTTGAAAAATATATTTTACCTTTGTTTGGCAAGTAATATAAGATTTGTATTTATTTATTTACTTTTTCTTTTTGAGTCAGTGTTATAAAGTACATTATAAATGTACATTTTTATATATAAAATATGTTTTATAATCCTCTGAGGTTAGCAATTTTGAAACATTGTTAAATGCAAACGAATTGGCTATTTCTGTTGCACAGTGTCATTTTTCTTTTATCAGAAGGAACATTCTTATGGATCACCATTTTGACATCTTACATCACAGTGCATTCAATGATGCTAGACAGTTTTTAGTGCATTAAATAAATGTTATTTTACTTCATGTCAAAAGAGAATGAACATTTGGTGTGCATGGGAAGTAATATGCTAAGACAGGTGCATTAATTTAGTGGCTTTGAAGGCAACAGTACTGTCTGGCTTTGAACATCCAGTCCAACACAAAGCAGAAGTGAAAGTGGGAATGGGAAACAGACCACAGGGATGTGGCTGTGCAATGGGCCACCGGTGCAATGTGTTTCCTGAGGGACCCAATCAAAGGGGCTGCTTCTACAACACTTAAGATATTTTCCCCCTCATAAAAAGCCATTTCATGGCTTTCTCTCATTTCTCCTTTTCTAAAGTTAAAAATAAGGTTTGGGCCCCATCCTCAAAAATGTGACAAGACCCTATGTTGTTGCAAAAACAGTGGTCCAAACATGTGTATTGCAATATCCGTTATTTCACACTTCACAGTGGAAGTGGCCACAGTTAAACTCCACTTTAACTAATCATAGGTAATTTTCTGTTACAGTGTCTGTGAATTCATAATTGTCATTCAGATAATATGACGATGTTCGAGTAGAAGTTTTGAAGCCTGCTATATGTGTACTCTCTTTAGCAAATGAAGAATTAATCAGCCCACATGGTATGACAATGAGTGATTTGGATAAAAAACTGATCCCCGAGGCCAGCGAGGGTCCATCACAGCCGACGTTATCTCCAGCATGCTATGGAGTAGACAAGCTAAAACATTCACTTTCCCAGCTCATCCAGGAAGAGAAGGAGAGCAGAGGATGGTACAGTGAAATGGTCAAGGTCCTCAATCAGTTGGTCCAAGCAAACATGGAGGTGGCCGGTGGTCAGGCAGAGGTCCTGAAGGTGCTTCGAGTCACTAGGGACCAGGAGGAGCAGCAGCTGCTCCACCTGCAAAGCATGGCTCGACTCCAGAGTCTCCTAGTGGAGAACAACCAGGCTTTGCTGCTCCAAGTGTCTCGCATCGCCACCACAGTGCAGGATGTGGCAAAGAGACAGCGCAAATAAATACAATTAAAAAATGTGTTGGCAACAAATATATTCAAATATATTGAAAACATATATGAAGCAGATTGATCTAGTTAACCTATGCTTAAAATCTTCATAAATTAGTACAGTTAATTAAATCTTTTTCTGAGCTTAATTTACTCTTGTGTTTTTGTTATTCTCTCACACAATTTTAGGTAATCCAAAAATGTGCTTCATGTGGTAACATCTAAAAACAACGTCAAAAATATTTAGTATTAATGAATCAAGCTCACAACATTAGGTTACCCCAAGGAAATGAATTTTTAAGGGTCAGGTGGAAGTGAAAACTGCTAATTTGTACTTTTTACAGCATATATTGTATGACTCTCACAATTTAATGTTTTGAAAGTTGTTATGGCTCATCTATCTGTATTATTAACTGTTTCATGTGTTATTGACTAACAATGCATCCTTATTGAAATGACAATAAACACATTAAAAGGCACTACCTTGTTTCGGCATCAAGAATAATTTAAATAAATATTTGCAATCAACCAATCTCTCATAGTTTTCACACAAGCTGTTTCTCTTTCATCTCTTACTGGGTGTCTCTTTTTCTCTTCCACATCTCTTGTGCTCTTCTGTGTGCTTGTGCAGATTTTCCTGCTCCAGTGATAAAACTGAACTCCACTCCACTCAAGCACTCTGAGGTGGTCTGGACAGCTCAAAAGTCTTTTAGTCTCAGATGTGATGGACAGGATGTTGTCACATGGAAGACCAGGCTTAGAGGACACCAGAAATTTGTCTCAAAAAATGTCCTCACTGTCAAAAACCCCAGTGCAGAACACACAGGAACATACCGGTGCAGTTACAAGAACCAATCAGACCTTTACTCAGAAATCCACATATTTGTTACAGGTACGTGCATTATAAAATTGAGAATGATAATGTGGAGGGTCAGCCCTAATATAAGTAATGGGAAAATACAGTCATCTGGCCGTTATCACAAAATAAATATAGTGACACTGAAGATGTTTATTTTGCAAATAATGACCACTCGACAATATTCCACTAAATACACAATGGAAATTCTCTCATCATTTACTCACCCTGAACATTTTTTGAAGAATTTCTCAGCTCTTTTGGTCCATAAAATGCAAGTGAATGGGTGCCAACATTTTTAAGCTCCAAAAATCACATAGGTCACACATCATAAAATTATGATGACTCCAGTGGTTAAATGTTATTTTTTATTTATTTTTTAAAGTTTGAAGTTAGGTTAAATCCATATCTTCAGAAGTCATTTGGTAGGTGTTTGTGAGAAACAGATCAATATAGTCAATATTTACAATAAAATGTCCTCCCTGCTCAGTCAATCTCCATTTTAACTTTCATTTTCACATTGTTCTTCTTGTGTTTTTGGTGATTTACATTCTTCGTGTATACGCCACCTACTGGGCAGGGAGAAGAATTTCTAGCAAAAGTTTACTTAAATATTTATCTTTTTCTCACCCACACTTGTCATATCACTTCTGAAGATATAGATTTAACCACTGATGTCTTATGGAATACTTTTATGCTGCCTTTATGTGCTTTTTGATACCCATTAACTTGCCAATGTATGGACATACAGAGCTGAGATATTCTTCTAAAAATCTTAATTTGTGTTCTACTGAAGAAAGTCATACACATGGGATGGATGCATAAGGGTGAGTAAATGATGATATTTTAATTATTGGGTAAACTATTTCTTTAAAGGACTAATTTGACTAATTAAGAACAATGAATAGAATTATATTTTAACTTATTTGACATTTAATTAATATGGTAGTTTAAAAGCATCTAGTCACCAGGTACCACCCTAAATACTTTCATACGGCCCACAAGTGTTAAAGGTTTATTCTTAATTCCAGCCCAAGCATCAGTTTTCACTTTCTGCATTCAGTTTTTGTGTGTTGAGTTCACTGGCTGGATAAAAAAAAAAAAAAAAAAAAATAATGATCAGTGTAGTTCAATTCACAAAACAAATTACTCTTTTGACCGTAGCAGAAGAGAGCCGCTCACCACTGCTCAATGCTAGAGAGATGCCACTTTGGTTGTGTTTGTAATATGTAAAGCCAGTGTGTATTGTCTATCATAGTTTTCAGTAAACACGCAATGATATAATTTTTTATATGCACATTTACAATTGGAAAAATGCAGCTTAATTTCCGAATGCCTAAAATATACAAATTGTATTGATTTATTACAATTTTGATTACCCAGCCACAGTATTGCCACAATGAATGCATGTAATCTTCATTTGAAGTCTGTCTGAAGTCAGAAATAATCATAATGATGTCAAGCACTGAATACAGCAGAAACATCAACATTATCGTCAGATTTTGAAGTACTTATGACAGATGCCATCATCTCATAGTGATTGGCTGACGCCTGGCGTTTTCCTCTGCCATTTGCACAATGTTGCCTCAGCTTTTTGAAGCCCTCAGTCACTCTCTATGCTCGTGAGCGAAGCGCTCAGCTCCCATAGTAATTAACGACAATGACAGGGCATCACGTTTACCGGACCACAAACATCACAAACATTGTTTACCTGATTCAGATGAACTTTTGTGCAGGATATGCCAACCCTTGAAATAGTTTCACTGTTGCCTCATGTTCATTCTCAGCTCAATTTACTGCTGAAACTTGCTATCTAGACTCTGATCTGTATTACAGTACGCTCATACTACATCTCTGACTGTGTCACCGCACTGGCACAAAGCAACTTTAATGTATTAATAACATCAACACGGGGAAAGATGATGTTCCCCTACTGTCACTCACTCGACGTTGTGTCGATTGTAGTGACACAAGGGGTCTCTTCTGAGAGCCTCGCGTACCTCTGAACTTGAGAAAAGGCCGATATCAAATTGGCAGCCAGAATTTGCATGTTCCACCCCCAGACATACGGGTATAAAGGGGAGCGGGCGAGCGTCTGTCAGACAGATTTTTTCTTCGGAGCCGTGGGGTTGTGCAACAGCAAAGCTGAGTTCTCCACTGTTCCACTCACCTCTACTGGCGATAGGCAATGCTGTTGGATCTACGGCGCATTCAAGCGGCTTTCTCCTCTCTGCATGCTGTGCAGTCCACGCCTCTGGGCGCTTTGACAGCGCTTTCATTGCCTGAAAGAGTGTTTCTCCTCCTAAAAGAGTTCATTTTCTCTAGAAGAGTTTGAGTTTCCACTCACAACAGGCGTTGAACGCCCTTTTCAGGACAAGTTTTTTTCAAGATGCCCTTCCGCCTCTGTAGTTCCTGGATGTGATCGATTTCTCTCCACCTCTGACGGTCATAAAAGCTGCCTCGCGTGCCTGGGCTGCGATCACACGCAGGCAGCGTTTTATGAATGTTATTCTCAGTGCGAGGACATAGCCATGGCAACATTGTGGTCGCAGCTTTCTTTTCTCATGAGAAAAAGCCACTTCAGCCACCCCCCCCGCGTCGTTCCTTCTTCTATCTCGTATTTAATTTCTGTCATGATAATTTTTGCACTAATTTGCATAATTCGAAAAACTTACTTTTTCAAACTCCTCTTATGGCTTATGTCCAATTCGCACGAAAATTGGCCTGAATCATCTAGAGGCATGCACGACAAAAATACATTCACAGAATTTTGATAAACCATACCGTTTTCCAATGGTGCTAACGAATTCGATGAAGAACATGCAAAAGGATTTGGAAGAAACTTGGTATGTGTCATGACCATTAGTCCCTGAGGTTACCTGCATTGTTTTGGCGCACTGCCCCCTACTGGTCAAGAGATAGAAAATACCGATTTGTTTTTGGGCTAATAACATTTGAAAATGATTGCAGAAAAATAATGCAAATTGTCTCTTTAGATCAAGTGCTACATACTGAGTCGAACGATACCACATTTTCCTATGTTGACCATTTTGGATTTAGTCATAAAATGCTGTATTTTACAAACGACTTGGCACCTGGAATGTGCCTTTGCCACCATGTTCAAAACGTTTCGGGACAGTGCCACCTTGTGGTGAAACATTATAATGCTATTTCTAAAAATGCTATGCTGCTCATGGTTCCAATATTTGGCTTGACCCCGTTATCGGTGCTTGCAGCTATATTTACTTTTGGATTTGTTACGATTTTAGTTGTCTTCGATTTGATTTTATTAATTGCTTGCTCCCCTCTTAGCTGTCTCGCCAATAATGTGTCTGGCTTATCGCCTAATTCAAAGTGCTTTTGTTTCAGTTTAAGTAAACTTTTACTTAGAATGGAATTGTGTTAATTTTTCAGCTTCAAGATCTTGATGTAGTCTTGTTGTGATCCAGATCTTCTATATCCCTGCTCGAATACTGGGAGAAGATTTTAAATTTCTAATAATCTTCAATGATTGCTCTTATTTTTTGCTGCTTCAAAGGTAATAATATGACCCCTCATGACCGCCTTAAGGGTTTTCCATAAGACAGAATCAGAGACATGGCCATTATCATTGGACACATTTTTATTTTTAAGCTTAGACCCAATATATGTTTCAAAAGCTGGATGCTTATATAGAAAAGGATTAAATCGACAATGATAGCTCTGCTGCAGACATCCTTGAGTTGATGCGAGATGGGGCTGTGGTCAGAAATCAACATGTTGTGGTACTGTGTACCAGCTATATTGAGTACAAGTTCAAAAGAAATCAATAAATGGTCAATCCTAGTATAGGATTTATGGAGGTGAGAGTAAAATGGATACTCTTTATCTGCTGGGTGTTGCAGTCTCTAAATAGCTACCTTATTCCTGTCTTTAATCAACCTAATTAACATCTGTACAGCGGCTATAGTGAGAGGTGGCTTTGTGGATGATTGATCTAAATATGGGTCCAGGTAGCAATTGAAGTCACCACCAATAATAACATTTGCACAACCAAACGGTTGTTCAAACCGTTTCAAAACCCTAACCGTTTCATATCAAACATAAAAAAAAAAAAAAAATGGGTTAGTCTGCATTTGGGCCATTTACGTTTAACATTGAGAGTTAATTAGTCCCAAAATCATAACATATCTGCCATGGGAGTCAGCAATCATCGAAACAAGCTGAAATGAAGTACCCTTCCGAAAGAGAATTGATACTCCCCTAGCTTTACTATTAAATGGTGCCTGATATACCTGGGATATCCTGGGATATGTCCAACAGCTATATGCATTACTTGAAGAAAAAGAATATCTGCTTTCAGCGATTTGCGATACGGAAATGACCAAGCCCTTTAACATTCCAAGATGTTAAAGTTAATGTAGTACTTTATCTATCAGCAATCCTAGGCCATCCACTTGATTAGCCAGCACCATGTTGACAATAGCACTAGCCGGCATCTGAGAAGGCTTGGCACCTTGCGGCAGTTTTTTTATTTTTTTCGATGAAAGTTACAATTTTAACTAAAATATAGGATGCTATATGCTATGCTTTAAATGAACTTTTAGCTCATTCAAAATGAATTAA
This sequence comes from Xyrauchen texanus, assembly GCF_025860055.1. Classification (NCBI taxonomy): domain Eukaryota; kingdom Metazoa; phylum Chordata; class Actinopteri; order Cypriniformes; family Catostomidae; genus Xyrauchen; species Xyrauchen texanus. The sequence goes on from NC_068309.1 coordinate 39,350,816, forward strand.
AAGGCAATTAAGTTATATTTTTATTGACCTGGATGTGGAGAAGTTTGATGAACAGGTCTACCTCCTACGCTGCTCCAGAGTTTGACAATCCTGATCTACACTATGAATACAATTAATGCACAAAAGAAGGAATGCACACATAAAATAATAATCAATTATGTGTATCAGTTAAAAGTTCTGTATGTTTCATTGATATAGATTATGTCAGAGCCTTTACTACCCCTCAAATGCCAGTAATAATTACAAAAGAAGGCTCAAACTGCTTACTGGACTGCTTGGTAACAGAGCCAGAGGGTACTGAATTCTCACTCCAGATGATTAATGGATCTTCTGTTCCGTCTGGGATGAATTATACTGTGGATCCCAAAAGTGGCATCCTTATACAAAACCTTCAGCCCAGCTATAGCGGCAACTATGTTTGTAGTGTGAAGATTCATGGAGTCCAAAAGATGTCCGAACTCTTCCAAATCACTGTCTTAAAAAGTGAGTTGTGACAAATCTTGTGCAATGTTTTTGATTCTCAGATATTTTAATTCAAAAATAATTGTATGTTATTGTACCAGTTTAGCACAACCTATGCATTTTCTGTACTGCAGAAGCACAACAGCCACCATCTGTGTTACTTGAGGCAGATCGGTATGTGCGTATTGTTGGTGAAACACTGCAGATCCCTTGTTACACTGCAAACCAAGACCATTCGTATAACATCTCCTGGAGTTCATCGAAAAAGGTGAAGTGGTGTGTTTCAAGAATTGGATCTAATTATAAGCATCATTGGTAAGAAATTGAATCCATCAAAAATAAAAGTTGGCATCTCAAGACCACATAAACAAGGCCTTGGACTATCTCATATGCCTCAGTCTGGGTCTCTGCTTGTGTTTGAATGAATTGTATTTAATGTTTGTCTGCAAAAACAATTATGCCAAATTATTTTGCATGCTTAGAAAGACAATGTTTAGTTTAACATTGTAATTTTTTTATTAGGTATTTAAACAGGAAACAAAGAGAGATGAAAAGTGTGAACACGTTTGCATTACTAGTGTTTTGACCATTCTTCAAGTTAACATGTCCGACACTGGGAATTTCACTTGCACTAGCCAGAATGAAGCTGGAAAAAACAGCAGCACAACATCTCTCACAGTTGTAGGTAGGTGTCTTAATGCTTTAGAGCAGTGGTTCTCAACTGGTGGGGCGGACACTCTCCCGGGAGGGGGGGTGCGAGTAGGCTATGATGGAAGGGAAAAAAAACTGGATTTTGTTTTTTTTTGGGCACATTTTTTTTTATCACTAAACTACTGTCATAAAAAGTTATAGTTTTGTATATACATAACTCCTGAATAAAAATTAAAATGTGTTTGGACTGATTTAAAAAAAAAAGTTTTGAACAAATTTGATTGGTTTGTCGATAGTGAGCGCAAATGCAGGTGATAAGCGGTTTCATTAAGCGAGTCATTGAGTCGTTTATTCAAACGATTCTTTCAAACGGCCGATTCATCAAGAATGAGACAGATGTTTGTGAATGGGTCATTGAATCTTTGATTCGTTCACAACACTGAATCATTCAAAACACGATTGAGTATTGCTGTGAGATGCGCTATGGCTATGCTGTGATCTTTGTTTGGATTCATTGGATCTATTTTCGCTGCTAAAATAGACCAAAACAGTCATTATTTCGTCTAAAATGTAAGTGACTTAATATTATTAACTTGTTTGTTGAACTGTCAATAGAAATCAGTGTCACATTTTCAATCGTGAGGTGATGGTAAATTAAGTGATGGTCAGTTGTCAGCTCTCTTGGTCGTCAGGTCGTGTGATGTATGTTGCTGAACTGTATTCAAATGTTATAAATATAAAAACACCACATTTTGAAATTTAACTGCAGTATGTCAATTTAGTTTATTTGTGTGTGCTGCGCTCATAGACTTTAGAAAACGGCGCTAATTTTTTTTATTTCAACCTATCTTTGCAAGGCCGCGAAACTCATATTTTGCTCCTTGCAGACAAAGTGCACGCCTTCACACAAAAACTATACCTCTGGCATGGCCGCATCAGTCCAGGGAACTGCGACATGTTCCCCAGCCTTGCAGACTTTATCACTGATGGAGGCACGCCACACGATTTCTCCTCCCTATTTCAATCAGCGTCTGAGCACCTGTCAGCAATGAGAAAACAATTTACGACGTACTTTAAAGAGGATTATCGCTCTTTTGCGTGGGTTCGAGATCTGTTTGTGTGCACAGCAAACTAGCTATCAATTGATATGCAGGAACAGCTTATTGAGCTGAAGAGTGACAGTAGACTGAAGGAACTCTTTAGCTCCTGCCCACTTTTGTCATTCTGGGCAGCATTGATGCAGGAATACCCTGAACTCTGTGACGTCGCCTTGAAGATTCTCCTTCCTTTTGCGTCGACATATTTGTGTGAGGCAGGATTCTCAAAAATGACTGCACTCAAAACGAAATACCGCAATCGTGCACAAATCGAGGATTATTTGAGGCTATGTTTATCAAACATTGAGCCAAGAATTGAGGATCTTTGCAAGGCAAAGCAGGCTCAGGTCTCACATTAACATCACCTACCAGCAAGCTTCTGTAAAAAATACAGATGATGCCTACTATTAGGCCTAGTAATAATAACAATAATAAAGCATAAATTAATATCAGAGGTCTGGTGCCAATTCCCAATTATAGCAATAGCCTAGTAATGATAATAGGCCTACTGATGATGATGATAATAATAATAACAACAATAAAGCATGTAACCTCATATAATTATATAGCAATAGCCTAGTAATGATGATAGGCCTACTACTACTCATAATAATAATAATAATAATGCCTGCAAGCTCACATTAGAAGTCTGGTGCTACTGCCAATAATAATAATAATAATAATAATAACAACAATAAAGCATGGGGCGGGGCGGGGGGCACTGGGGCCCCAACTGCAATGAACCAGCTTTGGGGGGGCCCAGCTTGCAAAAGGTTGAGAACCCCTGTTTTAGAGTAATATTCAGAAGATTTGTAATGCTTTATTTAAACTTTGATTAAGCTTGCCATCTGTGTGTCTTCTTTCAGATAAACCCTATATTAAACTCAAACCTATCCTGCACTCTGAATACAGGGTGAATGGCACAGATATTGAGGTGACGGAAGGGGAATTGGTTGAACTTAGTGTGCAAATTGAAGCTTATCCAGAAATCAAATGGACGTGTTGGAAATCTCCCAAATGTAACAACACATGCACCCATGAGGAAACATGTCACAGGATTATTAACAGGTTAAACAGCCTTATAGTCTATTTTTGTCTGTGCTTAGAATTAAAGAGTGCAACATTCTAGTTCTGGAAGTAAAAATCACTTCCATCACATATAATTTTTTGATAGGGGAATTGATTTTTAACAATAACTTATAAACCTTACCATAACTCAGAGGTTGTTAATCGTTGGTATATGCTTCTGTTGAAGCCATCATTCCATTCCACTTAATTTTCGCATTTAATAGCGGAATTTGTACTCAATAAACTACTTACTGTATATTTTATGTGAATATTTTGAAATAAATGTAAAATATATTGTTTCTATACTTTATATAATCAACAAATTTAAATCAATAGATTTATAAAAATTTTTTTAATAATTTTTAAGTGAATTATGACACTGGCAATGTGTGTTGATATTTTACAGTAACCACAATATATCCACTATCCTGCTGAGAAGAGTAAGAGCACAAGACTATGGTCACTACATCTTTGACTCAAGGAGTGCCAGTGTCAATGCCTCAATTATTTTTAGAGTTCATGTGTACCGTAAGTCCATTTAACTATGTTATAGAGAACAAAAGATCTCATAAATGCATGAAACCAATGTCTGATCATGGTTGTTCTTTCCCAATACAGAGAAACCCAATACTGTAATTAAGTGGGAAAATGGAATTGCAACTTGTGTTGCAACTGGTTATCCTACACCTAGAATTCAATGGTTCCAATGTAAAGAAGCCAGTGCTCTGTATGTGCTCCTTATATAAATTAGATCACAAATATGTATTGGTATATTTTACAAGAAATGTGTGAGGATGCTCTCTAATTTTCTTATTTTAATACGATGGGGTGACAGGTGTAGTTACAACAATACATCATCTGTGGAATTAATGGTGACCCAGTCAACACTGGAGCACATCAAAGAGCATGAACCAGTGCTGGTGGAGAGTGTGTTACCAATAACTAATGCAAATATTACTTTAACCTATGGGTGTGTGGCTACAAACATTGCTGGAGAAGATCAAGACACCTTCACCTTGAGAATTTCACGTAAGACATTGAACATTTTAAATATTCTTGCAGTTCACCCACATTTAATGCATTTTGAAATGAGCTGTCATCTGACAAATCTTTAATGTACATAGATGTTCCTGGAATTATATCAGCATGGTCAACTTCAGTGATGATCACAGTTTTTCTTTTTGGAGCCTTTGTTGTGGTGACCATATTGTTGCTTATCTTTTATAATTATAAAGAGGTATCTATTTTCAATTCAGTTGCACTTCTATTCACCACAAATGACAGTAAACAACAACTTTTCAATACCAGGTTATTTTTTTTTCAGGCACACAAGTATGAAATACAGTGGAAAATCATTGAGGTGAACGATGGGAACAACTACACCTTCATTGACCCCTCCCAACTTCCATATGACAAAAAACTGGAGTTTCCTCGAAATAAGCTCAAGCTTGGTACAGTAGGCTTGCTCACAACAGTTTTTACATTTTCACAAAATTTCTGTTATTAATCATACGAAATAACCACTGCAACAAAACATATTGATTGCAGGACAAGTTTTGGGAGCAGGAGCTTTTGGGAAGGTGGTGCAAGCAACTGCTTATGGGCTCAAAGACGAAAATGTTACTAGGGTGGCAGTGAAAATGCTCAAGCGTGAGTTCACTGCATACAATGACAAATTTGATGAATTTGGAGGGATTATATGTAAATTACACATATTGAATATTTTCAGTTAAGGTTGCAAAAGTTCAGTAATGAATTAGGAAAATATTTAATATGCCAAAATTGCAACAGTATATTTGTCTTGTTTTTTAGTAAAAATATTTAAACATCCTTAAAGCAAGGTAAATTTGGCAGATAAACAAAACGTCATGGTTACTGTTGTAACCTTCATTCCCAGATGGAGGGAACGAGACGTTGTGTTTATTATAGTGACACAAGGGGTCTTTCTTGAGAGTCTCGAGTACCTCTGGATTTTAGAAAAGGCCAATAAAAAATTGGCAGACAGAATTTGCATGTTTATACCCACATGATATATGGGTATAAAGGGAAGCAGGCGTGCGTCTGTCAGTCAGATTTTTGCACTGTGGAGCCAAGAGTAAGGTTCGGCCATTTACAGTGGTCTAGTGCCGTGGCAAGGGGGGCACAACATCTCGTTCCCTCCATCAGGGAACAGAGGTTACAACAGTAACCATGACGTTCCCCTTCTGTCACTCACTCGACGTTGTGTCTACTGTAGTGACACAAGGGGTCCCATTTAAGAATGGCATGCACTAAACCGTGTTACGTGAACAGCTGACACAGGAGCAAGCAAGCAAGGGAAAAGACTCTGCGGAGACCACATCCTGCCCAGGCTGGGGGGAGGTACATGTGGCCAATATGTCACATGGGTTGTCAAGCACACGTGGTAGTGGTGCGGTGGTATGTCCTACCTAGTAAGGGAGGAGCTCTACAAATATAGCATCAACGCCCTCATCAAGAAAGCACAACAGAGGATGTACTTCCTGCTGCAGCTGAAGAAATTCCACCTGCCAAAGTCAATGATGGTGCACTTCTACACAGCCATCATTGAGTCCATCCTCACTTCCTCCATCACTATCTGGTATGCTGCTACTACTGCCAAGGACAAGGGAAGACTGCAGCGTGTCATCCGGTCTGCAGAGAAGGTGATTGGCTGCAATCTGCCGCCACTCCAGGACCTGTACGACTCTAGGACACTGAAGCGTGCTGGAAAGATTGTGGCTGATCTCTCCCACCCTGGCCACAATCTCTTTGAATCACTCCCCTCCGGCAGAAGGCTGAGGTCCATCAGGACAAAAACCTCACGCCACAAGAACAGTTTCTTCCCATCCACCACTTGCCTTATCAACAATGCCCGGTACCCACCCTGACACTTTCCACACTCCACCTCTGGCTCTACATTTCACTGCACTACTCTGCTGTCTTTTATTTTATACTTACTTTTAATTGATACTGCGGGGACATATTTATATTTATTTATATTGCTTTATTTTTATTCTTGTTCATATATTTAGAGACTGTGTGAACGCACCTACAACACCACATGGCAATAAAGCTTTTTCTGATTCTGATTTCTGATTCTGATTCTAATTCTGATAGCGACCGGGGCAGGGGACTGCCCAAGGGAGATGCGGGTCTGCCAACAGGGTGACCATACCGCGGAAAATACATCACAGGGAGTTGACTGAAAAGTGAATTAGGCCTGTGGAGCCCTACCCCAGTATAGAGCATTTGAAGCTCTTAGTGGGTCTAGTCGCAAATTCCTACTCTGAATATGCAGTCCAGAGGGCTAGGGAGGAGTCATCCAAGGAGTCAAGTTAGTGGGATCTCCTGGGATAAGAGCGCACGTGTTTGCCTCAGTGGAGGGGAAAGGAGCTGAGTGCAAGCGGTACACCCAGTCAGTTGTTCCACGTTACCGAGATCTACTGGCTTGGACCTGATAAAACACGGGACGAGACCGACTCAACTCTGAGATTATATAATCTCACAAAGGTATTGAGTGTTTCCCAGCCCGTTACTCTGCAGATGTCTGTTAGGGAGGTGCAGTTGGTCAGTGCCCATGAGGATGCCACACTTCTCATCGAGTGTGCTTGAACCCACAAGGTGGTAGGCACAGCCTGGGTCTGGTAGGCCAGTGATATGGCGTTGATGACCCAGTGGGCTAACCTCTGTTTGGAGACAGCTTTCCCTTTCCGCTGTCCGCCAAAGCAGACAAAGAGCTGCTCAGAACATCTAAAGCTCTGTGGTCCAAATAGATACACAAAGTACATACCGGACACAGCAACGAAAAGGCTGGGTCTGCCTCCTCCTGGGGCAGTGCTTGCAGGTTCATGACCTGGTCCCTGAAGGGGGTCGTAGGAACCTTGGGCACGTAGCCTGGTCACGGTTTTAGGATTACATGAGTATCTGCCGGACCGAACTCCAGGTAAGTGTCGCTGACAAAGAACGCTTGCAGGTCCCTAACCCTCTTGATTGAAGCTAGCGCTATCAGGAGGGCCATCTTCAAGGAGAGGGTCTTGAGCGCTACTGAGTCAAGTGGCTCGAAGGGGGTTCTCTGAAGGCCCTAAAGTAACAACTGAGAGATTCCAGGAGGGGAACAGGCTTGGCGGGGAAGGATTCAGTCTCCGAGCACCTCTAAGGAACCTGATAATCAGGTTGAGTCTCCTGGACGCTCTCCGATTAAGTGGCGACGTCATCATCCAACTCTGGCGGCTCAAGGGAGAATGCGGTCTGGCCTTGAGGCGAGCCGCCCTCACCTCGAACCCAGACGAAAGCGAGCGTGATGGGGGCCGGGTGGTTCGTGGGGACGTACCCGGAGAAACCGAGCCCGCTGCCATCCCCAAATCGCCTCCATCGCCAAGCGGGTCATCCTCAATCCCGTGGGAAGAAGGAGAGATGCGGGGTGTGGCTGGAGTAGCATTCATTTTGAGAAATGAAAGCTGCAACCGCAACGTTGCCATGGTCATATTCTCGCAGTGAGTACATGTACCATCCACAAACGCTGCCTCGGTGTGATCACTGCCCAGACACACGAGGCAGCGTCTATGACCATCAGATTTGGAGAGATATCGACTGCATCTAGAAACTACACAGAGGTGGAAGGGCATCTTTATAAAGAGGCGTCCTGAAAAGGACTTTCAACGCCTGCTGTGTATTACTCTTTTAAAAATGAAAAACACTCTCTTTTAGAGGGGGAAAATACTTCTCTTAGATACTTAGATACTCTCTTGCTGTAGATCCCACAGCAATGCTCTGGTAGAGGTGAGTGGAGCAGTAGTGAAACTCAGCTTCCTGCTGCACAACTGATCAGCTCCGAAGAAAAAATCTGACTGACAGATGCACGTCCACTTCCCTTTATACCCGTATGTCCGGGGGCGGGACATGCAAATTCTGTCTGCCAATTTTTCATTGGTCTTTTATCAAATCCAGAAGTATGTGAGGCTCTCAAGAAAGACCCCTTGTATCACTACAATCGACACAACGTCGAGTGAGTGACAGAAGGGGAACTGCACAAGATCAATACATTATGATTGCATAATATTTAGCAGGGTAAAGTTTAATTTAAGTTTAATATTTATAAAATATTCCCTTGTGTTTCATAAGAGATTATCACAGTCCACACACTGTGCTAAAACATCATTGGTGTTTAAGTGTTCAGTGCAACTGCCTTGCATGATCTGTCTTAAACACTTAGTAAAAAAAAAACATTTACACATTCTAAAGATTGTAAATTGTATGCATAACTTACACTTTAATATAATTAATTAATTATGAATACTTTGGATACTTGTGCTAGTTCATGAAAGCCCATAGGAGTATTTTTTTCATAATTCTCCAGCTACAACTAGCATTGACCGTATGAGTTCAGTGTTTTATGCCTGTATGATATAGTCATATTTTCTCTAACCTACTTGTGCTAATGATATGGTTGTAAAATTGTTGGCTCCAGAGCACACGGGGAGGAGAAACCAAATGTCAAACGAATAACGAGCCAAAAACTTCTGGAGATAAGGTTGGTTTAGTTTAGCATCTTTGGACCTGCCAGCTCCAGATTCAGTTCTACTTAATGTGGATTACATGTGCTGGTGTAAATGTAAGCGTGAGTTAAGTTAACTTTATAGCACAATTTCCTGCATTATTATCAAAAAACCCTTATTTGGCAAGCATTCGTTTTACAATATTTTTTGCGTATGACTATGTTTTTCATTTCGGTTTGTTCTGAGAAAAATAAAAAAAATTTTGTTCCGGCTCAAAAGGTCTGCTGCCTCCTTTCCAAACGGTTACCAGTTAGAATAAAATTGCGATTAAAAACGTTCGTATTAAAATTACAGTACTGTGCACTAAGGGGTTGGTGAAATACCAATTGCCGCATTGCCAGATCTCACAAGAAATGCAAGCAATCTGGTCTTGAAAATTAAGCTCAAAATAAGCCACTTGCATCAAAATGTACAAACATTTGCGATGTACCACAATATAAATCGTAACAAGCATACAGTAAATTAAGTCAAGTAATTTTTATTTGTATAGCACCTTTCACAACACACATCGTTTCAAAACAGCTTTACAGAAAATCATGCATTAATAGAAAATGAAACTGTAATATCTATAAAGTCTTAGTGGTATTATTGTGTAGTTTGATAAAATACAATTGTGAATTGTGTTTAAAAATAAGTAATTAAATAATAATTGTATTTAGAAACCCAGTCAAGCCGAAGGCAACGGTGGCAAGGAACATAAAACTCCATAAGGTGTTGTTTAATGGAGAAAAATAACCTTGGGAGAAACCAGACTCACTGTGGGGGCCAGTTCCCCTCTGGCTAACATCATGAATATAATGCCAATATTACTTAAATATGTATAGTGCAAGGCATGGTTTAACATTATTAAACTAAGTAAGTGTTAAGGGTCAGTATTTAAACAAAGATTTTGTAAGAAATGGAAGATGAATGACTAATGTCTTTAATGTTAATCCTGGATTAACTGCATAAGTTAACATAGATGCAATTGTCCTTGTTAGTTTAGCTGATGAAGGTTTTTTTTTGGCAATTCATTGATAGTTTATGTATTTCATTATAAGAGTGTAGTCCATCATTAGATAGAGGGGATGCAGGCAGAGATGAATGTGGTGTATCGCAGTTCAACCAGCCGGTAATTTCAGTGAGGTCTATCCTAAATCCAAGGTTCAGGCAATGGCATATGATGTATCCCATGTCTTATGGTTGGAGTTGGCATCAGTTCATCCTCTGAAGTCCATTGTAATTGTCATCACTCAGAGACATGTAGCAGTGGAGTCCAACATGAAGCAGGAATGGTGCTGGATCCAGCTGGTTCTGATCACCTCAGGATAGGAGTCCCAAGGTTGAGACAGGGAAACAAATAGAATAATATAAGCATAGATTAAATTTATTGCAGAGTTATAGATCATGATCAATGTTTCTGGTTTCTGGTTCCGGCAGACCTAACTAAAGCAGCCTAATTGAGGGTTGGAGGATAAATTAGAGGTCTAAATAGATGAGTCTTTAGTCTAGACTTAAACTGAGAGAGTGTGTCTGCATCTCGAACAGTGTTTGGGAGACTGTTCCAGAGTTTAGGAGCCAAATATGAAAAGGATCTACCTCCTTTTGTGGATTTTGATATTCTATGAACTATTAACAGGCCAGAATTTTGTGATCGTAATGAACGTGATGGAATATAGCATGGTAGAAGGTCACTTAAGTAATGCGGAGCTAGACCATTCAAAGCTTTGTACGTAGTTAACAGAATTTTAAAATGAATATGAAATTGAACAGGTAGCCAATGTAATGATGATAAAATGGGGCTAATATGATCATATTTCTTGGTTCTAGTCAGCACTCTGGCTGCTGCATTTAACCAATTTAAGTTTATTTATTGATTTTGCTGGACATCCTTATTTTGCTGGACATCCATATCTTATTGGTCATGTAATTATGATGCATGCAAACTTTTTAAACTCATAGTAAAATGGACCATTTAAAATGAACGAGTGAATAAAAAAATATGCTTAAAAATTCTTAAAAGTATCTTAAAGGAAATGGTGTCCATTTACAAGACCTGTACATGCTGATTATATCCTACAGCTTAAATACTAACCTAAAATATTGATGTAGTCTATCATTCATTTTACCCAAAAAGTTTACCGCATTAGTCAATCTAAAGAACAGCATGGCTTAAAGTTTGGGGGTAAAACCAGAATATTAGGGTGTATTCACTAATTGAAACATTTTCCATGAGCCTGTTTGTTTATAAAATTTAAATGTGTAAATTTTTACTCAAATTTGGTGAATCTTTGGTTGTCTTTAAAAAAATTTATGCCACGAATATTAAAACAGCAAATTATGTTCCCCGTCTGTCACTCACTTCGACGTTGTGTCGAAGAAGCGACACTAGGGGTCTCTCTCTTGAGCGCCGAATATACCTCTAATCTATGAAAAAAGGCCAATGAGAAGTTGGCAGATAGAATTTGCATGTCCCGCCCTTGGACATACGGGTATAAAGGCGGGGAAATGCATCCGTTTCATTCAGAAATTTTCTCCGGAGCCGATGGTCCTGTATGCAGCGAGCTGCGAGTCACACACCTGTTCCTCTACCTCTGAGCGATACTGCTGTTGGATCTACGGCGCACTTCAGTGGCTTTCTCCTTCTCTGCACGGCAGTGCAGTTTGCCCCTGGGCGCTTCGACAGCGCAAAACATAAAAGAGTGTTTTGCTAAAAGAGTGATTTTCTCTAAAAGAGTATTGTCCTCTAAAAGAGCAATACACAGCGGCGTTAAACGTCCTTTTCAGGATGCTTCTTTATAAAGATACCTTTCCGCCCCTGTGTAGTTCCTGGATGCGGTAGGGTGCTCTCCGTTTCACACGGCCACATGCGCTGTCTCGTGTGTCTGGGCTGTGATCACACCGAGGCAGCATTTGTGGATGGTTCATGTTCTCACTGCGAGAACATGACCATGGCAACATTGTGGTTGCGGCTTTCCTTCAACCGAAGGAACGCCGCCCCCCGCGTCGCTCCTTTCCACGGGATTGAGGACGACGAGGCCGGCGATGGAGGGGGATGGCAGCGGGGTCTGTTTCGCTGGGTATGCCCCCGCGAACCACCCGCCCCCCCAGCATGCTCGTTTACTCCCGTCCGGGCTCGAGGCAACAGCGGCTCGCCTCACAGCCAGCCTGCCTATCCTCTACAGCGTCACCGGACAGGCCACTTACACCCTGCATGCCATGGCCCTCCTGCAAGTCCACCAGGCCAAGGCACTCAAAGATCTGCATGAAGGTAGTCCTCGCCCTCAGGGCCACAAAGGCCACAGCGCAGTCATTCGGGCAGGCAATGGCCACACTTGTGGTTTGGGAACAACATCTGTGGCTGAACTTGGTCGAGATGCGCGAGACGGACAAGACACGCTTTCTCGAAGCCCCTGTCTCCCAGTTTGGCCTCTTCTGCGACACCGTCAAGGACTTCGCCCAGCAGTTCTCAGCGGTGAATAGGCAGACAGGGCATCTCACACATCCTGCTCCGCCGCATCCTCCTGCGGCTAAAAAACATGCAGCTCCGCCTCAACCCGGGCCCAGCTCTCAGCCCCCGTGTCGAGAGCCCCGCAGGAAGCGCACACCCCCATCTCACAGACCCCCTCGATGATCCGGAAGGCACCCAGCCACTGCTGAGACGGTCGACCCATAGACCAAGATGTTCGCTCCGGAGCTGGTAAGTAGACCACTCCGTCCCCCCATGGAGGGCCGGGAGGAGAATCCTTATTTGAATTCATTTCATTTGCCCCACATTCTCAATAAAAGAGCTATTTCCTTTGTCTCTGGGTTACCTGGCCCTCAAATTCCATTCTCACGGCACTCTGCCACCACACGTCAACAGTCACGGCATGCTGGACGCGGACCCCCCGCCTGCAGCCCCACGACTGTTCCCCGGCCGGCCGGTTCTGACGAGTCTAGAGGACGCCTCCACCGGACCTCCTCCTATGTAAAAAAGAATTGTCCCGTTAGTGCCCCTAGCACGGAGCTTGGATGCTTGGCTTTCACTTCCCAACCCAGGACCATCCGACTCGGTTACGCAATTCAGTTTGCCAGCCCCCCCCGGGGTGTCCGCTTTACCGTAGTACACGGCGAACGTGCCAAATCCCTGCGCATGGAAATCGCGACCCTCTTACTCAAAGTCTTTAGAGACTGTCCCTCCAACCAAGATGAAGAAGGGTTTCTACAGCCCTTACTTCATCGTACCCAAGAAATGCGGCGGCTTACAACCGATCTTGGACTTGCAAGTTTTCAACCGGGCTTTTCAACTCCTGTTCAAAATGCTCACGCAAAAACACATTTTAACTTGCATCCTGCATCTAGATTGGTTTGCAGCGGTAGACCTGGAGGACACGTACTTCCAAGTCTCAATATTGCCTCGACATCGCCCCTTTCTACGGTTCGCGTTCGACGGCCAGGCGTATCAGTACAAGGTCCTCCCCTTCGGCATGTCCCTGTCCCCTAGCGTCTTTACGAAGGTCACAGAGGCAGCCCTTGCCCCACTCCGAGAAGCCGGCATACGCATACTCAACTAACTCGACGACTGGCTCATCCTAGCCCACTCCCGAGAGTTACTATGCTCCCACAGTGACCAGGTGCTCAGGCACCTCAGCCGCTTAGGGCTTCAGGTCAACTGGGAAAAAGAGCAAGTTCACCCCGGTTCAGAGCATCTCTTTTCTCAGCATGAAGTTAGACTCAGTCTCAGTGTCAGCGTGCCTCACCAACGAACGCGCAGTCAGTGCTGAAATGCCTTGCCGCCTTCAGGCCAAGCACTATGGTCCCTTTAAAAAATTTCCAGAGCCTCCTGGGGCATATGGCATCCTCCGCGGCGGTCGCACCGCTGGGGTTGATGCATATGAGACTGCTTCAGCACTGGCTCCACACTCGAGTCCCGAGACGAGCATGGCGCCGCGGCACGCACAGTGTGATGGTCACCCCCGCCTGCCACCAAACATTCAAACCCTGGACAGACCTCCGCTTTCTGCGGGCAGGAGTCCCCTTGCAGCAGGTGTCCCAATGCGCCCTGGTCACGACCGACGGCTCCAAATTGGATTGGGGCGCCGTGTGCAACGGGAACGCAGCCGCAGCCCATTGGAAAGGGGCCCCGCTGCACTGGCACATCAACTGCCTAGAGTTGTTGACTGTATTCTTTGCCCTGCGGATGTTTCTCCCACTGGTTCAGGGCAAACACGTCTTGATCAGATCAGACAGCACCACCGCGATAGTGTACATAAATCGCCAAGGCGGCATACGCTCCTGCAACATGTCACAACTCACCTGTTACCAACTCAAGTCGCTGCGCGACACTCACACTCACATGGTGGCGGACGCTCTATCACGACAATGCTTGCCCAGTGGAGAGTGGAGGCTTCACCCCCAGTCGGTCCAGCTGATTTGTGAACGGTTCGGCAAGGCTCAGGTAGACCTGTTCGCCTCCCAAGAGACCTCCCACTGCCCGCACTGGTATGCCCGAACAGAGGCTCCCCTAGGGGCAGATGCACTGCCACACAGCTGGCCCACAGGGCTGCGCAAGTATGCATTTCCCCCAGTGAGCCTTCTTGCACAGGTGCTGTGCAAGGTCAGGGACGATGAGGAACATGTCACTCTAGTGGCTCCCTATTGGCCCACCCGGGCTTGGTTCTCGGACCTCGTACTCCTCGCAACAGCCCCTCCCTGGCAAATTCCCCTGAGGAATTTCTCAGGGACGGGGCACGCTCTGGAATCTGCACCCAGACCTCTGGAACCTTCACGTCTGGCCCCTGGACAGGACGCGGAAGATCTAGCTGCTCTACCACCTGCCATCGCAGACACGATCAACCAACTTTACGCCCTAAATTGCCGCTTGTTCACGAATTGGTGTTCTTTTCGGGCCGAACACCCACAAAGGTGCACAGTCAGGTCAGTGCTCTCATTTCTGCAGGAGAGGTTTGAGGGGAGGCTGTCCCCGTCCACCTTGAAGGTGTATGTAGCTCCTATTGAAGCCCACCACGACGCAGTAGTTGGCAAGTCTTTGGGTAAGCACGACTTTATTATCAGGTTCCTAAGAGGCGCCCGGAGGTTAAATCCCTCCCGGCCAAGCCTGTTCCCCTCCTGGGATCTCTCAGTGGTCCTCTTGGGCCCCTTCGTGGCTGTGTCTGTTACGTGCTTTGCGTACCTATTTGGATCGCACGCAGAGCTTTAGACGTTCTAAGCAGCTCTTTGTCTGTTTTGATGGATAGCGGAAAGGGAATGCTGTCTCCAAACAGAGGCTCTCCCACTGGGTGGTGTACGCCATTTCATTGGCCTATCACACCCAAGCCGTGAACCCCCATTTTGGGTCCGAGCACACTCAACAAGGATTGTTGCGTCCTCATGGGCATTGGCCAGAGGCATCCCCCTGGCAGACATATGCAGAGCAGAGGGTTGGGCAACACCTAATACCTTTGTGAAATTTTACAATCTCAGGGTAGAGTCAGTTTCGTCCCGTGTTTTCTCAGGTCCGAGACAGTAGAACTCGGTAACACGCTGACGGACTGACCGGGTGGATCGCTTGCACCTAGCGCCCTTTCCCTCGGTTGAGGTAAAATTGTGTGCTTTTTCTCCCAGGCGATCCCAATCACACGGCTCCCTGGATGACTCCTCCCCAGCCCTCTGGGTGCGAAATTCAGTGGAAGAATTCGCCGACCCAGTCCTCTGCAGGTACTTAGATATACCCTGTACTGGAATAGGTGCTCCACAGGTCAGGGCTCCTACATGGACTTTCCCCGTGTGTATTTTCCACGGTACGGTCCCCTTACGAGCGGACCCGCGTCTCCCTTGGGCAGTTCCCACTGCCCCCCGGTCGCCATGTCTGTAGCAACTCCTCCCTCCGAAGAGGCGGGATCTACCACTGCGCCACTTCCCACATGTGACCTAAAAGCCCATGTGGTGTATGTCACCACTCTTACCTCCCCCTCTCTGGGCAGGTGTCTCTGCAGGGTCTAAGGGCCCCAGTCGTTGACTCTATGTGAGAAACAAAGAGAGAAAAGAGGTCCAGCTAGGCTCGGCCATTCCCAGGTTGGCAAGCATCGTCTTGTTCCCCTGTCTAGAGTAACTATAGGGATTTTGACGACTTTATGGGGCATTGGGGAACGGTATGTGCAGTCTGATACAGCTGGTCATTTTGGCACGTCAAGTACCTGCCAGATCCTGTGTCAGCAGTACACGTACACGGCTCAGCGCATGGTGTGATTTAAATTGGACCCCTAGTGTCGTTCCTTCGATACAACGTCTCGTTTCCTCCATCAGGGAATGGAGGTTACATCCGTAACCTAGATGTTATATATGTTAACATATAAAACATAATTTTGACCCCCAGTCAAAATGGTCTAGAGCCACCCTGCACAAATACTAAAGCTTTTTTCAGAGAATGTACCTTAAAGTCAAGCCAATCTTGTGGCACAAAAAAAAAAAAACGAAACATTTTCAACAGTGTTGTTTTAAAAAAAAAAAAAAGTTTTTATATTTTTACTGGAAAACAAGACCAAACAAACAAGTCATTTAGAATATGATTTTTGCAGAGAAGTGAAAACTAGATTTGCATTCCCTGAAGTAAACAGCAGAGCTTACACGCCAACAGTAGAACTGTGTTAAAGTTTTTGTTTTAATATTGTGTAAATAAAAACAACCTTTCTGTTTTCATGAATATGTCCTGTTGTCAGTCGGATGCATACTAGAATCAACAAAAATGTTACACCTCATCAGCTATAGATTTTTAAATAGATTCAACAAAGACAAGACCAATCACAATTCAATATGCAAATAGATGTCTGAAAAAAAAAAAAATCTGAATTCTGAATTGAAATATCATGATGTCATCGTTGCTAGGGATGCACCGAAAGCACTTTTTCTCTTCCGATCTGATTCAGATATCGGAAATCTCAGTATCGGCCAATACCGATTCCGATCCGATACCAGTGTTATTTTTTTTTGCATAATCGGTTTAGAATATATTTACATTATTGTGTGGAACTAATTGGGTGTACTCTTTAATATGTAAAAAAACAAAACCTCTAACTACACATTATTTCAATATAAATGTATATCTTATTAAGAAAATCGTGTTAACTAATATACTAGATAATGTATCAGCAAAATGAAACTTTTTTCAACTGGACTTTAAAGGATTCAGATCTCTTTTTTTTATTTAGTTGTAAGATATCAGCTCACTTTTCATTCACACAGTTTAGAACCCATTCAACTTAAATATTATAATAATTTGTGAACAAATGATAATAATATATTATAATAGTAATATATAGTAATATATCTCAATCGTGCATCTTTAACTTTTAAACCCTCACGCTTTTATTTTGACATTCTGAACTCTCAATGAAGTCCTGTAAGTGTGTCTGTTTGTAGGCAAGTTCACATTAGTTTAATTCACTTCTTATTCAAATTCTGGTAAAAAAAGAAAAAAGAAAAAGCACCTCCAGTGCCATTCTAAATGTATATTATAAGTGAACCGAACTTTTGAGCATCTACATCTGAGATGTTGTTTGTGAGTAATGCTCAAATATTGTGCACCGCGTGAAGGCCAAAATTAGCTGCGAGTGTGTGTGTAAACAGAGCCGCGCCATTCACTGACGTGCTGGAGCTGCGCATTAATTTTATATACAGTGGGTACGGAAAGTATTCAGACCCCCTTAAATTTTTCACTCTTTGCTATATTGCAGCCATTTGCTAAAATCATTTAAGTTCATTTTTTTTCCTCATTATTGTACACACAGCACCCCATATTGACAGAAAAACACAGAATTGTTGATATTTTTGCACATTTATTAAAAAAGAAAAACTGAAATATCACATGGTCCTAAGTATTCAGACCCTTTGTTCAGTATTTAGCAGAAGCACCCTTTTGATCTAATACAGCCATGAGTCTTTTTGGGAAAGATGCAACAAGTTTTTCACATCTGGATTTGGGTATCCTCTGCCATTCCTCCTTGCAGATCCTCTCCAGTTCTGTCAGGTTGGATGGTAAACGTTGGTGGACAGCCATTTTCAGGTCTCTCCAGAGATGCTCAATTGGGTTTAAGTCAGGGCTCTGGCTGGGCCATTCAAGAACAGTCACAGAGTTGTTGTGAAGCCACTCCTTTGTTATTTTAGCGGTGTGCTTAGGGTCATTGTCTTGTTGGAAGGTGAACCTTCGGCCCAGTCTGAGGTCCAAAGCACTCTGGAGAAGGTTTTCGTCCAGGATATCCCTGTACTTGGCCGCATTCATCTTTCCCTCGATTGCAACCAGTCGTCCTGTCCCTGCAGCTGAAAAACACCCCCACAGCATGATGCTGCCACCACCATGCTTCACTGTTGAGACTGTATTGGACAGGTGATGAGCAGTGCCTGGTTTTCTCCACACATACCGCTTAGAATTAAGGCCAAAAAGTTCTATCTTGGTCTCATCAGACCAGAGAATCTTATTTATCACCATCTTGAAACTCCATGCGGGCTTTCATTTGTCTTGCACTGAGGAGAGGCTTCCGTCGGGCCACTCTGCCATAAAGCCCCGACTGGTGGATGGCTGCAGTGATGGTTGACTTACTACAACTTTCTTCCATCTCCCGACTGCATCTCTGGAGCTCAGCCACAGTGATCTTTGGGTTCTCCTTTACCTCTCTCACCAAGGCTCTTCTCCCCGATAGCTCAGTTTGGCCAGATGGCCAGCTCTAGGAAGGGTTCTGGTCGTCCCAAACGTCTTCCACTTAAGGATTATGGAGGCCACTGTGCTCTTAGGAACCTTAAGGGCAGCAGAAAGTTTTTGTAACCTTGGCCAGACCTGTGCCTTGCCACAATTCTGTCTCTGAGCTCTTCAGGCAGTTCCTTTGACCTCATGATTCTCATTTGCTCTGACATGCATTGTGAGCTGTAAGGTCTTATATAGACAGGTGTGTGGCTTTCCTAATCAAGTCCAGTCAGTATAATCAAACACAGCTGGACTCAATTGAAGGTGTAGAACCATCTCAAGGATGATCAGAAGAAATGGACAGCACCTGAGTTAAATATATGAGTGTCACAGCAAAGGGTCTGAATACTTAGGACCATGTGATATTTCAGTTTTTCTTTTTTAATAAATGTGCAAAAATGTCAACAATTCTGTGTTTTTCTGTCAATATGGGGTGCTGTGTGTACAATAATGAGGAAAAAAAATGAACTTAAATGATTTTAGCAAATGGCTGCAATATAGCAAAGAGTGAAAAATTTAAGGGGGTCTGAATAATTTCTGTACCCACTGTATTTACTTATTAAACACAGCCTTTTGTGAGTACTGTGTGTTTATGTTGTCTTTTTACTTTTCCTTGCCCAGGGACCACAGATGTAAATTAGCCGTATAGCTAACTCTGGTACAGGGCTTGAACTGTGCATGGTCCCTGACAAATAAACTAATAAATAAAAAAAATAAAAAAAATAAAAAATTCACAGAGCTATTGCACGTCTTCAAGTGGCTTTGAATAAAATGTACGAGTCATATGAACTACTTAAATTGTGTTTTAATGGTCCTTTTATGTCATTTTTTGAGCTTCACAGTAACAAACATGACTAACACACAGTATCGGATTTGGATCGGGCTCGTTGGACCGATACACGATCCGTATAAAAGCTTCAGTATCGGAGCCGATACCGATTCAGGTAATACAATTTTTAGTCAATGGGAGATTTTTAAACTTTAATCTTACATTTCACAGTATAACGTTTACAAAACATAGCACAATCAAGACTAAAATTATCTACAAAATAAAGTTTGAAAATAAATAACTAAAAAAGGAAGCATTAAAAGGTTTTCCCTACCACAAGGCAACACTGGTTCAAACGAGAACAGCAAGAACCAACTTAAAAACATTGACAGAGGTGTCACCTGCCTGGTCAAAGCATTGCATTACTGATATATTACTGATTGCATTGTGAGATTCATTTGTCTCGCTGAAATGACAAACACTTTGACACTAATTCCATTAACTGACTTGTCAACCCAATTTATAAACAGTTGTTTTTACCTGCTAATTCTTTGTTTAATGTTGTTTTTCTTCAGTTTATTTATATATAAAATAATGAAGAGTAAGTAAACAAATATCAATAACAAAAACAGCAAATGCATTCTCTTCTGAACCACACAGCTAGTGCCTGCTTTGAAGAAAAAGAAGCGCTCATGTCTGAACTGAAGATCTTAAGTTATATTGGACCGCATGACAATATAGTCAATCTTCTGGGGGCGTGTACTCAGGAAGGTAAGTCAAAGTCAGCTTTATTGTCACTCTTTTCAAATTACAGTGGAAAAAAACTAAATGTGGTTTCCAGGAAACTAAAGAGGCCATTGCCTTTTGCCTGTGACACAGCAGCAAAAGAGGTGCGTCTGCATGTGTACATAGATTAACAATTAAAAAAATATCACTTATGGAACAAAAGAGCACATTCTGTACGAACAGCTGCTAAGGGGGCTTTCGCACTGGCAGTTTAGTCTGTAACGTGGTTCACATGAAAAATTGGTAACATTGTTATAAACCCAGGCCACCATTCAGGGGAAAAGGTGAACTTTCTTTCTGTAAGCCAACACATACACTGCCAATAGCCCCAATTAATTCACAATAACCACAAATAACAAAGAAAAATAAGCCTTAATGGCCCAAATATATGCACGGTAATGCCGAGTTTACACGATTTTAAGCCTGATTTTCGCTCACTGACAATTTTGTGGAGATCGCCGACAAAAGTCTGAAATCGTAGGCAAATCGGAGCTCGCTCCCATGAGCAACGATCGCAATGTATGAACTATCAAAGACGCGATTTGAGATAAGCGCCGCCACACAGATGTCAGCAAGATATCTACAATGTTAAATATCTGGACCTGTCTGATGATTCCAAATCGTGCAATGTGAAATATGTTTTGACTGAATACAACTGCAGCATTGACCTACAGCCAATGAGAGAGCAAGAAACGGGGCACAGGAAGTTTCAGTGGGAGGAGTCCTGATGTACCTGCAATAAAACATCAACTAGCATGGCTGCGATATCAATACAGTCTCATTGGACCGAAGAAATGGAGGAAAAATTAGTGGAACATTGGCAGGAGCGTCAGTGCATATTTGATGTTTCATCTGAACTTTACCACAATCTGGGGGAGAAAGAGAAGAGTTGGAGAGAAATTCCAAATCACTTGGACAATCAGGTAAGCAGATAGGTCGATTTTTCAGAAGGAGGTACTTTTTCATATTGTAACCCATAAAATATATGATGTCTTTAGGCAATTAAAAACATACACATCATATTCTGAAATTCATAACATATGATCATGAATTTGTTTTCGTATCTTGTATCACATCTCGCGTGTACTCTGTTGTGAAATATAATTTGGAGTCCGGCAGGAGATTCGTCAATAGTGAAATGTTTTGTAATGTGTTCACCCCTGTCGCCAATTCGTCATGTAATTTGAAAACGATACGACTTCCATGACCAGACAGACAGTTGTGTAATATGAACGGTAGCACGATCCAACATCTTTGAAAGTCGTGTAGTGTGTAGGAGGAATACATTTTATGGTTAACCGCAAGAGTTCACAAAAAAAAAAAAAAATGCAAGGTGGACACATGCATTTGTTATTTCACCTTATTCTAAACAATTTTGTTTAAGCAATTTGTGTAAATATAAGAGGACTATTTTAAAGTCTGTTGTAAGAGCCACACTTCCTGCTGCCAGGTGGAGGAACATCCATGTGATTAGCCCCCAAGACTAAACATACATCTCAGTTTTGATCTAAATCACAGGGATCCATCTAGCCGTTGCTTCCAGCACATGCCGTGTGTAGACGCAGCTCATTGCTGCTCTCAGGTGTAGCCTTGTTGCACAAGGAAGTAACATACGACTTGAAACTCTGGCCATACATTCTCCATCTCTCTGGATGAGTTGAGATCGTCATGGCAACCATGTTCGATATATCAAAATGTGTTTGCAATTTAGCATCTTAAATATCATCTTAGCCATAATGTTGTCTAAATATGGTGACAGTATCATGAATCACCTAGGATGAGTATTTAAAAGTTCAGAGACTGCAATATTAAAAAAATCCAAAATGGCTCACTTCCTGTTGGGCGGAGCTAATGACTATAATTATGAAAGTTGTCTGACTTGATGAGAACTACATATGTACATATCATCTTAGCCATAATGTTGTCTAAATATGGTGACAGTATCATGAATCACCTAGGATGAGTATTTAAAAGTTCAGAGACTGCAATATTTAAAAAATCCAAAATGGCTCACTTCCTGTTGGGCGGAGCTAATGACTATAATTATGAAAGATGTCTGACTTGATGAGAACTACATATGTACAAATTGTGGTGACAGTAGGTCAAAATGGGGTTGCTAAGGGGCCGTCTAACATACCGATTTAAAGGGGGCACTATAGAGCCCTCCTACATGCCCATGCATGAACTTTTACCCAGCCCTAATGGCTAATCACTGTGATGTTTGTGCAAAATTTCATGAAATTTGAAGAATGCCAATTGCCTCAAAAGACCAAAATATAAGAAAGGAATAATAGCAATTAATGTGATGCCATGGCAAAACTATTTAAGGTATAAAATATTCCTTGACAATTTTAAATCAGCGGTGTCTTGACATTATTCAAAATATTTGAAGCAATTCATGTAAACAAAAGAGGGCTAATTTATGTCTGTTAAAAGTGCCATTTTTCCTGCTGCCAGCTGGTGGCACTATAAACATGACCCATAATAGCCACATCAATGTGATCAGCCTCCATTACCAAACATACGGCTTGAATTTTCATCAAAATCATACAAAGCGGAAGATATAAGGAACTTCCTATTTCACATTTTCACCTTAATTTATTGCCTTGCCATGGCAACACAGTTCAGTATATCAATAATCAGTTGGCAATTTTTGCCAACTGGCATAATATTGCCTAAATTTGGTGACAATCACATGAATCCCCAAGGAGGAGTATTCAAAAGTTCAGGGCCTGCAATTTAAAAGACTTCCTGTTGGGCGGCGCTAATTACTGTAATTTTTAAAGTTGTCCAGCTTGATGAGAACAATATATGTAGAAAGTCAAACCTTTTGTCAAAAGGTGGTGCTACAGAGCTCCCCTGCCACACTAATGTGTCAACTTTTGTGCAAGCCTGATGGCCAACAACTCTGTGTGTGAAAAATATCATGAAAATTCAAGCATGCCAAGTACCTCAAAAACACATGAAATACATAAAATGGAATATGACGTTTAATGCATTGCCATGGCAACACTTTTTAAGAGCTCAAGAATACCTTCTGAATTTTAAATCTGCACTGTCTTGACATTATTCTAAAAACATTTGAAGCAATTCAGGTAAACATAATTCAGGTAATCATAGTCTGTTATAAGTGCCACACTTCCTTCTGCCAGTTGGAGGTGCTACAACCGTGACCCACAATAGCCACATCAGTGTGATCAGCCTGCAAAGCCAAACAAACGGCTAAATTTGTATTTAAATCACGCTATTTACGCAGAAAATATTAAACACTTTTTCCCATTTTTTTTTTTACAATACTTTGTGTCGCCATGTCAACACCGTTCGATATATCAAAAATTAGTTCACAATTTAGCATTGTAAATGTCTTGGCATGATGTCGCTCACATTTGGTACCTGTAACATGACACCCCTAGGTGGAGTATTTCAAATTCTAGAGCATGCATTTTTCAAACAATCCAAAGTGGCTGACTTCCTGTTGGGCAGAACTTATGACTGTCAGTGTGAAAGTTGTCCGGCTTGATGAGATCTCTATATATACAAAGTTTACAGTGACTACAGATCCCCCTCTACACATTTGAAGCATTCTGAGTAAATACAAGAGTACTGTTTTAAAGTCTCTATGGCCGTGTCCCAAAATAGTCACATCCATGTGTTTAGCCCCCAAGACTAAACATATATCTCAATTTTGATGTAAATCACACATTGCACACAGAAGATATGAGATACTTCCTGTTTTCCATTTTTGCTATTAATTTAATGCCTCGTCAAGACAACACAGTTCGATATATCAAAAATCTGTTCACATTTTAGCATCTTCAATGTCTTGGCATAATGTTGTCTAAATGTGGTGACAGTCTCATGAATTCCCTAGGAGGAGTATTTAATGTTTTAGTGTGTGTGGCTATAAAATATATGCTTTGTTTTATATCAAAAACTGTTTCAAATTAAATTTTAAAAGGTCAAACCTGATCTTCTGCAGTCTATTTTGCAATTAGAACATTACAGTGAAAACATATTTTAAAATGTTAAAAGAGTGCATTTTTAAAACATGCGACATGTGAGCAACAGTAGTTATGTTTCATGTTCTTTGCTTATGATCCAATGAAGAAAAAAGCAGCATGCATTTCATTGTGAGAGTCCACTGATGAAAATGCAACAACCACTTCAGATTGGTTAAGTAACATTATTACCTTCTAGTTTAAATTCTGTTAATGTTTTTGAATCTGTGATTTAGCAGCTTTATTCAACTGAAGTGTTTTATTTATTTATTTATGCGCAATATAGCGCATGGTGCACACAGAGCCGCAGGTGAGCGCAAAACTCCACACAGATACAATCCCTTCCATCTTTAAACAGGCACTCGCTGCTAGTTCGGAGAGACACGAAACAAAAACTAAAGTGCTTGGGGTGTTCATTGCCAGTTATGTTGCCCTTACTCTGTTGATGAAGTTGTGGAATTTCCACGTATGATTAAAACACTCATGTTTCATTACGACATTAAGTTAAATGTTGAGTAAGTAATTAGAGATTTGTTTGTAAGTTAAGGACACTAACAAAAATTAACCATGGCTTTATTCAGTAATACTGTTGTAGCTATGACTGAAGTAGCAAATCTGCTGCCAACATTGATTTCTTAGCAGAAATCATAGTTTTGATACAATTAACCATTGTATAACAATAGTAACTGTAATTTCCATATAGTAACCTTGATTTTACTATAGTATTGTAACCATGACAGTAACTATGTTTATTTTGTGGTTACTATGATTTTCTACAAATACAATTTACTGTTGTAAAACCATAGTGAATTGTAGTGAGGGAAAATCTCTTGGAGTTGTCTGTTACCAAATAGAATATATTTATTTTGGATTTGGCAGTAATATTTATTTTTCTGAAATTAACAAATATAGAACCATACCGAAACAGTGACCCTAAAACCGTGATACAAACAGAACCGTGAGAAATTTGAAGCTTTCACATCTTTCTTTCTTTCTTTCTCTTTCTTTCTTTTCTTTCTTTCTTTCTTTCTTTCTTTCTTTCTTGTGGCAAGCAAGGCATGGCCAAGCGGTATCAGGGCAGAGTGAGGCTGGAGAGATAGGTGGTAAACGATTTCCACCTGTTTGCACAATGGTCTCACGTTCCAGGGAGGAGCGGCACAGTATATATTAATACAACAGGCTGGAAAAATAGACATTTATTCATTTTAATAACTTATATATTTTGTATATGTTGACACTGGGCAACGCACCCTGAAAACTGCACCGTTAGAATGGTTTAATGCTGAAGAGACGCTTAAAAGTAAGGCCTTTTCTCTCTCGTAAAAGTAAACGAGAGTAATGCCAACATCATCATGTGTCGAAAGGATTGAACCTGTCATGCAAAACATGAGCTCATTGATGTCATTAAATGAGTCTGCTTTTTTATTCCATCAGTTACTCTTGGTGGGAGGCTACCATAAATATTTAGTTTATACGTAGGGTTATGTCCTACATAAATGTAATAGGGCAACACTCAAATATTTAGTAGTGTGTAAATTGTGACTTAGTGCCCATTTATGGAAAAACTAGGTTAAGTTGTAAAGTATGTATAGCTGGTGCAACCTGCCCCAGCAGCGAGAATTTGCATGAGAGCACCGGGTAGGTTGCACCAGCTGTGCTTAAGTTCTCACGTAAGATAGTTCACACTATGGGCTTAGTAACTACTTGGTAGTCTATAAATGTAATTAATGTTAACAAATTATACATCTATTCAAAGGTCTAAGGGTTCAACATTGATATCCGATCTGTTTCACAATAGCAATGCTCCAGAAACAGCAATTTAGTTATTTGTGCCAGGAGTACAAATGAAAATGTAATATCAGAACAGGACTTCATACCTTTTTTTTATGAAAACACAATCACCAGATGAATCCAGTTCGCCACACTTGGGTCAATTGTCCATGACAAGCGTTCATTGAAAAACATAAAAGTGATAAAGAAATATTGATATATTCTCCATTTTTTACATGAGATCTCGCCTGAAAGAATTACACTTCGTCATCGTTCTTCAAAAAACTATGCAATCTAAGCACTATTCATGTTGTAAAACGTCTCGGGTTACGTAGTGTAACCCTTGTTCCCTGAAAAAAGCGGAACAAGATGCTGCGCTGAGAAAAGCGCTTTGGGAACAATCCAACAATGTGACCAGCTGTGAATACGTGTGTAACACGTCAATGAACATTGACCGGAATTTATAGCCTCGGCTGGTGAGATCATTGGATGCACCTGTGGCCAGGCTATAAATAGACGCGTCACCAGCATGTCGTCAGATATTTTTTTTCTGAAGAGCAGCCTGGGACATCCCAGTGTGGCAAAGAAGTGCAGCATCTCGTTCCGCTTTTTTCAGGGTACAAGGGTTACACTACGTAACCGAGACGTTCTCTTTACAAAAAGCTTCACTAGGATGCTGCGCTGAGAAAAGCGCTTTGGAAACGAGAATACCCACGCCGCCGCACTGAGGCTGTCCAGTCACCTACGTTTGTGAAGTGTGCTCACAAGAATGCGAGACGTCTCAGACATGAGCTTGAGATAACGACTCAAGGACATAAGAGCCGGAGTAGCATGAACATCCAAACTATAACATTTGATGAATGTGTGCGGAGAGGACCAGCCTGCCGCATCACAAACTTGCTGCAGAGGGACCCTCTAGCCAAGGCTTTAGAGGAGGCGACCCCTCTGGTGGAGTGAGCCCTGATACCTACTGGAGAAGCTTGACCATGCGCCTCGTAGGCCAGGGGAATAACATCCCTCACCCAATGCGACATAGTCTGCTTGGAGGTGGCCGCCCCCCGGTTGCTGCTCCCATGGCAAATTAATAGTTGCCCTGACTTATGCCACTGGCTAGTGCGGTGGACATAAGTCTAAAGGGCACAGACTGGACACATTCTGTGAAGTCCTTGCTGCTCCGGCGTTGCAAAAGGCGGGGAGCAGAAGGCTTAGAGAGATAATCGCCATAAGAAAAACCATCTTGAGAGTCAGAAGTCTGTCAGACGCTGACTCTAGATGTTCAAAGGAGGTCTCAACCAGACCCTCAAGGACTATTGCCAAGTCCTATGAAGAGGTCATGGTCCTAACAGGGGGCCACAGTCGCATGGCTCCACGAATGAAGGGCACTCCGTCCATCAAGGCGTGGCAAGCCGAAGTGGCAGCCACATAGACCCTGAGAGTGGGGGGGCATAAAGGTCCTTCCTGTTCGGAATCGCCCGAGGCGAGCCGTCAATGAGAGCCCCACGATGAAAGAGTGGGCGCTGACTCCCGGAAGTAAGCGAGGCGAGCGCGAAGCATTTCGCCCGAAAGCAGATCGCAATGCTCGCACCCGCCCTGCTCCAACGCCAGAGCAGCATGCTCTTCCCCCAAACAAACAAAGCAAAACTGATGTGTGTCCCTCTCGGCAATAGAGCGTTAACAAGGGAACATGCATCGTTTGCTCTGATTCTCAGTCATTCTCTCTCTATTTATATATATATTTATAGAAAGCAGATAAAGGAGAAAAGGTTCACTGCGCACTGCCTAACCAAATTCTAACTCCTAACAGAGGAAAGAAAGTTTGTGACAGCAAAGACACACACGCACAGAATGGGCTCTGAAAATGTTGTATCTGATGACACGCTGGTGACGCGTCTATTTATAGCCTGGCCACAGGTGCATCCAATGATCTCACCAGCCGAGGCTATAAATTCCGGTCAATGTTCATTGACGTGTTACACACATATTCACAGCTGGTCACAATGTAGGATTGTTCCCAAAGCGCTTTTCTCAGCACAGCATCCTAGTGAAGCTTTTTGTAAAGGGAACTGTATATGATCTTATATATTAGAGTCTCATAAACAAAACCAGCCATCATAGTTTTATTCATAATAGCCAAGCAGTGCAGTCAGATTTTGTGTTGTCTTGAAAGGCGGAGCCTTAATTTTACTCTGTATGCTTCCAGCAATTTTGATCGTGCTTACGGCCATACCACCCTATGCAGGCCGAACTCGTCTGATCTCGGAAGCCAAACAGGGCTGTGCCTGGTTAGTACTTGGATGGGAGACTTCCTGGGAATACCAGGAGCTGTAAGACCGAACGGGTAATAGCTTACGCATCACGAACGTTGCGTGGACCCAAAGTGAATTATTCAACAGCTGAAAAAGAGTGTCTAGCTGTAGTCTGGGCGGTGGAAAAGTGGAAACATTACCTGGAAGGAAGACAGTTCGACATTTATAGTGACCATGCTGCCTTAACTTGGGCCTTCAATAGCCCTAAAACCTCCTCTCGGCTGACCCGGTGGACTCTTAGGTTACAGCAATTCATCTTCCAAGTACATCACAGAAGAGGATGTCTGAACCTGGGACCAGATGCCTTGTCACGAGCCTGCGAATCTCAAGAATGTGAAAGTGTGCACTATATGGCCATAACAACATCAAAATGTGCCTCAGACATACCCCACACGTTAGAGGAAATCTTTCAAGCACAAAGTCATGACAATACGGTGTCTGTCCTCCAACTGGCCCAAAAAACCAGAAAGGTTCAGGATAACCAAATTAGGGGGTCCACCAGGGGGTGTTATATCGCCGGGTTCCTGTCAAGAACAATGGAAATAAATTCCAACTGGTTGTTCCTCAGGCATTAATTCCTGGTTTCTTGCATTACGTACACGATAACCCGCTGGGAGGACATCTGGGACGGCTGAAAACCTTATTGAGGCTCTTGGAGGTGGCGTGGTGGCCCACTGTCCGTAAGGATGTCTGGCAGTACGTCAAAGGATGCGATACCTGTCAAAAATATAAACATGAAAATACAAAACCAAGCGGATTCTTACAACATACGCAAGTTACTGAACCAGGTCACACTTGGGGGATGGATTTCATGGGACGCTCAGGACGCTTCACCAGTAAGAAACAAAACACTTACTTACTGGTGTTTGTTGATTATTACACCAAATGGGTAGAGTTGTTCCCCCTTCGAGATAGTAAGACCCCTAAGATTGTCAAAATTCTCAGGGAAGAGATCTTTACCCGATGGGGGGTGCCAAAGTACATCATTTCTGACCGGGGAGCCCAATTCACCTCCAATGTGCTCGCAGAGCTCTGCAAATCCTGGGGAAGTATTCAAAAACTTACTACCAGCTATCACCCTCAGACAAACCTGACGGAAAGAATTAACAGGACGTTAAAAACAATGATTGCGTCATATGTGGGACAACATCATGAGAGATGGGACCAGTGGTTGCCTGAATTAAGATTTGCTATCAACACAGCACATCAAGAAACTACAGGTAGAGCACCTGCTGAATTAATGATGGGCAGACAGCTACACGGTCCACTAGAGAGGTTAATCCTCAAAAACTCCACTCCTGACCAAACCTCATATAACATAATTGAAAGACAGAACATCATGGCAGAGGAGGTAAAGCACCGAGTAGGGGTGCAACAATCTAGACGAGCTAGATACTATAATGCCCGACGGAAAGATGCGCAGTTTCAGCCGGGTGATCTAGTCTGGGTTAAAACTCACCCTCTCTCGTCTTCCTCGAATAAATACTCTGCTAAGCTAGCGCCCAAGTGGGAGGGACCAGCTGAAATAATAAAAAAAATGGGGCCAATAAATTACACTGTTTGTTGGGGAGACCCATGTAAAACAGATATTTTAAATGTGGTTAACCTGAAACGCTGGTACGGACGATCTCCTCCTATGCCGAAGGCTGGGGGGGGAGGGGAATCTATGTAGCGTGGCCACATAAGGGGATGTTATATATAAGGTTTATGACATTAAACTAATTATAGTTGTCATTATTGCCTATTAGTTGTATTGCTTTCCCCTGTTATCTGTCATTCCCTCAGCTGTTGTGTGTTGATCCCTATCTCTGTTCGCGCGAGAACTTCAAGTGAATTCGCATCACGTGATTACTCGCCACGTAAACAGGAAGTATCTGTGACTTTCTATTTAAGGAACCGGCAGAGCCAAGATGGCGCTGGTCTGAGGAGGCTGTTTTGAACTCTTATGTCAGAAAAGTGGAGGTTTTTGATATCACAACCTAATCACTTTGACTTGAAACTGGTGTAATGATGGCTTGAAAGTAAGGTGAAACCATTTTTGGTGCTACGGGGCAGCAGTGTTGTGAAAATATGCTCACCATATAGCCTACATAAAAAAAAAAACATTTAAAAAAGAACCGGGAAAAGGGAAAGTCACAACTGGCGGTAAGCTAGGCTAAAGTTTTGTCAACACAGTAACGCACGCCAGAGGGTGAAAACAATGGAAGACAACTCTAACGTCAGTACCACAGAAGTTTCTATGGAAGACTCAGGTAAAGAAGATGTATTGAATAAACTTGACGTTGACACAGGTGACATTCATATCTCTAAGAAACCTGTCACAAAAGAAGAAGCCTGAACACAGTAATGGTAACGGTGACAGCGAAGAGAATGGCCATGCGGACATTTTGGCTGCTATCCAAGATTTAGCCAAAAATTGTGGTGAACTAGGAAAAAAAATTGACAACTCATTTCATAAAATTTCGGTCATCGAACTGACAACAACTGAAACCTCTAAGCAAATTGAGAAACTCTCATTTACTGTTCAACAACTTGTGGTGGACGTTGAGCAACATAAAGAAGTACTGAAAAACACGAAGCAAGAAATTGAAAATCTGAAAAAAGAAAACTGAATCCTGAGGGAAGGAGTCGCCGACTGCAAGCGTTATAGCTGGAGATGGGCGCTAAAGCTGCACGGGCTGAAAGAGGAGGCCAACGAGGATGTGAGAAGGGTGGTAATTACTGTGATTGGAAAAGTTGCTCCAGGGCTACAGGAATACCTGGAGGAGGGGATCGACATCAGCCCATCGTGGTCGGCCCTAAAAACAGGATGGTCCTCACAGATCTGTCATTATTCTGTTTGCACTCCGCCGCATACGTGATGCTGTCTGGAAGAGCGCCAAAGGGAGCAGGTTCCTACGTGACAAAAAACTGCGGCTTACCGAGGCTTTGTCTCCAGAGGACAGAATTGCCAGAGAGAAGCTCTGGCCCCTTGTTAAAAAAGCAAGAGAGGAGGGGAAAAAAGCTTCTTTCCTTGGCCCCCTCGCTCTAATTGATGGGAAAAAGATCAACTACGCAGACATTGACTACTTTCTGAACTGACATTTGATGGACGGGAATCTGTATGACTTCTCATCACCTGTGATCCCAGAGTGAATCTAACGGTCTTACTGTCATCGGAGCTGCGGCCCTTTAGAACTAATGATGAGTCTTCCTTCGGTTCAAGAAACATTAACTTCGGTATGTAATTAAAAAAAAAAGTATAGAAAATAACAAAAGGAAAGGAAAAGAGTATTTTGTTTTTGTCCTGAGACGATTTAAAAGTTCTCTCCCAAATATGGGCTAGTGGCTAATATAGATATTTGTGATTATTTAGTCCTAATGTTTGGTTTTGAAATTCTCTAATTAACCTTATACAATATGTTCTCCTAAAGGAGTTAGTAACTTTAAAAGTAATACCTTAAGTTCATATGTATAATTAAACTAATTGATATAAAAAGTATATACATGGTTATGTTAAAGGTAGTTTGTAATTCTGTTTCTTATTATACCAAATCAAATATATGGTGCCTTAATATACATTTATTTAGTCGCTATTTGTTCACCATAATATTAATGGTTGTGTATCAATCCTTCTTCAATGGTTACTTAAACACTTCTTACATTTCTTGTTAGTTGAGAGCTTGTTTTAGTTTGTGTCTTATTGTTTTTTTGTTTTTCTGTTTCGGTTTTTTAATTTATTTGATGGATGTTAAGTTAAATTCTCTTACTGTGATGTCATTGAATGCCAGGGGGATACGGGACTCTGTAAAAAGGAAAGCTATTTTTTATTTTGTAAAAGAAGTGAGGCTGACTTGATTCTACTTCAAGAAACACATTCCTGTGAATCGGATATTAAGTTTTGGAAAGGGCAATGGGGAAACGGAATTTACTGTAGTCACGGCACTAATCACTCAGCTGGGGTTTTTATCTTTCTACATAGATTTAAAGGAGATATTCTAGAGGTAGTATTTTCTGATGATGGCAGATGGTTAACTATTGTTATTAGGCAGGATAATGCAATCCTTATTGTGTGCAATGTTTATGGTCACAACTCACGCTCTCGGAACAAAGGGCTTTTCTCCCACATAGTCTCAAAATTAAATTAACTCTTACAGAAGTATTCAAACTCCCTTTTAATTTTAGGTGGTGACTTTAATGAATGTGCTGATGATGCAAAAGACAGGTATCCTCCCAAAATTTGCCAATCTTTACAAAGTAACAGTCTGATTTTAAAACTTTGTTGTGACTTGTCTCTGACTGATGCATGGTGCTTTTTGAATCCTGATATGTTGAATTTTACTTGGTCTAATAGAAGTTTGTCGTGTAAATCTAGAATTGATCTTTTTTTAATTTCAACAAATGCTCTTCATCTTCTTAAAAACGTGTCTCATTCTTCTGCCCCTTTATCAGATCATAAACAAATTATTCTGAAATAGGGTGATTCACAGGAAACCGCAAACTTAAGAGGTTACTGGAAATTCAATAACTCTCTTCTCCAGGACGTCAACTTCAATGATAGTATTAAAAAAATAATTGAAGAAATATTTAATGATAATACAAATTGCAAATTCAAGCAAAAATGGGAATACTTTAAATATATGGCTAGATGTGCTGCTATTAAGAGAAGTAAAGAACTTAAATTCCTTAGAAATCAAAAAGAATCAGAATTATTTAATAGAATTAACATTATTTTAACTAAAAGTACTGTATCTTCTGAGGAAGAAATGGAGTTAAAGGAGATACAACTAAAAATAGATCAGATACAACAGAGATTTCCAACTTTATCTCTTCATTTTACAGTGCCCTTTATACTTCCAAATTTGATGATTGCAAATGTGAAAATTTCATCTCTAAATTGATAAAGGATGTGCCTGCTATTAAGGATGACTTTAAAACACTTTGTGACTCAGAGATTACTTTGAATAAAATTAAAGCAGCACTTTTTTCAATGAAAAAAGGGAAAGCACCCGGTATTGATGGCCTTTCAGTTGAATTTTATATTCATTTCTGGGACCTTATTCAAAATCCTTTATTTTACATGTATAAAGAATGCATAAGTCAGAGAGACATGAGCACAACGATGAAACAGGGGGTTATCTCCTTAATACCAAAACCTGATAAAGATGTTTTGCTAATTGATAATTGGCGGCCCATTACTCTATTGACTATTGATTATAAAATCTTGGCTTTAGTTTTTGCAAGCAGATTAAAGACCGGACTTGATCATATTGTTGCTGAACCCCAGTCAGGTTTTATTAAGGGACGGCATATTAGTAACAATGTTAGACTTGTATTAGATCTATTGGACTATGCAGACTCAATACACTCTAAAGCTTTCGTCCTTTTTTTAGACTTTTATAAAGCCTTCGACACCATTGAACGTCTAGGTTACGTATGTAACCTCAGTTCCCCGATGGAGGGAACGAGACGTTGTGTCAGAGAACGACACTAGGGGTCTCTCTTGAGCACCGATATTCACCTCTGTACTATGAAAAAAGGCCAATGAGAGTTGGCAGCCAGTATTTGCATGTCCCGCCCCCGGACATACGGGTATTTAAGCGGCGCAAATACGGGAGTTCATTCAGGATTTTTCTGAGGAGCCGGAAATGGTCCGGCCACAACAGGGGCTCGGCTCAGCGACGTGGCAAGGGGGACACAACGCCTCGTTCCCTCCATCGGGGAACTGAGGTTACATACGTAACCTAGACGTTCCCCTCCTGTCGCTCTCTTACGCTTGTGTCAGAGAACAACACTAGGGGTCCACTTAAAAGCGGCATGCGCTGAGCCGTGTACGTGATCCGCTGATACAGGAGCAAGCAGGTATTCCTACGTGCAGAACGACCAACTGTATCAGCCACACGCACTCTTCCCCAATGCCCCATTTAAGCCATCAGGATTCCTTATCGTTACCCGGAGGAGGGAACAAGGTGACGGCCGCCAACATGGGAACGGGCCAGCCTGGCTGGGCCTCTTTCTCTCTATGTTTCTCGCATAGAGCAACCACGGCCGGGGCCCTTACGCCAGCATTGAGGGAAGGGGGTCTTAGCCCTTGGTAGGGCGGGGAAGACCCTGCGGAGGCCACACCTACCCGGAGGGGAGGCAAATTTGAGTGGCACATACATCGCATGGCCTATACCTAGGCCTTATGCGGAACAGTAGTGCGGTGGTAGCACCAGCCTCAGAGAGGGGGAGCATACAGCACGGCACCTGAGGCAGCTGTGACTGCCTAAGGGAAACACGGCGTCAACTCACGTGAGGGGACAGAACCGTGGTTTTACACACAGGGGAGTCCGAGCAGGAGGCCTTACCTGTGGGGCCCCTATACCAGTACAGGGTAGCTAGCGGTACCCGCAGTGGTTTGGGTCGGCGAGTCCCTCCGCGAGAACTGCGACCCGCAAGGGCTAGGGAGGAGCCAACCAGTGTCCCAAGCCTGGGATCTCCTGGGAAGAAGGCGCACTGTTTCCCTGGTTAGGGGAAGGGCGCTGGGTGCAAGCGATCCACCCGGTCAGATCGTCGGCGTGTCACCGAGTTCTCACGGGCTCGGTACCTGAGAGAACACGGGACTAAACTGACTCAACTCGGAGATTGTAGAATCTCGCAAAAGTGTTAGGTGTTGCCCAGCCCGCAGCTCTACAAATATCTGCTAGGGCAGTGCCCCTAGCCAGTGCCCATGAGGACGCAACACTCCTGGTGGAGTGGGCTCGGACCCGCAAAGGGGGCACGGCCTGGGTGTGATAAGCCAGGGAAATGGCATCGACAACCCAGTGTGCGAAGTCTCTGCTTGGAGACAGCGTTCCTTTCTGCTGTCCCCCAAAGCAGATGAAGAGCTGCTCAGAGCGTCTGGTGCTCTGTGTGCGGTCCAGGTAAATACGTAAGGCACGTACCGGACACAGCAGTGAGAGGGCTGGGTCTGCCTCCTCCCGGGCAGCGCTTGCAGGTTCACCACCTGATCCCTGAAGGGTGTGGTAGGAACCTTGGGCACGTAGCCCGGTCGCGGTCTTAGGATCACGAAAGTGTCTGCCGGACCGAAATCCAGGCAGGCGTCGCTAACAGAGAACGCATGCAGGTCCCCGACCCTCTTGATGGAGGCGAGCGCGATCAGCAGGGCAGTCTTGAGAGAGAGGGCCCTGAGTCCAACTGAGTCAAGCAGCTCGAAGGGGGTCTCCGGAGTCCCCTCAGGACGACCGAGAGATCCCAGGAGGGAAATAGGTTAGGCCGGGAGGGAATCATCCTCCGGGCACCTTTTAGGAACCTGACGATTAAGTCGTGCTTGCCAAGAGACTTGCCGTCTACCGTGTCATGGTGGGCCGCGATAGCAGCAACATACACCTTGAGGGTGGAGGGGACAGCCTCCTCTCCAGCCTCTCCTGAAGAAACACGAGCACTGACCTAACTGCACACTTCTGCGGGTCTTCGGCTCGGGAAGAACACCAGTTCATGAACAGACGCCACTTCAGGGCGTAAAGATGCCTGGTCGAAGGGGCTCTGGCTTGGTTAATAGTGTCTATGACGGCTAAGGGTAGGCCGGCTAGACCCTCCGCGTCCCGGTCCAGGGACCAGACGTGGAGTTTCCAGAGGTCTGGGCGCGGGTGCCAGAGCGTGCCCCGTCCCTGAGAAAGAAGGTCCTTCCTCAGGGGAATTCGCCAGGGAGGGGCTGTCATAAGGAGCGTGAGATCCGAAAACCACGTCCGGTTGGGCCAGTAGGGGGCCACCAGAGTGACTTGCTCCTTGTCCTCCCTGACCTTGCATAGCACCTGTGCAAGAAGGCTCACTGGGGGAAAAGCGTACTTGCGCAGCCCCACGAGCCAGCTGTGAGCCAGAGCATCTGTCCCCAGGGGAGCCTCTGTGAGGGCATACCAGAGCGGACAGTGGGAGGTTTCCTGGGAGGCAAACAGGTCTACCTGGGCCTTGCCGAACCTGTCCCAAATCAGCTGGACCGATTGGGGGTGGAGCCTCCACTCTCCACCAGGCAAGGTTTGTCGTGACAGCGCGTCCGCTATCACATTGAGGTTGCCGGGGATGTGAGTGGCGCGCAGCGACTCCAGTCGCTGCTGACTCCAAAGGAGGAGACGACGGGCGAGCTGTGACATGTGGGGGGAGCGTACTCCGCCTTGGCGGTTTATGTAAGCCACCACCGTGGTGCTGTCTGTCCTGACCAGGACATGTTTGCCACGAATCATCGGAAGAAATTTCTTCAGGGCAAGACGAACGGCCAGCAGCTCTAGGCATTTGATGTGCCAGCGCAGCGGGCCTTGGTTCCACCGGCCTGCGGCTGCGCGCCCGTTGCACACGGCGCCCCAACCCAATTTGGAGGCGTCGGTTGTAACCAGAACGCGACGGGACACCTGCTGCAAGGGTACCCCTGCCCGAAGAAAGCAGAGGTCTGTCCAGGGTTTGAAGGTTTGGAGGCAGGCAGTGGTAATTTCCACGCCGTGCGTGCCGTGGCGCCATGCTCGTCTCGGGACACGAGTCTGGAGCCAATGCTGAAGTGGTCTCATATGCATCAACCCCAGTGGCGCGACCGCCGCGGAGGATGCCATATGCCCCAGGAGCTGTTGGAAACGTTTCAA
Organism: Xyrauchen texanus; assembly: GCF_025860055.1. Taxonomy (NCBI): domain Eukaryota; kingdom Metazoa; phylum Chordata; class Actinopteri; order Cypriniformes; family Catostomidae; genus Xyrauchen; species Xyrauchen texanus. The sequence continues at coordinate 39,387,566 of NC_068309.1, forward strand.
CGGGACCACGGTGCCTGGCTTGAAGGAAGCGAGGCATTCCAGCACTGACTGAGCACGTTCGTTGGAGAGACGTGCTGTCATTGAGACTGAGTCTAACTCCAAACCGAGAAAAGAGATGCTCTGGACTGGGGTGAGCTTGCTCTTCTCCCAGTTGACCTGAAGCCCCAAGCGGCGGAGGTGCTCGAGCACCTGGTCTCTGTGTGCGCATAGTAATTCCTGCGAGGGGGCCAGAATGAGCCAATCGTCGAGGTAATTGAGTATGCATATGCCCGCTCCTCGTAGCGGGGCAAGAGCCGCCTCTGCGACCTTCGTGAAGACGCGAGGGGACAGAGACAGGCCGAAGGGGAGGACCTTGTACTGATACGCCTGGCCGTCGAATGCGAACCGTAGAAAGGGTCGGTGTCGAGGGCGAATTGAGACGTGAAAGTACGCGTCCTTCAGGTCTACCGCTGCGAACCAATCTAGATGCCGAACGCCAGATAGAATTTGTTTCTGGGTGAGCATTTTGAACGGGAGTTTGGACAGGGTCCGATTGAAAACTCGCAGGTCCAAGATCGGTCATATGCCACCGCCTTTCTTGGGTACAACGAAGTAAGGGCTGTAGAAACCCTTCTTCGTTTCGGTTGGAGGGACAGGCTCTATCGCGTCCTTGATTAGAAGGGAGGCGATTTCCTCGCGCAGGGAGAGGGCATGTTCGCCGTGCACTGCGGAGGAACGAACGCCCAGGAAGGGGGGCGGAGACCTGGCAAACTGAATTGCGTAACCGAGTCGAATGGTCCGGTGCAGCCAGTGTGACGAGCTGGGCAGAGAAAGCCATGCCTCTGCGCTCTGTGCTAGGGGCACCAAGGGGACAAGTATTTTGGACGTACCCGGCGGGGCTTCGCAGCGGTGCGGAACAGGTAACGCAGCGTTGGGAGGCTCTGTGGCGTCCCGAGGCTCTGGTGCTGAGAATAAGCTCAAAGCACTTACCTTGTTCCGCGCACCCGGCAGGGGGCGGGTTCATGACAGAGGAGGAGGTCTGATGTCGGCGTCCTCTGGACTCGTCTGAACCGGCCGGCCGGGGAACAGTCGTGGGGCTGAGGGCGGGAGCACCGCATCCTGGGCGCCGGGACTGTTGAGGCCTGAAACACAAGTGCCGTGAGAACGGCATTTGCGGGCCATGTGACCCAGAGGTAAAGGAAATAGCTCTTTTATTGAGAATTTGGGTACCACAGCCCCCGTCAGGGGGTGCGGCAAATGAAAAAACACAAGATTCTCCTCCCGGCCCTCCACCGGGGACGGAGCGGTCTCACCATCTCCGAGCTAACTTCTCGTCCTCTGGGTCCGCTGTCTCAGGGACGTTTGGGAGCCTTCCGGGTCCTCGACGGGGTCCGTGAGGCAGGGGGCGTACGCTTCCTGCGGTTTGATCGACGCTGGGGCTGAGAGCTGGGCCCAGGTTGGGGCGGAGCAGAAGGTCTTCTGGCCGCAGGAGGACGCCCTCGGCGAGCAGATGGGGCCTGGGCCGTGGCGGCAGGCTTGCGGCGCGGCATGATGTGAGAAATGGCCTCCGTCTGCTTCTTCACCAGGGAGAACTGCTGGGCAAAGTCCTCCACGGTGTCGCCGAAGAGGCCGAACTGGGAGACAGGGGCGTTGAGGAAGCGAGTCTTGTCGGCTTCACGCATCTCAACCAAGTCCAGCCATTGCTGACGTTCCTGGACCACCAGAGTGGCCATCGCCTGCCCGAGTGCCTGCGCTGTGACCTTCGTCGCTCTCAGGGCGAGGTCGGTCACTGAGCGCAGTTCCTGCAGCGTGTCGGGATCAGGGCCACCCCCGTGCATGTTGCGGAGTGCCTTGGCTTGGTGGACCTGCAGGAGAGCCATGGCATGCAGGGCGGAAGCGGCGCGTCCGGTAGCGCTGTAGGCCTTCGCGGTGAGCGAGGATGTTGCTCTGCAGGACCGGGAAGGGAGTACAGGGCGGCCCCGCCAGGTGGTAGTGATTCCGGGGCATAGATGGATCGCAACAGCTCTATCCACCTGGGGGATCTCCGTGTACCTGTGGCGCGCTCCGCCGTCGAGGGTGGCGAGGGCGGATGAGCAGGTGGCACGACGAGTGGAGAGGGGTGCTCTCCACGAAGACGTCAGCTCATCATGCACCTCCGGGAAGAAAGGTACTGGGGGGGGCGAGGCTGTGAGCGGTGCCCCACGCCCAAAAACCAATCGTCTAGCCGTGATGGCTGCGGGGAGGATGGAGGGTTCCAATCCAGGCCCACGCTATTGGCTGCCCGGGAAAGCATATCGGACATCTGCGCTGTCGGCCTCCTGCTGGGCGTGCAAGCCCGAAGGCGGCAGCCCAGAGGAGCCCTCAGCGTCAGAGCCCACGCCCTCCGATGTCGCGGCGAACTCATCTGCTTCCATCGCAAGAGGGTAGGCAGACTGGCTGTGAGGCGAGTCGCCGCCACCTCGAGCGGGGACGGGAGTCAACGAGCGTGCTGGGGCGCGGGTGGTCCGAGGGGCGTACCCGGCGGAGCTGCACCCGCTGCCATCCCCAAATCACCTCCATCGCCAGCCGCATCGTCCTCAATCCCGTGGGAAGAAGGAGCGACGCGGGGGGCGGCTGGAGTGGCTTGCTTACGGTTGTAAGCAAGCCGTGACCGCAACGTTGTCATGGTCATGTTCTCGCAATGAGAACATGAACCATCCACAAACGCGGCCTCGGTGTGATCGCTGCCCAGACACACGAGACAACGCCTGTGGCCGTCGGAAGCGGAGAGTACTCTACCGCATCTAGAAACAACACAGGGGCGGAAAGGCATCTTTAAAAAGACGCGTCCTGAAAAGGACGTTCAACGCCGCTGTGTTTTTGCTCTTTTAGAGGAAATTACTCTTTTAAATAAAATCACTCTTTTATGAATGAAAGACTCGTGAGAGATCTTTCTATCTGCAACTGTCGATGCGCTCAGGGGCAGGAAGTGCACAGCCGTGCAACCAGGAGAAAGCCACTGTTGTGCGCCGCAGAATCCAACAGCATGCAGCAGAGGATAGCAGGAACTCGGTGTGTAGTAACGCAGCAGACTGCAAACACGACCATCGGCTCCGAAGAAATTTTCTGAATGAACTCCCGTATTTGCGCCGCTTAAATACCCGTATGTCCGGGGGCAGGACATGCAAATACTGGCTGCCAACTCTCATTGGCCTTTTTTCATAGTACAGAGGTGAATATCGGCGCTCAAGAGAGACCCCTAGTGTCGTTCTCTGACACAACGTAAGAGAGCGACAGAAGGGGAACATGGTTTTCTTATAAAATGTCTCAAGTTGTTTGGTTTTGGAACGGCATTTGTAGAGATGATTGATATGTTTTATAAAGGAATTAATAGTTCTGTGATAGTACATTTCAACACATCTCCTAGATTTGATATAAAGCGGGGTGTTAGACAAGGTTGCCCTATTTCGCCCTTTCTTTTTATTTTAGTTGTTGAGTTGTTATCCAGGAACATTGTATGCAATCCTGATTTTAAAGGCATCTCCATATTTGATAGGGAAATTAAAATTTCGCTACTGGCAGATGACACAACACTTTTCCTTAAAGATAAAGATCAGCTACCAAAAGCTATTGAGCTAGTTGAACAGTTTTCTTCAGCCTCAGGTTTAAAGCTTAATATATCTAAATGTGAATTATTGCCTGTGCATGATTGTGAAGATACCTCGATAGGAAGTGTTCCTGTAAAGAATGTAGTGAAATATTTAGGTATTTATATATCCAGGAATCTTTCAGCTAGGCAACATTTGAACTTTAATGAGAGAATTAAAAAAAACAAGAATATATTTAACCTCTGGCTTCAAAGAGACTTAACGATATATGGTAGAGTGCTTTTATCAAAAGCCGAGGGTCTGTCTCGTTTTGTTTACCCTTCACTTTCTCTTTTTGTTAATGAATCCATGGCCAATAACATTAATAAGTTATTCCTTGATTTTATTTGGAGAAATAAAACTCACAAACTTAAAAAAGCTGTGCTATCTAATAGCAGAGCGGAAGGAGGTCTTGAAGTTTTAAACTTCATTGATACTGTTAATACTTTTAAAATTAACTGGCTTAAAAGATGCCTGGCAAACCCTAATTCTGTATGGTTTTTTATCCCCAACTACATTTTTGAAAAAATTGGTGGCCTCTCTTTTGTCTTGATATGTAATTACTATCCAAACAAACTTCCTGTTGCATTATCTAAGTTTTATCAGCAGTCACTTCTTGCATGGAAGCTATGTTTTGTCCACAATTTTTCCCCTCACAGAACTTTCTTATGGAATAATATTGATATAACTATTAGAAATTCCTCTCTCTTCTATCCAAAGTGGTTCCAAAGAAATATCGTAAATATCTTATCGTTGGTTGATGAACATGGCTCCATACTGTCATATGAGACCTTCATGATAAAGCACAGTTTTCCCATTCCTTTTAAGGAATACAATGCGGTCATTAAAGCCATCCCTCCTGGTTTGATCCATCTAATTAGGAGTCATGTTCTTTTTAATAAAGTAAATACCTCATATGCTCAACCTACATTGTCTTTGAACGGCATTCAATTACTTAATAAAAAATGTAACAATAATTATATTCGGTCGAATTTTGCAAAGTAAAAACAAAGTTGTTCCAAGAGGAAAATTTTACTGGAACTCACAGTTGGATAATATAAATTGGAAAAAACATGGCTTTTACCTCATAAATTTTGCATTTCCAACAAGGTAAAAGAAGTTCATTTTAAAATCTTACATAAAATGTATCCTGTAAATTCTATAATATCCACATATGTGGATGTTGACAGCTCCTGCTCCTTTTGTGGACGCGCTGATGAAACTTTTATTCATCTTTTCTTTCATTGTGATTCTACAAAGAAGTTTTGGTGTGATTTAAATTATTTCATATTCCATCCTCCCATGATAATTTATAACTTTTCTCTCAAGGATGTAATATGTTACTATGATAATAGTAAGGATCAGTCTCTAATTCATGTGGTTAATTTTTTTATTTTACTGGGGAAATTTTTCATTCATAAACAGAAATTCTTAGGGTCTCAACCCTCATTCCCATTATTTTTAGTGGAATTTAAACTACTCTTCAATTCTCTTACCCTGATAGACAATAAGAAAAATAATAGACTTACAGAGTGTTATAAAAATATACTTGGTAAGTTTCCCTGATATTATAGTGATTAATGTACCCTCTATGTATTGCTTATGTAAGATGAATTTACTATTTATTTATTCCGTGGCTAGCTATTTTTAATTTTTTTTTCATCTATCTTGAATAATTATACTGTATATGTATGCTTATGTGTGTGTGTGTGTATATATATATATATATATATATATATATATATATATATATATATATATATATATACTTATATATATATTTTTTATATTTATATGTTTGTGATATGAGAAATATGTTAATTTTTTGAGTTATATTTGTGTTTGTATGTATCTGACTAATTTCTGTAACTCATAATAAAAAAAAAAAAAAAATTTAAGGAACCGGCATGCCGGTTTTCGGGACGCTCATTCACAAAACCTTTCCATTCATTCATTGGATTATATATTGATGACTGACCTGGAAGCGCGAGGGCGCCGTTCCTCTTTGGAGTATATTCATTTGGCTCACTGCCTGGATTACTTTTTAATCAGACGACATACGTCTGTCATCATCTCTTGATCGTGCTCACGGACTATACGAATACCCGGTGAGGCTGATCTGAACACTGTAAATAACTCTGTGCACTCTGGATATCACTTTGACACTCACATACACCTTGTATTGTATTATTGTAAATGTTATTTTGGATGTTGTAAATACACTTGAGTTTATTGGTACTTCATCACTGTTGAGTGATATATTTGTTTTTCATACTCCATAGCCTATAGAAACGGTACTGTTGTTCCCATTATAGTGTAAACTCCACTAAAAGATTTTGGGGAGTGTTACATTATAAAAGCTAGATGCAGCGCAACGAATGATGAAACAGAACACAGGTGTCTCCAGAAGTTCCATTTAAAATGTAAAAAAATGTGGCGGTCCTTTGCAGGACACTGGAAAAAGTGTGATAAGGCGCAATTATCAAAGACGTCCGTCCAGTGCATGTTTACATAGAAAAACTATTGAAAAACAGCACAGATGCACATGTGAACAGCCCCAAATTCACATACTTGAAAATCTGACCCAAACCTGGCCCAAAATCCAAAAGTTTGTCAGGAATCGTCAGACTTAGATGAGGTTAAAGACCTCTACCCATAGCCTAGAATCACCAAATAGTAATTTAGGTATTTGAATTCAGGCGTGTCTAACAGTCAGGGCCGCTACAGTTGAAGTCAGAAGTTTACATTTAACTTAGCCAAATATATTTAAACTCAGTTTTTCACAATTCCTGACATTTAATCTTAGTCTTAGGTCAGTTAGGATCACTACTTTATTTTAAGAATATGAAATGTCAGAATAATAGTAGAGAGAATGATTTATTTCAGCTTTTATTTCTTTTATCACATTCCCAGTGGGTCATAAGTTTACATACAATTTGTTAGTATTTGGTAGCACTGCCTTTAAATGGTTTAACTTGGGTCAAACATTTTGGGTAGCCTTCCACAAGCTTTTCACAATACGTTGCTGACATTTTGGCCATTCCTCCAGATAGAACCGGTGTAACTGAGTCAGGTTTGTAGGCCTCCTTGCTTGCACATGCTTTTTCAGTTCTGCCCACAAAATCGAATTGAGGTCAGGGCTTTGTGATGGCCACTCCAATGCCTTGACTTTTTTGTCCTTAAACCATTTTGCCACAATTTTGGAGGTATGCTTGGGGTCATTGTCCATTTGGAAGACCCATTTGCAACAAGCTTTAACTTCGTGGCATGTCTTGAGATGTTGCTTCAATATATCCACATAATTTTCCATCCTCATGATGCCATCTATTTTGTGAAGTGCACCAGTCCCTCCTGCAGCAGAGCACCCCCACAAGATGATGCTGCCACCCCCATGCTTCACCGTTGGGATGATGTCCTTCGGCTTGCAAGCCTTAAACCTTTTCCGCCAAACATAACGATGGTCATTATGGCCAAAAAGTTATCAGACCAGAGAATTACTCCAAAAAGTAAGATCTTTGTTCCTATGTGCACTTGCAAAATGTAGTCTGGCATTTTTATGGCAGTTTTGGAGCAGTGGCTTCTTCCTTTCTGAGCAGCCTTTCAGGTTATGTCGATATAGGACTCCTTTTACTGTGTTTATAGATACTTGTGTCATGTATTTACCTGTAATTCCAGTATTTTCCACTAGATGTCCCTAGTTCTCCTTTTTTCCCTTTGTGTCTTGTATTTCCAACATTTCTTTTAATAATATCATTTGTGTTACCGGTGTCTTGATATTTACTGTGTATTTAAGTTGCCTCAGTTCCCTTGTTTGTCACTTGGTTTTTGAGTTTGCCAGCCTTCAGTTTCTAGTGTTGATCTTTTGTCTGCCTTGTTTCTACGTGGATTGTATTCCTAGGTTCTGTTGGATTTAGTACATTTTTGGATATTTCTTTCCCTTGTGGATTATACTCCATGAACATTAGCTTTTTTTGTTCTCTACTTTGTTTTTTTATTTGTGCTTTGCAGTCTCTCTTCTTTGGAACATTTTAATTTTTTAATGAAACTTTTGGATCCATTTTTACATGCTGTGTCTGTCTCCCTTTCTGGGTCCAATCCAGGGCAAGCATGTGTTAGCTCGGACAGACAACACGATGGTGGCTTACATCAAACGCCATGGCAGGATACGCTCCCGTCGTATGTCACAACTCACCCGCCATCTCCTCTTCTGGAGTCAGAGACACCTCATGTCACTGCGAGCCACTCACATCCCGGGGACCTCAACGCTACAGCGGACGCGCTGTCATGACAGGTTACCCACAAGGGAGAGTGGAGACTCCACCCTCAGGCGGTCCAGCTGATTTGGAGATGATTTGGGCTGGCACAGGTAGACCTATTCGCCTCCCCAGAATCCTCCCACTGCCCACTCTGGTACGCCCTGACGAGTCGCCCCTTGGTATAGATGCACTAGCCATGGCCCCCTGGACTCAGCAAATATGCGTTTCCCCCAGTGAGCCTACTTGCACAGACCCTGTGCAAGGTCAGGGAGGACAAGGAGCAGGTCATCCTAGTAGCACCCTACTGGCCCACACAGACTTGGTTCTCGGACCTCACGCTCCTCGCGTCAGCCCCTCCCTGGCGAATTCCCCTGAGGAAGGACCTTCTTTCTCAGGAACGGGGCACCATCTGGTACCCACGACCAGACCTCTGGAATCTCCATGTCTGGCCCCTGGACGGGACATGGAATACCTAAGTGGCCTACCACCTGCCGTAGTAGACAAGATCACTCAGGCTAGGGCTACCTCTATGAGGTGCCTGTATGCCTTGAATTGCCATCTGTTCGCTAAGTGGTGTTCTTCCCGACACAAAGACCTCAGATCAGTGCTTTCCTTCCTGCAGGAGAGGTGGAGTCCATTTCCACATCATACATCATCATACCCCACCGGGCATCCTCCTGTGGCTTCCAAACGTCAGGCAGCTCCGCCTCAACCTGGGCCCAGCTCTCAGCCGCAGCATTGTGCGCCCCGCAGGAAGCGGATGCCCCCCTTCTCCCGAATGTCCTCGAGGACCCGGAAGGCTCCCAAGTGTTCCTGAGACGGACGACCCAGGGAACGAGACGTTTGCTCCGAACGGGATGCGGAAGATCTAAGTGGCCTACCACTTGCTGTCTTAAGACAAATAAACACAATCAATCAAGACAGAGCTCCCTCTACCAGGCAACTTTACGCCCTAAAGTGGTGCTTGTTTGCAAATTGGGTTTCTTCCCGTTATGAAGACCCACAGAGATGCGCAGTCGGGTCAGTGCTCTTATTTCTGCAAGAGAGGCTGGAGGGGAGGCTGTCCCCCTCCACCTTGAAGGTTTATGTAGCCGCCATATTGGCTCACCACGAAGCAGTGATCTGATTATCAGGTTCCTTAGAGACGCCGGTAGGCTGAACCCTCCCAGGCCATGCCTGTTCCCCTCGTAGGATCTCTCCATGGTGCTTTCAGGCCTTCAGAGACCCCCCTTTGAGCCGCTAGAATCAGTCGAGCTCAAAGCCCTCTCCAAGATGGCCCTCCTGATCGTGCTCGCTTCCATCAAGAAGCGAGGTTGGGAACCTGCAAGAATTCTCTGTCAGCAACTCTTGCCTGGAGTTCGGTCCGGCAGACACCCATGTCGTCCTAAGACTACCACCGGGCTACATGCCCAAGGTTCCTATGACTCCCTTCAGGGACCTGGAAGTGAACCTGCAAGTGCTGCCCTGGGAGGAGGCAGACCCAGCCTCTTCGTTGCTTCGGTGCATGCTTTGTGTACCTATGAGGACTGCACACAGAGATTTAGATGTTTAGCTCTTTTTCTGCTTTGGTGGACAGTCACAACGCTGAACCGAGCTGTAATGGCCGCACCTTATTCTCAGCTCCTCAGTGCAAAACCTGAATGAACAGAGGCACGATTCCCTCCATTTATACCCAAATGTCCGGAGGAGAGACATGAAAATTCTGTCTGCCAAATTTTCATTTACCTTTTCTCAAGTTCAGAGGTAACCGAGGCCTTCAAGAAAGTCCCCTAGTGTCGCTTCACTCGACACGACGTCTCGTTCCCTCCATCAGGGAACGGAGGTTACAACAGTAACCTAGACATTTTCGATTAACTAATCCTTTACTGATGTACTCGTCATAGGCTAATCTACTTTTAGTAAATTTTGATATGTGATTAATTATGATTAATTTGATTAGTTAATTGACATTGTTAAAATTTTACATAGAAAGACAGACCTAATTTTCATATTTTGAAAAGAACAAAGGAATAGCAAGAAGTACAGCTGTCATTTAGCAGATACTTTTATTAAAAATGTTTTACATTTACAAAAGATTACATTTTCTCTCTTAATAGTGAATGCTCATGACTGCCATCTGCAAGGCTCAAACCAGCAAGCTTACATTTACCAGCCCTAAAGCTTTAGCCACTTCACCACACCACTAAACTACTTAAAGACTATTTGTGTAATTTTTTTATATGTTAGAAATGTTCCTCATATCCCAGCCTAATGGAATAGTTCACCTAAAAACGATGATTCTATCATTTACCTACCCTTATGCCATTTCAAACTTGTGTTGTCTTGTATGGAACACAAAAGATATTTGAATGATATATGATGTCTGTTTGTCCATACAATGCAAGTGAAAGGAGTCCAGGGGCTAAATGTATAAAACTTCTCAGAAATTCTCTTAAGAATAGTCTTAAGCTTTGACTTAAGTGTGTGACACACACACACACACACACACACACACACACACACACACACACACACACACACACACACACACACACACACACACACACACACACACACAACATTTGAAGCTTTCCATTCTTTAATGATTCAGTATAAACTTCTAACAAAAGTGGAGCCAGTTCTGTAGCATAGGATCTAAAATGTGCCAACTATATGATTTCTAATTCTCTATATGTGGCAACACCTCTAAACTCACCAGGGTGTGATCTGAGAATAAGATGTTTCCAATTGAGCAATCAACAACAAATGAAATGAGGGGCTTAAATAAAAAAAATCTATTCTAGAGTAAATCTTATGGACTGATGAAAAAAAATTTATAGTCCCTACCAGATGGGTTCAAAAGTCTCCAAATATCTGTAAGATCAAGATTTTTACACATCCTGTGAAGCATCCATGTTGCTCTTGGGGGCTTACACAATTTTGCTTCACTATGATCAAGGACTGAGTCCATCAAAAGATTAAAGTCACCTCCAAATATTATATCATGAGGGGTGCCAGCAGCTTGCAACATCCCTTTAAGATCTATAAAATCCCTGATCATCACCATTAGGTGCATAAATGTTAGCCAAAATCAGACTTTGCCCCTGAATTTCTGTTAAAACAATAATTACTCTCCTTAATTTATCTTTAAACTGTTTGAAACATTTGAATTGTAAATGTTTATTTACCAGTGTAATGACTCCCTTGCTCTTAGTTGAGCCAGCAATAAAGAAAACATGTCCACCCCATATCTTCCCAAATTTTTCAGCTTCCTGCAGGGAATTCCAATGTCCCGCAAAAATACTCCCCAAAAAATAAAATAAAATAAATCCACAAATCATACTTCAGCTAACAGGAGGCATAAGCACAAGGAACTAGCATATTCATTCATAACTGTCCCGAAGTAGTGTTATTTATCAAAACAATCTCCCCTCGGAGCTGATCTCCGCACAAAATAAATCAAATTACGCATCCCGGTTCTTCAGATGGTCAAGAGTTAATTCATTTGGAGGCCGCATAAAAGTATATACCATGACTTACACAATCCACCAACTTTATAAAAGACATCCTTTGTGTGGGCATGTTTATTCTCAGTTTGGCTGGAAACATCAGTGCAAAAGAGATCTTACATTGATGCAAGAGTTTCTTGCATTTCTTGAACCCTCTCATCTCTCTTGTTGAGTTCGCAAAGTCCAGGAACAAGAAAATATTGTGATTCTTCCAAGAAAGCTTTCCTTTGCTCCTCCGCCTAGCACAACACGAGATCTTTATCGGATGATCTCAGAAATTTGGCCAGGATTGATCACATTCTGTCTCCCTCAGCAGATCTGTGAGCTCCTTATGTTGAGCAGACTCGGGAAGAGCTCGTCCAGAAGTTTCACCATATCTCTGCCTTCCTCATGCTCAGGAATTCCAACAATCCGTAAGTTTTTCCTTCGGCTCCGATTTTCCAAATCTTCCAATTTTTCCGAATTTTTTTTTTTTTTTTTTTTTTTTTAAACGTCTATCTTGGTCACATGCGGATTAGCAGATAATTCCCTTTCCAATGACTCCAGATAATCGATTCATTTCTCAACATCTGCCAATCTTGTGACTAACTTTTTTTTCCTTCACCGTAATCGATCGACGTATTACAGCGACATCCTCCAAGTCCGCAACTACCCTCGTCAACATCACCACAGTTGGACAGTTGACACTGGATTTCTTCTCCCGCCGTGCAATCCAAATCATGTCCCTGGTCCACAGGCCTGTCTGGGCTTTCATCTTGAACATGTAAGTGTCTTTTTATGTCTCCAGAGCCTGAGGATTTTGACTTCTTTGCCTTGTTTACCTCAAACAGCAAATGTGTAACCTGTTATGCTGGGTGTGGAGGCAGGACAAGACGGACAAGAGGTGCGGATCCAGACGCGGTTTTTATTGAGATAAACACATAAGAAATAAAAGGTAAACACAAAGGAAAGTCCACGATGGGAAAACAGGAAACTTAAGCACAACGAAACAGATTTAAACACGATGAAACAAAACTCGAACAAAACTAAGAACTCGGGTAGGGAACACAGACCAGGCTTGACAACATTCCAGAAACAAACATTACCAAACAACGACCGACAGAGAGTGAACAAACAGACAGGGTTTAAATGCACAGACAAAGTGGAGACTGAACGAGACACAGGTGAAAACAATGATGAGTGCAGGCAGTGGGGGAGGCCGGGAATGGTGAGAAATGTAGTTTAACACACGGACAGTGAGACTCAGGGTGGACAACAGGGAAACCATGACATGGACCAGAATCGGTGACGGGTGAGATGGAAAATACGGAGCGGACAACAAGGAAACGTGAAATAAATGTGATAGTGAAACCGAGAACGAAGGGTAGACAACACAGGAACGTAACATATCCGGGTGTATCGAATTTCACTGGATTATATCATGAAAATAATTACAAAAATATGCAAAGTGCGCAGTGCTGTCTCTCACATGTCTGCCCTTCACATGGCGTCAAGTGGGACCCCAAGACTGATTCTTAAGGGCTGACTGAGGTGACACTTATGTGTTGTGAAAAAAGGACTACAATGATGTTGACCCAAAATGGCCACTCTCAAACACTGAATAAGCCATTAGTGAGCCTTCAAGTGTAATATATCCCAGCTGGTATGACACCATTCATTCATTTATTCATTCATTCATGATTTAATACAACACATTATAAAACGATGTTTTGAGAATAGATTATTTTCTGTTTATTAATTATTTGATTAATCAAATTAGAAAGCCAAATTTAATTTAATGTATTTAAACATTATTCCACATATTGCCGAATGTTGTTCTCAAACAATGTGTAAATTGAATGCAACAAAAAATCTAAATGCTAAATCTTGCAATATAATCACATATGCATTTCATGTTATCAAAACGAACTTTCTCCACAGTTTTTTTTCAAATGCTTAATTCAAAAGAATGAGTTTCAATGTATTCATTTAATGAAAAAATGTGCTGCAATTAAAAAATGATATTGATGGAATTAATTTCCCTCGAATACATAGCACATTTGCCCAAATTCCACTTTCATAAGTTCATCGCATTGTTCCTTTGTTGTAAAGTGTGTTACTCCTAACTAGGTTAGGATTCCTCTCCAGCACTCTTTAAACAATTTAGGAACTGAGACCATGTCTTAACACTTATGAACCTTTATGAATCACACATATTCTTAAGTCTAGGAATAAGAGTATAATGATATCATTCTTAGAATTTTTACGCACTTATGACAAAAAGTTTACTCTAAGTGGCTTCATACATACGGCCCCAAATTTTCAAGCTCCAAAAAGGAAGCGTAAATGTAATCCATACTGCAGTGGTTTTATCCATGTTTTTCTAATGGATTCAATCGATTTTTGGTGAGAACAGACCAAAATATAAAAAAATGTCTCTATAAATATCACCACAGCAGTCTTCTTGATGACAGTCTTGTGTAGACAGACCTATGACTACGGCATGGGTCTGGGCTCTTTAGCAGCTTCGATTGGCCAAGAACCACCCATTTGGACAGGAAAAGCCATGTAACTGACATATAAAGCAACCAATAACAATCGGTTTTGTCATCACAGGGTGTTTAGGGGTGGGGTGTAATCGAAGATATATCATACCATCATAAAAGATCTAAATGGGGGAAAAAATTATTTATATAATGGTGCGCGAAGCAAAGCACAGAAAACCTCATTATAGACAATTTCACAGACATACCTTGGTAAACAAAGCAGAAAATGTTCTGCTTTACTTTCTGCTATGTGCCTGTAATGTACCCATGACTGGAGGCTGGTTAGAATCCATGTTGCAGAGGTATTTATTGTGAATGACAATAAACAGGCTAACAATCCAAAGTACTGAGCAAAGAAATGAAGTCGAATTAACAGGCAATGGTTCAATAACAGGCAGGCAATCCAAACAGGCGACAAGGCAAAAACAGTGATCAAAATACGTAATCCAAGTAAACAGGCAAAAAGGTCATAACATGAGACTTAAACAGTGAGCAAGGAAAAACACTTGGTAAGGCAGGTAAACTGGCAATACTTCGCAATCTGGGTGTGTAAAAGCACTGCTTATATATATGTCAAACAGGAAGTGACATGGCAGGAAAAAGGAAGTGACATTGTTCAGAATTCAGGTGAGGGCTCCTTCTGGTGGACGGGAGACCGCTCAATCATTATAGTGCCTCAAATGAAACTCTGAATATCTTTAAAAGATTTGATGTCACCAAACTGGAAAACTTGGGCAAATTTTGTGATAATTTCGTCCTCAAAAGCACTCATTCTATCAACACAGAACCTTATGAACACAACCCCTCATCCAGGCTGACTTATAAAATGTCCTGTGTACGTCTACTCGTGGAACCTCCACTGAACAAGCCAATCAGATTTACGCTGAGTTGATCGAGAAGGCGTTATCCAGTGTTCTGTGTTATAAGCATCAGGCAGTTAGAGAATGGACTGTGGGCGCTCTGAAAGCTTGCCATCTGAGGCTGAGACTACCTTGGCGATGATGATTACACGCTCGATTACACTTCCTAGCGATGGCATGATTGGACTATAAGTCGACGATTATAACACAACTATAAGTTGTAGGTTGATTTCACCTAGTGTAATCATTAACACTGCTCTGTGGCACTATTAGAATTCTTCTGTTTGTTGGCTTGCAAAGGCCGACAAAAAGACATTGGCTTAGCAGGACTATCTGTTATGCAACCAATGGAAGTTTGGCTCATGAGCAGTAAACCTTTTATTTTGGTTATATCATTTACCCTGTTCCTCACCAAAGTGGGCGTGCCATGTGAGAGGTTAAATTATTATTTATGCAAATCCATTTGGTGATACTCATGTCACAATATTCACTTCAGCTTTAAAATAAAAAAAGTCTAAGCTATTTGTACTATGATTTTGATTTTTGTCTGACATAGGCCCGATGTTGATGATAACGGAGTACTGCTGCCACGGTGACCTCCTCAACTTCTTGCGTCAAAGAGCAGAAACATTTGTGAACACTGTTCTGGGTGTTCAAAGTTTTTCAAAGGATTTAAACCTCTACAAGAATGTAGCAGTTCAAAGGAGCCATTCTACATGGTATGTTCATCTCAATCTTCTGTCTCGTGTAAGACAATTAACAGACTTTTTTTTTTTATTAACAGTAAAAGTTATTTACTACTATTGATATGTTAGCTTGAACTCAACATCCTTTTTTTATACTTGAGGCTTATTAGGGTTTTTTACAAATCCAAAATGTTCTTCATGTGGTAACATCCATATTAACTGGTTTTATTCCAAATCTGACAAATGTTTCCTGAAGTTACACCAACACATTTACACACCTATTAGTTTACACCAAGAAAAGTCATTTTGGGGTATTAAATCAAGTTAAAATAGATTCTTGAGGTGGCAATTGCAGTTTACCACTTTTTTCAGTGCATGTGTTTGCAGTCTGTATAGCAGTAGACTCATGTGCCAACAAATCGTATGCATCTTGAGTCATCTCAAGTAAGATATCTAGTCTAACCTAAGACATCATTATATATTTTAATAAATACAGTAATATTTAATCATTTTTGGCACCTCAAAAAGATTACATAGAATTTCTGTGTTTGCTAGTATTTCTCAACTATTTTTACAAAAACAAACTCCTAGACATACAGTATTAGCAGATGATTAGGCCTTAATTTAGCACTTTTGGACAAGACCGTTCCAGTAAAAAAGCATGTCAATTCTACTTAATAACAATGTATCTATGTGCTAGTTTGGGAAATGTGTAAATTCATGTGTAAAATAATTAGTAAACATTCAGTTTGAGTACACTTTGTTACACCAACAAAATAAATTTTAAAGGTTAAGTCACGAAGAAATAGCTTCTTTAAGTAGCAATTGCAGGCTATCACCGCGGTTATGACTATAAACCATGCATCAGTAGCTGACACTATGGGAACTCCTCCCAGGAGTGACCATCTCTGAAGCCCTTATAGAATCACACAAATCTCATTGGCAGATGGTCCATGCTGCTCCACCCCTTATGCATGCATCATCACAGCAACATTTTTGTCAGAATTTTTTGAGTAAAGTGAGGAGCCATCGTCACATAACAGTGAGAATTCAGTAGTTTCGAAAAGTTACAGTGTCTCGCTCCCTCCTTTCAGGGAACCGAGGTTACAGTCATAAACGAGACATTCCCAATAAGTTCAGTCACTTCAACGCTGCATTGACGCAAACAAAGAGCTGATCAGACAGTCTGTAGTGACTCACTAGGGCAATATGTACATGCCCACCAGCCTTACAGGGCAAAGCATGTAAGCCTAAGCCTCTTAGCATTGTCTGACTCAAACAGAAGAGGAGAGAATGCTTAAAAGGTGACAACCTGATCTCTGAATGAGTGACCACACTTTGGGCACAAAACCTTGGCTTGAGGAAGGCTTTCAATCCAATCCAAACTTTAAAGCTGGTGTCACACTAGCAGACTGGACTCTGAACAATTCGATTTGGTAGGGAGTGTCACACTGTTGTGACTGTTGTTGCTGATCTTTCCTTCTTAGTTGGTAAGCCTGTCACACTTACCAGTTAAAACAGGAGGGAAGATGTTACTCTTAACAACTGCCTTTGACTTTTCTCAACGCTTCACAGTCATGCCCCATTTTTGCAGCCAATCTACCTGAAGCTTTTGAATACATAGGTATTTTTCAATATTAATCCAAGATCCTGCAGCATCTGCTATGTTAGGTTGTTTTTTAAAGACATATTCTATTGAGAACACGTGGCAAAAATAAATGTCATCCTTTTCTTTCACACATTTATCATCACATTGTGCAAAGAGCTGGGCACCAGTGTATAATTGTGTAGAAAGTCTCTTCAAAACTTTCAACCAACTACTCAAAAGTATATTAAAGTACCATGAACTAAAATAAAACAAAAGTACAAACTTGTAAGGTAAGCATATTCATACATGTTATTTATACAATTTTAAAATTTTAATTTAACATGTTATGTTTCCATTAATGTATACATAAATGGAAACTACAATATATTTATATAATCTAAAAGAGTATACAAATATAAAGTTTATGTTTACGTTATATTAAATAATAAAAGACCCAAGTACTAAATGTAAAAGGTTTTACACATTTATTGTCACGCTATGCAAAGATCTGGGCAGCAGAAATGTTTTTCTTTTATTGGTCTGCCATGATATTTATTGGTCTGTCAAAGAGCAATATGCTTCTCCTCCAAATGCACTTTTAATTTGTATAAAAAGATACTAATTGAATATTAGGATAATTAATCAAAAGAACAAATAGATAAATCATATGCTAGTTTAGTCTTCAAATGCTTTTTAAAAATGTAAATGCTTGGTGCTTGTCTAATTTAAATTGTTAAAAGCTCATAATGGCTAAAAGTAGCTTCACCAGATATATTAAGATTTGCATTGGAGGACCTCAAACCACGAGTTGGAACATAATTTGATAAACAGTCAGAAATGTATGATGCGTTAAGGCATTAAAAAATGTTAAAAGAGCCTTAAAATCAATCCTATACTTAACATGTAACCAATGTAAATTAGATAAAACTGGTGTAATGTGATCTCTGTTTTTGGATCTTGTAAGAACTCTGGCTGGAGCATTCTGCACCAGTTGCAGTCTATCTATACAACTCTTAGGTAAGCCAGTATAAAGTACATTACAATAGTCAATACGAGCAAAAAAATAAAAGCATGAATAATTTTTTTTGCATCTTCAAATGAAAAAAAAAGTGTCGAATTTGTTCTTTATTTCTACTGTTACCAGTTTCAATTCTTTCCCTCTCGTGTTTTGAGCCAACAATAAGAATCTGTTTAATGCTGTGACAGGGCAGGGCCGGGTCGTGATTATACACACCCGGTCCCTTATCAGGCTAATTAAGCCTCCGATAGGGATAAAGGCCGATTGCGGACAGTGGTGCGACGAGAGAGAGATCGTTTAAGGACATGTCCATCATGTGTGTGTCTTTTGTTTAAGTTTAATCATTAAAATATTATTTATATTGACAAGCCGGTTCTCGCCTCCTCCTTTCCATTGAACTGCTTTACACTGGTGCCGAAATCCGGGAAGGAGGAGGGATACGCCGTATTAGAGTTCTCGCCACTACCATCCACCCCAACGGAGCAGCCGTGGGGACGGAGGAGCCCGGCCACCTGGAAGCGGAGGATCGGCCGCCGACCACGAGGGGAGAAGGGGCTCCTAACTGACCTCCTGGAGCGGTCAGGGCCACTGCCAGGGGTGGAGGAATCCCCTACACTTTTGGTGGGGTCTGAGACCACCGACCGCGAGTGGGCAGGGGCTCGCTGCCGACCGCCTGGAGTGGGAGAACCCTTCTGTTCCCCGAGAACGCGGCTGGGCATTCTGTCCACCAGGGGCTGGAGGACTGTCTCCGATCCACCCGGAGAGGCGCAGCTGTCGTCTGTTAGAGGGTGGAGTGGCCGAGGTACAATCTACGGCGTATCGGAGAACTGGCGAGTAAGTGTTTTTTTTTCATCTCTCTCTCCTCTCTCTCTCTCGCTGCTGATCCGCGTTGGCCTTTTCCCTCTCGTATAAATTTTACAGTGTTTTTTTGGGGGGTACTACACTGTTACAGGAAGTACCCCCCCCATTTTTTATATTTTAGTTTCCCTCCCCTTGTCCCCTCCCTCATCCAGGTAGACAGGGATGACCTGCCAGCAGACGGGGCTTAGGGCACGCCCTCCCCCAGGGAAAGGTACACCCTGCCTGAGAGAATGAGGGAGGAATGTGACAGGGTGGAGGGCAGGGCCTGGTTGTGATTATACACACCTGGTCCCTTATCAGGCTAATTAAGCCTCCGAGAGGGATAAAGGCCGATTGCGGATGGTGGTGCGACGAGAGAGAGATCATTTACGGACATGTCCTTGATGTGTGTGTGTGTTTGTCTGTTGTTTAAGTTAATCATTAAAATATTGTTTATGTCGCCAGGCCGGTTCTTGCCTCCTACTTTCCATTGAACTGCTTTACAAATGTTCATTTAAATGCTAGACAATTTGTGTTCATCCATAAAAGAATGTTGGACAAATATTCAGACAATCTCTTTAATGCTTCCGTGTCATTGGGCTCTACAGAGATATAGAATTGAGTGTCATCAGCATAAAAATTATAGTTTACCTCATTTTCATAAATAATGTTACCCAACAGCAGCATATACAATGCAAACAAAAGCGGAAATTGAGAATTGACCCTTGTGGAACACCATATAGTATGTCATGTTTTATAGAGGTACTGTCACCTCATTTAATAAATTAATACCTCCCAGTAATGTATGATCTGATCCTATTTAAGCTTTTGAGTACTGTGATTTACAGTATTCAAGGCTTCACTTAGGTCCAAAAGGACTAGGACTGATCAGTATTCAGAAAAGAAAAGAAAAGAAAAGAATGACTGAAAGTCAGGGCAAACGATGTGTGTTCCCTTGTCTCCGCTCTATGGCTGAGAGGGACATGCATAATTTTTGCTTTGTTTGATTGGGAGAAGAGCATGCTGCTCTCGTGTTGGGGCAGGGCGGGTGCGAGCAAAAGGGTCAAAATGCTTCGCGCTCGCCTTGCTTACTTCCGGGAGTCGGTGCCCACACTTCGTTCGTGGGGCTCTTGTATGGATCTGGCTGAGGAGCGAGAGACGGGTCCGTCCCTTTCGCTCGCTCTCTCCCCAGACCCAGCTGGTCCTTCCCGTGATCTTGAAGCGCGCTCCGGCGCGCTCAGGCTGACCTGCTAAAGGACCTGAGTACGGGTACCACGTTCGGCGAGGAAGCTTTCTCTGAGCTTCGTCGAGCCATGGATCTATCTCAACGTACAACCAAGCAGACAGCCTGTGCCATTGGCCGGTCTATGTCTGCTTTAGTCAGCACAGAGAGACACCTATGTCTCAACATATTGGGCATCAAAGATGAGGACAAAGTTTTCCTTCTTGATGCCTCGGTTTCACCTTCTGGCCTATTCGTGGATGCTATGAATACAGTTATCTCCAGGTTTCAGGAAGCGAAAAGCCACGAGGAAGTATTTAGAAATTAGAAATTTGGGAGTTATCATGGACAAAGACATGTCATTAGTGCATCACTGCAAGCAGCTGACGAGAAACTGCTTCTTTCAATTAAGGAAAATTTCGAAACTTAGAAATATGGTTTCACAAAATGATTTGGAGCTTATCATTCATGTCTTCGCGTTTAGACTATTGCAATAGTTTATTTTCATGCCTAAACCAGAAGAAGCTCTCTCGACTGCAATTACTGCAAAACTCTGCAGCCAGAATTTTAACACGTACAAATAGGAGGTCTCATATATCCCCTATCCTAAAAGAACTTCACTGGCTACCAGTGTCTTATAGGATACATTTTAAAATTTTGGTTTCAGTTTTCAGAGCTTTGCATGGTCAGGCACCTCCCTATATTAGTGACTTGATTCAGCGTTATACTCCTGTGCGTGCTTTGAGGTCTGTGGATCAGAACCTGTTGATGGTTCCACGCACTCGCTATCGTACTAGAGGTGACCGATCTTTTCAGGCTGTTGCCTCTAGGTTGTGGAACGACCTCCCACCGTCTATGTGCTCTCTTGACTCTGTTGATGCCTTCAAATGCAGACTAAAGACCCATTTATTTGTTCAGGCTTTTAATTAGCTGCTTGTGGGTTGATATGATCATGTACTGTATATGCTTTTATTGTGTGTATTTTATGATATAAATGTTTTAGTTGTGAAGCACTTTGTGGCCTTATACCTGTGAAAGGTGCTATATAAATAAACTTTACTTACTTACTTATTTGGGCCGTTTTTTCCTCGCCGCACTCAGGGGGCGGGGCCGTCGGCCACCCAGACCCGCCCCGGTCCTGCTTGAAGGGAGGCTCAGAAACAAGGCGTGGCGAGTCGTGCTTCCCTCGTAAAGACTGGGGACAGGCTCGTCACCCTCAAAAGCCCCCAAAGCAAGACCTCAGGGAAGTAATTTCTAAGAGGAAGAAACCCTGACGGTCTTGAGCCCAGCCTTGTGGGGGTAGCTCCCCTCGGGACGGGGAGCGTGTATCATCCACTTCGCCCCTCCCGATACCGCTATGAAACCTCTCTATTCCCGCCACCTCTGGTGTTCCGGGAGTTAGAGGCTTCCAATGAAAAGTTGGGTGTACCGCTGTTTCCTGCCTTAGTCCACGCAAATTTTCATATAGATATTCTGCCACAACACAGGAAGTTCCTGAGGTTCGCTTTCAGGGGCGAAGCTTTCCAATATCGGGTTCTTCCGTTCGGTCTAGCCTTATCACCCATCACATTCACGCAATGCATGGATGCAACACTGACACATTGACGACTGGCTGATACTAGCACAGTCACAAGAACTGGCTTTACAGCACAAGAATATCGTCTTAGCTCATCTGGTTTCTCTGGGGTTGAGACTCAACGCCAAGAAAAGCATCCTCTCTGCCACTCAGAAAATTACCTATCTGGGGATCATATGGAATTCGATCACAATGCGGGCACAATTCTCTCCCGCTCGAATCGATTCCATTCAGAACACTCTGAGGCTAGGCCAAGGTTTCATTGTTCATCAGTATCAACGACTACTAGGTCTCATGGCAACTGCATCCTCGGTGATCCCTTTGGACCTTTTTGCACGAGACCATTTCAATTGTGGCTCAAAGCCAGGGGATTTCATTCAAGGGCCAATTCCCTTGGCTGATAAGGTCGTCCATCTCAAGGGGAATGGGAGGGTCATCAGCTCGATTGTCACATGAACTGTCTTGAACTGATGGCTGTATTTCTGGCTCTGAAATACTTCCTTCAGAGGCTGCCTTGTCTTGGTGCGTGTGAACAATACAGCAGTGGTCTCTTACATAAACCATCAAGGAGGCCCATGTTCACGTCAGCTGAATTTTCTGGCATGTCGGGTTCTCCTTTGGGCCCAGGGCAAGTTCCTGTCACTCAGGGCGGTTTATATCCCTGGATGCCTGAATGTGGGAGCAGATTTACTGTCCAGACAGAAGATACCAACGGGGAGTGGAAACTCCACCCCGAGGTAGTGGAAAAAATCTGGGTGAGATTTTACAGGGCAGAAGTGGACCTCTTCGCCCCCCCTACAACCACCCCCCCCCCCCGGGTCTGGACACAATGGTGCATACATGGCCCAGAATGCATCTGTATGTGTTTTCCCCTGGTTTTTCTGCTACTGGGAGTCTTGGCCAGAGTTCGCCAGCAAGGGTCTTGCCTCTTATTAACGGCGCCGCGCTGGCCGAACAGGGTATGGTTCTCGGAGATAATATCTCTCCTCGACGTCTCACCTTGGGCGATTCCGGACAGGAAGGACCTTCTTTCTCAGGCACAGGGAACAATATTTAATCCCTGGCCCGAATTGTGGAACCTTTCATGTTTGGCCCCTGAAGGGTATCAACTGAGGGACACACTTCTCCTGAGGTAATTGAGACCATTTTAAGTGCTAAGGCTTCCTCTTCTTGGAACAAATCTCGGTGAGATTTTACAGGGCAGAAGTGGACCTCTTTGCCTCCACAAACAGCATAATGTCTCCCCTACTTCTCTCTGAGTCACCCAGACCCCCGGCGCATACATGGACCAGAATGCGCCAGTATGCGTTTCCCTGTACTAGAAGTTACGTGAATAAATGGGGTGTCTTTGAAAGATGGTGCAGTGCACGTAATGCAGATCCAGTTAACTGCCAGATTGCTTCAGTTCTGGACTTTCTGCAGGAAAGACTGTCAGCAGGCATATGCTTCGCTATTCTCAGGGTCTATGTGTCCGGCATTTCGGTTTGCCATGCCTTGATGGACGGGGTGCCCTTTGGGAGGCATCCTCTACTCACTAGCTTCATTCGTGGAGCCATGCGACTGTGGTCTCCTGCTGCTAGGAACACGACCTCTTCATGGGACTTAGCAATAGTCCTTGAGGGTCTGGTTGAGACCCCCTTCGAACTTCTAGAGTCAGCGTCTAGCAGACTTCTGACTCCCAAGATGGTTTCTTATGGCAATTACCTCTCTAAAGTGAATTGGGGACCTACAGGCTCTGTCTGTTTTGCCAGCCTGTTTAGAGTTTGCCCCAGGAATGTCCAAAGCAATTTTGCACCCTCATCCTGACTACCTGCCTGAGGTGCCTTTCTCGACCTTAAACCCGGTCACTCTCGAAGCCTGCTGCTCCCCGCCGTTTACAACGCCGGGGCAGGAAAGACTTCACAGACTTTGTCCAGTCTGTGCCCTTCAGACTTATGTCCACCGCACTAGCCAGTGGCGTAAGTCAGGGCAACAATTCTTTGCCATGGGGGCCGCAACAGGGGGGCGGTGCCACCAAGCAGACTATGCCTAGCCTACGAGGCATGCAGTTAAGCTTTGCCAGTAGGTATCAGGGCTCACTCTACTAGAGGGCTCGCCTCCTCTAAAGCCTTGGCTAGAGGTCTTCCTTGCCTCATGTTTGTGATGCGGAAGGTTGGTCCTCTCCGCACACATTCATCAGTTTTATAATTTGGATGTTCCTACTACTCTGGGCTCTTATGTCCTTGAGTCGACATCTCAAGCTCATGTCTGAGACCTCTCACGCTCTTGTGAGCACACTACACAACCGTAGGGGGTCCAGACAGCCACAGTGCAGCAGCGTGGGTATTCTCGTTCCCAAAGCGCTTTTCAGGGCAGCATCAGAAGTGTAGCTTTTTGAAAAGGGAACATCTTGGGTTACTTAAGTGTAACCCTTGTTCCCTGAAAAAAGCGGAACGAGATGCTGCGCTTCATTGCCGCACTGAGGATGCCCCAGGACTGCTCTTCAGACAAAATACCTGACGACACGCCTGTGACGGATCTATTTATAGCCCTGCCACAGGTGCATCCAATGATTACACTGGCAGAGGCTATAAATTCCGGTCATTGACGCGTTGCACACATATTCACAGCTGGTCACACCTACAGCTGTTCCCAAAGCGCTTTCCAGCACAGCATCCCGTTCTACTTTTTTCATGGAAAAAGGGTTACACTTAAGTAACCCGTGACGTTTTCTGCCAGAGACTGTCCGCTCTGTGGCATTTCTCCAAGGTGTTTCTTTAGTTAAAATTTAATTTTTAATTTTTACTGGAGCTATAGCATCTAGAGTTGATTTAAACAAAATATTGAATCCATTAACTTTTTCATGTACTGTAAGCATTTCATTGTATATTGACTGATGTTAAACCATATTCACAAACATTGCCAAAGTCGATGTATTAAGTTAACTTTTCTTAATTATTTTCCCTTTGGGGGCCTTTACATTACATTTACATTTATGAATTTGGCAGACACTTTTATCCAAAGCGACTTACAGAGCACTCATTACAGGAACAATCCCCCCAGAGCAACCAGGAGTTAAGTGACTTGCTCAAGGACACAATGGTGGTGGCCGCGGGGATCAAACCAGCGACCTTCTGATTAACAGTTATGTGCTTTAGCCCACTACGCCACCACCTATCAGCTAAAATGTAAAAAAAATAAGCAGTACTGATCTGAGACTGAAAACTAAATTGTATCATTTACTACAATTGGAATCCCATGTGAAATAACAAGATCTAATGTATGCCCTAGATTGTGTGTTGCTCCACTGATATTGTAACGAGTGGTTGCTGAGATGGAAGACGCTGGATCTAAATGCTGGCTTTTAATGAAGATGATAATAGTAAAACAAACAGACATGAACTGACAAAAAAATGGAAAACTAGAGGGTATACAGTACATACACAAACACAAGTGCTAACGAGGGAATGGAAAACAGTTGAGAACAATGGGGAACAGATGGCAGTAATGAGGGCAGTGCATAATGGGAAGCGTAGTCCGGGGGAACACTTCAAAATAAGAGTCTAAATTGTCAAAAGAAGATGACTGTGACAGATACGTTGAATAAAATCAATCGAGTTTAAAAGTTCTAAAACTTCTGCTGCTTTGCAGTCAGTGCAGTCATCAACATGAATATTAAAATCACCAACAACAAGAATCTTGTCATAATTAGTGACACACAAAGTTAATAGTTCAGAAAACTGATAAAACACATGAATTATATTTAGAAGGGCGATATATAATTAATAACAGTATTGATGTATTTCCTGACAATTCCATTGCTAGATACTCAAAGGAACTAAAATCACAAATAACTACTTCTTTACAGCACAAAGACTGGTTAAAAATAGCAGCTATCCCACCTATGTATAACCTGTAACAAACAGTCTAATTGTTGCTCAGATGGATAAAAAACGTTTTACTTCATAGAGACCTCACGTTGAAATATGCCATATTTAGTTTATCTTCACTTTTCCGAGTACATGTGGAATGTGAGTCTTTCAACATTACATGTTTGAGATTTGTCTTTCTCGTATGGTTAGATGTTTTAATATGATAATTTCTACAAGATACAACAGTTTCAATATTACTGACGACAGATGGATTTCCCTCTCGTTATAACACATTTCAAGCTATTGTCACTTACAGGGATGCTTCTCACTTGTCACCAACAACCAAAGGCATTCGTAAACTTGTCCGACAAATATTTTTCAAATAGTTTTCCTAGGATGCAGGCCATCAATGTGATAAAATCATGCTTGATCCCAGAAAATATCCCAGTTATTAATAAAATCCTAGTTCTGCTTGTTGCACCATGTTGCCTGCCAGTTATTTAGTGCAAAAAGTGTACTAAAATATTAATTGCCTCGTTTGTAGGTCGGCAATGGTCCCGAGATAAAAAGTACCCAATATTGTTTCCCGTACAGTGTCAACCAGCGTGCTGAAGTCCTTCTTTATAATTTACTATCGTCAGAGTTTAATATTATGAACAACAGCTGCCCCAACATTCATGGCCTGAATCAAGACCGCAGGTATTTGGGCAGTTACATCAAGCACTCGTGCACCAGGAAAACAGTGATTTGTGCACCTTTCCATGTTTTGTGGCTACTTTCACATGCCAAATGATGGAACTGCCGATGATGTTAGTATCTCGGGGTGGACACAGAGGGTGCAAGTCTGGAGAGCTGAGAGTATGGAGCGGCTTGTATCGATTGCTTGTGGCAAGATTGAACGTTGATATCGAGGAAACTGAAGATCTGAACCAAGCTTGAGATTTCCAATGTTGGTATAACCAGGGACCATTGTAGGATGGAGTAGGGATGAAGCAGTCTTGGGCCGTCTTAATCCAACGTGTTGTTTGATCACTAGGCAAGACTCCTGTAGATGTTGTAGCTGTGCGTAGATGTTGACGGGATCCAGAGTCCTCACCGGATCCTAGTGAAATCACTTGTCACGTCAGCAGCAACCTAGGTAGCCTCGAGCAGAATGTTCTGCTTACAGAATCAGTCCTGCTTCTCCTTTCTCCTCTTTTCTATAATGCCAAAAGTTCAGTCTCGATCGAGCGCATCTCGAAGTCTTTTTCCTCAGTTGAGCGCATCTCCACAGTCTGTTTGTTTCCCTCAGCTTAGCCACATAGTGTTGTATAAAATAGTAAAATGTCTGATAAAATTAATAAAATATGATAATATAATAAAATAAAATACAATTAAATAAAGTACATGATAAAAGACCAACTAAAAAGGAATAAGAAACAACTTAGTGTTAAAATTGAATAAAAATAAAACGTAGCAGGTATAAGTGCTCAAGCTGCACCATGCAGCATGCAGTCGTATTGCACAAAAATTGCAATATGGAGTTAGGATGAAAATAAGGTGCATTTCAAACTGTTCTGAGACCAGTGCAGATGTGACCATATTATCTTTCTCTTCCACTTATGAAGATTTGTTATTTAAGGGCTCACTACCCTCTTGGCTTGTGCCATTTTATGACCGTTATGTCTCATCGTTTCCCACTATGTGCAGTAGTAGAGCTATATAGAATGTTTCACTACCCAGGACAGCTACTGTCATTGTTAGGCTACTACCATATATGGTTATTTTATGGTAGTTTTTCCACTCTTCCTTCTTATTTTTTAAAACAAAGGGGAGTTCTTTCAATGCTCTTTACTACCTTATTGGCTAGTAGGCATTGTGCACATTGTGTGTGCAAATCGGTAGCATGGCATTATGGTATTGGATACCCATAGCATCAGCTAACAGATGCAGTGTCAAGGTGACCGACTTGAAAGGGAACGTCTCGCATACATTGTGTATGCTCGCCACACTCCTGGTTTCTCACTGTTAAGAAACAGAGAGATGAGCTATCCACCCTTCAGTCGAAAAATCCTGATGAGATTGTCACCGTGCTCCAGTTTATCATGCCAGCAAACGGGGCAGAGTGCCAAGCCTGTTCTAAAAGGGTTAAGTGTTTGTCACTCCTGCAACGAGCTCCCATAGCATCAGCTAACAGCTAAATCTCATCCAAAGGATGGTGCCTTTTTGCAGTATAGTGTCCCCATCACTATAATTAAGCGTTAGGTCCCACACAGGCTGCAGGTTAAGTCTCCTCTGCTGGCCTCACTAACACCTCTTCAGAGATCTTTTGCTCTTCAGAGTTCCCATAGCATTAGCTACCTACTCTATTTCAAAGTGACCGACTTGAAGGGGAACACTTTTTACTGTGCAGCCTATGTGGTTCTCATTCATTCTGTCAAGCAGTTCAAGGAATAAATCCAATGAGCAACCAAAGTACTAATCCTTATTTTATATATATATATATATTTTTACTTTATTATTTTTTCTTTAGGTTTACTTATAATGTTAGTAAAGGATTTTGCACAAAACCAATTATAATATAGTATTAAATGACCTTTTCCCACCCTGTTTTCTATTTTCATCTACTTGGGGGAGGGGATACCTCTCGACTGTTTTGCTGCTTAAATATGGAACAGTGGCGTCAATACGGGACGTCCTGGCAAATACAAGACTGATGAGACAGCAGCCACTAGCATGTACTACACTAATGTCGTTTGTTGCACTCATTGCTACACATTCTTCGAACATAATGAAATAATTTAATCTCACATCAATATTTTGTATGCAATTGTGTATTTCTTTGTTAAGTAAACATTTAATAAACACGATCTGCTCTGCATTGACCTGGTCATGGTTTATTTTCAGCCTCGTTTTATTTTGTAACAGAAATGGTCAATGGTCCTTACAAATCAAACAAACACAGTAATATTCAATTTTTCATTCACCAGCATTACTGTCACGACGAGATAGCTAGCACTGCTCCAGATTTCAATATACATTTCTTTGCAAAGCCTGAATCATAATTATTCTCAATAGAATCCTTAAAGGATTGTGCTGAACAAAGGATAGTCCTCATTCCTAAAGTTGGGATCCTTTAGAAGGCTATGTAGAGATGCAGTTTTTCCACAACCAGGAACACATCAAAACCCGGGGACCTTACACAACATCTTTGTATTTTTGTTGGATTAAAGTCAACTATAGTAGCAATAGTACCACTTATAGAGTTGAAGCTCCTTAGCCACACTTTCAGTTTATGGTGACAATTTGTATGTTGTTGAGGTGGGCAGATTCACCACATTCATATGTCACTATTGGGCTGATTTAAAAACATATAATTAAGATTCCTACAATTAAGATTCCTACCTGCATTACAATAGGCAAAGTTTGGTAATGTTTCACAATACTAAATTATATATTGATGGATAACTAAAGATTATCTGATTATTATCATTGGCATGCAACCTAGTCAACAGTGTCATATTACATCACCCATGCCATGCCACAACAGGCCCACTTTATAGATCTCCCTCAAGGAAAGAGACAAATGTAAATTTGACATGGATTTATTAAGAATGCAACAGAATCCTTTTTATCTAAGAAGGATGAGATGGATTGATAGTCAATCAGTAGCATGCACCTGGCCAGCAAAGTAACAAAAGCTATAATATCTTTTGTAGAAGCTGTGAGTATTGGCTCTTTTATTGTCAATAATTTTAACTTTCTCTCTTTCTTGTGGCAGTGAAAATGGGGTCACTCACTCTGTCTCTGACAGCTACCAGGACACACAATCATCACAACTGTCAAAAGACTTTAGTCGGGGTATGTGCTAAAAAGCTATCTTTGAAATGACCTGTTATGGAAATCCTTATAATTTTTTTTACTTTCCTGACACTTAGGATCCTATAACAGAGGAGGGGTGGACACATGGGCATTGGATAATATCGATTTGCTGAAGTTCTCCAAACAGGTGGCACAGGGAATGGACTTCCTTGCCTCCAAAAATGTAACATTTCTTGGTTATGTATAGGCAATATTTTATTACATATGTGTGTTATGTCTTTAAAATGTTGTGGCAGCAAAAAGCAATAAAAAGCCACCAAAGTGCAGGACACTTTTGTAAGTTTCAAGTGCAGAGGAAAACCACATACATAAGATAAATTCTGTGTCAAAATCAAATGTAGGGTTTTGTAAGTTTCGTTGTTTGTAATGCTGTCTAATTTGATCTGTAGCTCGGGTGAGTAAACGGTCTTCCATTAAATACTGGATATTTTTTGCAACATTATTTGATAGAATTGCATGTTTCATAAAGGTGTTGTTTAATAATTTCTGAGGTAATTTTAATATGATTGCTTCTTTCTGTTAAATAGTGCCAGAACAGACAAAGGAAGGAAAGCGTTAGCAACTTTTTGACTGATAAAAATACAAGAAAGAAAAACATTTAGTTGACCATTCTTAAACATCTTTACGTGGCTTTACATTCTCTGCTGTGTGTATGTAGATGTGTGTTTATGTGTGCGTGAGAGAGAGAACGAGAGAGAAAGAGAGCTCTGTGACCATGAGAAAACGCACTTTTCAGTAAAGAAACAATGTAATTGTAAAAAATAATTATAATGGAAATATTGTGTGATGGATAATATTTATTTGTAGCGCATCTTCTGATTGAAACACGCAGTCTGTACCATGTGGCAGCCTTATTTATATTCGAGACATAAATAGTTCTGGAAAATTTTTACCAGTTGACTCATGTTTATAGGTATATCATTTTAACTGATATATAGATGTATGAGCATAATCCTGGAACAGTGAACAACACTCCAACCAATGAGGGGACAGTTTACTCACATAATTAAAGAATTAACACAATTTTGGTCCGTTTTTAAATGTTATCTCGTGAAAGCGAACCAAGTACAAAATGCATGATTGTAAAAATTTTAGTCTCTGTTTCTGAAAAAAAAAAATCAAGCGAGCTACAAGTCTGAAAATGCCCTAACAAATATACAGTACAATCAGGGGCGGCAAATCCCTGCGTGTGGAAATCGTCTCTTACTCAAAGATGCGATAGAGCCTGTCCCTCCAACCAAGATGAAGAAGGGTCCCTACAGCCCTTACTTCATCGTACCCCAGGGACCTTACGACTGATCTTGAACTTATGAGTTTTTCAACCGGGCTTTGCACAAACTCCCGTTCAATGCTCCCGTTCCTTGCTTACGCAAGAACACATTTAAACTTGCGTTCGGCATCTAGATTGGTTCGCAGCGGTAGATCTGAAGGACGCGTACTTCCACGCCTCAATTCTGCCTCGACACGACCCTTCCCACGGTTCGCGTTCGACGGGCAGGCATATCATTACGAAGCCCTCCCCTTCGGCATGTCTCTGTCCCCTAGCATCTTCAAATGCGCTCACAGAGACCAGGTGCTCAGGCACCTCAGCCGTTTGGGGCTTCAGGTCAACTGGTAAATGAGCAAGCTCGCCCCAGTTCAGAGCATCTCTTTTCTCGCCATGGAGTTAGACTCAGTCTCAATGTTGGCCCGCCTCGCCAACGAGTGGGAGCAGTCGGTGCTAAAATGCATGGCGGTCCCTTTAAAACCTTTCCAAGCTCCTGGGGCATATGACATCCTCCGTGGCGGTCACGCCGCTGGGGTTGATGCATATGAGACCGCTTCAGCACTGGCCCCAGACTTGAGTCACGAGACAAGCATGGCGCCGCGGCACGCACCGTGTGATCATCACCCCCGCCTGCCCCCAAATTCAAAACCCTGGACAGACCTCTGCTTTCTGCGGACAGGTGTACCTTTGCAGCAGGTGTCCCGACGTGTCCTGGTCACGACCGATGCCTCCAGACTGGGTTGGGGCGCCGTGTGCAATGGGCACACAGCTGCGGGCCATTGGAGAGGAGCCCCACTGCGCTGGCATATCAATTGCTTAGAGTTGCTGACTGTTTTCTTTACCCTGCGGAAGTTCCTCCCGTTAGTTCGGGACAAACATGTCCTAGTCAGGTCAGACAGCACCACTGTGGTAGCGTACATAAATCGCCAAGGCAGCGTCTCAAGTCGCTGCGTGCCACTCACATCCCCGGCAAACTCAATGTGATAGTGGACGCGCGGTCACGACAACGCTTGCCCAGTGGAGAGTGGAGGCTTTACCCCCAGTCAGTCCAGCAGATTTGGGAATGATTCGGCAAGGCCCAGGTAGATCTGTTTGCCTCCCGAGAGACCTCACACTGCCCGCTCTGGTATGCCCAAACAGATGCTCCCCTTGGGGCAGATGCACTGGCACACAGCTGGCCTGCGGGGCTGCGGAAGTACGCATTTCCCCCATTGAGCCTTCTTGTACAGGGGCGGTGCAAGGTCAGGGAGGATGAGGAACAAGTCACACTAGTGGCTCCCTATTGGCCCACCCGGGTCTGGTACTCGGACCTTGTACTCCTCGTGACAGCCCCTCCCTGGCAAATTCCCCTGAGGAAGGACCTTCTTTCTCAGGGGCAGGCACGCTCTGGCATCCGCACCCAGACCTTTGGAACCTCCACGTATGGCCCCTGGATGGGACACGGAAGATCTAGCTGGTCTACCACCTACCGTCGTAAACACGATCAACCAAGCCAGAGCCCCTTCTACCAGGCATCTCTACGCCCTGAAGTGGCGCTTGTTCACAAATTGGTGTTCTTCCCGGGCCGATGACCCGCAGAGGTGCGCAGATAGGTCAGTGCTCTTATTCCTGCAAGAGAGGCTGGAGGGGAGGCTGTCCCCTTCCACCCTAAAGGTGTATGTCGCTGCTACCGCGGCCCACCACGACGCAGTAGACGGCAAGTCCTTGGGTAAGCATGACTTAATCATCAGGTTCCTAAGTGGCACCCGGAGGTTAAATCCCTCCCGGACAAGCCTGTTCCCCTCCTGGGACCTCTTGGTGGACCTCGCGGGCCTCCAGATACCTGCCTTCAGTTGGACTCAGGGCCCTCTCTCTTAAGACTAAGGCCGCGACCGGGCTGTGTGCCCAAGGTTCCTACCACGCCCTTTAGAGACCAGGTAGTGAACCTGCAAGCACTGCCCCTTCGTTGCTGTGTCCGGTATGTGCTTTGCGTACCTACCTGGACCGCATGCAGAGCTTTAGATGTTCTGAGCAGCTCTTTGTCTGCTTTGGGGGACAGCAGAAAGGGAGATTTTACAGTCTCAGGGTTGAGTCAGTATCATCCCGTGATTTCTCAGGTCCGAGCCAGTAGAACTCGGTAACACGCTGATGGGCTGGCCGGGTGAATCACTTGCATATAGCGCCCTTTCCCTCGGTTGAGGTCAAATTGTGCGCTTTTTCTCCCAGTAGATCCCACTCCTCGGATCCCTGGATGATTCCTCCCTAGCCCTTGTGGGTCTGCAGTTCAGTGGAGGAACTAGCCGACCCAATCCACTGCGGGCACTCAAACTACCCTGTATTGGAATAGGTGCTCCATAGGGTAGGACACCTACATGGACTCCCCTGTGTGTATTTTCCACGGTACGGTCCCCTTGCGAGTGGACCCGTTACCAGGTTGGCAAGCGTCGCCTTGTTCCCCTGTCTAGGGTAACCAGAAGGATTCCGATGACTTTTTTGGGGCATTGGGGAAGGGACGTACCCTTCCCCAATGCAGTCTAACACAGCTGGTCGCCTGTGCACGTAAAATACCTGCCCGCTCCTGTGTCAGCAGAACACATACACGGCTCAGTGCATGGCATGATTTAAATTGGAACCCTAGTGTCTCTTCTCCGACACAACGCAGAGAGAGCGACAGACAGGGAACCTCTAGGTTACGGATGTAACCTCCGTTCCCTGATGGAGGGAATGAGACCTTGTGTCCTCCTGGCCACATCGCTGAGCCTAGCCACTGTAGTGGCCAGACCATTTACGGCTCCTCCGAAAAATCCTGAATGAACTCATAGTATTTCCTCTACCCGTATGTCCGGGGGCGGGTTATGCAAATACTATATGCAAACTTCTCATTGGCCTTTTTTCATAGATCAGAGGCATATTCGGCGCTCAAGAGATACCCCTAGTGTCACTTCTCCGACACAACGTCTCGTTCCCTCCATCAGGGAATGGATGTTACATCCCTAACCTAGATGTTTTGGAGTGATGACATATGACTTATTCCGACACCTGGAGGACAATTGTGAAATGATGCCTCATTCGATTTAATTCAGTTAATGTCTTTAAACACTTTATGCACTTTATGCAGATCTATACAAATTAATTTTATTTATATTTAAATGGTATTTAATTATATAGGTCAACTTATTTAAATGAACCTAAATAGGCCTGTTTTGATCTAATATATGAAAATATATAGTTTAAATTAATGCATAAAATAGATAAATGAAAGGAAACAAAGTTGTTGGTTGTAGTTTTTCCAAGGGCTTTTGGCCACACCCTAGGTACAAAATTATAAAACGCCACCACTGATTGAAATTATCTGATATACTGTATCATGAGAGTTACAGCATTACTTGAGTTTTTTATTCATATATTTAATATAATTACAGGACACCTCAATTAACTTGGCCAGAATGGATGCAGTTAATATTTTCACTGTTTAAGTAGATTTATAGCACAAATAATGACTTATGCTATTCGCAAATCCTAAAACAGAGAATTTGATTGGTTATATAATATCACATCCCTGCTGAAACTTATGTTCTGATTGGTTTCTCTGCTGAGACAGACTCTCTATCTTGCCAGTGTCTTTAGGTCAGCACCGCTGCCACTTTGTGCATTTACAGACAATCTTTTAAATAAGAAAAAACAAAATTCACTCAACGGTGCTGCCAGCCTTGTTTTAAAAGTTATGGGTCAAAAGGCAGCTTGTTGATATGGCAGCCTTTGGTTACATATCATTACCCAATTTAGGTGGGCATACGGTGTATTATTACATATGCACTATACTACACAACTGATTTGTGCTCTGTGGTTCAGCTGGGTTGCATAGTTAACATTTTGTAACAGTGTTTAGCTGTATGCAGGGCTTGACATTAATTTTGCTCACTGGCCACTGTGGCTAGTGGTGTTCCAAATTCACTAGCAACTGAGCATTTTCACTAGCTCACAGAAAGTTATAAAGATAGCTGGAGACTGTAACTGCATGCATTTCTTTGAAAATTTTATTTTAACAAGAAAGAGTTTTGCAGGATAGAAGCCTAATTATTTATGTCACCTTAAGAATATCTGAAGGCAAACATGGCCAGATAGAATAGGAGTAGGACAGACCAGGAGGAAAACTTTGTAAATAATTTGTCCATAACTCATAGAAGTTCAGATTTTAACCCTTTCATTCTAAATTGTACACTGTAAACCGAACAGTACTACTAACTTGTAAACATTATCGGTAAAGTAATCAAAACCAGTTATTTAGTTGACCCAACAATAAACTTCGATTTTCTTAATTTTATTTGAGTCTATGTTTTTGAGTAAACATTGCCAGCATCACAATTTTCTATTTTTGAAAATTTTCCAAAACTTTCCAAAAGATGTCAGAGCTGTAGCCTAGCGGGCTGCACTCATGACATGTGGGGTAATTGCATCGCAGGTGACCCAATTTTGAATCCTGGCTCATGAGGTCCTTTCCCGATTCCATTCCCACTCTCCTCTCCACTACCTCTGTCATTAAAAGCCTACAAAAGCGCAAAAAAAAATATTTGCTGAAAATGTCTTTTTTAAAATTTCACTTTAATTAAAACATTTATTACAGGTACTTAAATATTCTTGGGTAATTGGTTACAACAAAAGTTTTGAGTATTCTCAACTTATCAGGTTATACAGAATACTTTTATGAAATTTTACCATTGTTTAACAGTGCCATTCATAATAATAAGGTAAGACCATAGATGACTCCTCATTACCGTGGTTAGTTTAATGTAGATAGTGTTTCTATAAAATAAACTACAGTATTTGAAAAAATATATATAACAAATACTAATAGCCTAAACACCCCCCAAAAAAATAATAGAGAGACCTTTAACTAGAACATTCACAGTTATAATTAAAAAAACTATTGTAATAATAAATCCTAATATATTTAATATGAGTGTAAATTCATTAAAAAAGACTTTATAGTAAGGATGATGATGTGTATTTAAAAATAAATAAATAATTGCATTTGTCTCTTTACCTTGTCAGTGCTGTTTATAATGTCGGGACTGTCTAGCCATTTCAGAGTTTTGACTTGCTCCATAGAGCATTTTAAAGTAGAACATTCTCTGTAGAATTCAAATTGGTTATGTAAGTTTTGTGGTCTCCACCATGATACAAGCGCTGTCCCAGAGCTGATTTGTTCGCTGCAGTGGTTGTGTGAAACCACACTTTATTCGCCCCGCTCAGATGTGTGTAAGATAGAAGAGGGCTATTTAATTCTTATAAAGCACTGAATGTGAAATGAATACAATTATATTTAAATGGCAAAGGTTAAAATGAAACTGGTTAAGGTTAACAGTATAACTACAGATGTAATTAAAAGCAGTTCCTTTAAATGTAAGTACAATTCAACAACACACGTATACAATAAATACATTAAATCAAATGCTTAAATACATACTAGTTAAGACACCTAATATAAAGTTGGTCCCTAGAACTTGTTTAATAAATTTTTGCTTGAAATTACATAGATAATGATTCATGGACAGACCCCATTCAAATTCAGAATTTCCTTATCAACTAATAAATAGCTATATAGTTATATACCTTAAGATTCAGCCATGCCACCTACTTTTTGGTGAGCCACCTTAAGATTTTTACTGTCCCCCCACTCAGCAACCCCAATTAGATTTTCTTGAGGGACCACTGGATGCAAATGTATATTTAATTTCATTATTTCTAAAAAAAACACTAAAACAATAAAAAATATATATATACAAACTAAATATTGTATGCCATTAATAATATCAACATATTTTCATTAAATGTGTGTATATATATATATATATATATATATATATATATATATATATTACATTTATATATATATATATATACATTTACATTGTAAATATATATATATATATAATACATACATTTACATTTATATATATATATATATATATATATATATATATATATATATATATATATATATATATATATATATATATATATATATATATATATATATATATATATATATATACACTCACCTAAAGGATTATTAGGAACACCATACTAATACTGTGTTTGACCCCCTTTCGCCTTCAGAACTGCCTTAATTCTACGTGGCATTGATTCAACATGGTGCTGAAAGCATTCTTTAGAAATGTTGGCCCATATTGATAGGATAGCATCTTGCAGTTGATGGAGATTTGTGGGATGCACATCCAGGGCATGAAGCTCCCATTCCACCACATCCCAAAGATGCTCTATTGGGTTGAGATCTGGTGACTGTGGGGGCCATTTTAGTGCAGTGAACTCATTGTCATGTTCAAGAAACCAATTTGAAATGATTCGAGCTTTGTGACATGGTGCATTATCCTGCTGGAAGTAGCCATCAGAGGATGGGTACATGGTGGCCATAAAGGGATGGACATGGTCAGAAACAATGCTCAGGTAGGCCGTGGCATTTAAACGATGCCCAATTGGCACTAAGGGGCCTAAAGTGTGCCAAGAAAACATCCCCCACACAATTACACCACCACCAGCAGCCTGCACAGTGGTAACAAGGCATGATGGATCCATGTTCTCATTCTGTTTACGCCAAATTCTGACTCTACCATCTGAATGTCTCAACAGAAATCGAGACTCAACAGACCAGGCAACATTTTTCCAGTCTTCAACTGTCCAATTTTGGTGAGCTCTTGC
This sequence comes from Xyrauchen texanus, assembly GCF_025860055.1. Taxonomy (NCBI): domain Eukaryota; kingdom Metazoa; phylum Chordata; class Actinopteri; order Cypriniformes; family Catostomidae; genus Xyrauchen; species Xyrauchen texanus. Next base: position 39,424,908 of record NC_068309.1, read on the forward strand.
AAATTGTAGCCTCTTTTTCCTATTTGTAGTGGAGATGAGTGGTACCCGGTGGGGTCTTCTGCTGTTGTAGCCCATCCGCCTCAAGGTTGTGCATGTTGTGGCTTCACAAATGCTTTGCTGCATACCTCGGTTGTAACGAGTGGTTATTTCAGGCAAAGTTGCTCTTCTATCAGCTTGAATCAGTCGGCCCATTCTCCTCTGACCTCTAGCAAGGCATTTTCGCCCACAGGACTGCTTCATACTGGATGTTTTTCCCTTTTCACACCATTCTTTGTAAACCATAGAAATGGTTGTGTGTGAAAATCCCAGTAACTGAGCAGATTGTGAAATACTCAGACCGGCCCGTCTGACACCAACAACCATGCCACGCTCAAAATAGCTTAAATCACCTTTCTTTCCCATTCTGACATTCAGTTTGGAGTTTAGGAGATTGTCTTGACCAGGCCCACACCCCTAAATGCATTGAAGCAACTGCCATGTGATTGGTTGATTAGATAATTGCATTAATGAGAAATTGAACAGGTGTTCCTAATAATCCTTTAGGTGAGTGTATATCTATATATATATATATATATATATATATATATATATATATATAGATATAAATCTCTCTCTTTTATATACTGTGTGTGTTTGTGTGTGTGAGTGTGTGTGTGTGCACGTGTGTGCGTGCGTGTGTTTACGTTGGGAGGTCAAAAGTTTGGAATAATGTACAGATTTTGCTGTTTCGGAAGGATATTGGTAATTTTGTTCACCAAAATGGCATTCAACTGATCATAAAGTATATTCAGTATAAAGTATATTCAGGACATTTCTGATGTAAAAATGGCACCATCACTATTTTGATAACATCTAGACAGGCCCCATTTCCAGCAGCCATCACTCCAACACCTTATCCTTGAGTAATCATGCTAAATTGCAAAGAAAATCACTTGCCATTATATCAAACACAGTTGAAAGCTATTTGGTTTGTTAAATGAAGCTTTACATTGTCATTGTGTTTGTTTTTGAGTTGCTACAGTGTAAAATAGACAGGCATGTCTTGAGGTCAATATTAGGTCAAAAATGGCAAAAAAGAAACTGCTTTCTCTAGAAACTCATCAGTCAATCGTTGTTTTGAGGAATGACGTTCTCTGATGGAGGGAACGAGACATTGCGTCAATGAGTTGACACTAGGGGTCACTCCTGCGGAGCCCAGACATCTCTGATCTTGAGAAAAGGCCAATGGAAATTGGCGTGTGGAATTTGCATGCCACTCCCCTGGACATACGGGTATAGAAGGAGAGATGCTGCAAACACACATCAGGTATTGCACTGAAGAGCCGAGCCAGAGACCTGGCCATTTCAGCGGTTGGTTCAGTGTTGTGGCAGGAGGGACACTACCCGAGTACTCAACCATGTTATGCAGACTGCCGGTGTGAGACGGGCAGACCTCTGTGTGCCTCATAGCCAGCGCAGCAAGCCGTCGCATAACTACCCCCAACACACTGGCAGGCATGAAGCAGTACCCTGCTTCATGCTATATAATGCTATAATAATGCTGTTCTACAAACATTGGTAATTTAATTTTCAAAGGACATATTGGTATCAAATGTCTTCAGAGACAAAGGACAACTGGCTCTAACAAGGACAGAAAAAGATGTGGAAGGCCAGATGTACAACTAAACAAGAGGATAAGTACATCAGAGTCTCTAGTTAGATAAATAGATGCCTCACATGTCCTCAGCTGACAAATTCATTGAATTCTACCCGCTCAACACCAGTTTCATGTACAACAGTAAAGAGAAGACTCAGGGGTGCAGGCCGTATGGGAAATATTGCAAAGAAAAAGCCACTTTTGAAACAGAAAAACAAAAAGAAAAGGTTAGAGTGGGCAAAGAAACAGACATTGGACAACAGATCATTGGAAAAGAGTGTTATGGATCTTAAACCCATTGAGCTTTTGTGGGATCAGCTAGATTGTAAGGTGCGTGAGAAGTGCCCAACTAGACATCTATGGCAAGTGCTACAGGAAGCGTGGGGTGAAATGTCACCTGAGTATCTGGACAAACTGACAGCTAGAATGCCAAGGATCTGCAAAGTTGTAATTGCTGCACATTTTTTTATGAGAACTCTTTGAAGTAGTTTAAGAAGTTCTTAATTTTTTTTTTTTACTATACATTGTGATCAGTTGAATGCAACTTTGGTGAATAAAAGTTCCAATTTATTTCCATAAGAGCAAAATCTGTACATTATTCCAAACCTTTGGCCACCAGTGTACAATTGAAGTCAGAGGTTTACATACACTTAGGTTGAAGTAATTAAAAAAGAAATATTTTAACCACTCCACAGATTTCATATTAGCCAACTATAGTTTTAGCAAGTCTTTAAGGACATCTACTTTGTGAATGACACAAGTACATTTTCCAACAATTGTTAACAGACAATTTGTGTCACATTTTATTGACTATATCACAATTTCAGTGGGTCAGAAGTTTACATACAATAAGTTAACTGGCCTTTAAGCAGCTTGTAAATTTCCAGAATAAGTTACACCAGTTATGTCTAAAGGAATGGGACAAAATTCCAGCAACATATTGTGAGAAGCTTGTGGAAGACTACCCAAAACGTTTGACACGAGTTAAACAATTTAAAGGCAATGCTACCAAATACTAACAAAAGTGGGGTAAAATGTAAACTTCTGACACACTGGGAATGTGATGAACGAAATAAAAGCTGAAATTCTCTCTAATATTATTCTGACATTTCACATTCTTAAAATAAAGTAGTGATCCTAACTGACCTAAGACAGGGAATGTTTTCTCAATTAAATGTCAGGAATTGTGAAAAACCTTGTATTTGTAATGTATTTGGCTAAGGTATATGTAAACTTCTGACTTCAAGTGTATATATATTCTTCAAAAATTAAAATATTTTGGTTCACAAAAGAGAGAAGGTGATACAGGTTTGGAACAACATGAGGAAATGATGACAGAATTTATATGTTTGAGTGAACTATTCCTTTAAGGGTGGCAAGCCGTGGTCTACAGCATGACGGATTATGAGGGAGATTTATTTATGTCTTTATCTGTAGTTGTTCTTGGTATACTATCATTTTATAATGAACACATGTGTTTATGATCAGTGTATTCACAGAGATTTGGCTGCAAGGAACATTCTGGTGACTGACTGCCGTGTTGTCAAGATATGTGATTTTGGCCTTGCACGAGACATCATGAATGATTTAAATTATGTGGTAAAGGGGAATGTAAGTTACACTGAGCAGATTCCTTTTCTCTTTATTCTATATTCTTTTTATGAACAATTTAACAGTTAAGAATGTCATTGTGCACTCACATTTAACTTCATCATAATGTTCAGAAATGATCTCCTTGAATTTACTAGTTTTCCCAACACTGTTAAAGACATTATTGAAACTCATAGCTCATTTATTTAGGCTATAGTTTTTTGAATAGCTTGATAAAAGTTAAACCTAGAAATGTTATAAAAACCTTGATTATGTCGTTTGTAGAAAGTGTTGTAGATTTTGGGCAAGCAATTTAGTTGGACTTAAAACATGATTTGATCAGCATCAGATGCCATTTGTTGGACTGACAGACCGAACGGCATTGAACGAGACTAAACTGAGGGCCATTTTCGTACCCATGATAGGGGCACGGCTAAACACTATGGCCCTGATTTACTTGGATCCCAAAGAACGGATACTAATTTGCTTGTGCAATCTATCAAATGGCGTATTGCCTGACTTACTAAGAAAAACATTTAACATTGAATCTTTTTTCACTTTTTTGTCTACCCTGTCTTATTATTTTTTTCTGTTTTCAAATGATAGAAATCTGTAAAAGTTGTTTTCTTTTTTCTTTCAATTGTATAACTTATTTCCTAAAAAATATTATTCTTACAGTATGTAATGAGTTATTTGTGTATATATTCTGTTGTACTTGTTCTGCAGGCACGACTCCCAGTAAAGTGGATGTCACCTGAAAGCATTTTTGAATGTGTTTATACAGTACAGAGTGATATCTGGTCATATGGCATCCTTTTGTGGGAGATATTTTCCCTGGGTAAGTCATCATAAACTTTTTAAAACCTATTAAGAATATAAGTAAATTATTAAATTGAGCAGAAGATACATTTAAATATAACCCTATTGAAGTAGATGACTGTTCATTAAGGAATTTTTTTGGTATTATGGTGTATTTGTTCTGTTTCCTGTAGGTATGAGTCCTTACCCCAATGTTGTGATTGATGCACGATTCTACAAGAGGATTAAAGATGGTTATCACATGTCACAACCAGATTTCGCACCTCCTGAGATGTGAGTTTAAAAGCATCACTAAAGTAATGAGAGAAAATAGAATAATAAATATACTGTATAAAGAAAATCAATAGCAAGTGACTTATCTTTAACCTTCTGTAGTTACACAATTATGAAAATGTGCTGGAGCCTGGACCCAACTCTGCGACCCACCTTTGATAACATCACAGAGCTTATTGCCAAGTTATTGCCAAAGCAAACCAGTCAGGTAACTCACTAGACACATTTCAAAATATCAACAAATTATGTATAATCAAATTATATGTACAAAACAGCTAGTTTGGTAAATACATGCATTGTTAATACATGGGGCCTCATTCATGACACATGAGCAGAACTTATTTCTTTGAAAATAGTTTGTAAAAACCATTCTTTTTTAAATTATCACATTGTTTATAAATTGTTGTGAACTGTTTTACACAGAAATTTGATTTCCTTGTGAATGAGGCTGACTGATTTATCATTCAAGCATTGTCCATTTTCCATCTTGTTTTAATCACTGTACCATATCAACAACTCCCTATTACATGCCTGTTTCCCATTTCAAAATACTACTCATATTAATAAGCGTAAAGTCAGCAGAACAAAGTGCAGGACACTCGCACACATCTGTGATGGCAACGAGCACAGAGGCAAAACTCATACATAGCTCTATGGGAAGTTGACAAATTCTGAATTTAATTGAATTTGGTCTGCACTTCTCAATTGTCACATATTTTGTATTTGTTGAACTGAAAATGCACAATTAATCTCATTCTAATATAACTGTACCAAAACTATAACTGCACCAAAATTCCAGCAACAACATGCTGTATCATTTAAAGTAACAAGGTATAAGTTCAATATGATTTTTTAGAAAGTAAAAGCTTCTTATCTTCAGCAGGTCAATGAGAACATGTATCAAGAGCTTCAGAGGGAACTGATGGCAAAACAGTCCAACTCAGCCAAGGCCTGTCCAGAGTCACTGAGCAGAGAGGAGGCCAAGCCTTTAATGATGAGCATTTTGACCTGACATTTGAAAACGAGAAAATGACAATTTTGTCATATCTATATTCAGAACTAGAGCTAACAAGATGAGTAGAATTTGTAAATACTGTATTGTGTAATCTTTATATTGATTACTGCACGACATCATGTTTCTTTTATAGCAGATCCTTTAGATTTTTAACCAAACTATCATATCTAACACATTATCAAGCTAACAGCTTTTCCATAGTAACTCTAAGTATGTTTATCCTTCCTTATTTTCCCTTTTTGTGCATTTTGCATGCAGAAACCTTTTCTTTTCATGCGTCACTGATTGTTGGGAGTTGATTAATATCTGTGATTGTCAGTTTTCATTGGTGTTGACTCAGAACTCCTTATTTTTTAGTCCTATCTGAAATCAAGAGTAAAGTACAGTACATTGTAAATATTCAAATTCGACAGACAACATTACCAAATGAAGCTATGCAACCTAATACAGTACATGTGGTTAAAGTACAGTACAAATATTAAATGCAAACATGAAATATACAGGTTACCTAAATATGCTAATTATACAATTTAACAATGTATATTCATTTATATAATGCATGTTATCCAAAAAAAATGTCCAAACAATAAACAAGTGTTTGAATAAAGGCAGTATATAACCACTCTGTCATGCATTCCCTGTTTTTGTCTAGACTATTATGTTGAAATTATTTAGTTCCCCGTTCCTGTTTCCTGTTAGTTTTGTAGTCCTTTTGTAGTTTCTTTTTATGCTTGGTTTCCCCTGATTGTTTCACTAGGTGTTTCTCGTTTCCTTGTTTTCCCTTGTGTATTTAAGCCCTTGTTTCCCCTGGTTTCTTTGTCAGTCTTAACATGTGTTAGAGTTCTTTGTTTATCTTTTGATTAATTAAAATCTGCATTTAGATCCTCGTTCCTCACCTGCCTCATCACAGAAAGACCGACCACGGAGGTCGTTCCCCAGTCTCTGCCCGTGCTCATGACCACTGAGGTCGTTCCCTAGTCGCTGCCTGTGCTCACGACCACTGAGGTCATTCCCCTGTCACTGTCTGTGCTCATGACCACTGAGGTCCTTACCCAGTCGCTGCCCATGCTCAAAACCATGGAGGCCGTTCCCCAGTCGCTGCCCGTGCGCACGACCACTGAGGTCGTTCCCTTGTCACTGCCCATGCTCAAAACCATGGAGGCCGTTCCCCAGTCGCTGCCCATGCTCACGACCATGGAGGCCGTTCCCCAGTCTCTGCCCATGATCATGACCATTGAGATCGTTCCCCTGTTGCTGCCCGTGCTCATGACCATGGAGGCCACTCCCCAGTCTCTGCCAGTGCTCACAACTGCGGAGGCCATCGCCGTGTCGCTGCCAGTGCTCACAACCACGGAGGCCAGTTGTTATACCTGTATATCTGGCCATATCAGGAAAATGGACAGCACTTAAATCTCAGTGCAACCTCAGCAATTAGGGCCTGAATATGCAGACACATCGGAAATATAACAACATCAGCAAAGTACTACATTACAAAAAAGAATGAGTTCAAGATTTAAAGGAAATTAATAATCAAAATACTGGACACATGAAAAAGGACAACTGAGTGCATCGACACATACCAAGCAACTCAGAGGGCCCTAATTGAAATTTGACTAAAGCACATAATAGTGTTCCCTATCAAAAGCTACAATTTGATGCTGTGCTGAATTAGCGCTTTGGGAACGTCTTTAGGAGTGATCAGCTGTGAATATGTGTGCAACACGTCAATGAAAGTGACTAGAATTTATAGCCTCTGCCGGTGACATCATCAGGATGCGCCGGTACAGGGGCTATAAATAGATGCGCCACAGGTGCATCGTCAGGTCTTTTGTCTTCAGACCATTCTGTGTGTGTTGTGCTTCTCAACCCTGTCAAAAACTTTCTACTTTCCTCTGTTAGGAGTTAGAACTTGTTAGGCAGTGCGCAGAAACCTTTTAAAAATGACTAATAAACAAAGCAAGCGGTGTGTGTTCCCGTGTTTATGCTCTATGGCTGAATCGGACACACACCAGTTTTGTTTTATGTGTTTCGGGGAAGAGCATGCTGCTCTTGCATTGGGGCGGGTGCGAGCATTGCGATCTGTTTCAGTCAAAATGCTTCGCACTCGTCTCGCTTACTTCTGAGAGCCAGCGCCCACTCTTCCATTGTGGGGCTCTCGTATGGATCTGGCCGAGGAGCGAGAGATGGGTCTGTCCCTATCGCTCGCTCTCTCCCCAGATCCAGCCGGTCCTTCTCGTGATCTTGAAGCGGGCTCCGGCGCCTCTTCGGTTCATGAGGGGAATGCTAAATCTCTTGAGTCTGTGGACTTCGAGCTACCCACCTCTGAGCATTCCTCGCACGATAATAAAGCAGCTGAGGAATTGCTCGAGGTGGTTACTCGGGCGGTGGCCAGACTACAGTTAGACTGGCCACATGAAAAAGACCCCCAAACGCTCCAAGCTGGAAGACAGATTTCTGTCTCGTGGCCAAGGGAACGGAACGCTACATCAGTCCCTTCCTTTCTTTGATGACCTCCGTGATGAGCTTTCTCGTTCATGGAGGAAACCTTGTACTTCACGTGCCCTCGACGTCTACATATTCGACTATTGTGGGTGCTGAGGCACGGGGGTATTCCATGATGCAACAGGTAGAAGAGACACTTGCGGGTTATCTCTCCCCTGGCTCAGCATCATCTCTAAGGAGACCCACTCTCCCCCCAAATCCATGCAGGACCGCCTCTACGCTTGTGGAGAAAGCTTATCAGGCAGCAGGTCAGGTTGGTGCTGCCCTGCACACTATGGCAGTGTTTCAGGCATACCAGGCTGATCTGTTGAAGGACCTGAGTGCAGGCAGTATGGTCAATGAAGAGGTGTTCTCAGAGCTTTGTCGAGCCACGGATGTGTCTCTCTGGGCATCCAAACAGATGGCTCGCGCCATATGGCTGCTTTGGTCAGCATGGAGAGACACTTATGGCTGAACCTTTTGGGCATCAGAGACAAGGGCAAGTGTTCCTGTTTCAACTTCCGGCTTGTTCGGTGACTCTATGAACACGGTCATCACCAGGTTCCAGGAGGCAAAGAGTCATGAGGAAGCCTTCGGGCAATTCCTTCCTCGCCTCACTCAGCCCCGCCCAGGTCCTTCTAGAAGGGAGGCTCAAAAACAGAGCGTGGCGAATCGCGCTCCCGCTCGTAGAGACTTGGGACCGGCTCGCCGCCCTAAGCAGCCCCCAAAGCAAGACCTTAGGACCGTCATCTCCAAGAAGAGAAAGCCCTGACGGTCTTGTGCCCAGCCTTGTGGGGTAGCCCCCCTCGGGACGGGGCACGTGAAACATCCACCTGCATCTTCTCAATACACCCACAAAACCTCTCCATTCCCGCTGCCTCTGGTGTTTCGGGAGTTAGCAGTTTCAAGCAAAATGTTGGGTGTTCCTTTGCTTCCTGCTGTAGTCCAGGACACAGAAAACTCGACATCCCCTCAACAGGAAGTGCCAAAATTGATACCCATCTCAGAGAACCTGGCAGTATGGAAGCTACTGCCGGGTGATTCATTATGGGTCCTAAGAACATTAGAAAAAGGCTACAGAATTAAATTTGTTCGCCGTCCTCCGTGTTTCAACGGCGTGGTTCCCACTACCGTGAAACCGGAACAAGCATGTCTACTGTGGAAAGATCTGCAATTATATAACAATTATATGAATTATATAGATGACTGACTGATACTAGCACAGTCACAAGAACTGGCATTACAGCACAGGGCTATCATCTTAGCTCATCTGGTTTCTCTGGGTTTGAGACTCAATGTCAAGCCACTCAGGAAACTACTTATCTGGGGGTCATATGGATTTCGATCATGATGCGGGCACAATTGTCTCCTGCTTGAATCAAAACCATTCAGAACACACTGAGCAAAGTCAGGCTAGGCCAAGGTTCCCTCGGATAAGAGGGACCTTCTGTCTCAGGCACAGGGGATGATATTTCCTCCCCGTACCGAGCTGTGGAACCTTCATGTTTGGCACCTGAAGGGTACCAACTGAGGGACACTGGGCTTTCTCCTGAAGTCATCGAGACCATTCTGAGCGCTAGGGCTCCCTCTACTAGAAGAAGTTATGCCAATAAATGGGGTGTCTTTGAAAGATGGTACAGTGCACATAAGTCAGATCCAGTTAACTGCCAGATTGCTTCAGTTCTGGACTTTCTGAAGAAAAATTATCAGCAGGCACATGCCCCGCCACTCTCAGGGTTTTTGTGGCCGCTCTATTGGCTTGCCACTCCTTGATTGACGGGATGCCATTGGGGAAACATCCTCTGCTCACTCGCTTTGTTCGTGGAGCCATGCGATTAAGACCTCCTGCTAGGACCAGGATCCCTTCATGGGACTTAGCAATAGTCCTTGAGGGTCTGGTTGAGACCCCCTTTGAACCTTTAGAGTTAGTGTCTGATAAACTTCTGACTCTCAAGATGTTTTTTCTTATGGCGATTACTTCTCTAAAAAGAATTGGGGATTTGCAGGCTCTGTCTGTCTTGAAATCCTGCTTATATTTTGTCCCAGGAATGGCTAAAGCAATATTACACCCTCATCCTGACTATATGCCTAAGGTTCCTTTCTCGGCCGTACATTCGGTCCCTCTTGAAGCCTTCTGTTCCCCGCCGTTTTCAACACTGGATCAGGAAAGGCTTCACGGACTGTGTCCAGGGGGCCGTAACAAGGGGGCGGCCCGTCACCAAGCAGACAATGTCGCATTGGGTGAGGGATGCTATTGCCCTGGCCTACGAGGCGCGCAGTCAAGCTTCACCAGTAGGGATCAGGGCTCACACTACCAGAGGGGTCACCTCCTCTAAAGCTTTGGCTAGAGGTGTCTCTCTGCAGCATGTTTGTAATGCGTCACCAAGCAGGAGAAGCGATCTATCTACAGGAGTGGAGAAGCGATCTATCTACAGGAGTCAGCAGTTGTATGTAAGTGTGTTTATTTCATTGTTTTTAACGTTGTTATAGTGGTATTCATTGCTAGATCGGGTGCTGTTTGTTTACTGTCTTGAACGCGGGTCGCTTAGACGTGTGTTTGGTGTGTGTGCGCTATATTTGTGTTGACTTGTCCCATAGTATTCGCTGATAGAATTGTTAGACTTGTCACGTAATATTAATTGCTAGATTTATTTAAACTTGTCACGTAGGATTCGTTGCTAGATTTGCTTAGAATTCGGATTGGTTATCCTGTGTGTGTGTAAAACTATCGTCGTTTTAGTGTCTGCAAACAGTGCTTCACTTGTTTTAGAGTATTATTTATTGCTAAAGTGTAGCATAATTTATTAATTTATTATCTGTACAGAAGTTGCTTTTGTTCCCGCGCAACCCTGAGTTTCAGTTTCGGTTGACCACGTGACTAGCTTTGTTGTGCTAAGTAGCATTAAGGCGTGGCTGCTTTTTTTCCACTGAACAGCTCGTAAAAGTGCTTATTTATTGGACTTAATGCTGACGCGGAAGCGGCATTGGACCAGCGAGTCTACCTGTGCGAGGCCACTGAGCAAGGACACTGACAAGGCTCCACTCACCAAAGCACTTAAGTATTTTTCTATTCTATCTCTTTTATTATTTTACTTATACATACATACATACTAACATGTCTAGTTCACTAATAACACATGCCTTCAAGCACATCCCTGTTATCTGTTGTAGACCGTTCACAAGATACAGATGCAAGTCAAAACGCAACCCACATAACCTACGGCCGCTTTGCACTTCAACACCTGCTCCACTCTCATTCTCAGTTGGACTCTGTAATTGCCAGTCTGCTGTGAACAAAGCTGCCTTCATCCCAGCTTTCGCCACACAGTCCACCCTCAGCATCCTGGCACTGACGGAGACATGGATACGTCCTGAGGATACAGCAACACCTGCTGCTCTCTCCAACAACTTCTCCTTCTCCCACACCCCTCGACATACTGGTAGGGGTGGGGGAACAGGTTTGCTCATTCATAATAACTGGACTTTTTCACCACAGGCTTCACTATGTAACAATACATCTTTTGAATTCCATGCCATTACTACAATGCAACCCACAAAATTACATGTTAGTTGTATTACTGTGTGGTTTGGTAATCTCACATTGAAAGAGAAGAAGGCTTTGAACAAAGTGGTTCGTTCAGCCAGCGGGACTATTGGCTGCACTTTGCCGCTTCTGGAGGTTACATATAAAGCTAGACTTTTGGATCGAGCTTTAAAAATTGTTAATGATGATTCAGGCCATCCTGCAAGGGCCTTCTTCGAGAGGCTTCCCTCAGGGAGAAGGTATCGCTCTGTCAAATGTTCTACTGATCGTCATTTAAACAGTTTCTTTCCCCAGGCTGTGATCACTTTAAACAAAGCACTTTAAATCAGGCACTTTAAATCAATGTATGGATTTTATTGTACGGTGTTTTATTATTGAGTTTTACGTGGCATTTGCTTGTTTGTTTTATGTTATGTCCTTTTATGTGTTGACGTTGCACCTTGAGCTTCTTGCACATTTTCTTTTTCCAATATGGTATTATACTGCAAATGGCTAATAAAGTCTGAGTCTGAGTCTGACGTGCTTGGAGATGTTGTTGTCATCTATCGCCCCCCAGGTCAACTGACAATCTTTCTTGAGGAATTGGATGTCCTGCTGTCCTCCTTGCCAGAGGACGGCAGGCCACTTGTGGTTCTTGGCGATTTCAACAAACACCAATACAAACCCCAGGCCATTGAACTGAATACTCTTCTGGCCTCATTTGACTTGGAAAGACTACACACCACAGCAACTCACAGGTCGGGCAACCAGCTGGACCTCATTTTTACACGTAACTGTACCACCTCTAATATTCTTGTTACACCTTTACATGTCCCTGATCACTACTTTGTTAAATTCAACATGATTCTCCCATCCATTGTAAAACCGACCCCACCTTTTGTTTCCTTTCGCTGTAACCTCCGTTCCCTCTCACCCTCTCGCCTTTCCACTGATGTCTCTGCCTCTCTTCCCACAATAAATGTATTTTCCATGCTTGATGTAAACACTGCCACAGACACACTTAGCTCTACTTTAACAACCTGTCTAGACAACATCTGTCCTCTCTCCTCTAGACCAGCACAGACTACACCACCCAGCCCCTGGCTGTCTGACGTCCTTCGTGAACATCGGACTGATCTCAGGGCAGCTGAGAGGAGATGGCGGAAATCTAAAGATCCAGCTGATCTAGGTAAATATCAGCTTCTGCTTGCAACTTTTTCAAATAACGTTAAAACTGCAAAAACTTCATATTACCAGACCAAGACCAACAGCACCACAGACACTCGTAGCTTGTTTAGAACATTTAACACACTTCTCTGCCCTCCCCCTCCACCACCTGACACATCACTGACAGCAGATATATTCGCCACATTTTTTAGTGATAAGGTTACAGCCATCAGCAATACATTCACTGTACCACACCCTGTCAAACACCTGGCTTCTGTATGCAACCCTTCTTTCCCTATGTTCTCTCCTTTAACTGACACTGAGGTCTCTAAACTCCTCCTCCCCAACCACCCCACAACCTGTTCCCTTGACCCCATTCCATCACACCTTCTCCAGGCCATCTTTCTGTCCATCCTACCGGCACTTACACACATAATTAACACATCCCTTCTTGCAGGCACTTTTCCCACTACATTTAAGCAGGCTCGAGTAACCCCACTGCTGAAAAAACCTGCAATTAACCCCACACAGATAGAACACTACAGACCAGTCTCTCTCACCCCATTCATGGCAAAAACACTTGAAAGGGCAGTTTTCAATCAGATCTCCGCCTATCTCTCACAGAACAAGCTGCTGGATGACAATCAGTCAGGCTTCAAAAGTGGACACTCCACCGAGACTGCCCTGCTGTCTGTCATCGAGTCGCTGAGACAGGCGAAAGCTGAATCCAGATCATCCATTCTGATTCTGCTGGACCTTTCTGCTGCCTTTGACACAGTCAACCATCAGATCCTACTCTCCACCCTCTCTAAACTGGGCATCACTGGAACTGTGCTTGACTGGTTCAACTCTTATCTCTCAGAAAGGTCCTTTGAGGTAGCCTGGAGAGGGGAAGTATCCAAGCCACACCAGTTACTTACTGGGGTACCTCAGGGATCAGTGCTTGGGCCACTTCTCTTCTCCATATACACAACATCATTTGGACCATCATCTAGTCACATGGTTTCTCTTACCACTGCTACGCTGATGACACGCAACTCTACTTGTCTTTCCAGCCCAACGACAACACAGTAACCCCTCGAATCGCTGCTTGTCTGGCAGACATCTCAGCTTGGATGAAGGAACATCACCTTCAACTCAACCCAGCCAAGACCGAACTCCTTGTCTTTCCAGCCAACCCTGCTGCTGAACACAACATCACCGTGCAGCTGGGTCCAACTACAGTTTCGCCTTCCAAAACGGTCAGAAATCTAGTGGTAACCATTGATGATGAGCTAAATTTCACAGACCACATTTCAAAAACTGCAAGATCATGTAGATTTACACTCTACAATATCAGGAAGATAAACCCTTCCTCTCTGTACATGCCACACAACTGCTCGTTCAGTCCCTTGTCATAACTAGACTGGACTTTTTTTTTTTTTTTTGTTACACCACTTTTTGTCTCTCTCCACTGGCTGCCGGTTCATGCACGTATTAAATTCAAGGTCCTGATGCTGGCAATAAAAACAGTCACTGGGTCTGCTCCAGCATACCTAAAAACATTTATGCAGAGCTACGTTCCCACCAGAAGCCTGCGGTGAGTTAGCTAAGGAACGTCGCCTTGTCGTACCAAAACAAAGAGGCACCAAAACACTTTCCCGGACTTTCAGTTTCATCATACCACGGTGGTGGAATGACCTTCCCAACTCAATCCGGGAAGCTAACTCACTCTCTATCTTCAAAAAACAGCTAAAAACACATCTTTTCCAAAAGCACTTAACCGGTCACTAAAAAAAAAAAGGTTCTTGTTGCACTTAAATCTGTTTTGTATACTATTCTGATGATAGTGAAACTTTGTAATATGGCACTTTTTGTACCACTGTCTCCCTAAGATGATTCGCTGATGTTTTTCCTATTTTGTAAGTCGCTTTGGATAAAAGCGTCTGCCAAATGAATAAATGTAAATGTAATGCAGCAGGCTGGTCCTCTCCGCACACATTCATAAGATTTTATAGTCTGGATGTTCTTGCCATTCCGGGCTCTTATGTCCTTGAGTCAACATCACAAGCTCATGTCTGAGACCTCACGGGCTCTTGTGAACACACTACAGAACCGAAAGGGGTCCAGACATCTTCAGTGCGGCGGTGTGGGTATTCTCGTTCCCAAAGTGCTAAATCAGCAAAGTGTAGCTTTTGATAGGGAACATCTTGGGTTACTTAACTGCAACCCCTGTTCCCTGAAAAAGCAGAATGAGATGCTGCGCTTCATTGCTGCACTGAGGATGCCCCAGGACTGCTCTTCAGACAAAATACCTGACGATGCACCTGTGGCGCATCTATTTATAGCCCCTGTACCGGCACATCCTGATGATGTCACCGGCAGAGGCTATAAATTCTAGTCAATTTCATTGACGTGTTGCACACATATTCACAGCTGGTCACTCCTAAAGACGTTCCCAAAGCGCTAAATCAGCGCAGCATCTCGTTCCACTTTTTCAAGGAACAGAGGTTACAGTTAAGTAACCCAAGACGTTCAGTAGATAAGCTAGTGTTGGGATATATGGCTGGAAAGCTTAATGACACCTAAACACTAATCATAAAGCCGCCATGGCTTTACACAACCAGTACAGCTGAAATTTAAAAAAATTGGCCCCAAAACACAAAACAAACTAATAAAATCAAGATTGGGATTAAAATAAAATAAAACAGACAAGGAACAAAACAAATAGAAACAAGTCCAATAAGAAAGAAGTAGGAACAAAACAGCAGTGCTTGCAGAGGGTAACCAGAGTTTTAGACAGCCATACAAGGATGCACGCAAAGAAGATTGTCGCTCATTTTTAACAGGTTTAGGATCAACAGTGAGTGTGAGAACTGGAACCAAAGAGCTGCGGCTAGCTGAGAGAAAGTAGGCAGTCAGTTGACGTGCGGTGATGCATAGGTAAGTCTCCAAATCCCACTATCAAGAGATGCAAACATAGACATTCCGGGAATCTCTTAAACAGTGTTTGCTTTTACATGACGTTTCAGAACACAACCTTCTGCAAACCATGGAATATACAGTTTTCTTAAATTAATTTAATCAGGTTATAACAAGGCTTCCTACGCAGCCTTTACTGCTCCATACTCTCCATACACTGAGCAGGGGATGTCTGTGTAAACTTCACATCTCCTGATAAATACTGTATGTTAATTTGAAATACCTTGCAACATCAGCAAACATAGACACTTGAGTCATGCAGATTGTCGTTCTGGTGACATAGCCTATTTAAAAATATATAGAAATTACCAAGCTTTCATATATAAACATGTTTAACATCCACAAGTGTATCTACATATGATATTATTTAAAATAATATGTCAGCTGATACATTATTTAATACAAACATGATTTGTTTTATTCTATCTGTTATTTAACCTCATCGTAAGGACTGTTGTGGTCTCATTTCATGCTTTATAACCATAAACAAATGCCCTAGAAGCCCTCATGATGTGAATACACAAAACAAAACGCTGTGCTTTTGAGGGGCAGTGGCTTAAACTGAGAAAAATGTTCTTGATACGCCACCCCCCGTGCACGTCCCTGCATGTCAGGATATAAACCACAAAATAAGTGATCTCAGACTTAATCTTTTTTCTAGAATTTACTTCTTGTCACTCAGTTGGTTCTTGGATGGATTTTTATGGCATATATGCCCTACCTCACAAATAAAATTAAGCAGTATGAGGTTTTTCCCTTTACCAATGCTAGTGCAGCCCCTTCTGCAGCTGCCTTGACCCACAGGATGCCATAATCCCCATAGTTCAATAGTATCTTTCATTGATTCAAATTGCATGTTAATGTGCCTAATTTACTTTCTCTACAGAAATGACTGCAGTTATTTTCTTTTGCTTCTCCCACAGAAGGCTCAGGTACAAGGTAAGAGCATTCTTTTCACAGGATTGGATCTTTACTGCTTTCTCTACTCTAATGTAATAAATCCATTGCAACTCCCTTTGTGCGTACCATGTTTTCTTTCGAATCGCTGTGTGGGCCCTCCCATTTGAATGCCATGTGAGATTCCATGCATGGGTCATGGACTATACTATTCGAATTGGGGCACGGGCTCTCCCATTCAAGCTTAATCTGGACTCCCTCGCTCGAATTGCAGTCTGGGCTCACCCGTTCGTTGCACAGTTTGGGCTCTCCCGATCGAACATAGTGGTGGCAGCCAAGTCGAATCATAGCAAGGACTCTCCCTTTTCAAAGTGTAAGGTACCACGTTTTATTCACACATTATTTATATATGAAAGATTGAGCCGGTGTTTGTGGCATGCCATCTGGTGCTCTCCATGTTTGTGTTTGTTTGGATGTTTCTATGTTTATATGTCTCTAACTACTGGTCGCTTCTGACATACGATCGCCAGATGCTCCTGGACATTCAAAACACATTTCTGGATAATTATTAGGCGGATTTGGATTACTTTATTAATAATCATAGGGAGAACAACTTTGAAGTGGATGTTCCAGATGAGTTATGCTGGTGGCCACTCAATGTTTCCCGCAGAAAGTGCAGAAGACGCGGGAAATGACGGGGGGATCACAATCAGACTGAAAGCACATTTGCAGGCTAGTTATTTATCTAGCCCTACTTCCTATGCATGGAAGAGCGGCACTTTTGTATGGTGCCTGCTGGATTTACCATTGGCTTCGACCTATTCTCCCTGAAATCCTGAACACGTCCTCCTGAGACCCCTCTCTCCCGATCGGTCTTCACTTCCATCGTGGTGGAGTAACTCCTGCAAACCTCCGCTCCTTGGAGAAAGGCACAGACTCCTCCAGCGACATTTCTCCTCCAAAAATGGCTTTAATCAATGCATGTTCCCTGGTCAACAAGACATTTTTACTAAACAACTTCTTCTCCACGCATAAGTTGGACTTCATGTTCATTACTGAAACCTGAATAAAGGTGGGAGATTTAAGTCCTTTTGCTGATCTGGTTCCTGTAGACTGTACATTTTTTAATGCCCCCCGAATTATTGGACGTGGGGGTGGATTAGCGGTATTAATTAATTAATAATAAAAAACTCTTTTAAGTCTCTCTGCCAGACCATATCGTGTACTGGGTATTCTAGCTTTGAAGCGCAGCTATTATGGCTGGAGTGGAATAGACAGGTGATGCTAGCTGTGGTTTATCGACCTCCACACTCAGTGAAAGACTTTATACATGAATTCACAGAATTCGTGGGATTTATTACTACAAAATGTTACCGCTTTTTACTGGCTGGTGACTTTAACATCCATGTGTGCTGTCAGTCAAAACCTTTAGCAAAGGAGTTCCTCAGCCTTATTGACTCTTTTAATTTAGTCCAGTGGATAAAGGACCCCACACACATCCATGGTCACACTCTCGACTAGTCCGTTGCTGATTTAGCAGTCTCGGTTACGTTGTTATCCGATTACCTACCGATATTATTTTCTATGTCACTCTCTATGCTCACTCAAAAAGCAACTCTAGCTGAAGAACTGGTCTGTTATTATTCTCCTTATTTCGGTGAAGATTTTAATCAGCGTTTTAATATGTCCAGTACATCACTGTCCCTCGAATCACCGCTACCCGATTTGGATGCTGACCACTACCTCAGGTTGCTAAATTCTGTATGTTTTGACATTTTAAATGCTACTGCACCTCTAAAACAATGTAAATCTAAATGTAGATCTGAACCATGGCTCAACTCCATTACTCACTCTTCTAGACAAGCATGCAGAAGAGCTGAGCAAAAATGGAAAAAGGACAAACTTCAAGTTTCTTTCAAAATACTGAAAGACTGCTTATTGGTGTATCAGAGAACTGTAAAATCAGCAAAAGCAGCTTACTTTTCAAATGTAATTACAAATAATCACCATCGTCCCAAGGTTTTGTTATCTATAATAACTTCTGTTTTGAACCCCCCTGTTAATGTTATACTTAATCCTTCTGTTGTATTATGTGAAGGTTTCTTGAGATTTTTTAGTAACAAAATTACTAACTTATGATCGCAGTTAATGCCTTGCACTGAGGATCAACTAAATTCTATGCAGTCACTAGCCTCATGGGATGCCTTCGATCCTATCATGATAAATACAAATAACTGATACTATTCACCCTCTGTATTTCAAACAAATAGCAGACTCTGTAGGTCCTGGTCTGGTATCCTTTTTGAATAAATGTCTGTTTACAGGGTCCATCCCCAAATTCCTCAAAATGGAAGTTGTCACTCCTTTACTAAAGAAGCCTTCACTAGATGCATCTGTTTTAAATAATTTCCGACCTATCTCTGTCTTACCCTTTATTTCCAAAATAATGGAGAAGATTGTGCTTATGCAGCTTAAGAACAACCAATCTTTGAAACCTTTCAGTCTGGTTTTAAATCTTCACATTGTACAGAATCTACTCTTCTTTTTTACATTTTAGTAGCTACAGATTCAGGTGATACTGTGATTTTAGTTCATTTAGATCTGACCTCTTCGTTTGATACTGTTGATAATGATATATTGCTCTCCAGACTTGAATTGTGTGTGGGCTTAAGAGGGAATGTTCTAAAAAAATTTAAATCATATTTAGCTGATAGAACATTTTCTTAAGCTCGGCAAATTTACATCATCTTACGTTTTGTTTCTGAATAAAGACAAGACAGAGGTGATTGTGTTTGGGCCTACAGACAATTTTGAAGTCAGTAATGCTAATTGTGGAAATCTCAATGCTTTAATCTTGCCTCAAGTATGAAACTTGGGTGTCCAGTTTGACAGCCAGCTGAAATTTGACAAACATATTAGTGCTGTCATAGGTTCCAGTCTACTCAGTAAAGTTAAACCCTTTTTGTCGGCGAAAACATTGGAGATTGCAGTTCATGCTTTCATCACGTCTTGTCTGGACTACTGTAATTCTCTCTATTGTGGAATTTCTATATCACTCATTGCTCGACTTCAGTTAGTTCAAAATGCAGCAGCAAAATTTCTAAAAGGAGGTCGGAAGTACGATCATGTTACCCCCATTGTAAAATCACTTCACTGGCTGCCAGTTCAAGCTATAATTTATTTTAAAATATTATTGTTTGTTTACAAATCATTACACAACCAAGCTCCCAGTTACTTGTCTGAATTATTAAATCTTTACAATCCACCTAGAAGTCTGAGATCCTGTGATCAATATCTCCTCGATGTCCCACGCTCGAGGCTAAAGCGTAGAGGAGGGAGAGCCTTTTCTGTTGTGGGTCCTATTTTATGGAATAGTTTGCCTATCAGTATCAGACTGTCACCTTCATTATCTGTTTTTAAGTCTTCTCTTAAAACTCATCTCTTTTCACTGGCTTTTAATAGTATGTAATGTCCCGGTCTTAAATTGTTGTGTGTTTTTATAATTTTGTATTGTACAGCACTTTGGTCAGCCTTGATGCTGTATTTAAATGTGCTATATAAATAAAAGTACTTTAACTTTATTCTAATCGCATGCGCTCCCGCTCAAAATGCAGTGTGGGGGGCCTGGGTAGCTCAGCAAGTATTGACACTGACTACCAAACATGGAGTCACAAGTTTGAATCCAGGACGTGCTGAGTGACTCCAGCCAGGTTTCCTAAGCAACCAAATTGGTCCAGTTGCTAGGGAATATGGAGTCACATAGGGTAACCTCCTTGTGGTCATGATTAGGGGTTCTCGCTCTCAGTGGTGCATGTGGTCAATTAAGTGAGGATCTGAGACTCAGGCAACTGAGACTTGTCCTCCACCACCAGGATTGAGTAACCACACCACTATGAGCACCTACTAAGTAGTGGGAATTGGACTTTCCAAATTAGGAGAAAAGTGAAAAAAAAAACGCAGTGTGAGCTCTCCTGTTCGAACGAATTGTGTCCGGAGTCCTGCGAGTCGACGTTGTGTCGAATGAAGCAACACTAGGGTACTTTCTTGAAGGCCTCGGTTACCTCTGAACTTGAGAAAAGGCCAATGAGAATTTGAAATTTGCATGTCCCTCCCCCAGACATACGGGTATAAAAGGAGGGAATCGTGCATCTGTTCATTCAGATTTCTTCTTCGGAACCGAGCCGTTGTGCGATCATCGAGCTGAGATCACTTCTGTTCCACTCACCTCTATAGAGCGTTTGCTGGTGGATCTACAGCGCATATAAGCGGCTTTCTCCTTCTCTGCTCGGTAGTGCAGCTTTGCCCCTGGATGCTTCGACAGCACTTCTAAAAGAGGATATTTTCCTATAATTAAATTATTTTTTAAAGATGCCCTTCTGCCCCTGTGTAGTTCCTGGATGTGGTCGATATCTCTCCGCTCCTAACGGTCATAGACGCTGCCTCGTGTTTCTCGGCCACGATCACAATGAGGTGCCGTTTGTTGATGGTTCATGTTCTCACTGCCCGGCTGGTGATGGAGGCGATTTGGGGATGGCAGTGGGCTCGGTTCCTCAGGATAGATACCCACGAACCACCCGCCCCCCGGCACGCTCGTCGACTTCCGTCCAGGCTCTGTTTACTTCCTCGGACCCACTGAGCTGGATGATGAATTCGCCGCTGCATCGGAGAGCATCCCAGTGTCTGATGTGGAAGACTCGACTGGAATGCCACCTTCAGGTCGGCACGCCCAGTCTGAGCTGATGCCCAGATGGCCGATATGCTTGCCCGTGCCGCCATGAGCGTGGGGTTGGACTGGAACCCTGCATCCTCCCCGCAGCCCTCATGGCTAGACGATTGGTTCCTCGAGTCCGGGCGCCGCTCACAGCCATGCCCCCCCAGTCCCTTTCTTCCTGTAGGTGCATGATGAGCTGACGAGGTCGTGGAGGGCACCTGTCACTGCCCACAACCGACCTCCTGTCTTCACAAACATCACAGAGGCAGCTTTTGCCCCGCTAAGGGAAGTGGGCATCCGCATACTCAATTACCTCGATGATTGGCTCATCCTAGCCCAATTTCGAGAGTCACTGTGCACCCACAGGGACCTGGTGCTCAGGCACCTCAGCTGTCTAGGGCTTCAGGTCAACTGGGAAAAGAGCAAGCTTGCCCCGGTTCAGAGCATCTCTTTTCTCTGCATGGAGTTAGACTCAGTCTCAATGAAAGCGTGCCTCACCTTATTCAAGCCAGGCACAGCGGTTCCTCTAAAACATATGGGGCATATGGCATCCTCCGCGGCGGCCACACCGCTGGGGTTGATGCATTTGAGACCGCTTCAGCACTGGCTTCAGACTCGAGTCCCGAGATGGGCATGGCGCTGCGGCACATACCGTGTGTTCATCTCCCCCGCCTGCCGCCAGACTTTCAACCCCTGAACAGATCCAGGGAGTCCTCCTACAGCAGGTGTCCCAGTGCGTTCTGGTCACCACAGATGCCTCCAAATAGGGCTGGGTTGGCACATCAACTGCCTAGAGTTGCTGGCTGTAATCCTTGCCCTGCAGACGTCATAAATTGTTCATGAATTGGTGTTCTTCCCGATCTGAAGACCCGCAGAGATGCGCAGTCGGGTCAGTGCTCTGGCACTACCTAGCGGAGGCTCCCCTTGGGATAGACGTGCTGGCACACAGTTGGCCCCGGGGGCTGTGCAAGTACGCATTTCCCCCAATGAGCCTACTTGCATGAGTGCTGTGCAAGGTCAGGGAAGATATAGGGGTTGGCCCCCTATTATCCCACACAGGACTTGGTTCGCAGTCCATTTCTGCAGGAGAGGCTGGGGGAGAGGCTGTCCCCCAGTGGGGGATGGTAAGTCCATTGGGAAGCAAGATCTGATCATCACTTTCCTTAGAGGTGCCCAGAAGCTGAACCCTCCCAGTCCATGCCTGTTCCCCTCATGGGATCTCTTTGCGGTCTTTTCAGGCCTTTAAAGACCCCCCTTCGAGCTGCTAGAATCAGTCGAGCTCAGACTCCTCTTCTTGAAGACGTCCCTCCCGATCGCGCTCGCCTCCACCAAGAGGGTTGGGGCAAGCGTACTCTGCAAGCGTACACTTGCCTGGAGTTCGGTCCGGCAGACACCCATGTCATCCTAAGACCTGTTGTAGTGGCATGTAACTGCCTGCCCACACCTGCGTCAGTAGCTCTCGTACATGGTTCAGCGCATGGCGTGATTGAATAGGGACACCTAGTGTCACTTCATTCGACACAACGTCAAGTGAGCGACAGATGGGGAACGTCTAGGTTACTGTTGTAACCTCTGTGCCCTGATGGTAGGAATGAGACGTTGTGTCCCCCAGGCCACAACGCTCAACCGAGCCACTGTAATTGTGAACAGATGCACGATTCCCTCGTTTTATACCCGGGGGTCCTTTTAAGTCCAGGGGAGGGACATGCAAATTATGTCTGCCAAATTGTCATTGGCCTTTTCTCAAGTTCAGAGGTAACTGAGGCCTTCAAGAAAGTCCCCTAGTGTCACTTCATTCGATACATGTCTCATTCCCTCCATCAGGGAATGGATTTTACAACAGTAACCTAGACGTTCCTGAACACAGCTAGGCATCCTGCTTAGTCGCAGCGTCAGCCCTTTTCATTCGGGAATCTCACTGACCCACGTGTCTATCCACCCGATGATCCCCTTCCACTTTGATGACTAAGGCCTCTTTCATTGAGACCCGGCATCCTAACACTGCAGGGATCCTTCAATTCAATGCTCTGACCCAAACTACTCCCATAGGAGATTTATACTTTCAAGGTTTCTTCTGGTTCTCGGGAGCACTTGCAATTCATCTCTCACTTTCCCCTCCCCAGTCCTGTCCCACAGGCAGACCCTTGAGTGAAGCTGCCTCTGCAAGCTGCAACGGCCAGGTCTTTTTGTTCACACTTCTGCCCCATGGTGCGCATTGAGTGAGGCCAGAATTGTCTTTATTAACATTCACACTTCATTACCTCCACAGGTGTGTTTGCATATGTCTACCATTCCTTCCACAGTATTTAATTTCTTATCAGTTGTTTACTAGTGGTATGTGATGTGCTTCTCTCACTGAAATTAGATCTCGACCATCATTGTTTTAGAGCTTCCCTATTTGATTTGTTTAGCTTCAGGTTAGACGACTGATTATTCAAACCCTAAATGCTAGAATTGTTTAAAGCACAAGGTGCTTTCCACAAGTGCAAGAATTTACATATTACTGCTATATTATCCATAAATGTTGTAAATGCAAGTTATGTATTTATATTTTACACATTGCACTTCCAAATGTTTTGTTTTGTTTTCCTTACAGGAGTGTGCACACAACTATTTCTACTCACTATACTGTTGCTCACAGTTTAAGTTTGAAACATTATTCTTAAAGAAGTGAATCTACAGGTTTCCACACCTTACCTGATATATCAGCAGACTCCTTTCACCCTCACCTCATAGGGTGCACATTGGGATCTTTACCATTCCTTTTGCATGTGTCGATATACTTGTGATGATTCTTCACTGTTGTGTCCACAGATTCTCTATTACTTACTTCACAGAAGTCACTTAAGAATTTTGCTTAACTAATTTGCATAAAGCACCAATGATTCATCTCTCTCAACGCAGCAGTACCTTCACTCTGCTCCTCAGGAGCATCTCCTACTATACTGTCTCAACTATTTTGCTGCCACAGCAATACTGTAACCATGCCTCCTACAGGAAGCTCTCTTTTACCCTACTACCGTAACAGTACTTATAATATTGGCTCAACTACTCCACTGCCGCTGGAGTGCCTCTTGCTATTGTCTCCACAGTAGAGCATTCACTCTACCCCCACAGAAACACTTTAATAGTATGCACTGAGCTGATCAACTGCTGAAGCTGTGCTTTCTATTTTAGCTCCAGCAGAACAGTCCCCATCCACAGTCGCAGTGCTTCCTTCCTCCCTGACAATTCGTGTAATTAATGCAATTATTGAAAATGCAATTCATTTCTCTTTTGCTCTGCTTACGTGCACTTTTGGGGGATTAATCACTTGTCAATAAAACAGTCATGCATGTGAACTGGTTAGCTTGTTATACACAAGGCTTTCACTCCCCAAGGGTGATTTTACACTTTTTGGGAGGAACTTAGAGCTCGAGCCAAGCCACACCTCAAGCTCGAGCCCTTCCTTTAATGACAGCTAGCCAAATTTGTTTACCCATAGCAGTCTGATTACCATTTTCACTTCAAGGGCTAGGTGTGACATGCAAACTCATGAAATGGAGCTCTAAGCAAAGGTTTGGGAGGAGCTTGTCAACTTTTTGCACCTAAAGTCACCTGAGATGTTTTAGTGACATCACTTTTTCTTTGCTGTGGTCATTTTTATGACCATCAGCAGAAGGAAGCAATGGCAGTGAATAGAGAAATCCTTACCAAAATTGAGAGTTCATGGCAAATTTTTCACAAACTTTTTTGCCACACAATTATTTTTTACATGCAACACTGATTATTTTTAAATGCAAATGAGCAGCAAATTATTCATTGTGGTCAAAGGCTTTTTGCAGATTACCACTACATGTGAAGAGCTGCAAACTTTTGGCAAACATTTTCAGTGAATCTCATGCTCATTTGCAAATTAATATAGTGAGTGTCAAATCTGAGGCAAATTTGTGTCATGTTTGAGGCTAGATTTCAAGAACTCTAGATTGTTTGTAAGGTAACACCCATGAAACTACATCAATAAAAACATCAAAGAATTGCTTTTGGTCCATGCCAAGTACCAGAAAAAGTGTATACAGGTCTGAAGTAGGCACAAATATTGGCAAACATGACTTTCATGGACAGTGTTGGGGGTAATGTGTTACAAGTAATCAGATTACTTTTTTGAGTAACAAGTAATGCAATATTATTTTTAATTTTAGACCATAACATTGGAGCTACTTTTTAAATGAAGTATTGTATTGATTTTGCACACATGTACTTTAATCCTGTATTGTGAAAAATCAGTAGTAAAAATGTGCAAACATCTGGTAGGAGATGTAGTGCATGATGGGCATTGTTGTTCTATAGAGTGTGAGATGAGTCACTTCTATTTAAATGACTGGGAGAAATTGGAACACCCGACCAAAAAGCTCTAGTATCCAACGTCAATGAATGTAGAAAGGAAGTCCCACTTGCAGGTAAAAGAGCCAATCACCTTTTAGATACAGACATTGCCTGTTAATGAACTCGCTAACACGCATATGCATTAGCTATACAAGCCAGGAAAATTGCATGTTTTAGCATAATATGAGGTCAACATTCTGTTGAGTGAAACGTGATTGATTCATGTGTTAATACACACTGCATTAAAAAAATCAGGAAATGCGTTTAGGCAGAGGGATTATAAGACTAGTCTTCCACTGGCCATGACATGATACACAGGGTGAAATACTCAATTCACTGACTTTTGCAGCTGAACTCCCATATCTGGGAGAATGGACGAGAAAAGCTGACTCTGGATCAGTGGCTCTAAGCAACGTTCTACAGCGATTGCATACACAGAGAAAATGTCTTAGTTTTTAAAACTATTCTACATTTTTGTTTTATAATGAACACGTAGTTTGATAAAATTTTTATGACATTTTGGTAGCATTAAACATGATTCCATTCAAGTTGTGTGCGATCAACAGTGGCGTCTGTACGCATCATGGATCAACTCAAAACATGCGTTCACTGATAAGAATTAAGTGAAAAATATTATTTTATTATCAGGCACATTCCTTGAAAATGTTAGGCTGGCATTTCCCACTGAATTTTATCCTGACTTTTGAAAAACATTTTAAGTTGACTGACATTGTAGATGGGCACAGCACATAATGACATATATGATACAGGTTAAAGTGTTGGATTTGCTGCTTTAGGTAAGACAGTGGTTATTCTTCAGTATTCATATTGGCTGCCATGTTGATGGAAAAACAATCATGCATATTTGTGTTATTGATTCCTTATTATAAATATGACGGGAAGACCTACTCTAAATATCTGTTTGTTTTCTATGTTGTTTTGACATGAGTGTTTTACAGTAACAAGCATGACCTGTAATGTCTCTTGTATGCAATGCATAGTGTAGGAGCCAAATGAAATGATTGTTCAAGCCACTAGATGGCAGTGTGCACTAGTGGTGTGGGTGTGGTCACCTGTTAATTTAGCTTGGTATTTAAACCTCCCATGGGTTTTATCAGGAGACAGGTGGCAGGAACATTTGGTTCTTACATAGAGCAAGGTGTTACACACACACACACACACACACACACACACACACACACACACACACACACTTTTTCGGACTAAGAGGATATCGTTTACTTAGGTAAAGTTGGTTTTATATTCGCATATTCGCACATTCGCGGACTTCCGCGTTCAATAACTCGTGAACTAAACGTTGTTGCTACACACAACACCTATCACATATGTTACAGATAAAACACCAGAAGCTACAACATAAATTTCCTCAAAACGATCTTTCCTTCGCACTGAACAAAATACATTGATCTCTATGCGCAGGCTGCTAAGAAGGGACCATCTGCAAAGTGCAAACCCGAAGGAAAGCTCGTTTTGAGGAGATTAAAATATTAAAACAATGTTATTTATGTAGTAACAATATTCAGCTCATGAGATATTGAACGTGGAACTCCGCAAATATGCGAAGCGAATATAAAAAGCAACTTGCAGACTTGATCATGTAGGACCTTCAGGACCACATAGCCTACGTGGACAGCACCATGAACATAGTCAAGTTTAAAAAAAAAAAACCCCAACCAGGGTAAAAATAGTTTCAGGTTTGATATTTGCTGCGTATTCACCTAGACTGCTTTAGTGTACTTTTGTGTAGGCTATTGTACATACAGTACGTAAAAATGTTTTATGTAAAAGTTACAGTAATTCACCAAAGGGATTTTTTCATGTTCCAAAGGTTGTAGTATGTTCCTACTGACCAGACTGACTTACTACAGGTGAAATTTTGACAATAACTCCCTTACTGTACATACTGCAGGGTTGGGGTCAGAATCCCCTGTCTCTTCAATTTAATTATATATATATCCTTTTTATATATATCCTTTTGAATGATTACTTTATTCTTATTAAAAATTCAACAATCAAGTATGTATCCTAATCATTTCTGTATTCATTTTCTTTTAGGTGCATTCCAGTGTGTGCCCTTGGGTTGTGTTCACATGCAAGGGGCCTTTTGATGATAATTGTCTTGGGATTCAGAGAGCTGCGAGAGAGACTCTGTACTCATGTATTGCATATATATTATATATATATTGTAAGTAAATCAAAACCAAATAACTTACAAGCTTTTAACTTCATGAGGTGCAATGGCAAGGTATCTAACACCGGAGACGTCCTTGGTGAATCTGCCTCTGGCTGGACATTTCTTTACAGTCCTTTTTAAAGTCCATCAACTTTTTGACATGTTCAGAAATCCCTCCTGGAAACTCCCTCTGCATACATTCAGTCTTTTACAGCCAATTGGTCAAACACAAAATCTTGAACTGTCATTATTTCTGGAAGACCCCTTAGGACTTTTGCATATAAAACTCTTTGTCCTCTTTTTCTGGACCTTTCCATCATCAGCTGTATCTTCTGTATCTCGTCTGCAACACATAGACGGTAATGATGGCATTTTTCTCCTTTCTTTTGCAAAGCTCTTTCTAATACATTTTCAAATCCTCTCTACTCTGCCACCATCATCTGCTTAATAAATGCTTACAACATTCAGTGTGGTATGTTTTTCTTTATAAACCATTTTCATAATAAGAATATTTATAAAACAAGTTACAGTATTTTCCTTAATAAACCAGCTTCATAATAAAAATCTTTATAAAACAAGTTGAGGTGTTTTTCTTAATAAACTATTTTCTCAATATATGGTTACAATGATTATTAATACAAGTGTTTTACAGTAAACACATTCTTAATAAATTGTTTAACAACTACTTATGGTACCTTTCATTATAAAACCACTTTTTATTAGTTAAAATTGTGGTTTACTATGACCCAGAAATACTTCATATACCAGAAGCCATGATTAGAATAGAATAATTGCATATTTCACAACAATATCCACATATCTGCATCTATATATCTGTCTTAGTTGACTTGTATAAGTTTGAGGGTCAATTTATACATAATTTCACCTTATTTTCCTTAAGTGAACATCTCATGTGTATTTCTTTAGGGAGTGGAGTAAAGGGGCATATTATCTTTCCTGCTTTCCTGGAGTGAAATGTTTTATCAGCCTGTTAAGGTGGACTGCTCTTCTGATAATTAGCTCAGGCCTTCTTCAGCCTCGAAGAGAACTGTTGTTTGTCAGTGTTCTGTGTGTGTGCGCGTTTGATATTCTTTGCAGGTTCTGAACTTTGTGATATAGCCTAAAACATTCTCAGACCCTGGAAGAAGGTCACCACGGACTTAAATCTCGGAAATGGACGACAAATATTCTGATTAATGGCGATATACCCACTTATCTATCAAAAATGTATTATTGTTTAGATTTTATGTTGTCTTAGCCAATCAGAAGTAAACGATTATGTATGTAATGCATGTCCTTGTAAACGGTATACTTGTTTGAGATTTGTTTGTACGGTAGAGTTGGCTTGCGACCTCCTCGTGACTTTGACACTGGCTTTACCAATTTAACTGCAAACTATTCTTCAGTAAAATTGTACTTATTTGATTGAATTTCACGACTCCTGGTCTTCTTTCATCATATTATTATCTGGTCCTGGGTCTTACAACTGTACCCCCCCAAACAGTACAATTTTCAAATAATTTTTTCCTGTTCCAATGGCTGTAGTGCTTTCCTAGTGATCAGACTGACTTACTACAGGTGAAATTTTGACAATAACTCCCTTACTGTAAGTACAATAAACTAATAAGTTCAAGAAAACATTACTGTAATTCCCCTAAAGTAATTTTTCCTGTTCCAAAGGCTGTAGTGCTTTCCTAGTGACCATACTGACTTACTACAGGTGAAATTTTGACAATAACTCCCTTACTGTACGTACAATAAACTAATAAGTTCAAAAAAACCATTAATGTAATTCCCCTAAAGTATTTTTTCCTGTTCCAATGGCTGTAGTGCTTTCCTAGTGATCAGACTGACTTACTACAGGTGAAAGTTTCACAATAACTCCCTTACTGTACGTACAATAAACTAATAAGTTCAAAAAAACATTAATGTAATTCCCCTAAAGTATTTTTTCCTGTTCCAATGGTTATAGTGCTTTGCTAGTGATCAGACTGACTTACTACAGGTGAAATTTTGACACTAACGCCCTTACTGTACATACAATAAACTAATAAGTTCAAGAAAACATTACTGTAATTCCCCTAAAGTATTTTTTCCTGTTCCAAAGGCTGTAGTGCTTTCCTAGTGACCAGACTGACTTACTACAGGTGAAATGTTCACAATAACTCCCTTACTGTACGTACAATAAACTAATAAGTTCAAGAAAACATTACTGTAATTCCCCTAAAGTATTTTTTCCTGTTCCAATGGCTGTAGTGCTTTCCTAGTGACCAGACTGACTTACTACAGGTGAAATTTTGACAATAACTCCCTTACTGTACGTACAATAAACTAATAAGTTCAAGAAAACATTACTGTAATTCCCCTAAAGTATTTTTTCCTGTTCCAAAGGCTGTAGTGCTTTCCTAGTGATCAGACTGATTTACTACAGGTGAAATTTTGACAATAACTCCCTTACTGTACGTACAATAAACTAATAAGTTCAAGAAAACATTACTGTAATTCCCCTAAAGTATTTTTTCCTGTTCCAAAGGCTGTAGTGCTTTCCTAGTGATCATACTGACTTACTACAGGTGAAATTTTGACAATAACTCTCTTACTGTACGTACAATAAACTAATAAGTTCAAGAAAACATTACTGTAATTCCCCTAAAGTATTTTTTCCTGTTCCAAAGGCTGTAGTGCTTTCCTAGTGATCAGACTGACTTACTACAGGTGAAATTTTGACAATAACTCCCTTACTGTATGTACAATAAACTAATAAGTTCAAGAAAACATTACTGTAATTCCCCTAAAGTATTTTTTCCTGTTCCAAAGGCTGTAGTGCTTTCCTAGTGACCATACTGACTTACTACAGGTGAAATTTGACAATAACTCCCTTACTGTACGTACAATAAACTAATAAGTTCAAGAAAACATTACTGTAATTCCCCTAAAGTATTTTTTCCTGTTCCAAAGGCTGTAGTGCTTTCCTAGTGATCAGACTGACTTACTACAGGTGAAATTTTGACAATAACTCCCTTACTGTACGTACAATAAACTAATAAGTTCAAGAAAACATTACTGTAATTCCCCTAAAGTATTTTTTCCTGTTCCAAAGGCTGTAGTGCTTTCCTAGTGATCAGACTGACTTACTACAGGTGAAATTTTGACAATAACTCCCTTACTGTACGTACAATAAACTAATAAGTTCAATAAAACATTACTGTAATTCCCCTGAAGTAATTTTTCCTGTTCCAATGGCTGTAGTGCTTTCCTAGTGACCATACGGACTTACTACAGGTGAAATTTTGACAATAACTCCCTTACTGTACGTACAATAAACTAATAAGTTCAAGAAAACATTACTGTAATTCCCCTAAAGTATTTTTTCCTGTTCCAAAGGCTGTAGTGCTTTCCTAGTGATCAGACTGACTTACTACAGGTGAAATTTTGACAATAACTCCCTTACTGTACGTACAATAAACTAATAAGTTCAAGAAAACATTACTGTAATTCCCCTAAAGTAATTTTTTCCTGTTCCAAAGGCTGTAGTGCTTTCCTAGTGACCATACTGACTTACTACAGGTGAAATTTTGACACTAACTCCCTTACTGTACGTACAATAAACTAATAAGTTCAAGAAAACATTACTGTAATTCCCCTAAAGTATTTTTTCCTGTTCCAAAGGCTGTAGTGCTTTCCTAGTGACCAGACTGACTTACTACAGGTGAAACTTTGACAATAACTCCCTTACTGTACGTACAATAAACTAATAAGTTCAAGAAAACATTACTGTAATTCCACTAAAGTATTTTTTCATGTTCCAATGGCTGTAGTGCTTTCCTAGTGATCAGACTGACTTACTACAGGTGAAATTTTCACAATAACTCCCTTACTGTACAATTATCACATATATTTATGTAATAAACATTATTACATGTGTTTATTACATATGTTTATGTAATAAACTGTAATTCCCCTATAGTGTTTTTTTATATTTATATTCAAATGGTTGTAGTGCTTTCCTAGTGATCAGACTGACTTACTACAGGTGAAATTTTGACAATAACTCCCTTACTGTACAATTATCACATATATTTATGTAATAAACATTATTACATGTGTTTATTACATATGTTTATGTAATAAACTGTAATTCCCCTATAGTGTTTTTTTATATTTATATTCAAATGGTTGTAGTGCTTTACTAGTGATCAGACTGACTTACTACATGTTGAATACTGCCAATACCTACCTTACTGTAAGTATATTACAATCATATTATTCTGAAGAAATTATTCTATTTTCACCTTTTTTCATGTTCCAGAGGTTATAGCATGTCCCTAGTGATCACTCTACTCAATTAACTTTGATCAATGTATTAGGTAAAAGTATGTATTATAACTGCTGTTCCTTGTGCAACACATTTCTTTCATTGATTAAAGAAATTCAGATACTTTACATTTATCATATTTTCAACGTTATAAATAAGCAACACCCTTATGGTAATGATTCAAGTTAAGTTTTTGTTATGAAGTCCTGAAGAAGTGGATTCTGGAATACAGGATAATGTATGGAATTCAGAACCATGGACAGCACCGTTTCCAGCGTGCGACAGCGTTCAGTTCCAGCGTCCAGTGACTGAATTGTGATTATAGAAATGCTTTTTGAACATAAGATGAGTGTGTGCGTGTCCTTTCGGTGTTGTGCCAAATTTCAACCCCGCCAAATTATTACCCTCTATTGGTACGTTTAGGATTAGTTATGGGGAGTGGTTAGTGTTAGGATTAGGCAATCAGGTACTGACTTCAATGAGGGGGTAATAATTTGGCAAGGGGTCGAAATTCGCACAACACCGGAAAGGACACACGACACACTCATCTTATGTTCAAAAAGCATTTCTATAATCACAATTCAGTCACTGCAAAGATTGAAAAAAAAAAAAAAAACATCTTACCTTAAGTTAGAATAGAGTATTACGCCTTGGCTTGACTTCGATGTGAACCCAAAGTGTGTGAGTGATACACTCTGGTTTAGCTATCGCTTGCTTGCTAGACATTTTTAGTATGACTTCTCAGTTTCTTCTGTTTGGCGCACATGGTTAATTTGCATACGTGCACAGGACTGGTTGGCTCCGCTTGGCAAAAAATAGAACATTTGTGAATAAATGTTTTGAATTCTGAATACTGGACATGTTGAGCTTAAAAACAATTTAGTGACAATAACATTTTACTTAGAAATATTCATATTTTGCTTTTGATGCTTTCAGAGGGTCTCACCCAGCTAACACAAATACGTGACTGTTACATAACTGCAACATTTTTAATAATATGGGAGGACATATTATAAGTGGTCTAATTTAAGTTGTCCTCATTGGCCCAAAACTATTTTAGGGACTTTTTCAACGACATATGAACGATACAGACTCAAAAATTCGTGCATTTACTATAAAACAAAGCACAAACAGAAAAAACAGTATGCAAACAGGTTATACATTTAAATGAACAAGGTTTTCCCCAAAAGCTTGACGTCTTCATTTTGGTGGCCCTAATAACAAAGCAAGAATAAGAAAAGAAAAATGCAAGAATAAGAACAGTTCAGTGTTTTCCAATTGAACATTTAAATACACAAAGCAATTAGCACTGAAAGATAGAATCTGTATAAGCAGACAGTTTTGTTTAAAAATCGCTCACATATTTTTCTAAACATTGTCACAAAGTTATGTTGTGGCAAGTGCATTATTTCCCTTTAAAAAATGTTTATAACTTCATGACATGTATCACTATAATCTAGAAAACCTTAGTTTGAAATCATTACTTTTTACATTTAATAATACATATTATTTTGTTTTTCTTCTTCTGAAGTTGTGATTACGATAAAAAAAAATTTAAACTAGGAAACTAGGCCTATTTATGATTATTGCTGAAGGCAGCATTAAACCCCAAAATGTCAGGTGGTGGTGCAACTGTCTGAACAAATGAACAGACTAAGAAAACAATTTAACATGGTGTCTTAATAATAAAAAATTTGAAACAGTGCCATCATTTTAGGTTTGAAGCCTTTCATGTTATTGTTGTTTTTTTTTTTTTTTATAAATATCAGTAGTTTTAAATCTATTGAGGTAATTGAGAAACTTTTGTCCAGCAATTTGTATATTCTCAAATATTATTAGGAATTTACAAGGTAATAACAGTAAACATGATAATGCATCATCCAGAGGAGCCCAACTGATCTCTTTGGCAGAGTGAAAAAGTTTGTAGAGCTCT
Organism: Xyrauchen texanus; assembly: GCF_025860055.1. Lineage (NCBI taxonomy): Eukaryota > Metazoa > Chordata > Actinopteri > Cypriniformes > Catostomidae > Xyrauchen > Xyrauchen texanus. The sequence goes on from NC_068309.1 coordinate 39,458,788, forward strand.
CTCAAATACTGATAAAAAATGCTAATTTCAAGTATGGGTAGGTTGGTGGTACACTTTCCATGTCAGGTGGTACAACATAATAATTTTGTTGTACCACCTGACATAAAAACTGAAATTAGTTTAAACACTTTAAAATATCATTTAACATCTGAAAATTGTTTAAACACATTGTCTTCAAGAGTGTTGATGTCATTAGAAGTCTTACCAAGTGAGGCTGGATCCGAACTGGAGCTGCTGTAATCTCTAGTAAAATATGCTGAGCATCCTGAGATACAAACAACGAGACAACAGGAGAAAGATTAGCATTGCTGCTGGTCATATTATTTCAGGCAAAAGATGGTCATGTGCACTTTTTACTATTTCATCACATAGTACAAAATTATGATATGTGTTAATTGAATGCTTAGCTAAAGAGATGTGTCTTTAATCTAGATTTAAATTAGGATAGTGTTTCTGGGCCCCCAAACATTATCAGGGAGGTTATTCTAGAGTTATTGTCCTGGAATATCACGATGAATCTCTCTAAGTTGTAAGAAAACTCTCGGAGTCTTGAGTTCCAGATCCCAAAGTTGTAGTTTATTGAACACCAACAAACATGAGACCGTTCAGCTGTCCGCTCTGACATTATCCTCCTAAGTTCTCAGTTATATACCTTTTTGTTATCTTGTTACCCACTATCTCTGACCAATGGGATTATTGCCCTTGTCTCTTTCCCTCGCCACCAATATGTTTTATCTCCTTCATTAATTAAATATTGGTGGAAAATCCCCACCTATCTATTAAAAAGAAAACATACATCAGCTGGTAACTTCACATATCTTGGACATATGTCATAGTTCATGGGAACCCTTACAGTAAGGCGGCCTTGTTTATTTCGCGGCCTTGTCTGTTCCTTCACATTATCATGAAAGAAAATGCAAGCTCCACAGATTTTTAGCTCATCAAGAAAAACATCATGGCAGCAAGAAAAACATCATGGCAGAAAAACACCAGCTGCAAGATATCATACAAGACACCATTCATATTTTGTTTTTGTTTGCTCATACACCTGTTTTTCAAGGTTATATACCATTCTTTGTGTTCTCTGCAGCATCAACACTTTTAGTGACCTCAAATGCTCTCTCCTGGGTCACACAAAGGCCTGGAAACTCATATATGTATTTTGATATAGAAAAACATACTAGAATATTGAAAATATACTATATATTTCCCTTACATTCTATAGGAAATCATCTGATTTTAATGAGAAATCATGGCCCAACGAGTCGTCATTTTAATTTAGTGCATTTTTATGTCTATGCACAAAAAAGGGGCTGACATTTAAGTGTTTTTTAAGGTTAGCACTGTTATGGGGTTAACAGCTGTCAGATCCAGGACCAGATATGATGAAAGAAGACCAGGAGTCGTGAAATTCAATGAAATAAGTAAAATTTTACTGAAGAATATTTTGCAGTTAAATTGGTAAAGCCAGCGTCAAAGTCACGAGGAGGTCGCAAGCCAACTCTACCTTACAAACAAATCTCAAACAAGTATACCTTTTACAAGGACATGCATTACATCTTTGCTACTTCTGATTGGCTAAGACAACATAAAATCTAAACAATTATACATTTATACTTTATTCTTTAGAGACATACACATGAAAGAAGTAAAATTTTGTGAACTAGATCATGTAAATCACATAGAGGTTGACGCCTGTAACCTTTACTTGGTCAACAAAAATCAGACACCATAATGCACTTAAAAATATAATGGTAGAAATGCTGACAACAAATATGATTAAAACTATATATGAATCACTCTTTGAATATAGTAATGATTATATTGTTGAATATAGTAATGATTATATAACTTGATTCGCACTTGTTATAGGAATAATGTAAAAACTCAAAAGGATATATAGATATAGTGAAGAGACAAGGGATTCTGACCCCAACCCTTCAGCACAGAATATAATTAATAATATGAAACTAAGATTAACTCAGTAAACTACATGCATGCATGAACTAAATAATTTTGATCACACATAGTATTTACATTACAACAGTACATCATCAGACATGCTAATTTACATGGATTCAAAACACACCATAATTTTTTTTTGTGAGACATCTCTTACATTTAAGCAAGCTAACATATACCCTTCTTCTTAACTCTTACAACAGTTATCTCGTACCACAGATAACATCTGCTCTTATCCTTCTAATCATTACCTTGTCACCCTAGGTAATTAAGTTTAAATGTCATCTTCACTGCCACTTTGACTGGAATCATATGTGTCACATACATGCAAATCATGATGATGTTGAAACGTAGATGACACAGCATTTCTAATCAATTGCATTACACATGGCCACAAACACAAGATCAACAAGAACGAGCAAACTATACAAATTACCATCATCATCGCATTTGTCACATTACTAAAAATACCTTTAAACCATCCCCATCCAAAAGAGAATGAATTAGTTTCCCGATCTGTCAGAGTCTTTGACATGAAGGTCAAATTATGTATCCCTTCTTCAATGACATGGCCTTTTGCATCATTATCTGGAATGTATGTGCAGCACGTTTCTCCCACTATCACACAAACTCCACCTTGTGATGCCGTAAGTTGGTCTAAAACTAAAGGATTCTGCAGAACCATGGGTCTTAGTCCTCTCAGCTCCTCCTTGATGCCTTCCATCATAATATTTGTCGTGTCAATGAAAGAAATCAGTTCATACCTGGTTACCTGTACCTCTTCCATTACTGATGCAACACCTATTCCAGTCACAAAACAAGCCAGCAATTTCTCAGCTATGTTCCAGATGTGATGATTTCTTGGCACTGGGCTGTCTTGCACAATGTTAAGCAGTCCCCTTTTCTTTGGTTTCATAACTTCATGTGGTTGGTGCTGTATGACAATTGCTCCTCCATGCAGTTGAACTAGAGGACATGTTCCTGTCCAGTTTATAGGCAGAGACACATAGATTACATACCCACACTGCCAGTATACATTTTCTAGTACTCCTGAGCCCTCTTCATCTGGCACATGCACAGTTGCACAAGCAGCCTTACATGCATCACGTATGGCTTTGTGTGATTTCAAGTATTCGAAAGCCATTACAGCTTGTGTCGAACTCCCAACGGCAATAGTAGGGTCAAATAAGCATCTATAACAACGTCGTTGTGTGATAGGATTAGTGTCGTTCTCTTTGTAGATTACGTTGCATTTACTCTTTGGTGTTTCCCCTAAAGCATAAGTTCCTGAAACTCTGCTGTAACATGTGAGATTAGTTGGTATGTTCCGAACAATTGCTGCCTTGCCAAACACTCTTTTGTCACCTTCATTGTTGTCCATTCCTTGTTGTTTAAAAAGAGGATAGTATTCTCGTTATATAAAGCTGCTGCCACAGCCAATGTAGCCATGAAGGTTGATGTGTTGTGATCTTGGTGCGGCCACAGGTCCGCTCCAGCGGTACTGTGCGCTGAACTGTGTGCACACGTAGCAGTTCGGAAACCCACTTTTCTTTGCTGTATGGTTGGTTAGTCTCCACCACAGGTTCGTAGCATATGGATGAGGAGGGCTGGTCCATCCAGGACTCAGATAAGCTTGCTAAAAAATCTTCTGCTGTTTCTCGTGCTCGTCTCGGTCGCAAAGTATGGTTAACTGAAGCAGTACCATTCATCATCATCATCCTCACAGGATCAGGATCAATGCCTTTTTTTGGAGTGAGCAGTAAAACAATCAATAATGACAGAACAACCAGTACGCATGTCGTAGCTCTCAGACCGCAGTGTCCAAGAAGTCTCATAGGATGCCATGGTCGTCGGTGTAGCTCCATATTGCTCCCAGTGGCCTTAATTGATCTGGGTCATTCAAGTCCAGCCCGTGTCACTGCGTGTTCAGCTCACAATACACTGGCTGTGTGTGCCTGTCTTTCCCAGAAATAATGACTTTAATTCCCCCCCAAAGAAAGTATGAATAACAATGGAAAGTTACCACAGGCCTCGATGTGAACTTTGTTTTATCTTATCACAAGTAGCGATAGGGTAAAAATTTTGTCCATCTCCAAACTTTCCCATAAGAAAGTTATGGGAACTTTCTTATGGGAAATGTTGTCCATCTCCGTTGTTATTCATACTGTAATCATCTGCTGGTCAGATGGAGTCAGAAACAATGACTCTGTGAGACAGAGAGAGGGACAGACGTTTAGTGAGACAGTGAATAGGGATGTGAACGGCATAGTCAGACTTTGACACTATCTCTCACACTGTAGAATGGGGAGGCCTAAAAAAGGCACCACACCTGTAAGATCAGATCTATGTTCACAGGCTGGAGGGATTGATTCTATGATAAAGACGCTGCAGAAAGCTGATATTTTGAATAGAAACACAGAATATTCCTCAGAGATATGGTCCCAACTTGCCATAGATTTAATTAATGAAGACACACAGAAAAATCGCCATTGGTTATGGGTCGTCTGGAATCATAACCGCAGAGGCCTGAGAGAACAAGTACATCTGGCTGCAGAACATCACACCAATGGGACTGAAGGAATCCAAAGCGCAGATCAAGGTAAAATAATTGTTTGCTGTTGAATGCAGTGATTGTTAAAAGTACTAAATTGAAAGAAGATCATACTGTTTCGGGGATTAAACCAAACGTCCTCATGACATATTACAATAATCTTGTGTTTGAAACAATGATTATGTGGACTGAAAAGTGTATAACTGTAAGGAAAGCATGAGATCAGGTTCTGAAAGAATGACTAGCTGTTACAAGTGTGATCAGTTTGGATATTTGTACTAAGAGTTTTGAAAATGTTCACCTTGTGAAAATAGTACCCAAGCGAATAAAAAACTGTAATTAAATATAGAAATGAAAGATGACAAATAACAAGGTTCTGTTTGGTCCTAATAGGGATACACTGAAATTTGTCCGAAAGAGAAAAAGTCCAAAAATATAAACTGCAACTATGACGCCCCACTTATTTTAATATAGGGATATTTTCTGTTTAATTTTTGTGTTACTTTAAATAAAAGTGTGGTTATTTTATATTATTGCCTTTTTTTTAATTGAGATTCAGTAAAATTATTGCTTTTAATTTAAAAGTATAATAATAATAATAATAATAATAATAATAATAATAATAATAATAATACAATTCTAAAAAATAATTGAAAATAAGAAATTAATAACTATATATACTGTATATATATATTTGTTTTTTGGTTGTTTGTTTTTAAGGACCAACATTTTTATTTCTGTGCATATATTTATTCATTCCTAATATTTTCTTTATTCATAATAAAATATTTTTTTCAGTCATTTTCCATTTATAAATGAAATGATTGGTAAAATTTGCACATAACAAAACATTTATTGTATTGGAAAAATGTATTAATTGATTAAAGTGATCTACCACAGATACAGAAGTGGCAGATGTGGAAACCCAGTTTGACACAGAGATTTTGAAAAGAGAGACAGACTTCGACTCACAACCTATTTACCAAGAGCCAGATACTGACTCGGAGGGTCTAAAGAGTACACCTGAGCCCACAAAGGTACAGGAAGGAGAGCCTGGAGTAAATGTTCAGAGACAATGTCCAGAGGTACCAAAACAATTTGTTATCTCTATGAAAAGAAAAATGTGGAATGGGATCAAGCCACGAATATGGTCCTCAAAATTAAGATCACCTTGGACAGACCATGTGTATGACAGCTTTAAAGAACAAAATCCATGTTGTACTCTCTCATTTAAATATCAACATGCCAAGACTCCCTGGAGCAGAAAAAAAAAACTTCCATATTTACATATAAAGGCAGTCTGCACATTTTGAACTTGCCCAGCCAAATACACTTTCACAATGCAAAATAATCCTCCTGCACTGGGAAAATGTGATGTGAAAATGTTAGTCCAACAAACTGGAGATATACACCACAAACTTTCAGAGAAAAAGGCTAGGCCAGCAACCAAACTAAAAAGAGGGAAAATAGCAAAGGCCCTAACGCATGGACCCAGTCAGTGTTTTTACAGCGCACTACAATCAACACCAAACGAGCAGCTCCTGGCTGGGAACATTATCTCTCAATTAAAAAGTGTTGAAAGTTATAGGCTCAGAAACGAGGAAAAAGGAGTCCATTCACTCCAATGTCATGATGGAAATATACTTAATGCAGACATTGCTCAAGGAATGAGACACAAAATACTTCAAGGTACCAGGCTATGTACAGCTTTTCAGTATGAATCCGTTCATTGTTCATTCGTACACCGAGCTTGGCATCAGCATTCTTGTGCATCATTTGCGAAGTAAGTCTCCTGTGTCCCTCTATCTTGATGCCACTGGAGGAGTTGTGTCAAAAATACCGGAACAGCCGATGCGTGTGCTGTACTATGCACTCATTCTTCCAGGGAACGCTAGAGATGCTCCACCTCTTCCCATCTGTGAAATGCTCTCCAACAATCACTCAGTACCACCAATCACATTCTGGCTCATGCAATTTACATTGCATTTGTCAAAATACACACAAATAAATGTTCACCAGGTCGAGACTGATTACAGCTGGGCTTTAATACAAAGTGTAATGCTTGCTTTCAACAAAGAGCACATCAGCTCTTACCTCGACAGAGCATACAAGTTCTGCATTGCGAAAACATCATGGGATGAAATGAAGTCATATACTGTCTTGCACATTTGCTCTGCACACATTTTGAAAGCTGTCAGACAGGCAATCTCTAGGCAAACAGATGACAAAGGACGAGAGACTTTGCCACGTATGCTTTCGCAAGACTCCAAAATGCCAACAACATGACTGAATCAAGAATTGTGTTCCGTGCATTTTGTGGCCTGCTCACAACCCCACAAAACACAAACCTTGTCAAAGAAAGTCTGTGTGTTTTGGAGAGTGTCATTTCAAGATCCAAAGAGGATACACTGGAAGAAACTTCCCAATCTGAAGACTGGGAAATGCGTGAAAGTGAAGAGAGAAGACATGCAATGACCATCATTGGCAGATCACCATTCACTGCTTTCTTCCAGCAGATCATGAAAGAGGTGAAGGAAGAAGAGGAAGGTGATGAGACATGTTTGGCCAAAGAGGACAACCCATACTTTTGTCCGGGCATCCTCACTGTCCTCTTTGATACCTACCTTGCCATTTTTCCTCTTTGGAGTGGCTTGCTGTTGGGAGACCTGACTACCGGTAGGTATGAATCTTGTGAACAGGATTTGGTGACAACATTGACACTAACAAAAACAAGAGATACCAATTGTCACATAGAAAGGTGGTTTGGAATTGTCAAACATTCCATAATGCATAAAGAACAAAATGTCAAACCAGGAATCTTCATAAGAAAAATGCATCAGTCTCTGCAAACAAGACATACAGAGCACATCATTCTGCATAACCTTCCTCAAAAGCTGTTGCTCCAGCCTGAGCCACCTCTGAACCTTGATCAGTGTCAAGAAACTTGGATGAAGAAGAAGGAAGAACGTTTCCCAAACACGAAATCCAAATTCTTTTCTGTTCCTCAGAGAATGCCTGTTCCACCAAAAAAGAAAAGAAGGATCCACAAAGATAAGCCAAAAAGCCACAAACAGTCAAGTCTTGAGCCAATGCAGCTTCCTGCAGAGGCACTCCCTGTAGAGGAAGAGGTAATTAAGTTAGTACAACAAATGAAACTATTTATTGCATATATTCAGCTAACTTATTATTGACTATATGAAGTGTGTAACATTCACAGATTGACATGTTATGGACAAAACCGCACAATGAACTGGTTGTAGCCATTGTGAAGTCTGACGATCAGAATCTGGAGTTCCTGTTAAATGGTAAATGGTCTGCACTTATATAGCACTTTTTTCTAACCTCAGAGGTTACCAAAGCGCTTTACACTGTGTCCCAATCACCCATTCACACACACATTCATACACCAATGGCGGCAGTGTTACATCACGAGGAGTTCCTAACACTGAAGCCGCATGACTGGTTATTTGGAGAGGTACACATATCATAACAAAAATATCTAGTAAATACAAAATTGTACTATATATACATTTATAAACTATAAAAAATGTTGTACCTAAGAAAAAGTAAATGCCAGATACTAAATGTTTTTTTCTCAATGTACGTACTAATTTAAATAAATTGAATAATTGCAATGATTTATCTTTTTTTTCCCCAGACGATCAAGTGCTATTAAGAGCTGTACTTAATGCAAAGGGTGCAAATATCTACCAGCTAAGCCATTACACCACAGGTGTCATTTTAAATGGCACAGAAGACCAGGTCATACGACAAGGTTTGAAAAAAGTGAGTGCAACTACTTATGATTCTGCATTTTTATATGTCCATGTATTTTACAGTACACAAATACGTTTATTTACATTTCTGATATATAGGTCAACTTTGAGCAATATGATGGGGTCATCTCTGTTGTAAATATCAGACACGTGCACTGGAGGTTTGTGGTAAGTAAAAATATATTATAAGTAAAAAATACAATTATTGTGTTGTATGACTATTACAGATAAACATTGATACACCCATACATAAATGTTTGACCTTTTCACAGACATTTAATTGAATGACTAATTATTATTTATTTTTTTAATATTTAGTATCTACATGCTACAACTAACACCATTTTCATACTTGACCCTCAACGTGGTAGTAATGAAATGAAACTTGCCACACAAGCATGCAAAAAATGTGTGTATGTTATGTTGTTTAAAAAATCTGTAACTTTTTTCGATCTACAACACTAATATTGGAACATTAGCATATGGATGTTGCTGAAGACCACCACAACCCCACACACTGTATTTTTCCTACAACAGGGAATATTTCAGGAAGAGAGGAAACCAGCATGGAAGAAAAGACTGGGTGGACACTATGTGGAAGCCTGGGACAATACACCATTCGTTCCAGGAGGATGCTTTCAGCTGTGGTGTCTTTGTGATGCAGGTAAATGGAGGCCCTGTTTCCGCGACGCTCCTGTAGCTCACAGGCAGCAGATCTCCACTTTTTTTTGTAGGGAAAACTACTTTACATAAACACTGTTCTCACATTTTCCCATATGAGACTAGTAATGTTCTCCGCTCTCCTTCTAGATGGCCAAGCAGGTGGTGGAACACTTTCCAAAAATTCCTGAGAGCATCAACATAATACCCAGCAAAGAGGAGATGTGCCACATCAAGAAAAATTTTGCCAAAACAATTTAGCAGGCATCAGGTATTGGCAAACTATTTTGAAAGAACAGTTTATTTCCAGAGACAGAGTGATGGAGTATAATTCTCTACATTATCATAATTGCAGTGTCGAGAGATGAGTATTGCTCTGTATGTGGACAAAAAGGCACTAAGAAAAAAAAAGGCCAAAAGCACCAAACAGAGGAGCTCTGCACCTGGGTATTCTTTATGTCATTATTGCCTATTTGTTGAAAGTGAAAAGAAATTGAAGAGAAAATGAGTTTTCACAAATACATTTCATAATTACAACAGTTTCTGAATAAATCTAACAATGTCCTATTTTTCTTCCAGGTTCAATGTGAATTATGCCAGAGGTAGTTTCATGTCCAGTGCCTCAAAATTAATCTGCCACCAGAAGAAGAACCATGGATTTGTGGTTTGTGTTTGTAAGCTATTCAGTTAGAGGAGCTCATGCTAAAAGTGTGTTTAAATTGTAAAAAATATGTATGTATTTGATGAAGCAGAAAAAATACATACGTATATATATTTTCTTGCTTATGATTTATCAAGTTTGCTTATGCGTTATCATTTAATCATTTGTATATTAAATATTATTTAACCAAATCTAATCAATCATATTGTAAGAAACATTACTATTAGGTTGATGTGTTTACCATTATTATCATTTGAAATGTATGCTTGCTGCTTTTCTTTTATTAATTTGTATGCCTCAAATGTAGCTGACTGATTTAGAAGTCTGTAAGTGTCCATAGACAGACCACAAATGCTTGAATGTCTCAGAATAAAGTGACAAATGAATGTTCTCTTAGCTAAACATCTTGCAGAAGGGACATGTTGTGCAGTTCTGTATTGTGTATTGTATTAAGATGAACATAAATTAAACAACTTTCTGACTGACACTTTTAGGGTACCAGACAATGTGTGTATGCCTCACCCCACTTGTCCTGGCAAATTATCTCCACCCCATAATTCCCTAAAACAGACAATATAATTTTCCTTCAATGACTTAATATCAACAAAATATCTCAACATTGCTGATTCCAGATTCATTTCTGGAAGCCGGGCTAAATTAGCAAGCACTGTTACTGCATTCAGATATCAGATACAGACATTAAAGAATACATGAAAAGAAAATTTCAGTAATTACACTGGTAACTTCTATAACAAAGTAAAATCTCACAAGCCTAGAGAAGTCATTCAGCTCATGTGATATTTAGAAATCAAGGTATTCATCAATATTTTTCTAAGTCACTTATTACATTTACTTTGAAGCAGCAGTTTATTCCAAAATCCACACCCAAAATAAACATCATGTTTGCTGTCATGTTTTCTGAGTACTTGTCAATAATCTGAAGGATTCAGTACCACGGACAGTAATATTTCTGCAGGACTGTAAACATCAATCAATGTACATGAATTGTGTTATTGTTAGAGTTCCATGTTAAACACAGATGTCATACAACAGGAAAACATAAAATAGAGTTTAGCCATTCTTTTTATTCAACACCTGGAGAACACTGTTACACAGTCTTTAGCACAGATAAAAACAGAGGTGAATAAAACAGCAAGACATGGGCTGTAGTATGTTCTGTAGAGTCCAGACAAGATGATCCAACTTGCTTTGTAGCAGTCGTCTCGATGCTTTTCAAAACCTTTTGAAATAAATCATATGTCATTATTAAAACCACCACACTTACACAGTTCTTTTTCATTTTTTTTTCTCAAATAAATAAATATAAACGGTTGTAAAATGAAGCAATTAACTATGTTCAGGAGATTAAACATGATTTTCCTTTCTACGGTCTGGATTGTTACCAAATTACAGTTCATGTACAGATTCATTCATTATTATTTCATAAACACCTTTTTAAACACCATCATTGTAATGCAGGTTTGTGAGAGATATTTGCCAGTAGGCTACATCTACAGTTGGCTAAAATGTAGTTGTCTGTTTGCACACAATGAAAAACAATATTAACTTTTTAGACGGTCCCTATCTTGGTTACCACACACATTGAATATTCATCTCTAAAGTACATGCTTAAAAATATACTTGCCCATTTTGATCGATTGTAAAAAATGTTGTAGTTCACAACCTTTGTTGTCAATATCATGTAGCTGCTTCGAATCTGAAAAAAAAAAATAGCTTTATTGACTATTTAATTGAAAAAGTTCTTTAACGCGAATGTGCGAAAATAAAACCAACTTTACCTAAGTCATTGAAACTCATAATTCATTGCTGGAAATGCCAATGCTTCAAACGGAGTATGAACCGCAACAAATGAGGCTTGTTGGCAAAATGAAAGAAAATAATGAGTTTATCACCGATGTCAAACAATGGTTATCAGATGCTGGAGTTTTATATGATGATGGATTTATATACAAAAATATAAGTCCTGATGACAGTGTATCCAATGCTTCAAAGAAAGGACCTTGCTTTAAAACCCACTCCTAATCTGGTTCTTCGAAGGCTACAACCACTGCATCTGCTCGTCTCAAAGCTACAGCAGAAAAGGCAGCCCTTTTGCAATCTGTAGCCACATTAAAGAAATTGCATGTTTTTGAGGCCAAAGAGGAAGATCTCCAAAGACAAAAGGAGAAACTGCGGAGAGAAAAGGAACAATTACAAATGGAATCAAAATTAGCTGCGGCTACTGCAAAATTGTCTGTGCTGGAATCAAGTGAAGGAAGTATTGAAGGAATGAGTAAGGAAGAAGATCCAATGAATGCATTTTATGTGAAGCATGTAAAATCATGTACATCAAATAAATGCTCTAACCCAAAGGTGTCTTTACAACAAAGAGATGTAAGTTCTCAACATGACAATTTGATTGTACATCCAAAGGAGAGATTAAGCATCCAAACTCAAGCACCAGCTTCAAGGCACTGTAAACTTGTATTTGAAAAGCATCCAAATTTTGGTTCCTACGGGTCTGAAGATGACATTCACACACAACATTTGTTACCTCAAATTACCACTCACGTTTCTACTCCAAGTCCTACCTTGTATGATGTTGTACAGCAGCAAAACAACATTATTGCTCAACTGCTTCAACACCAAGATTTGGATTCTCTTCCACCTCAAAGGACATTGGAGTTTGATGGAGATCCATTGCAGTATGGCTCTTTTATTAGAGCTTTTGAACAAGCCATTGAAAAGAAAACGGGTGACAAGCAAGAATGCCTTTACCATCTAGAGCAATATACAAGAGGACGGCCAAGAGAGTTAGTCTGTAGTTGTCACAATATGAGAGCTGATCAAGGATATGATTGAGCAAAGAATTTGCTCATAGAACATTTTAGTAGTGAAATTAAAGTAACAGCAGCATATATGGAGAAGGTCATGAGCTGGCCTATGATAAAGTTTGAAGATGTTGATGTTTTGGAGTCTTTTTCAATATTTCTGAGAAGCTGTTGTAATGTAATGGAAGATTTACAGCATATGGACGAAATTAATGTTCCATCTAACCTTCGACTTATTGCGATGAAGCTGCCTTACAAGTTTCGAAAAAAGTGGAGATCTGCTGCCTGTGAGCTACAGGAGCGTCGCGGAAACAGGGCCATGTTTTCTGATTTGGTGAGGTTTATTGAGCATCAGGTAAACATTCTTTCTGATCCATTGTTTGGAGATTTACACTCTTCCTCTTCATTTCATGTCAAAGCTAAGCCTAAATCTACCAGTAAAGGTCTTGCAACTGTTGCAGCTGTTCATGCCGTTTCAGAGTTGTGTCCATCTGAAGTACAAACTACCTGTTTTAGTCCTGCTCAACCAAAAGAAAACAGTAAAATGTGTATTGTCTGTAAAAGCTGCCATTCATTGGAAAGGTGTTCTCATCTAAAGAACATGACACACAGAGAAAAACTGAGCATATTAAAAGAAAATGGATCCTGTTTTGGGTGCTTGAAGATTGGACATGTAAGTAAAGATTGCAGAAACCCATTAATCTGTGATGTCTGCAATCAAAGGCATCCCACCTTGCTTCACATAGAATCCAAAAGCAAACATCACCATTACCTGTAAAAAAAAGCTTTTGCTACTTTGCAGGTTTGTGGTCAAACTGGAGCCGGGAACGAGGAGTGTGTTCTGTCTATCGTTCCAGTACAAGTCAAGGCAAAGTCAGGTTGCAAGACTGTCAACACCTATGCATTTTTGGATCCTGGAAGTTCAGCCAGTTTCTGTACAGAACATCTTATGAGAAAACTGAATCTTACAGGAAAAAGAAACTCCATACTACTCCGTACTTTAGGCCAAGAAAGATCGGTAGACACGTTCATGCTCTGGGGTCTTCAAATTTCAAGCCTAGATGGACAAACTTTTGTGGATTTACCAGAGCTGTATACTCAAGAATCAATGCCTGTGAGCAAAAATAACATTTTCACTTAAGGATTACCCATACCTGGAGAGTATCAGATTCCCCAGTATTAAATACAGAGGTTGAACTGGTGATTAGTATCAATGCATGAAATCTTCTGGAACCATGGGAAGTCATTAACAGCCAAGGCGGGGGACCCTATGCTATCAAGACCCTATTGGGGTGGGTCGTGAATGGGCCATTAAGAGGTGGAAATGGTGACAAAGGAAAGAGACTTAAATAGACTTACCTTTTAAGTCTCCTGATGTCATCATGCCAAACATCCGCAGTGTTGCAGAACAGCGTGTCCTGGGTCTACAAAGGAAGTTTAAAAGAAATCGTGAATATCAGCAAGAGTATACTTCTGTACTGTCTGAAGTTATTGATAAGGGATATGCAGAGGTAGTACCACCTCACCAGTTGAATTGAGAAGATGGTAAGGTTTGGTACATACCACACCACAGTGTATATCATCCAAAAAAGAAAACTCTAAGAGTAGTGTTTGATTGTGGTGCAGTGTTTAAAGGAACTTCTCTGAATGGTCAGCTGCTGCAGGGTCCCTATCTGACCAACTCACTGCTGGGAGATTTTACGAGGTTCAGACAGGAGCCTGTTGCTTTGATAGCTGATATACAAGCCATGTTTCATCAGGTAAAGGTTTCTCAGGAACATGCATTTTTTTTGTGGTATCCTAGTGGTGATGTTTCACAGAATGCTATGGAATATAGGATGAAAGTTCATCTTTTTGTATGAAATTCCTCTCCCAGCTGTGCTAACTATGCATTGAGGAGGATTGTACAAAACCATCAAGTACAGTTTGATCCTTTTGTTTTGAATACTATTCTTCAGAACTTTTATATGGATGACTGTTTAACATCTTTGCCTACAGAAGCTGAAGCACTTGTGGCACATATGGCTCAGAATCTTATTGCTGCTTGTGCCAAGGGAGGATTTCAATTGTCAAAATGGATGAGTAATAGTGGAATCATTTTGGCCAGCATTCCAGAGGAACATAGATCAAAGGTAATCAAAGAGCTTGATTTGGATAAAGATGATCTACCCACGGAAAGAGTACTTGGTCTGCACTGGTGCACTGAAAAGGATAAATTCACCTTTAGGTTATCCATAAAGGAGCATCCTCACACAAGACGTGTCATGTTGTCTGTGGTCAGTTCCATCTATGACCCCTTGGGGTTTCTTTCACCATTCACTCTGCCTGTAAAACAGGTGCTCCAAGAAATGTGCAAGTGCAATTAAGGCTGGGATGACAAGATTCCACAGGTCTTCTCTCAGCGATGGACAAGATGGCTGGCTAACTTGCACTGTATAGCAGAACTGAAAGTAGACCGGTGTGTAAAGCCCAAGGACTTTGGACCATCCGAACATGCTCAGCTCCACCACTTCTCTGATGCCAGCGAGTGAGCGATCTTGAGGCACTTACGCCTAATCATATTCTCCTTCTAAAGTCTAAACCACTAATGATTCCTGGAGTTTTCAATGAAGGGGATTTGTACATCAAGAAACAATGGAAACGGGTACAATACTTGTCCGATCTCTTCTGGAAAAGATGGGTAAGGGAATATTTACCATTACTACAAGAGAGACAGAAATGGATAAAACCACGAAGAAGCTTTACCATGGGAGACATTGTTGCTATCATGGATCCTGTAGCTCCTTGTGGCTCCTGGTTGATGGGAAGAGTAATTAAAACCTATCCTGATAAAAATGGATATGTTCGATCAGTCCAACTTAAGACAAAAACAGGGCAGCTGGATAGGCCTGTGTCCAAAATCTCATGTTTACTACTGGAAGCAGAGCACTGAAGCTGAATTGGAATTCCCATACAAAGACAATTATGGCTCCTTTTATGTATTTGTTGTTTAATTGTGAATTTACATTATTACAATTATGGGGCCGGTGTATAGGAGCCAAATTAAATGATTGTTCAAGCCACTAGATGGCAGTGTACACTAGTGTTGTGGGTGTGGTCACCTGTTAATTTAGCTTGGTATTTAAACTTACCATGGGTTGTATCAGGAGACAGGTGGTGGGAACATATGGTTCTTACCATAGAGCATCGTGTTACACTCATATATATATATATATATATATATATATATATATATATATATATATATATATTTTTTTTTTTCATTAAATGGACAACAAAGCATCTGAAATGGATATTGATGTGTGGACATTGTTCATTCCAAACTATGCATAAAGAACATCTTACCACCTGGCCCTGGCTTATAGGAAAAAGCCACTACACATAGCATGGCATAAGAGAAAGTGGCTGTGAGAAAGTAATGCAAAAGTAAAATAGCATTTTACTTTTCATAAAAATGTACGTTTTTAATTCATTAAATTACTTTTTTAAGGAGTAATGCAGTATTCTAATGAGTTACTTTTAAAAGTAACGTTACCCAACATTATTCTCGGATATTTAAATGTATTCTATCTGTGATTTATCTCTGTATGCCGGCGAGTCTGATGTATGACCGGTGAGTAACACGCCTACCAGTACATCACCGTAAACTGTCAATCAGAAGTTACAAATGTTTTTGTGTTCATTTCTGATCAGATTTGGTCACAATATTAGAAATAGTCTTACTGTAGATGATTACGTCTGTATGAATGTAAGAGCTGTTTTTAGCTCATGAAGAATACGCAGAAAGCGAGTCTCGTGACGTGCTCTTGGATGTAGTCACACTTGAGTAAAGCTCTGTACACTTTTCTGCCAATTATTTGGTTTTATTTCTAGTTTTCTTTGTCAATTTTACTTTACTAGATGGCACACAGTCGGAAACTGCAGGATTCATAACCGTCAGCTTCTCCAACTAAGAAGAAATTCAAAGCAACAACCATGAGTGAAATGGATGACAAAATGGTGATCAATGTATCCCGATTTGAGGACATTTTACGATCCGAGCTGACAGCGATGCGGAGTGAATTTGCCTCTCACATATCTGTTGTCCAGTCGCTATGCTCTAAACTTGATCTTCTTACAGGTAAGATGAGAGAACAAAAGAAAGTGGTTGCAGATCACGATGGGCGAGTAGTCATGTGTGGTGGATTTGCAAGACCGCATCAGGCGCAGTAATTTACGCCTGGTTGGGTTGCCTGAAGGATCCGAAAAAGACGGTCCTATGGGTTTTTTTTTAAACAATTGCTATTTGCTGTGTGGCTGCCTTCTCTGGAGGGTAGGGAGATTGAAGTGGAACGAGCACATCGCGTGTATACAAGGACCTCCTCAGACCGGGCAAAACCGCAGATTTTTCTCTTAAAATATTTGCGGTACACGGATAGAGAGATCATTCTGCGGGCTGCTAGACTTCATGGCCCAGTGAAAACAAGTGTCGGAGCAATGCTAACCTTTTTTCCAGACTTTTCTCCCGTGACAGCAAAAAAGAAGTGCATTTACACTGATTTGGAAGGAAATGAGACAAGCGGGTATCCAGAAATTCTCCTCTACCCTGCAACACTGAAGGTCATTCTGAATCAAGGAAAACCTAAAATGTTATACTCCCCCAGAGGAAGCAAGACATTTTTTCAGATGCCTTTCAGACACCAACCCCCAGTGAACTTCAACCAAATGGTCGCTATCTCTATAATAGAAGAAGGGATGCTCTGAGTGTTTCTTTCATTCATGATATTCAACTTGTTTTTCTTCTTATACAAGAATTATTGAAAGCGCTTATTGGGCGAATTGTGTTTTCTGATTTTACATTGTTTTGGTTGCGGCCAGCTTGTAAACTCTCTAAAAAGTTGTTTTTATTTGTGTATTTGCTACTCATTATTATGTCAATGTTGGTGCTTCAATTTTGTGCAGGTCTCTGTTGGTGCCATGGATCTTGTTTGTCCTTAGCCTGATCCGCCATAGTTCATGGGAATATGGTTCTTATGTTCCTCTGAGCGGTTTGGGGAAGGATGGGGTGGTTTAATGGTAGACTCACATGGTTTCATTTTTAAAGTTGTACTTTATTTCATTTTGCAGCATTTCCTCCTGAAACCTATGACTGATCTTAATATCTTAAGTTGCAATATTAATGGCCTAAATGGCCCCCACAAGCATACAGGTTTTTTGGATTTCTTGCGAAGAAGACAGATTGATAAAGTTCTTGTGCAAGAATCCCATTTGAATGAGGATGTACTGTACATAGGTGCAATAATAAGTTTTATGAAGTTTTATCTCATTCAGCTACTGATACTAAAGATGTCTTGATATTGCTGTGGAGGACTTTAAATATCTCTCACCCCTGGTGGGATAAAGGCTGAAGATTCAGATGGTAGAATAACGTGCATAAAATCAGTGGTGGAGAATAGGAATATTGTATATCTTTCAGTTTATGCTCCCTGTACCTCTAGATTACGCTTCAGAATTTAGAGCAAGACAATCAACATTCTTTCTCTGACAATACGCTCAGCAAAATCAAGGCTTTTGAACTTAACTCATTGCTGAGATCTAGGGCTGAATTTCTGATTCAAAGATCCAGTGGTGAGCCTGACACTTTTACACCATTTCTGTCCAACCTTGGTTTTCCTCAGCTGTCTGATTCGGATTCTGAACAGCGAGCCTAACAAAAAATAAAAAAAAATATAAATGAATC
This sequence comes from Xyrauchen texanus, assembly GCF_025860055.1. Lineage (NCBI taxonomy): Eukaryota > Metazoa > Chordata > Actinopteri > Cypriniformes > Catostomidae > Xyrauchen > Xyrauchen texanus. The sequence goes on from NC_068309.1 coordinate 39,476,948, forward strand.
TTCTCTAGCACTCTTGATATTGTTGCCCCACAACGATTGAAGAAAATTAAAGAAATAAGCCCCGCACCATGGTACATAATCGCACTCATGCTCTCAAGAGAGCAGCTCGGAAAATATAGCACATGTGGAAAAATACAAAATTAGAAGTATTTCGTGGTGCATGGAAGGATAGTGTCTGTAGCTACAGACAGGCACTATAAGCTACCAGGTCAGCATATTTTATTAAACTCATAGAAAATAACCACAACAATCCTAGGTATTTATTCAGTACTGTGGCTAAATTGGTTAGGAATAAAGCCTCAACAGATCCAGATATTCCGTTGCAACACAAGAGTAATGACTTCATGAATTTCTTTACAGATAAAATTTAAATAATCAGAATTATTAAATCATCTGTCATAGCACCTCAGAAAACAGTGTCTAATAATTTCTCACATGCAACTTAAATCCTTCTCTGTCATAGGTCATGAAGAGCTAACAAAACTTATCGAAACATCAAAAGCCACAACATGTTTGTTAGATCCTATACCAACTAAGCCCTTAAAAGAGGTATCTCCTGTAATTTCAGAACCTCTTCTTAATATTATTAACTCCACGTTATGCTTGGGACATATCCCAAGAAACTTTAAAATGGCAGTTATCAAACCACTTCTTAAGAAGCCACAACTTGATCCTGGAGAACTGGCTAATTGTAGACCAATTTCAAATCTCCCGTTTATGTCAAAATACTAGAAAAGGTAGTATCCTCCCAAATATGTTCATTTCTACAGAGAAATAGTCTATAAAAAGAATTTTAGTCAGGATTTAGGCCTCAGCACAGTACAGAGACTGCACTTATCAGAGTTACAAATGACTTGCTCTTATCATCTGATCGCGGCTGCATTTCTCTTCTAGTGCTTTTAGATCTTAGTGCTGCATTCGACACGATAGATCACGACATTCTCTTGAATAGGCTAGAGAATTATGATGGCATTTGTGGAGTTGCATTAGCATGGTTTAGGTCATATTTAGCAGACCGCTACCACTTTGTCTATGTAAATGAGGAATTGTCGAACCAAACAAAAGTAAAATATGGAGTGCCACAGGGATCAGTTTTAGGGCCTCTGCTTTTCTCCTTGTATATGCTTCCCCTGGGAGATATTATCAGGAAACGTGAAGTAAGTTTCCACTGCTATGCCGACGATACACAACTTTATATTTCTTCAAAACCTGATGAGATTTCACAATTCTCGAAATTAGCAGAGTGTATCAATGAAATAAAAGATTGAATGGCCAGAAATTTCCTTCTACTCAGTTCTGACAAAACAGAGGTACTAATTATTGGACCAAAAAACTCTAAAAATAAGCCACTACAATATAATTTGACTTTTGATGGGTGTACTTTTTCATCATCTTCAACAGCAAAGAATATAGTTATATTTGATACCAATCTGTCCTTTGAAAATCAAATTACCAATGTTTTTACAGCATTCTTCCACTAAGAAATATTGCTAAATTAAGGCACATGCTCTCTGTTGCTGATGCCAAAAAACTAATTAATGCGTTCATGATCTCAAGACTAGATTATTGTAATGCATTACTGGGAGGATGTCCAGCAAGATCAATAAATGAACTTCAATTGGTTCAAAATGCAGCAGCCAGAGTGCTAATGAGAACCAAAAAATATGATCATATTAGCCCCATTTTATCATCATTACATTGGCTACCTGTTAAATTCCGTATTCATTTTAAAATTCTGTTAACTAGGTACAAAGCTTTGAATGGTCTAGCTCCACAGTACTTAAGTGACCTTCTACCACGCTATATTCCATCACATTCATTACGATCGCAAAATTCTGGCCTGTTAATAGTTCCTAGAATATCAAAATCCACAAAAGGAGGTAGATCCTTTTCATATTTGGCTCCTAAACTATGGAATAGTCTCACTAACACTGTTCGAGATGCAGACACACTCCCTCAGTTTAAGTCTAGACTAAAGACTCATCTATTTAGCCAGGCATACACCTAATTTATCCTCCAACCCACAATTAGGCTGCTTTAGTTTAGTCTGCCGGAACCAGAAACATTGATCATGATTTATATCTCTGCAATAAATTGAATGGCATCTGTGCTTATTTTATTTTATTTGTTTCCCTGTCTCTACTTCGGAACTCCTATCTTGAGGTCACCAGAACCGGCTGGATCCAGCACCATTCCTGCTCCATGTTGAACTCCACTGCTACGTGTCGCTGAATGATGATGACTAAATGCAGCAAATTTGTGTCGGTGCCAGCCAAACATCACTTCAGTCAATTATGATGGACTTCAGAGGATGAACTGATGCCAAATCCAACCATAAGACATGGGATACTTCATATGCCATTGTCTGAAACTTGGATTTAGGATGGACCACACCGAACCTCACCGAAATTACCGGCCAGGTGGAACTGCATCTGATCTCTGCCTGCTGCATCACCTATTGATGGACTACGATCTTGAAATGGACTGCATAGACTAACAATTGCCAACAAAAGCCTTCATCAGCCAATTAAAAAGGACATTTGCATCTATGTGAACTTCTGCAGTTAATCCAGGATGGATTAAATTGGATTCAAAGACATTGGTCATTAATCGTAAGATTAATGCAGTTCAAACAAAATCGATGTTTAAACACTGACCCTTAACGTTTACTTAGTTTAATCATTTTAAACCATGACTTTAACTATACATAAGTAATATTTACATTATATTCATGATGTTAGCCAGAGGGGAACTGGCCCCCACAGTGAGTCTGGTTTCTCCCAAGGTTATTTTTCTCCATTAATCAACATCTTATGGAGTTTTGTTTTCCTTGCACAGTCGCCTTCAGCTTACTCACTGGGGTTATTAATTAAATTATTATTTAATTGATTATTTTTAAACACGATTACAATCATACTTTATCTAATTACACAATGATAATTCATCAACATTATAGACATTACAGTTTTATCGTCTATTAATGCCTGATCTTCTGTAAAGCTGCTTTGAAACGATGTGTGTTGTAAAAGGTGCTATACAAATCAAACTGATTTGACTTGACTTGACTAGCCATACCAGTCTCTACAGGAGCTGGAGTCTGCTATCAGGGACAAGGGTAAATTCCCTTGCCTAGATGGTATACCAGTCGAATTCTATACAACTTTCTGGTCTGACTTAGGCCCTCTAATGTTGGATATGAACAATTTTTCAGTTCATTTCATCCACCTATTAATATAGCTGTTTTTTCTCTCCTTTTAAAGAAAGACAAAGATCCGACCTCGTGACCCAGCTTCCAGCCACTTTCTCTGATTGGGACAGATGTTAAGTTATATGCCAAAATGCTGCCCCAGTGTTTGGAGGGATTATGACTAGGTTAGTTCATCATGACCAGACAGGATTTATTAAATGTTGTTCCACATCGGATAACTTGCACAGGTTATGTCATAGTGTTAAAAGAATAGGGGAAATGCAGTTATGAAAGGAGTCATTTTGACCATCTGAGAGAAACATCAAGCTCTTAATTTAAAAGCACCTTTACAAAGGGGTTTACTCTTATACTAACTTGGGTTCAGTTAGCTACTGGTATGATACTTGCAATTGCCTTGGCTGTTGAGAGAGCCCGGATGCAGTCGCAGGAGAGCGTCTTGCTGGTTCCTTGAGTCAATGGTGTTCAAGTTGCACATGGCTTGATGTGTTGAGGCCTGTCAGCCTCATGGTCAGACCGGGGTCCCGGTCCCACATGAACGGCAGCAGAGGGTCAGGGGAAAGTGCCAGGGGTGAGAGCCAGGGGAAAGAGAGTCAGTAAGAGGTGGGAAATGTCTTTTAACTTCTGCTGGATGTCCCTCCTCTTGAGTGTGGCTTGACCAATGAGAAAGGTGCAATTTCCAATTGTCACACAAGGATTCATTCAGACATAAATGGAGCCTGCATGGGCCTCTGCTTGCTACAGTCTTGAGACATCTGTTGGCTTATTAATTAAATAATGAATAAATGTGTGTCCAGATGCTACATGGGAATAGATATTTTTCCATCTCTACATGAAATTGTTTAAAAAAACTTGACTAAGATTTTAGCTAAAATATCCTCAGATTTGGAAAATTGGTCTCGTCTCCCTAAATGTTTTCATGCTTGTATATTGGAGATTAAAATGAATGTCCTTCCTCTTATTAATTTATTTTAATCTATGATTCCTCTATCTTAACCTGCTGTTTATTGGAACAAACTTAATGCGTGTGTTTCTCAATATATGGGATAGGAAACGTCCTCGAATCAAGTTGCTTACCATACAGCTGCAGATCACAGGGAGGTCTGTCTTTCCCCAAATTTAGACTATACGCTCAAGCCTTTACCCTCCACCTTTTACCAATCTGATTTGATCCTGATGCTTTGGCATCATGGGGAGCGATTGAGGAATTTATCATCTCTCCATATGAAATGAAGCATCTTGTTTTTTGGGGGGGGGGGGGTGTAAACTTGGGGGGTCCCACTTAGGCAGTGTAAACTTGGGGGGATGTTGAAAGGCAATCTGGCACAGTCATTCACCTATTTTTCACAATAATCATCTTTTGTCAGGCAATGTTCCCTTTCACTGTCTGCAATAGGCATGCATCAAAGTAATTACTTTTGGTGATATCTATGATGATAATGGACTTAAATCCTTCCAGAACATTAAAGCCCAATATCATTTACCAGCTACCCCTTTTTTTAATGTTTTTGCATATTGGATCGGCCCTGCAGGCATATACGATGCCTTGGGACTCCCAATTACCTACTCATGCTTTGCGCAAACTAATTCTTTCTTCTGCTTCAGTTATATATCTGTACCTTCTTGAACATTCCTACAAACCCTTGTCTATTATAACTGTTTGGACTAAGGATCTTAATGTTGATGTGGACGATATATTTTCTGATCAGGTATGGGAGATGTTTAAGCTGTCCTCAATGAACCCTATTCACCAAATGATACAATGGAAATTACTACATAGGATTTACTTGACTTAGTAAATCTGAGGCTGACGCCCAGATGGCCGACATGCTTGCCCGGGCTGCCGTCAGCGTGGGGCTGAACTGGAACCCTCCGTCCTCCCCTCAGCCTTCACGGCTAGACGATTGGTTCCTTGGGTCCGGGTGCCGCTCACAGCCACACTGCCCCCCCCAGTTCCTTTCTTCTCGGAGGTGCATGATGAGCTGGCGAGGTCGTGGAGGGCACCTTTCACTGCCCGCAACCAACCTCCTCACTCATCCACTCTCACTGCGGGGTGGCCCACAGGTACTCGGAGGTCCCCCTGTTGGACAGAGCGGTTGCAATCTACCTGTGTCCCGAGAACGCCACCACCTGGCGGGATTGCCCGGTGCTCCCCTCCAAGGCCTGTAGGATAAAGTCATCACTGGACAGGCCGCACTCAAAGATCTGCACTTGGGTAGTCCTGACCCCAGCGTGTTGCAAGAACTGCGCTCTGCAACCGACCTCGCCCTCGGGGCCACGAAGGTCACAGCGCAGACACTCGGGCAGGAGATGTTCACCCTCGTGGTGCAGGAGCGTCATCTATGGCTGAACCTGGTTGAGATGCGGGATGTAGACAAAGCACGCTTCCTCAACGCCCCCGTCTCCCAGTTCGGTCTATTCGGTGACACCGTTGATGACTTCGCCCAGCAATTTTTGGCAGTAAAGAGGCAGACGGAGGCTATATCCCACATCATGCCACCATGGTGCTCCAGCACAATCCGCCCTCTGCCTGCCCGCAGAGGGCACCCCCCTGGCCTAAACAACAGGCAGCTCCACCTCAACCCAGGCCCATCTCTCAGCCCCAGCTTTGAACGTACGCCACCCATCTGTAGGACCCCCTCTAAGACCCGTAAAGCTCCTAAGCGCTCCTGAGACGGAAGACCCAGGCAGTTAGATGTTTGCTCCGGTGCTGGTATCAGGACCACTCTGTCCCCCGGTGGAGGGCCGGGTGGAAAATCTTAATTTTCACTACTTTCTGATGATGCAGTCAATTAGGGCTGAAATAATTTAACATAATGTGAGAGCATATGCAACTCTAATGATAATGCACCAGAGCAGCACTGCAATTCGTGCCTGACTGAGGAGAGTAAGAAAACACCGACTGCTCACATTCCAGATGCACTCTAAACTTTCCAAACAGCTTCAGGTGATGTTGATTGGAAATTATGAGAAAATTATACCAAATTACAAACTAAGAAGAATACAGAAGAAGCACTCTCGTTGTGGAATAAGTGGAGCCGGAACTGCAAAACACTTTTGCTTAAAAACTTGTATGTCAGAGCATCTTTAAAGGAAACACCTGCCGTTATATCTTTAATGAATCCTTTTGTTAGGGATACCTTGTCCTGTTTCACTGTTGCCCTTTTGTTTGCCATTTTTGTCACTTTTGCATTCCTTAGCTTTCACTTTTGTCCCTTGTGTAACTCCATAGTCTCTCTGTTAGTTTTCGTGTTCACGTTCATTGTTTGCACCTGCCCTCGTTAATTTGCCATTTTGCTTCTGTTCATCACCTTGTTATCTTGTTTGAGTTCTGTTTGTTCATTGGCCCCTTTTCCCATGTTTATGTATTTATACCCTGGTTTTTGGTTCAGTCCTTGTCTATCGTTGAATGTTGTTAGCCCGGTATGTGTTCCCTGCCTGTTTTTCTCAGTCTTGTGTTTATTTCCCCATTGAGGGTTTTTCCTTTGTTCCCGAGTTTTCCGTGTACCTGCCTTGTTTGTGTTGTTAATAAAGTTGAACTGCATTTGGATCCGCATCTCCTCGTCTGCCTTCGCTGCCCATTCGTAACAGAACGATAGACCAAACATGGATCCAGCGGTTGAAAAGCGAGCTGTCAGCTGCTCAGCCTTAGTCAGGGAAATCTTCCGGTGGAGGACCACATCCGCTTTTTCCTCGTGATTGCGAGTGCCACCGAATTCCCTGACTCCGACCTGGTGGGGTTTTTCCGGGCGAGCCTGAACAGTGCGCTCAAGGAGCGGTTGCCACAGGCAACGCGCGGCTGGACGCTCCACGCATTCGTGGAGGAGACTCTGCTGGCCTGCGGTTCACTGTTTACTGTGGGCGTCATCGAGGAGAACCCTGCCACTCCTCCCACAGTGGTAACCCTCCATTCGCCCGTGGTTCATCCCTTCACGCCTGCCACGGCCAACGAGCCAGCGTTGCCAGCTTCGTCCGCCCGGCGGAGGAGGAGAAGAGGGAAGGCTTCTGCTCCCCAGTCTCCGCCTGCCACGGCCAGCGAGCCAGAGCCCACACCTGCCACGGCCAGTGAGCCAGAGCCCACGCCTGCCACGGCCAGCGAGCCAGAGCCCACGCCTGCCACGGTCAGCGAGCCAGTAGCCTCCAATATCAGTGAGCCAGCGCCTGTAGCCTCCAACGTCAGTGAGCCAGCGCCTGTAGCCTCGACCGTTCCTGAGCCAGCGCCTGTAGCCTCGACCGTCCCTGAGCCAGCGCCTGTAGCCTCGACCGTCCAAGAGCCAGAGCCAGTAGCCATGACCGTCCTAGAGCCAGAGCCAGTAGCCATAATCGTCCAAGAGCCAGAGCCAGTAGCCATGACCGTCCAAGAGCCAGCGCCAGTAGCCATGACCGTCCAAGAGCTAGCGCCATTAGCCATGACCGTCCCAGAACCAGCGTCATCCGAGCTTTCCAGAGCTCCGCCTTCCGAGCTTTCCAGAGCTCCGCCTCCCGAGATTTCCAGAGCTCCGCCTTCCGAGCCTCCCAGAGCTCCTTCCGAGCTTCCCAGGGCTCCGCCCCTCGAGCCTTCTAGGGCTCCGCCCCTCAAGACTCTCGAGCCTTCCAGAGCTCCGCCTTCCGAGCCTCCCAAGCTTCCAGAGCTCCGCCTTCCGAGCTTTCCAGAGCTCCGCCTTCCGAGATTTCCAGAGCTCTGCCTCCCGAGCTTTCCAGAGCTCCACCTTCCGAGCCTCCCGAGCTTTCCAGAGCTCCACCTCCCGAGCTTTCCAGAGCTCCACCTTCCGAGCCTCCCAAGCTTTCCAGAGCTCCGCCTTCCGAGCTTTCCAGAGCTCCGCCTCCCGAGCTTTCCAGAGCTCCGCCTTCCGAGCCTCCCAGAGCTCCTCCCGAGTTTCCCAGGGCTCCGCCCCTCGAGCCTTCTAGGGCTCCGCCCCTCAAGCCTCTCAAGCCTTCCAGAGCTCTGCCTTCCGAGCCTCCTGAACTTTCCAGAGCTCCGCCTCCCGAGCTTTCCAGAGCTCCGCCTTCCAAGCCTCCCGAGCTTTCCAGAGCTCCGCCTTCCGCGCTTTCCAGAGCTCCGCCTCCCGAGCTTTCCAGAGCTCCGCCTTCCGAGCCTCCCGAGCTTTCCAGAGCTCCGCCTTCCGAGCTTTCCAGAGCTCCGCCTTCCGATATTTCCAGGGCTCCGCCCCTCGAGCCTTCTAGGGCTCCGCCCCTCAAGCCTCTCGAGCCTTCCAGAGCTCCGCCTTCCGAGCCTCCCAAGCTTTCCAGAGCTCCGCCTTCCGAGCTTTCCAGAGCTCCGCCTCCCGAGCTTTCCAGAGCTCCGCCTTCCGAGCCTCCTGAGCTTTCCAGAGCTCAGCCTTCTGAGCTTTCCAGAGCTCCGCCTTCCGAGCTTTCCAGAGCTCCACCTTCCGAGCCTCCCAGAGCTCCTACTGAGCTTCCCAGGGCTCCGCCCCTCGAGCCTTCTAGGGCTCTGCCCCTCAAGCCTCTCGAGCCTTCCAGAGCTCCGCCTCCAGAGCCTCTCGAGTTTTCCACGGCCCTTCTCCCCGAGCCTCCTACGGCTTCACCTCCCGAGCCTCCTATGGCTCTGCTCCCAGAGACTCCAGAGCTTTCTAGGGCTCTGCCTCTCGAGCCTCCTACGGCTCCACCTCCCGAGCCTCCTACGGCTCCACCTCCCGAGCCTCCTATGGCTCTGCTCCCAGAGACTCCTGAGCTTTCTAGGGCTCCGCCTCACGAGCCTCCTACGGCTCCGCCTCTCGCGCCTCCTACGGCTCCGCCTCCCGAGCCTCCTACGGCTCTGCTCCCAGAGACTCCAGAGCTTTCTAGGGCTCCACCTCTCGAGCCTCCTATGGCTCCTCCTCCAGCGCCTTCTACGGCTCCACCTCCAGAGCCCCCCACGGCTCCGCCTCCCGAGCCCTCTAGGGCTCCACTTCTCGAGCCTCCCAGGGCTCCGCCTCTCAAGTCTCTCGAGCCTCCCAGGACTCTGCCCCTCAAGTCACTCGAGTCTTCTAGGGCTCCGCCTCTCAAGCCTCTCGAGCCTCTCGAGCCTCCTGAGGCTCTGCCTCTAGAGCCTCCTATGGCGCCACCTCAATCGGCGCCGCTGCCAGAGCCTTCCAGGTCTCCGCCTCTAGAGCCTCCTACGGCGCTACCTCCCTCGGCTAGGCCTCCTGAACCTGCCCCTGTCCGGTGGCCTTCTCCCAGGGCCCCTGACCCTGTTCCTGACCTGTGGCCTCCTCCCAGGCCTCCTGACCCGGTCCCTGTCCTGTGGCCTCTGCCCAGGCCCCCTGACCCTGTTCCTGTCCTGTGGCCTCCTCCCAGGCCTCCTGACCCTGTTCCAGTTCTGTGGCCTCCTCCCAGGCCTCCTGACCTGGTCCCTGTCCTGTGGCCTCTTCCCAGGCCCCCTGACCCGGTCCCTGTCCTGGGGCCTCCTCCCAGGCCTCCTGACCCTGTTCCCATCCTGTGGCCTCCTCCCAGGCCTCCTGACCCAGTCCCTGTCCAGTGGCCTCCTCCCAGGTTCCCCAAACCTACCGTTGCCCTGTGGCCAGCTCCCAGACCACCTGAACCTGTCCCTGCCCTGTGGCCAGCTCCCAGGCCTCCTGAACCGGTCCCTGCCCTGTGGCCAGCTCCCAGGCCTCCTGAACCTACCCTTGCCCTGTGGCCAGCTCCCAGACCACCTGAACCTGTCCTTGCCCTTTGTGCCCCCCAGGACTTCCTGCCTGCCCTGTGTGCCCCCTGGACCCCCTGCCTGCCCTCTGTGCCCCCTTGGACTCCCTGCCTGCCCTCTGTGCCCCCTCGGACTCCCTGCCTGCCCTCTGTGCCTCTTGGACTTCCTGCCTGCCCTCTGTGCCCCCTTGGACTTCCTGCCTGCCCTGTGTGCCTCTTGAACTTCCTGCCTGCCCTTTGTGCCCCCCCCCCGGGCTTCCTGCCTGCCCTCTGTGCCCCCCGGGACCTCTTGTCTGCCCCTTGTAGCCCCCTGGACCCCTTGTCTGCCCCTCGTTGCCCCCTGGGTTGTCTGTCTGCCCCTCGTTGCCCCCTGGACTGCCTGTCGGCCCTTCGTTGCTCCCCTTGGTCTGTCTGCCCACCACAAGCTCCCCCCCCAAGTCAATGGACATTTGTTCTTCCTGTTTTTTGTTCTGTTATGTTTGATCATCTGGAATCCGATCCTTGAGGGGGGCTATGTTAGGGATACCTTGTCCTGTTTCACTGTTGCCCTTTTGTTTGCCATTTTTGTCACTTTTGCATTCCTTAGCTTTCACTTTTGTCCCTTGTGTAACTCCATAGTCTCTCTGTTAGTTTTCGTGTTCACATTCATTGTTTGCACCTGCCCTCGTTAATTTGCCATTTTGCTTCTGTTCATCACCTTGTTATCTTGTTTGAGTTCTGTTTGTTCATTGGCCCCTTTTCCCATGTTTATGTATTTATACCCTGGTTTTTGGTTCTGTCCTTGTCTATCGTTGAATGTTGTTAGCCCGGTATGTGTTCCCTGCCTGTTTTTCTCAGTCTTGTGTTTATTTCCCCATTGAGGGTTTTTCCTTTGTTCCCGAGTTTTCCGTGTACCTGCCTTGTTTGTGTTGTTAATAAAGTTGAACTGCATTTGGATCCGCATCTCCTCGTCTGCCTTCGCTGCCCATTCGTAACACCTTTATTAAAGTTAAAATAATAAGGAAGCAGTTCACATAAATAAGTACAAACTCTAAAACTGCCATATCTCTGTGCGGTCAGCGCCACTTCTATGGGACAGTTTGACACTGCACCGGCTGAAGCACAGTCTGGCGCTGGGACGCTTGTCCCTCAAACATGCTTGCTGCAGCTAGATTATTACATAATTGTGCATGATGTAGCAAATCACAACACATATGGGGCTGTGTGTATCTTATCGGGAACAAAATCTGCTATACTCAACTCATTTAAGAACAGTTTGTTGTTTGTGAGTTAAAGATTAATTGAAATCAAGTGAACAAAAAGGTGAGAGAGGGTTATCCTAGCCCTATTATAAGTTTTTTATTTGTTGTTGTTTTTGCCTGTTTTCCAATATAAATATTTAAAACTCCTTTAAAACAACGTACATTTACTTCAGCAGATATTCTGCAAAAGAAAAAATTGTTGTCAGAGAATGTTGAATATAATATTAAATTTGATAAAATATCTAAATATACTTAAAACAAGATACATTTACCTGAAAAGCAACAAATAAGATATTTAGACTTGCTTTTACAGAATATATCTTGAATATAAATATATTTTGACTTTACAACTGTTGGGTCTTTGTTCAGGAGTGGGTTTGCTATTGGCAAAAATGTATAATTATCAAATATAATTTTTTATTATTAAAATCAAGAGAACATTGATTAGAATCAACATTATCTTATTAATCCTTAAAATAAACAATCATCAAAGTTAAATATTAATAAGAATAAATATTGCCAAGGCACCACCCAGGGGCTAATAACCAGACAGTATAGCAGTCTCAATATAGGATTGTTCTCTTAGGAAAGTCTACATCCGGAGCACATCGATATTCAAAGAGGGAACAATGAAGCTTGAATCTGAGCACTGACATCCCCTACCAGCCCCTGGCACAGGTGCTTTCAGAAGAATACCAAAACACTTCTCTTTAAAGTATAACAACGTTTATTGATTCAGTAACATCAATTAATAATCATTACAATGCAGTCAATAAACTTCCGACTTCCAACTACAAACTAAACAGTAACATGATAAGATATGGTAACAGATAAGCCTATAATACCTGTGGAGGTTGTGTGCCTGCGTGCGCGTGTAAGGAGAGAAGGAGTGCACAAAATGGTGGCCGTGGTTCTCGTGGAGACTTTCCGGCCAGAGAATGTGGCTGTGAATATGGGCGGAGAGTCTGGTTAATGGCATCTACCCATTTAACACATGTCTCCGCTGGTACGATAACTTAGGTACAAAGCTGGGCTCTATCTCAAAGTTAACTGTTCGCCATATGTGTGTGCGGGTATGTTTGTTAGGGGTCATATGTGTGTGCGGTTAGTACGAGAGAGAGAGAGATCAGGGTGATGGCACTGAAGCCAGTTTAGCAATTGTGGGAGGGATGGCAACCATTAGTTTTATCACTCAGAGATGCGGTGAATGGCTCGTAATCAGTCCACCGTGGTCGTTGGTTCTTTAATAGATAAACTCAGTGTGACGTCTCATTCGCGATGGTGACAGTAATTTACAGTACTACCTTGAGTATTATTAGCAGCAATGAGTGGACTCTGCGGTTCGTAAAACTGTATAAGAATGATACACAAGAATAAGACACTATAATAATCTATCTCAGTCCAGACATAAACCTCTTACTTACGTCACGTGAGGACGTGGGCAGAATGTGTGTTCATACGTCATTTGACTCCGACTCGGTTCCTCAAAGCTCAGGTGATGCCAGGAGACAGTTTCCTCGCTCTGTCGAAAGGCGGTACTGCGGCTGATTCTCAGCGGTTTGGTAGAGAAATCAGTGAAGTTGACTCGTTTGAAGAAGGAAGAGAAATCTTCTATCTTTACTTCTGCAGGCAAAAGGGTGAGACTTTTCAAAGGATTGCTCAGCGGTCTCCTTCGGACCCGTTAGCATGCTCGGCGGAACACGGAGAAACTCGGCTCTTCCAGCAAGATAGAGATCGTATGGCCAAAGATCAGGTACATACGCTACTTCCTTGGGCAGCGAGGCTACACCTGGGAGCACCAGGGCTGCAACTAGAGGTGGTGAATACTGCCACTGGAAGCAAGGCTTAGGAGGATGTCGATGACATCATGGTTGAGGGGCGTGTTTTGTCGTGCATTTCATCCAATAGGAGTTGAGAGTTCGATCCTTCAGAATTTTATACATAGGTGTAAAGTGAGCAAGGCTTGATGGATCTGTTGCCCGTTTGTACTCCCTTTGTTTGATTTTGGCACCGTTTGGCTTTGAGTGTTCTGACAGGCCTCAGTCAGGCTTTATGACGATCTGTATATGTGACTAGGAAATATAGTTGTCAAGCCAATCGGTTTGAGACCACTAATTCCGTCCCTTCAGCCTGAAGCTGCTGTTGAAGGGTGTCATCCACGGTGAGGTTTTGACCTCTAAATGTATCCATGATCTCAATTTCCATGTCATGTTTTTTTATGCTGAGATGATGGAGGACAATATCTTCAATGTGCATGGTGGCCCCTTGGGGAACTGTTAAGAACACCATCTGGGGGCCTGGGTAGTTCAGACTGGATTCGAACTCATGACTGGAGTCATGAGTTTGAATCCAAGGGGTGCTGAGTGACTTCAGTCAGGTCTCCTAAGCAACCAAATTGGCCCGGTTGCTAGGGATGGTAGATTCACATGGGGTAACTTCCTCAAGATCGCTATAATGTGGTTTGCTCTCGGTGGGGAGAGTGGTGAGTTGTGTGTGGATGCTGCGGAGAATAGCGTGAAGCCTCCACATGCGCTATGTCTCTGCGGTAATGCGCTCAACAAGCTCTTGATAAGATTCACGGGTTGATGGTCTCAGATGCAGAGGCGAGTCACTACGTAACCAGGAAAACTTAGAGAGAGAATTGGGCATTCCAAATTGGGGAGAAAAGGGGGAGAAAAAAAAACACCATCTGTTTTGGTAGCGTTAGGTTAGTTGCTGTATCATGGTGGTCGTATGACAATAGAACTTCTGTGGCTGGTGTGTTAACGAGCCAGCAATTGCCTGCTCATTCTACCTTTGTCTATGTCCTTTCATCTTTGACAGACATGATACCTTGTCACTTGTTTTGTTATTTGACTCTTAGGCCACAGAGGTAGTTAGTCACCTCTCTAACAACGGGGTTGCTTGGACAAACTCAATTAATGTCCTTTGTACGCATGCTTAGGTTAGAGTTAAGGTAGAGAGAGGGGTCCTCATTGTGGTAGGCGAGTGTTAGTGGTGTTATGAGGTGAATGTGTGTATTATCTCTCCTAAAACCAACATTTAATACAGACTTTAGTCAGAATATATTTTGCCTTTCTATGTTGGGTAGATTGAGGATGAATCCTATTTCGAGGTTCTGATGATTTACATAGATTGGTATTGCACTGTCATGACTATATGCCATATGTATCTGTGATGGTAGCCCAACGGAGGTAGTAGCAGATCTAAGGATTTGTTCGACAAGGTCTAGGGAGACCAGGTAAGCTGAAATCCTTCCACCACTCAGACTGTTGACTGAGGAGCTGATTTCCCAGATGAGGTCCTTCATTAGATCTCTAACGATACGCACATAAGTTATGTCTTCTTTGACAACCTCTGACAAAGTCCCTAAAGCATGCAAAGTGTGAAAAGAGCAGAGTGCAGATTTACAGTGACTATAGTACCCTGAAGGGTTTTAACCAAGCTCTGTAATTGTTCTTGTTGGAGGAGGAGTCTCTGTTGGATTTCTGGCATTTTCTCATCAAGTTCACCCATATGCCTTTGAAGCGCACCGATGCTGCATTTGGGTTCTGCTTAGCCTGCCTTCAGTCAATCATGGGGGTAGGCGGATGTGTTTACGGTATACATCCCAGGGATCTAAATGTACATAGAAATGGGTGCCTCGATCCAAATCAAAAGAGAGGGGTAGCCCCCAGAGGCTGAAAATATGGTTCAGTAGCAGGACTGCTGCGGTTGTTGTGGCTGTGTCTTTAGGGGCAGGGAGGCATTCCAGCCACTTAGTGAAAGCGCAGGTAAATATGAGGAAGTACTTGTTACCTCGTAAGGACTTTGGGACTGGTCCAATCCAATACAACTGGAGGTGGGACCACGGGAATGTGATCCCTCAGAGTGGGCCCCAATCCAGCGGTCTGGACAGATGGAACTGGCTACAGACCAGGCACCCTTTGACATAGGAACGGGTGTCATGGGCCATTGATGGCCAATTGGAGTTGTGAGCGTGGGCTAATATCACCCCCCTATGATCAGTTGGGACAACCCAGCGTGCTGGTCCCAGGTCAGTTTGGGTATAGACCAACAAAACTTTCTCCAGTTTAAGACGCAGCTGGTCATGAAGGAGAGCACGTAGGGGTTTGAGAGGCCCCTTGTGTTGCAGGGTTTGCAACTTGCCGCAAGACAGTTTGGATGGCCGGGTCTTGCTCCTGCATTGTGATCATATCTGCATAATCCCCGGTGCAGAGTATGTGGGCAAGTCTGCTGGTCTTCTCACCATTCTTTTGCCTGCCGACAGATGATTGCGTTTAGATACTTCTTTTTGAAGAGCAGTCCTGGGACCTCCCAGTGCGGCAAAGCAGCGTAGTATCTCGTTCCGCTTTTTTCAGGGAACAAGGGTTACACATGTAACCCGAGACGTTCCCTTTACAAAAAGCTTCACTATGATGCTGCGCTGCTAAGCGCTACGGGGAACGCAATACCCACGCCGCCGCACTTGGGGCTGTCCGGACACCTACGGTTGTGCAGTGTACTCACAAAAACACGAGAGATCTCAGACATGAGCTTGAGATGTCGACTCAAGGGAATAAACATCCAAACCATTAAAATTTGATGAATGTGTGTGTAGAGGACCAGCCTGCCGCATCACAAACTTGTTTAGGCATGGGCTGAGATGTCGACTCAAGGACATAAGTGTCCGGAGTAGCAAAGCATCTAACCCATAAAGTTCGATGAATGTGTGCGAAGAGAACCCTATCGCAACACAAACTTGTCATAAAAACTGATGAATGTGAGCGGAGAGGACCAGCCTGCCGCATCACAAACTTGTTCAGGCATGAGCTGAGATGTCGACTCAAGGGCATAAGAGCCCGGAGTGCAGAACATCCAAACTAAAAAAGTCCAATGAATTTGTGCGGAGAGGACAACCTGCCGCATCACAAACTTGTCTAAGCATGGGCTGAGATGTCGACTCAAGGACATAAGAGTCCGGAGTAGCAAAGCATCTAATCCATAAAGTTCGATGAATGTGTGCGAAGAGAACCCTATCGCAACACAAACTTTTCATAAAAACTGATGAATGTGAGCAGAGAGGACCAGCCTGCCGCATCACAAACTTGTCCAGACATGAGCTTGAGACGTCGACTCAAGGGCATAAGAGCCCGGAGTGGCAGAACATCCAAACTATAAAAATCTAATGAAAGGACAACCTGCCGCATCACAAACTTGCTGCAGAGGGAGACCTCTAGCCAAGGTTTTAGAGGAGGAGAGCCCTCTGGTAGAGTGCGCCCTGAAACCTACTGGCGAAGCTTGACCGCGCGCCTCGTAGGCCTGGGCAATAATGAGGGTGCCTCTTTGAGGGCACCCCGCCCACCAAGCCGTGGCAAACCGCAGTGGCCACATAGAACCTGGCAGTGGCGAGGCAAGTGCCCGCTGACAGTTCTTTCTACAGAAAATCCAGAACTGAAGCAAACTGGCAGTTAGCTGCTTCTGTAATAAGAACTTTAGTAGAAGGAAACGCATGCAGGCGCATTTGCGTTACTACGTTCAGCACCTCCCGAGGGGGGGGGCTGGGCGACTCGGGGAGAAGTAGAGGAGACATTGCGCTATCAACAGAGGCGAAGAGGTCCTCTTCTGCCCTGTAAAATCTACCCAGATCAGTTCCAAGTGGAGGGAGCCCTAGCACTTGAAATGGTCTCGATAACTTCAAGAGAAAACCCTGTGAACCTCATTTGGTACCCTTAGGGGCTAGACATGAAAGGTTTCACAATTTGGGCCAAGGATGAGAAGGTCCTCCCTGTTCGGAATCGCCCAAGGCGAGCCGTCGAGGAGAGGAATTAACTCAGAGAAACATATCCAGTTCGGCCAGCGCAGTGCCATTAATAGGAGGCAAGACCCTTGCTGGTGAACATTGCCAAGACTCCCGGGAGCAGAGAAACCGGGGAAAGACGCATTCTGGGTCATGTATGTGTCTTAACGTCCAGACCCAAGGGGGCTGGGTGATTTCAGGGAGAAGTAGAGGAGACATTGCGCTATTCATAGAGGCGAAGAGGTCCTCTTCTGCCCTAAGATCTCACCCAAACTTGTTCCAAGTGGAAAAAGCCCGGCATTTAAAAAGGTCTCGATAACCTCAGGAGAGAGCCCTGTGTCCCTCAGTTGGTACCCTTAGAAATATTGGCCTGTGCCTAAGATAGAAGATCCTTCCTGTTCGGAATCGTTAGCAGCCTGCGACAACAAGACGCACCTAGAGTGGGACCCAAGGCAGAAAACCGAGGTCTGAACCACATAGAAAGGGAACGAAGCCTGAGGCGCGTAACCCTTTTTAGCCTAGGGGTTTTGGCCTTTGTAAGAAATCCCCTAGCTTTTGGCCACAACAAAAACGGTC
This sequence comes from Xyrauchen texanus, assembly GCF_025860055.1. Lineage (NCBI taxonomy): Eukaryota > Metazoa > Chordata > Actinopteri > Cypriniformes > Catostomidae > Xyrauchen > Xyrauchen texanus. Next base: position 39,494,391 of record NC_068309.1, read on the forward strand.
TCATGAGCAGAAGGTCCAGAGGGATCACCATGGACGCGGTCGCCCTGAGACCTGGAAATCGTTGATACTGATAACAGTGCAACCTTGACCTAGTCTGACTTTGCTCAGGGTGATCTGAATGGACTCAATCCTAGCGGGAGACAGTTGTGCCTGCATTGTGATTAAACTCCATACGATGCCCCGATAGACAGTGTTCTGAGTGGGAGAGAGGCCGCTTTTCTTGGCGTTGAGCCTCAAACCCAGAGAAACAGATGAACTAAGACGATGTCCCTGTGCTGAACTGCCAGTTCCTGGAACTGCACTAGGATCAGCCAGTCGTCTACATAATTCAGAATGCAGATGCCCCGGAGTCACAAGGAGCCAGCGCTACATCATGCATTGTGAATGTGCGGGTAAAAAGGGCTAGGCCGAGTGAAAGAACCTGACACTGGAAGACTTCGCCCCCAGAAGCGAACCTCAGGAACTTTCCATGCTGTGGCAGAACTTCTAAATGAAGTATAGAAGTGCATCATTAGATCGATGGTGACCAGCCAAACGAGTTGTAGGGCTTGAGACACGACCGTCCTGACAGGCATCATCTTGGACTTGAACACCCACGGGCAGTTCAAGCTTTAAGATCTAAGCCAGACGCCACCCCTCACCCATCATGGGAAACGGGAAGTATTTGGTGTAATAACCTAACTCTCTCTCTGGAAGGGGAACACATACCATGGCCCCTTTAACCAGGAGATTGAGTTTATTTTTTTTACATAAAAAATAAATCCGGTTTACGGTAGTGAGAACACGCCGTTGAAACACAGAAAAGCGGCGAGTGAATTAAATCCTGATGCCCTTATAAGACCCACAGAAAGAATATATCTGGCAGAAGGTTCCACGCTGCCAGGATCTCTGAGATGGGTATTATATTTTAACACTTCCTGTTGAGGGGTTGTCGAGTGTCTCGCGTCCTGAATAAAATGCAGGAACAGCAAAAACACCCAATTTTGACGGAAGCCTCTGCAACCCGAAACACCAAGAGAATGGAGGGGCTTCGAGGGGGTACCGGGAGGGGTGAAGTGAAGCACGTGCCCCGTCCCGATGGGAGCTACCCCCTAATCTAGGCGCAAGACCGTCAGGGTTTTCTCTTACTAGAAATTATAGTCCTGAGGTCTTGCTTCGGGGCTGGCAAGTGCGGCGAGACTGTCCCCAATCCCTGGGAGGAGGAGCACGACTCGCCACGCTTTGCTTTTGAGCCTCCCTTCAGTCAGGACCGAGGCGGGTCTGAGGCTTGCTCGTCATGAGGTCAGCCTGGTACGCCTGTAAAACAGCATAGTGTGCAGAGCAGCACCAGCCTGACCTGCTGCTTGATAAGCCTTTCCCACTAAAGTGGAGGTTGTCCTACAAGGCTTTGAGGGGAGAGAGGGCTTCTTAAGTGACGATGCCGAGCCCGGCGAGAGATAGCCCGCAAGCGTCTCTTCGACCGGTGGCATCACTGAATACCCCCGTGCCTCAGCACCCACGATAGTCGAATATAATGACGTCGAGGGTATGTGAACACAGGAAAAAAAAAATATATTATTATTTATTTTTTATTTTTTTTAGGGGTTCTCCATGAGCAAAAAAGCTCTTCATGGAGGTTATCAAAGAAGGGAAGGGAATTTGGAGGGTTTGGGGTCTCTTTTTCACGTGGCCAGTCCAATCTGGCAACCGCACGAGTAACAACATCGAGCAATTCCTCCGTAGATTTTTTATCGCGGATGGAAAGCTCGGAGGCGGGAAGAGAATCGCGATCCTCCTCATGATCCGAAGAAGCGTCGGAACGCGCTTCGAGATCATGTGAAGAACCAGCTGGGTTTGGGGAGAGAGCGAGAGAAAGGGGTCAACCCGTCTCTTGCTCCTCCGCCAAATCCATGCAAGAGCCCCACGAATGATTTTTTTTTTTTTCGTGAGTGCTGACTCCCGGAAGCAAGCGAGGCGAGCATGAAGCACTTTGCCTGTTAAAGCAAATCGCAGTGCTCGCACCCGCCCTGCTGCAACGCGAGATCAGCGTGCTCTTACCCCCAAACAAACAGAGCAAAAACTTAAGCAGTGTTTGCGGATTTCAGTCATTCTCTCTTTTTTTTCTTTCTTTTTTTTTTTAAATATATAAATACATAATATTTTCTAAACAGAAGAGAAAAATATTCACTGCACACTGTCTAGCCAATTCTAACTCCTAACAGAGGAAAGAAAGTTTGAGATATATTCTGTGAGTAGATTGATCCAGTGTGGTGATGTGACAAGAATTCTTGGATTTCCAGTTTTGAAAGATTACTCTCTTAGTGACAGTTAGAGAAATGAGTAGCTGGTTTTTATATTTATTTGGTAGAGTAATTTGTGTAGTATCACCCAGAAGACATAGTGATGGGTACAATGGAATTCTGCAGCCCAAGATCTGATAGAGTCAAGTCAAGTCAATTTTATTTGTATAGCCTTTCACAACACACATCGTTTCAAAGCAGCTTTACAGAAGATCAGGCATTGACAGACGATAAAACTGTAATGTCTATAATGTCGATGAATCATCATTGTGTAATTAGATAAAATACGATTGTTTATCGTTTTTAAATATAATTAAATATTAATTTTATTAATAACCCCAGTGAGCAAGCTGAAAGCGACTGTGGCAAGGAACACAAAACTCCATAAGATGTTGATTAATGGAGAAAAATAACCTTGGGAGAAACCAGAATCACTGTGGGGGCCAGTTCCCCTCAGTGGCTAACATCATGAATATAATGTAAATATCATAGTAGTATTCTGCCCTACAAAGGCTAAGTGCAGTAACCACAAATTTGGTCAAAAATAGACTTCTAATGGGCTTTTTGACATGTGTTCTGTCTTGTGAAAAAATATCTGGGTTAAATTATGTCCCGTTTCAGGATAAATGCATTACCACTAATCTACCCATAACATGTTTGACTGGCTGGTATAACAACTTTAAAGGCCTTGTTTCTTTGTTTGCGTAGTTACTGCACTTAGCCTTTGTAGGGCAGTATAGTTAAATTCATGGTTTAAAATTATTAAACTAAGTAAGTGTTAAGGGTCAGTGTTTAAACATCGATTTTGTTTGAACTGTAATATTAATGACTAATGTCTTTGAAGTCCATTCTGGATTAACTGCAGAAGTTCACATAGATGCAATTGTCCTTGTTAATTGGCTGATGAAGGCTTTTGTTGGCAATTGTTAGTCTATGCATTCCATTTCAAGATCGTAGTCCATCAATAGACCAAGGTGATATAGGCAGAGATCAGGGATGTGAAACGCAGTTTAACCTGGCCGGTAATTTCGGTGAGGTTCGGTGTGGTCCATCCTAAATCCAAGGTTCAAACAATGGCATATGAAGTATCCCATGTCTTATGGTTGGAGTTGGCATCAGTTCATCCTCTGAAATCCATCATAATAGACTGAAGTGATGTTTGGCTGGCACCGGCTGCATTTAGTCATCATCATTCAGTGACACGTAGCAGTGGAGTCCAACATGAAGCAGGAATGTTGCTGGATCCTGACGGTTTTGGTGACCTCAGGATAGGAGTCCCGAGGTTGAGACAGGGAAACAAATAAAATTATATAAGCATAGATGCCATTCAATTTATTGCAGAGATATAAATCATGATCAGTGTTTCTGGTTCCGGCAGACTAAACTAAAGCAGCCTAATTGTGGGTTGGAGGACAAATTAGGTGTATGCCTGGCTAAATAGATGAGTCTTTAGCCTAGACTTAAACTTAGGGAGTGTGTCTGCATCTCGAACATTGTTAGTGAGACTATTTCATAGTTTAGGAGACAAATATGAAAAGGATCTACGTCCTTTTGTGGATTTTGATATTCTAGGAACTATTAACAGGCCAGAATTTTGCGATCGTAATGAACGTGATGGAATATAGCATGGTAGAAGGTCATTAAATACTGCGGAGCTAGACAATTCAAAGCTTTGTACGTTGTTAACAGAATTTTTAAATGAATACGGAATTTAACAGGTAGCCAATGTATTGATGATGAAATGGGGTTAATATGATAATATTCCTTGGTTCTCGTTAGCACTCTGGCTGCTGCATTTTGAACCACTTGAAGTTTATTTATTGATCTTGCTGGACATCCTCCCAGTAATGCATTACAATAATCTAGTCTTGAGGTCATGAACGCATTAATTAGTTTTTCAGCAACAGAGAGCATGTGCCTTAATTTAGCAATATTTCTTAGGTGGAAGAATGCTTTTCTACAAACATTGGTAATTTGATTTTCAAAGGATAGATTGGTATCAAATATAATACCTAAGTTCTTCGCTGTTGAAGATGATGTAACAGTACATCCATCGAGAGTTAAATTATATTGTAGTGGCTTATTTTTTGAGTTTTTTGGTCCAATAATTAGTACCTCTGTTTTGTCAGAATTGAGTAGAAGGACATTTCTGGCCATCCAATCTTTTGGTTCATTGATACACTCTGCTAATTTTGAAATTGTGAATTGTGAAATCTCATCAGGTTTTGAAGAAATACATAGTTGTGTATCGTCGGCATAGCAGTGGAAACTTATTTCACGATTCCTGATAATATCTCCCAGGGGAAGCATATAAAAGGAGAAAAGGAGAGGCCCTAAAACTGATCCTTGTAGCACTCCATATTTTACTTTTGTTTGGTTTTACAATTGCTCATTTACATTGTAAAGTTTGGAAATAATTTTGATATCTCATCATGTAATTTTGCCAGTTGTAGTGTGTTATTAGTAATGTTCATTTTGGATTTAATTAAGAATTTTAGTGGTAGCGGTCTGCTAAATATGACCAAAACATGCTAATGCATCTCCACAAATGCCAACATAATTCTCTAGCCTATTCAAGAGAATGTCGTGATCTATCATGTCGAATGCAGCACTAAGATCTAAAAGCACTAGAAGAGAAATGCAGCCGCGATCAGATGATCAGAGCAAGTCATTTGTAACTCTGATAAATGCAGTCTCTGTACTGTAATGAGGCCTAAATCCTGACTGAAATTGACCTTTTTTAGTATTTTTGACATAAACGGGAGATTTGAAATTGGTCTATAATTAGCCAGTTCTCCAGGATCAAGTTGTGGCTTCTTAATAAGTGGTATTTTAAAGTTTCTTGGGACATGTTCTAAGCATAGCGAGGAGTTAATAATATTAAGAAGAGGTTCTGAAATTACAGGAGATACCTCTTTTAAGAGCTTAGTTGGTATAGGATCTAAAAAACATGCTTTGGCTTTTGATGTTTCGATAAGTTTTGTTAGCTCTTCATGACCTATGACAGAGGAGGATTGAAGTTGCACGTGAGGAAAATTATTAGACACTGTTTTCTGAGGTGCTATGACAGATGATTGCAAAATTAAAAAAAATTTTCTGATTATTTCAATTTTATCTGTAAAGAAATCCATGAAGTCATTACTCTTGTGCTGCGACGGAATATCTGGTTCTGTTGAGGCTTTATTCCTAACCAATTTAGCCATTGTACTGAATAAACACCTAGGATTGTTGTGGTTATTTTCTATGAGTTTACTAAAATATGCTGACCTGGCAGCTTTTAGTGTCACTATCCTTCCATGCACCATGAAATACTTCTAATTTTGTATTTTTACACATGCGCTCAATTTTCCAAGCTGCTCTCTTGAGAGCATGAGTGTGATCATTGTACCATGGTGCAGGCTTATTTCTTTATTTTTCTTCAATCGAAGTGGAGCGACAATGTCAAGAGTGCTAGAGAAGACTGCATTTATATTTTTTGTTATTTCATTATTGAGTGTATGAGATAGATCTGGAAGATTATTAGTGAAGCTATCTTTAGTGGTCGAAAGAATAGTTCTACCTGAACGATAGCATGGTGTACAGTGAGTAACATTAGCAGATTGCAGCATACAAGAGACGAGGTAATGATCCGAGATGTCATCGCTCTGCTGCAGAATTTCTATATTATCAACATCAACTCCATATGACAGTATAAAATCTAGTGTATGATTATGGCGATGAGTTGGCCCTGTTACATTTTGTCTGACTCCAAGAGAGTTGAGAATATCGATAAATGCTAATACCAATGTATCATTTTCATTATCTATGTGAATGTCACCAACAACTAAAGCTCTATCTACAGTAACTACAAGATCTGATAAAAAATAAGCAAATTCACCAAGGAAATCAGAATAAGGCCCGGGTGATCTATACATTGTAGCAAGGACAAAAGACGAACATTTATATCCTGTCCTCTGAGTAAGACTTCACATTTCTTTTATAGCTATCCATGAGCACTTCATTATCGCCTTGGCAGTTGTCAGTGGATCTCTTACTGCTTCTTTTATAAGCATCTGCAGATTTATCTACTACTTATTCCACAGGTGTTTCATGGCAGCTTCCCCTTATTCTTTCAGCAAGCAACCTCTACTACAGATACTTTTCCACTACAAATATTTCCTTATTTCAGTTTATATTTAAATGCCTTTTCAATTAGTTACAAAAAATGAATCTAGCTTAATATTGGCTGGATAATGATTAATTTTGATTCAAGTGTGGAACTACATACTTTTTTAAATTCTAAATATGATGTATTAAATGAAATTCAGAGTTCGGCAAATCACACACAGCAGTAAAAAGCAAGGGGTACAGCAAAATTTTCACATTAATGTTTTTGTTTTTTATAAATCCCATTGTGAGAGTGAGAACCAGGTTATGCAACATTTTTGTGCGTACGCAATGTTTATACATGAGGCCCCAGGTCACTTGTTTCTCATGTGAAATCTGGCAACACTGCAGCTGGTATAAGGGTGATTATGTGCACAGAGTGAGGCAATTTTAAAAAGAACGTTATTAACCGTTCTTCTATTTTGTTCTAACGGCTACCATTTGAAAAGGAGTCTGTGGAACTCCGGAACTGAATGGAAAAAATACAGTTTCTGCTCAGAATGAAGCTAAATGAAAAACATTTTGTTTTTAGTCAGTGAGTATGTGTTTCAATGAAATAAGATAGCATTGTGTGGGCAACGGTGCAAACAATATGTGTTTATGAACCTTTAATCTGCTGTTTTACTCGTGATTTGTGTGAAAGTAAATACCTGGAGTGTTCATTTCACCAGAAAACTGCAGCGACAACGAGGCTAGTAAAAGTGTTTTTGCAAAACTTTAGTTCCCCATCTGTCGCTCACTTTGACGTTGTTTTGAGTGAAGCGACACTTGATGGCCTCTGAACTTGAAAAAAGGCCAATGAGAATTTGGCAGGCAGAATTTGTATGTGGAGGGAGGGAAGCATGCATCTGTTCGTTCAGATTTCTTCTTCGAAGCCGAGAGGTTGTGCGATCAGCGAGCTGGGATCACTTACTGTTCCACTCACCTCTGCAGAGTGTATGCTGTTGGATCTACGGCACATATCAGTGGCTTTCTCCTTCTCTGCACGGCAGTGCAGCTTTGTCCCTGGGTGCTTCGACAGCACTGCTAAAAGAGAGAATTTGTAAAAGAGTTTATTTTATCTAAAAGAGCAATACACAGCTGCCATTGAATGTCCTATTCAGGATGTGTTGCAGGATCTGCACTCTGCGACCGACCTCGCCATTTCCCACATAATGCCCCGCCGCCATTCCAGCATGGGCCGTGCTCCGTTTGCTTGCCGGGTGTCATGAGGGCGTCCACCTGCAGCTTCCAAACGCCAGGCAGCTCCGCCTCAACCTGGGCCCAGCTATCAGTCACAGCATCAAGCGCCCGCAGGAAGCGCATGCCCTCGTCTCCCGAATATCCTCGAGGACCCGGAAGGATCTCAAGCGTTCCTGAGACAGACGACCCAGGGAACGAGATGTTTTCTCCGAGCTGGTAACCAGACCACTCCATCCCCTGGTGGAGGGCTGGGAGGAGAATCCTTATTTGAAATGGTACCCACATTCTCAATAAAAGAGCAATTTCCTCATTTCCTCATCTGGCCCGCAAATGCGGTTCTCACGGCAGCCCGATGCCACACTCCAGCATTCCTGGCACCCCGGACACGGACCCCTCGCCTCCGGACCCACGACTACTGCCCCCCGGCTGGCCGGTTCTGACGAGTCTAGAGGACGCCTACACGGGACCTCCTCCTCAGTCACTAACCCTGCCAGGTGCGCAGAGCAGGGTAAGTGCTTTGAGACTTCTCTCTGCACCAAAGCCTCGGGACGCGCTTTTGCCTCCCGACACCACACTACCTGCTCCGCCCCGCTGCGAAGCCTCGCCGAGTACATCAAAAACGATCGTCCCCTTAGTGCTGCACTTCCCAAACCGTCGCGCTGGCTGGCCAGGACCATCTGACTTGATTCAGTTTGCCAGGCCCCTGCCACTTTTCGCCGGCATCCGCTTTACCTCGGTGCATGGCGAAGACGCCAACACCCTAATTGCGGAGATTGCGACCCTTTTACTCAAAGAGGCGATAGAGCCTGTCCCTCCAGCTGAGATGAAGAAGGGTTTCTACAGCCCTTACTTCATTGTACCCAAGAAAGGCGGCGGCTTACGACATATTTATAATGATTTGTATGTGTTTATTTTGTATTGCCATATGCACTTTACAACCTGAGAAATATAGAAATATATTAAAATTATATTAATGCTATAATAAAAGCTGTAGGCGATTGGGGAAATATGTAACTTTAGTCTGTCTCTTCGTGTTTCCCACAGTACATTCACGCATCCACACTGCTCCTAGTCTGTGTATCACTTGCTGCCAGCTCAGATATTCCCTTGGACTAGGTCTAGAGCCAGTAACACTTGGAGTCTGGCCACTAGTCGGCAGTAGTTAAATCTCTGTGATGTCCATCTTAGTAGACTAAAATGATGCAGGCAGTGATCCAAAAAAGCCAAACAGATCTCATGGTTGCTCTTACAGTAATTAAATTAAATCCTGCGACTAAAATAGGTTATTTACATTTTTGGTCTTTTTAAGAGATGTTATTGAATTGTATGTATACGTGCCTTTTGTGTGTTGTAATGGGTCATCACCTATTGTTGACATTGTCAACATGTGGTTTTGAGTTGCTATTCTTTATTTAGAATTTCAGTTCATTTTCATGATCCTGAATGATTGGTAAAATTAATTAGAAGAGAGAAAACACTATAACAAATAATTACACAGTAACAAATATATTTTTTTTATTTGAAATATTGAGATAAATGTGTTTGTTAAACTAGAATGCCCTAGTTGTTATTTTATTAAATTTTTTTATTTAATTTTCTCAGTTGAAATCTCTGCCGATTTATTGATGTTAAAGATTACAGAGCATTTGGGTGGGTTAATCATTCACACTCACATCTCAGGAACTGAGGTTTGTTTCTTGAATGTCTATCTTGTATTGCCAAACATGAACTTGGTTTGACATAGATTCTGCATTGTCATGTTGAAATCCTCTAAATTATCAACAAAGGCAAAGGTTAATTATTAAGGTGAAGGATAATGTTTTTCAAAATCGACCAATAATTATCTGCTCATCTTCTTTGTCAAAACAGACCTCATTGTAGTTTTGCCTAGAAAACAATAGCTTCACAAGCATCTAAGACTTTGATAGTTCCTAAAATACACTTAAATTAGGCTATATATTTCAAATTTACTCATGCTGAATACTGTTCTGTAGGATGTATTGTTATTACTAAAGCTGCATTTGATAAAACATAAAAACATGTTTAGATAATATGAAATTCTGAATTATTTTCTTAATAATTAATTAATTGGATAAACATTTTATCACTTTATTCTGAGCAAAAGAGATTTTTGGGGGGAAATTCATTCATTTTATATTTGATATCAAGACATGTTAAATGGATGCAATTTGACCTCTTGGTCTTACCTCACAGTCTTTGACCCAGTTTATTATAATAATTGTCATTTATATTTAAATAAATATCAAAGTTCTTAAAATATTAATAGTGCTACCTAAATACTTTGTCTCTACTAGTGTCTGTGTATTAAAAAAAATTGTGATCAAATTGATGTTGTTGATTTTTTTTGTTGTTGTTCTATTTGTCTTCTTCGTCAATATGTAAATAATCATATTCAATAAAGAGGTAAATTGCAGAAGGCAAAATGCCTTACAAATCCAAAACCAGCATATTGTTAGAAATATGTAATATGATTATTATTGTCATTGTTGTTGTTGTTTAATACACAGGCAAAAACTGTGGTTAAAATTGGCACATTAAATGTACTTTTTGATGACATTGCCAGCAGTAAATTCCAGTGGTCTCAATGAAAAGGTGTCACAAACACTTAAACATATCTGCTATTTATAGACAGTTACTGCTTTACAGCACCAGTGTTTATGCAGAATTATTTTAACTATTATAGGGGACATTAGTGTGTGCATGTATTGTAATTGAAGGTTTATGATGAAACAGCCTCATAAAGAAGCAGCTATATAAGTATTATATAGACTAGACAAGTAAAACAGGATATTTTTAATTTGAGATAGGGTATACCTTGATTTTATTTTATTTTCACTAATCTGTTTGCAGATTTTCCTGTGAAATTGTAGCTTTAAATTGTCCTATAAGACCTTTAAAAAAAAAAGATAGAAGTTATCATCACCCTTAGATTATATCTTTAAATATAACTTTGTTGATACTTTGTTAACCCACCTTTTGATCAAATACTTTTTAAAATGGTTTAATCTTCTATAAATGTAGGCATTCTTTCTGTTTGAGGAATTATACACATGAAGATACTCAAAAAAAAAATAGAAAATGTATATAGAAGTAATTGCATCCCTTGAACATTGTGAACACTTTAACAAGCAAGTTTTTGTTGCTGTAGTGAGGATAATTTTACAACTCACCCCCAATAAACTTTATGACTCCAGAGGGAGCTAACAGCAAGCTTGTTTATACAGTTCTCCCTCCCCTTGCCAGATACAGAGCAATGATAAAGAAAATGGAACATTACACTCTACCTACCAGAGGGGAAAAATCTCATTCAAGAATGTATGTTTTTACTAAATAGAATAGATTACTCTAGACAGAAATTTGACTCTATACATGTTAGAATGCTTTTACTTGGCATGTGCCAATATATTTGTAGAGTATGCATCAATCAGTTCAAAATCAGGAGTCTTAACATAAAAATGAAGCTCAAGTGTATTTGTTTTGTAGGTTTATTTTATGACAGCCCTTACCAAAGTTCATGTTTATCCTCAAAGATATGGATGATTTGGAGAAAAAGTGACACATGGGCAGGGCATCCCAATTTCCCTGTAGTAATCCCAATAATCACTGAAGATAATTCAGGTTCAATCAGAGTAAGATTTCATTATCACATTATAACTGAATTTCATGTATTGCTATTCAAAATTCATATAAACGTATTTTATGCATATATACTTTTTGATTGCAACTGCAAATCAAACTGCTCAGATACATCCCATGTATAAATTAATTGTTGCGGTTAAAATGAAAAGATAGAAATTAAGTTAATTAGTTATTAATTGTTATCAGAATTATGTGATTACGATTCTTTATAAAGCCATGTCCAACCAGTTGGTTTCTGTTATGTTAAATTGTGAGGATGTCTAATATAACCTACTGAAAAACATACAAATATATATATTTGTTTTTCATATATACTTCAACATAATTTGTGCTGAACCCCTTTATTGTTAAGAGTGCTGTCTTCAAAGCAATATATTCCTGTATATTGTGTAACATTATTATCTGATGGCCATAAGAGAAGTAAATTGATTTATTACAAAGCAAGAAAATGAAACTAAATTGAAAATCTGTTCTGCAATCAAACTATACTCTTTATTAAGATTCAGCATGGGCATATAGACACTGTCTGTGAATAGAGATCTACACAGGCAGATGTGTATTGTTCTGTTTGCTCGCCCTTTGGACACCGCACCCTGGCTTTGTTAACATGGTCATAAAACAGGTCCTGTTGAAGCGACGCTTTCGATGAGATATGTTCTGCCCGTCAAGCTGAGATTCTCTGTCACACCATTGATAAGAGAGTTCAGAGTGCGTTTGATAATGAAATAGCACACAGTTTCTTAATGTGCACTCGTCTCTTATCCAGCAATGCCGTTACACTGTGCAAACAGCTTGAGCTCTTGCAAGAGTGCTGTCTGTTCACTCTTACTCGACTTCACACTAGTTTTTACAGGCAGTAATATTCCATAAAGTTAGACGTTTTCTCTAAATGTAGATGAAAGTTAGATAAAACATGAGGAAGCAACTGAAAGTTTTTGAAAAAACTGACTATTTTTCAGTCAGCGATTTAAATAAAATTAAATTTTAAGTGTTAACACAATGAGTTAAAATGAAAGGTTTGCTTTAAAGCCACTATAAACTGATGCTGAATATCAATGTTTTTTAGAAACCAAAATGTACCCGAACAAAAGGATCAACATTGGCTCTTGGCTGTTGTTGAGCTCTATTTGTGATATCTGTGGTGAAGATACAACATAACACAATGACAGATACAGTAAATATAAAGTGTACAGCTGATGAATGGAAATGTTGCTCTCTTCAGTTGCTTTGATTTGTCTGTAAAAACTATTTGCAGTTCTGAAAGGTATCAATTCATAATGTGACAACAAATGACAATAAAACATTTATTTTATTCATACGAATTACCTTAGAAAGATACAGTTATTTTAATTCAACATAAGAATCTGAAAACATCTCAAAGTTTACAGTGATGAGCAAGGCAAAACTATTAAAGTACTAGAATAAAAGAAGCCAACAGAACCAGATAAATATTACACAACATTTCAAATGAATGTGTACTTGGACTGTATATTTCATTATTTTGCAATGGTTGTTGCCAAGTTTTCACTAAAACCCTAGGGTGCAGGAGGAATTCTTTGCTACATTTGTCATATTTGTGGTACTTCTTTTTCATTGTGCGAAAGATGATTTTGAAGTTCTGTGTTATTGTAATGTTTTTAATGGGATCTGTTATAGTATTAAAAAAGTAAACATCTGGCTCTTCTACTCATCTCAGTACTCTTCTTTGATAGTCATTGGCATAGACGGAGATACCAGGCCACTGCTGCTACTTGTCACCATGGCAACATTGCCTTGGAGAGCTGAGCCAGGTGGGGTGGGTGTGGTTGTGGATGCAGGCTGTGGTTGCTGCATCTTCTTTTTGTTGACTTTCCTCTCTTTAGCACGTCGGTTCTGGAACCAAATCTTCACCTGTCAACAACATGAAGACCTTCGTGTGACATAAGCCAAATCACAAAGAACAATGAACCTTAAAGTTGTGTTGTGAGAAATAACTAAGTGGGTCTAATTTGCGCTTGCTTTACTTTGAGTAATCACCCTCCTTAATATCTATATTATAAATCAAATGTCTATACCTATTTAAATGTTTTGTTTTTTTTTAAACACTTTTCCTGCTTTTTTCCATTAGGATTCTGTAATTATTTGGAAACAAATTTTTTTTAGCAGATATGGCCAACTATTAACAAATAAATTTGACTGTATTCAGCCTCATTTTCAAGAAATGTTATAGGGTCTTAAGGAAACCAACCAGGTACCTTTTTATTCTTATCTTGCTCTGCCATTGACTAGACAGACGAAGACATGCTTTATGACACTAAGCCCACATTATGTTGAGGTGGGACACAGAATCAAAGACATAAGTTGATGACAGATTACTTTGTTTGGTTTTAGGGTCAACATCATACATTCTGTGTTTGTTTGAGCAAATTTTACATTTGTAAATGTTTACAAAAGTCCTCTGTTACATTGCTGTTTCATAAATAGAGAATGTTGTAAGTTACATCACAATACTTCAAAATCAATTTTAAAAGTAGCGATAGGCTAATGTACACAATATGAAGCAAAAACTCAGTGATTATCCCCTATAAACTAAATCTTTAATTACAGAGCTGCAGTAAAATGATTGTATTGTGCTGTATTACTATTTCAAAGCGCTCTTAGGAAAAAGTAGACTGTATTAGAGTAGCTAACCTGTCTCTCTGATAGACTGAGTGCTGTTGCCAATTCTGCTTTTCTTCTTATTGTAATGTAACGGCTGTAATGGAATTCCTTCTCCAGTTCTAGGCGCTGATGATCCGTGTACACTACCCGGTATTTGTCTTTTGTTCTGGTCTTCCCTCCTAAAGGGGAAATAAACAAAACAGTTTTACTTCAAATGCAGTGAATAAATTCTGATAATTTTGAATATGTCCCTGTGAACATGATGGAATTTATTTCAGATATTTCACACTTCTAATTTATTTTATCTTCAAACACTGAAAAGGTGTAACCTGCAATTGTTATTTATTTATTTATTTATTTATTTTGACAAACAGTTAATATGTTACCTAACAAAACATGTTACACTGTATATTGACAAAGAAAATTTGTATTAGGTTTTGAATTGTAATTCTTTCCTTCACTTTATAAAATATTGATTACTGTGTATTTAATTTATTAAGAATCAAAGTGCAATCACTGGGACAATAATTAATATAAATAATTATATGAGAAACTAAAAACCAAAAATATGACCCTTTTTTATGTAATTGTGTTTATGTATCCTTTTCTATTGAACAATATCTATGGGAACTGCGTATAAACACCAACATGTCCATGTTATAAAGGTCTGGAATCCTGTCTCTATATTTCAAACTTAGTTAACCATGTCATTGTCAAAAGGGGACTGAAGTGCTCAGGTGGCTACCAAGTTAAATATTAAAACATAAACTGCAAAGGGAAGGACACAGCCTGTATAGGGCAACAGCCACAGAGGGAGGAACTCCAGATTATTAGGCTTCTCAACCATACCATCTACATTGAAAATCTCATTAGAGACCATACTCTCTAATCGGTTTGCATAAAATATTTTTAATATTTGAATATAACTTTGATAGTGAGCTAACAAAACATAACATGGGCAATTAAAACTACTGTCTTTAGGAATTGCCACAAGATTCTTATTATTCTTATCTTATTCAACAGAAATGAAGTAGTTTTCACACAGATATTACAGCCCATGAGCTGTTACTTTTTGTAACTTTCTAATGATGTCATGTCATGACATACATTTCATACAGTTCATAGAGAGAGAGAGGATACAATACAGAGGAATAGAGAGGGACTATGTTAACAGGGATGGAATACATTGTTTAGAAATATGCTGAAATATCAAAGTTGTTTTGAAACAGTACTGGACCCTTATCACATATCTGGGTTTGGAATGCAGAAGTAAATGATAGCAGGTTTACCTTGTATAGTGGGGAAAAGGTGGCCACAGCAAATAAAATTTTTGCTTACCTATTTGCTCTAGAAACAAAAGAAGAAGAAGAAGAAGATGAAGAAAAGCACTTTTACACTTTCACATCTTTTTAAAATCAGAAAAATGGAGAGCTGTGGATTCAGAAGAGAGAAAGATGGCATATTTTCCGTTACTCCCTCACAATCCTACATGGACACGTTTGAGAAAGACTCGATATTAGCAAGTGTATTTTTGTTCTTTGACGCCATGTAAGCGTAATACTGAAATACGTAAAACTGAAAATGATACGAAGCAAACTGGAAGCAGACATCTTCATATATATATATATATATATATGTTATTTATACTGTATATATGTCTTCACAGGATAAATATGTGAGAGTGTATATATTATTTCATATTTTGCTTTCATCATTTCAATCACATTTGAGATTTTTAAAGATTTCATATTCTATAAATGTATATGATGTCATAAAATTGCATTTTTAATAATGATACACATTTTTCATACACAAAATACTCAAAGTTGAAACCTAAGAATGAAAATAGAATTCCACATCTAACATGTAAGTGCTGCTATATCAAAAGTAGATATAAGAAAAAAATAAAAATTAGGTTTATGGGGTGGGGCTTTGCACAGGTTTTTACCAAACCCCTGCATAGATATTGCAAGAGCCTATTTATTAATTCTTCAATATTTACAGTGTTTGTTGAAGTTAAAATCTTTCATAATGTATGATTTTCCCTTTTAAATATGCATTTATTTATGGATTTATTACACTTACTACATCACTACATTTTGTTCTATTAATACAAAAGTATTTACATTGAGTTTATATGTTGTGTCGTTGTGTCGAAGAAGCGACACTAGGGGTCTCTCTTGAGCGCCGAATATACCTCTGATCTATGAAAAAAGGCCAATGAGACGTTGGCAGGCAGAATTTGCATGTCCCGCCCCCGGACATATGGGTATGAAATGGAAATGCATCTGTTTCATTCAGAAATGTTCTGAGGAGCCGATGGTCGTGTTTGCAGCGAGTTGCGAGTCACACACCTGTTCCTCTACCTCTGAGCGATCTGCTGTTGGATTTACGGAGCACTTCAGCGGCTTTCTCCTTCTCTGCACAGCAGTGCAGTTTGCCCCTGGGTGCGTCGAAAGTGCAAACTTAAAAGAGTGTTGTTAAAAGAGTGATTTTCTCTAAAAGAGTATTTTCCTCTAAAAGAGCAATACACAGGGGCGTTGAACGTCCTTTTCAGGACGTGTCTTTATAAAGATGCCTTTCCGCCCGTGTAGTTCTTGGATGCGGTAGATTGCTCTCCGCTTCAGACAGCCACAGGCATGTGTCTGGAATGCGATCACACCGAGGCAGCATTTGTGGATGGTTCATGTTCTCACTGCGAGACCATGACCATTGTAACGTTGCGGTCGCGGCTTTCCTTCAACCGAAGGAACGCCACTCCAGCCACCCCCCGTCGCTCCTTCATCCCACAGGATTGAGGACGACGTGGCTGGCGATGGAGGCGATCTGGGGATGGCAGCAGGCTCGGTTTCGCTGGGTACGCCCCCGCGAACCACATGCCCCCCGGCACGCTCGTTGACTTCCGTCTGGCTCGAGGTAACAGCAGCTCGCCTCACAGCCAGCCTGCCTATCCTCTGGGGCTCCCCGAGCTGGATGAACTCGCCGCTCCATTGGAGAGCATCTGACACGGGAGACTCGTCTGGGCTGCCGCCTTCTGGATAGCACGCCCAGGCTGAGGCCAACGCCCAGATGTCCGACATGCTTGCCCGGGACTGGAACCCTCCATCCTCCCCGCAGCCATTGCGGCTGGATGATTGGTTCCTGGGGTCTGCGCGCCGCTCACAGCCACGCCCCCCCCTGGTCCCTTTCTTCCCAGAGGTGCATGATGAGCTGACCACTGCATGGAGAGCACCCCTCTCCACTTGTCACAAAGCCCCTCGCTCATCCGCTCTCACTGCCCTCAACGGCGGAGCGGCCCATGGGTAAATGGCGATTCCCCAGGCGGATAGGGTGGTTGCGTTCCACCTATGCCCCGAGAATGCTGCCACCTGGCGGGGTCGCCCTGTGCTCCCCTCCAAGGCCTGTAGGATGACGTCATCATTGGCCGCCAAAGCCTACAGCGCCACCGGACAGGCTGCTTCCGCCCTGCATGCCATGGCCCTCCTGCAAGTCCACCAGACCAAGGCACTCAAAGATCTGCGCGAGGGTAGTCCTGATCCCGACGTGCTGCAGGAACTGCACTCAGTGACCGACCTCACCCTCAGGGCCACGAAGGCCACAGCGCAGTCATTCGGGCAGGCGATGGCCACAGTTGTGGTTCAGGAACGTCATCTGTGGCTGAACTTGGTCGAGATGCACGAGACGGACAAGACACGCTTCCTCGACGTCCCTGTCTCCCAGTTCGACCTCTTCGGCAACACCGTCGAGTACTTCGCCCAGCAGTTCTCCGCGGTGAAAAAGCAGTCGGAGGCCATTTCACACATCTTGCCCCGCCGCAAACCTGCCGCCACGGGCCAAGCCCCGTCTCGACCCAGAGACCAAGAGGTTCGCTCCGGAGCTGATAAGCAGACCACTCCGTCCCCCGGTGGAGAGCCGGGAGGAGAATCCTTGTTTTAATTTATTTCATTTGCCCACATTCTCAATAAAAGAGCTATTTCCTTTGTCTCTGGGTCACCTGGCCAGCAAATGGCATTCTCACGGCACGCTGCCGCCACACCTCAACAGTCCCGGTATGCTGGTTGTGGACCCCCCACCTTCAACCCCATGACTGTTCCCTGGCCGGACGGTTCTGACGAGTCTAGAGGACACCTCCACCGGACCTCCTCCTCAGTCACTAACCCGCCCCCTGCCGGTAGTGCGGAGCAAGGTAAGTGCTTCGAGGGTACGTCAAAAATAATCCAGGTACGTCAAAAATAATTTTCCCGTTAGTGCCCTTAGCACGGAGCCTGGATGTGTGGCTTTCACTTCCCAATCCGTCACGCTGGCTGGCCCAGACCATCCGACTCGGTTACTCAATTTAGTTTGCCAGCACCCCTTTGCCTGCTTGTAAAGTACACGGCGAACATGCCAAATCCCTTCGCGCGGAAATTGCGACCCTCTTACTCAAAGACGTGATAGACATGAAGCCTGTCCCTCCAACCGAGATGAAGAAGGGTTTCTACAGCCCTTACTTCATCATACCCAAGAAAGGCGGCAGCTTACGACCGATCTTGGACTTGCGAGTTTTCCGACCCTTACTACGGTTCGTGTTCGACGGCCAGGCGTATCAGTACAAGGTCCTCCCCTTCGGCATTTCCCTGTCCCGGAGTCTTTACGAAGGTCGCAGAGGCAGCCCTTGCCCCGCACCGAGAAGCCAGCATCCACATACTCAACAACCTCGACAACTGGCTCATCCTGGCCCACTCCCGAGAGTTACTATGTGCACACAAGGACCAGCTGCTCAGCCACTTAGGGCTTCAGGTCAACTGGGAAAAAAGCAAGCTCACCCCGGTTCAGAGCATCTCTTTTCTCGGCATGGAGTTAGGCTCAGTCTCAATGTCAGCGCGCCTCACCAACGAGCGTGCGCAGTCAGTGCTGGAATGCCTCGCCGCCTTCAGGCCAGGCACTGCGGTCCCTTTAAAACTTTTCCAGAGGCTCCTGGGGCATATGGCGTCCTCCGTGGCGGTAGCGCCGCTGGGCTTGATGCATATGAAACCGCTTCAGCACTGGTTCAAGACTCGAGTCCCGAGACGAGCATGGCGCCGTGGCACGCACGTGTGATGGTCACCCCCACCTGCCACCAAACATTCAAACCCTGGACAGACCTCTGCTTTCTGCGGGCAGGAGTCCCCTTGCATCAGGTGTCCCAATGCGTCCTGGTCACGACAGGCGCCTCCAAATTGGGTTGGGTCGCTGTCTGCAATAGGCATGCAGCCACGGGCCGTTGGAAAGGGGCCCCACTGCGCTGGCACATCAACTGCCTAGAGTTGTTGACTGTATTCTTTGCCCTGTGGAGGTTTCTCCCGCTGGTTCAGGGCAAACACGTCTTGATCAGATCAGACAGCACCACCGTGGTAGCGTACATAAATCGGCAAGGCCCACCACATGTCACAACTCGCCCATCGTCTCCTCCTTTGGAGACAGCAGCGACTCAAGTTGCTGCTCGCCACTCACATCCCCGGCAACCTCAATGTGGTGGCGGACGCGCTATCACGACAACACTTGCCCAGTGGAGAGTGGAGGCTTCACCCCCAGTCGGTCCAGCTGATTTGGGAACGGTTCAGCAAGGCTCAGGTAGACCTGTTCGCCTCCCAGGAGACCTCTGGTATGCCCAAACAGAGGCTCCCCTCAGGGCAGATGTACTGGCACACAGCTGGCCCACAGGGCTGTGCAAGTACGCAGGTGCTGTGCAAGGTCAGGGAGGACGAGGAACAAGTCACTCTAGTGGCTCCCTATTGGCCCACCTGGGCTTAGTTCTCAGACCTCGTACTCCTCACGACAGCCCCTCCCTGGCAAATTCCCCTGAGGAAAGACCTTCTCTCAGGGACGGGGCACGCTCTGGCATCCGCACCCAGACCTTTGGAACCTCCACGTCTGGCCCCTGGATGGGACGCAGAAGATCTATCTGATCTACCACCTGCCGACGTAGACACGATCAACCAAGCCAGAGCCCCTTCTACCAGGCAACTTTACGCCCTAAAGTGGCGCTTGTTCACGAATTGGTGTTCTTCTCGGGCTGAAGACCCACAAAGGTGCACAGTAAGGTTAGTGCTCTCATTTCTGCAGGAGAGGTAGGAGGAGAGGCTGTCCCCGTCCACCTTGAAGGTGTATGTAGCTGCTATCGCAGCCCACCATGACGCAGTAGACGGCAAGTCTTTGGGTAAGCACAACTTGATTATCAGGAGCCCTCCTGTGATCTCTCAGTGGTCCTCTCAGGCCTTCGAGCCGCTAGAATCAGTTGGACTCAGGACCCCTAAAGACGGCCCTGCTGATCGCGCTCGCCTATATCAAGAGGGTCGGGGACCTGCAAGCGTTCTCTGTGAGCGACACTTGCCTGGAGTTCTGTCCGGCAGGCACAAATGTGATCCTAAGACTCTAAGGCCTCCATCCCTCCATCAGGGAACAGAGGTTACATCCGTAACCTAGACAATAAGTATCACAAGCTTTGAAATGGTCTATTTAAGAGTACTGCACTCAAAAAATATTTTTGCGTAATTTTAAGATTAATCCATTTCAAATGAATAACAAATTTCCATCTAATTGATTGCCTAATCTTTAACAAAATAAAATGTATAAATCTTTAAAAATACAAGTTTTATTAATTACATTTTCTTCAAGACTATTCAATTCAATTAGATGGAAATTTGTTATTCAATTGGAATGGATACATCTTAAAAATAGGCAAAAAAATTTTTTTCAGTGTGACAGTTCTGTGAGCAAGTGTTTATAGTTGAGTGAACATTAACAAGAGAGAAGTTGCACGGTTATTTTTACCTCATCCGTGCAAAGTGTGATTCAAATTAATATTTACTTTTTGATCATGAACTGAATGTAAATAACAAATAGGATATCAAAGAGACATCAGAAAATGAAAATCTTTAAATCTTCATCTTTGAACACACATTACACAGAATGAGTCAAAGCAAACTTTACTCCAGTAATGTGCATTGACGTACATGCAAATCTACAAGCTTCCAAGTTTTGCTTAACTTTTACCTTCCAACAGACATCCAACAGGTCTCTTTTCCACAATCGTAAAACCGTATCGTTCTGTGCCGATCCAGGCCAGTTGGCATGGACTTTTTTTAGGACTGCTTTTAACCCCCTGGTTTTACTCTGCTAATACACAGAAAAGTAAAGGCCCATGTTGCAAAAAGGAAAGCAAAGAGAAAAAGGTTTACCATCATGAGGGCTCTTGTATGCCACCACACACAAACAAAGTTCCCAGACTGGCTAAAAAGGATATTTGTTGACAAAATATTATCTAAGTATTATATGAAAATAGTATATGAGTATACATTTAATATTTTTATGTTTTAATTAGCTTGAAATCTACTTCCCTGATGAAAAAGTGATGTAGAAAAATAGGCTAAATGTAGGCTAAAACACTAATTATACCATCATCCTAAAATCACGAAGATACACTAAACATACCCTATTTTTTATTTACTTTTATTAACTTCAGCCAAATATTAGCAAACTTGTCAAGCTAGAAACAAATTAAGTTACCTTTTCATTGAAAAATTGACAATCATTAGTCGCCACGTACTAAAGCATTCAACCAGCACGGTTGAGAGTGGTTGAGTACGGTTAGCTTACCATGCCAAGATTTCTGGTCCATGAACGGTTTATAATCATGCTGTGCCGAAGTTTGCATAAGTGGAAATGCTACTGTAACCATTCTGTACTGTGCTCAGAAACATTCAGCCCAATGGTGCAAAAGTCCAGTAAACACAAAAAGCTCAATTAATATTTGGTGTGAACACCTTTGCCTTTAAAACATCACCAATTCAACTAGGTACACCTGAACACAGTTTTTCTTAGTTGTTGGCAGATAGGATGGTCCAAGCTTTCCAAACTGTGGAAGAATTCGCCACAGTTCTTCAATCTATTTCAGCTGTCTCAATTGCTTCTGTCTTTATATATAATCTCAGACAGACACAATGTTCAGTGGGGGGCTCCCTGTTCTTCAATTCTAATCTGTTCTGTTCTATTCCTATTGACTCACCAAAGCTGTAGACTTTTGCACAGTACTGTACGTTATGACACCGCTAATATGGTTATTGTCTCTTTAAGAAAAGTGCATCACACAGTAGTTCTGCACCATTTTGTGGAGTTTTTCTTTTGAGAGCTGTAAAGCTATTTCTTACTGTGGCATTCTGTACCAAAATGTCAAGTATTGTTTTATTTTGTAACATTAAAGAGGATATTGAGGATATTTCTTAAAGACCCATACACACATAAAACAACGTGTTTTGTGTATCCATTATAGCTTACATTAGGTTGGTAGATCAGGACTGCAAAATAATTTAGGACATTAATAATCATATAGATTGTTTTTTTACATTAAAGGATTAGTTCACCCAAAAATTATAATTCTCTCATCGTGGTTTAATCCATGTCTTCTGAGGCGATCAAATAATTTTGGATGAAAACAGACCAAAAAAGCATCACAAAAGCAATGGACCAGGATAGGGTGTCACCAGGGAGGGCTTTTGGTACAAATAACAAATAATATTATATTTAAAATGTTACAATAAATTGTCTCACACTCTGCAACAATAAAACATGCAGCTTTGAAACATGTATTCTTTTTATTTAGCCAAGTGGACAGCATGTGACGTTTCGATCACACATCCTCGAGGATCATACGGATTCGCAGGTCAGACTTGAACTCTTGTACCAGAGATCTTCCATACTGACATAACAACATCCACACTTTTACCATAACCTGTGTCTCAGTGAGCTCCCTGTCTCCATATGTTGTGAATCAGTTTATCGTGAGCATGAATTTGGGTACTGGCAAGGGTGTTCAGCCACTGAACATTGGGACACTTATGACTCAATCGCCTGCGACACGATAATAAGGCTGCACGTTTCAACTCAATTCAATTAATCAACAACATTGCTGTATAAATGACAATTCCTACAATTTGGTGGCTTTAAATTCCCCAGTACAAGTGTATGGTATTTATATTTTTAAAATTCAACTGATTACAAGTTTGATAGGCTTGTTAAAAAGAACAAAGACTATTTATAATGTTACACACTTTTGTGGGCTTTAAAGTTACATTTTAAATAAGTTAAATCCTTTTCAACTATTGCACTTTGTCATTTCCTCATGTCCCCAATACTGCTCGTCAAACATCTTTGACAAAAATAAGTGCTAAATTATTGGATTTCTATTTTTTTCCCCATACAATTAAGAGTTTAATACTACTTTCTCTCACTAACATGTATTCATTTGTGGTAAATGTGTAATTTGAACACTGATAATGGAGGATTTTTTTGTGTCCCATGATTTATTGTCCACCCTGTTATGTCATGATACTATTACCTTTCATTGAAGATATATGTTATGAAATGACATCACACACACTAGAGGTGGACTTCAGTCATTCTGCTAAATTCTTTTGAGCTATTTGAAGTTTGTAACTCTTTTGTTTTATTTAAGTTTTTCTTTATTTTGTGGTGTTAATCATATGTTGTCAAGCATAATATGTCCACCCTGTTATGGAAAAATATATGGGAAATTAATGTAATTTTTAAATTTCAATATATTTATGTTAACAGAAATAAAATCATTAATATAAATGTACAAATGTTTTTGCTAGATATCAATCACAGACCATTTTTAGTGGCTCATTTTTCCACTGAATGTCCACCCTTTTATTTTCCACCCTGATGCTGCCATTTAACTAAATGGACATCTGAATTGTTTTTGTACTTTAGCTTGACAATCTTTAACATGTCCATATAATGATGAAACATGAATATACTAAAAAAAAAAAAAGAAAATGTTTTTTTTTATAATGCCAAACACAACAGCGCTTCGCACTTTTACTGAGAGATTGACAGGCAGGAATTTGGCCAATAGTTACTGCAAGCCTCTTATAATCGAACAATTGGTGTGCGAGAAGGAAGGACTTACAAAGACGGGCTTAAAGCAATGCAAATATGTGAGCACACACAATGAAGTATTAGACCAGATGCACATTATAATGCAACTAAAGCCGAATCCCGGACATTTTCGCAAATATAGAAATCCCAGCTGGAGGCTTTTTTAAGGTCCGAAAAAGAGGATGTATGGTCACCCTAATTAAAGATATGTCACTGTTTGTGTTTTTAGTTAGCCTAGACTAGTCTTGTGGAGAAGGGATAGACGAGAGTTTCGGCAGTTTATGAGAGCCTCCGAAACTTACTGTAAAAGCATTTTGTATCATCGCCGGTAGCCTAAAGTGTACCGTTGAGTACCGGCCACATTTTGAGCACTACTAATAGAGATATTAGGTCCAACTGTAAATACATAAGCCATACCAAAAACAGATTTATACTTCTAGTCTGATGCATACAATAAAACATATAATTAGCATACATTTACAACCAGTGAGATCTCAAGACATCAGCCAGGAATATAAAGCTCAGTTGCAAATAGGTCTTCCAAATGGAAAATGACCCCACGCATACCTCCAAAGTTGTGGAAAAATGGCTTAAGGTCAACAAAGTCAAGGTATTGGAGTGGCCATTACAAAGCCCTGACCTCAATTCGAACTTTGTGGGCAGAACTGAAAAAGCATAAGTGAGCAAGGAGGCCTACAAACCTGACTCAGTTAAACCAGTTCTGTCTGAAGGAATTGGCCACAAATCTGGTTCATCCTTGGGAGCAATTTCCAAATGCCTGAAGGTACCACATTCACAAGTGTGTGTACTACACCATCATACCACTCATGACGGAGATGCATTCTGTCTCTTTGAGATGAATGTAATTTGGTGTGAAAAGTGCAAATAAATCCCAGAACAACAGCAAAGGACCTTGTGAAGATGCTAGAGGAAACAGGTAGACAAGTATCTATATCCACAGTAAAACGAGTCCTATATTGACATAACCTGAAAGGCTGCTAAGCAAGGAAGAAGCTACTGCTTCAAAACATCCATAAAAAAGCCAGACTACAGTTTGCAAGTGCACATGGGGGAAATATATTTTTGGGGAATTGTCCTCTGGTCAATGAAACAAAAATTTATCTGTTTGAGCATAATGACCATTGTTATGTTTGGAGGAAAAAGGGGGGAGCCTTGCAAGCCAAAGAAAACCATCCCAACCCTGAAGGATGGGGGATGGCAGCATCATGTTGTGGGGGTGCTTTGCTGCAGGAGTGAGTGGTGCACTTCACAAAACAGTTGGCATCATAAGGAAGAAAAATTATGTGTATATATTGAAGCAACATCTTAAGACATCAGCCAGGAAGCTAAAGCTCGGTCACAAATGGGTCTTCCAAATGGACAATGACCACAAGCATACCTCCAAAGTTGTGGCATAATGGCTAAAGGACAACAAAGTCAAGGTATTGGAGTGGCCATTACAAAGCCCTGACCTCAATCCGATTTGTGGGCAGAACTGAAAAAGCATAAGTAAGCAAGGAGGCCTACAATCCTGACTCAATTACACCAGTTCTGTCTGAATGAATGGGCCAAAATCTCAGCAACTAATTGTCAGAAGCTTGTGGAAGAATCCCCAAAACGTTTGATACAAGTTCAACAATTTAAAGGGGTCATGACATGAGAAACCAAATTTGCCTTGATCTTTTGGTATATAAGAGGTCTTTGTATCATTAAAACGTCCTGCAAGTTTAATATTTTAAGACGTCCTCCCCATTCTAAACGAATCATTTATTTAATCAAGCTCAAAATACAGCTCGTTCTGGATTCATGGTTAGAAGTGACGTGACGGATAGAAGTGATGTACCAGCGTTTGCACATGACCGCCTCCAGCACAAGATAACTACGCTTTAAGCGCAAGACAACTACGCTCATTTCGTATCGCCGTGCGCCTCACAAGTGTTCAGTCGATGGACAGCGAGCTCTGACAGAGACTACTTGTGCACAGGAAAATTACGATGCCACACAGATGTGCTGTTCCTGGCTGTGGTCAAACAAAACCTCTGAATAAGCTGCCGAAAGATCCAGACGTCAGGGAAAAATGGATGCAGTTTATTTTTTGCGGACGTCCCAGTCACGGCAGTGTTAACTTAAGCGTTTGTTCTGTACATTTTAAGGATGACTGTTTTGAGAACAAATCTCAATATGATGCTGGCTTTGCCAGAAAACTGTTGCTCAAAGATAAGTCCGTGCCGACTATTCTGGGAACAAAGACGACGCAAACTGTAAGTAATCTATTTTAAACTTTAAACTACTTTTTAAAGCGCAATTTCATTCATTATGAATAATCACAGTGTTTTTACTTAGTTTACTTGCATATTGTTCTGGCTGGGGTTATCAATAATTGATACATAGGCACTGACGTTAGCCAATCATAACAGTGGGCGTTAACACTGAAGTCTTAAATGGAAAACGCCCCCAAAACAGACTGTTTGAATCAGAGGATGAGAAACAGGGTGGGAAAGGTCATAAATCACTAGATTTTAAAAGTTTTTCTTAAAAAAAAATATATTAATACTATAATTGCACCTAAGTGAACATAATAATACAATAAAAAAACCCATGTCATGACCCCTTTAAAGGCAATGCTACCACATACTAACAAAGTGTATATAAACTTCTGACCCGCTGGGAATGTGATGAAAGAAATAAAAGCAGTGCAGTGTTTTCTGACCTCAAATAATGCAAAGAAAACAAGTTCATATAAATTTTTAACAACACAATACTTGGTTTAATAACCCTGATTTTCAAACACAGCTTTCATGCATCTTGGTATGCTCTCTACAAGTGTTTTACATTGCTGTTGGATGACTTTATGCCACTCCATTGTTTGATGGCTTGTGGCCATCCATCTTCCTCTTGATCACATTCCAGAGGTTTTCAATGGAGTTCAGGTCTGGAGATTGGGCTGGCCATGACAGGGTCTTGAGCCAGTGATGATCTGGGGGTGCTTCAGTAAGAATGGAATCGGGCAAATTCATCTTTGTGAAGGACACATGAATCAAGCCACTGTGACGTGGAGGGCGTGGCCAGGCAGTAAGGATTGACACCTGGTGCTGAATTTCCCCAATCAGCTGGGAGAGGGATAAGGAGGAGCCAGAGATGCCAGTGAGAGAGAGAGAGAGAGAGAGAGAGAGATTCATGCTAACGACAGTGTTTAGCATTAACAGAGGCCACACAATGGCAGACAAGATGGATATGTCCTTAAATGACGTCATCAAGCAAAACAGGCAGCAGCAAGGTGGAGGCAGGCACGGCGGGAGGAGAGGAGGCTGTGGCAGCCAGGGAGGCACATGCAGAAGCCATGGCAGAGGATCAGGCCCCATGAGATACTGCCAGAACCTGAGCGGCAGAATCAGACCTACGCCGTCCAGCAGACCCAAGCAGCTCCCAGACAAGTCGCAGCATGACCTATTTGACATGGGGACCGATGGAAAACTCCTCATGTCCAGTCTTGACTTTGGCATCTCTGATGCAGACATCCAGGAACTCTTCGCAGAATTTGTCACCAGTGTGGCAGATCTCTGCCTTCCCTATGAAGGAGGAAGCGGGAGCTGGGTGAACAGGTCACAGAAGACACATTTCCAGTTGGACACAACATAAAACTGCTTTTCAGCACACACTCGCCAGTGCACAAACACACACACACACAGCTCTTGTGTGTCACTCACAATGTTGGCTTTCCTGGCCCAATGCAGAATGCACATGTTCGTCGGCTGCATGCATTTCTCTCTCTCTCTCTTGCTGGCATCTCTGGCTCCTCTTATTCCTTCTTCCGGCTGATTGGGGTAATTCAGTGCCAGGCATCCATCCTTACAGCCCGCCCTCCTCATCACAGCCACATACTAGGTTATCCTGGAAGAAAAATTGCTTCCTTCTGCTCTGACAATTTTCCCCAACTCTGAGGATTTTTTTCCAGCAGGACAATCCTCTATGCCACACAGCCAGGTAAATCAATGTGTGGATGGAGGACCACCAGATCAAGACCCTATCATGGCCAGCCCAATCTCCAGACCTGAACCCCATTGAAAACCTCTGGAATGTGATCAAGAGAAAAATGGATAATTTCTGATAATTTTGCAGTGGTCTCTTCATTTTTTCCAGAGCTGTGTGTGTGTGTGTGTATATATATATATATATATATATATATATATATATATATATATATATATATATATATATATATATATTACTGACTAGGTTATATCTATCTATCTATCTATCTATCTATCTATCTATCTATCTATCTATCTATCTATCTATCTATCTATCTATCTATCGACACGTAATCAATTATTTATTACTTGATCTAACCCCTTAAAATAAAAAAAAACTTTCGTTGGTGTAACCTATTGTCTGGTTGATTTAGTTATAGCCTATTAAATAATAATAAAAAAATATATTTTACTTTAATAAAACCAATTAATTTAAATGTTACCACACCAGGCACATTTTTAGGTTATTCTTTTTTTTTTTTTTTACAGTGTAGGCTACTTATTTATTTCAGCAATAAATGGCATCCATTATTTCAGAATCTCCCTAAATTCATAGCCTACAAAAATAAGTGAATATATACAAGTATTTAACGGACTTCTCAGTATTCAGACTTATATAGCCTATTAAATATATATATATATATATATATATATATATATATATATATATATATATATTTAATAGGCTATATAAGTCTGAATACTGAGAAGTCCGTTATATATATATATATATATATATATTAATATATAATATCATTATATAATAATGTTAAATACTTTGATATATTCACTTATTTTTGTAAGCTACGATATTAGGGAGATTCTGATATAATGGATGCAGTTTATGCAGGAGTCAAAATAAATAGCTGAAATAAATAAGTAGCCTACACTTAAAAAAAATAAAAACAAATAAAAAAATTAAGAATTGTAGATAACCTAAAAATGTGCCTCGTGTGGTAACATTTAAAGTAATTGGTTTTATTAAAGTAAAATATATTTTTTATTATTATTTAATAGGCTATAACTAAATAACGGACTTCTTAGCATTCAGACACGAAAAGAACAAAGAAAGACATCAAAGCAAATAGACAAATCAGATATTAGCATGACAAACCCAGCGAAAGTAGTGAAGTTTCTTTCTAAACTATTTTCAGCCGTAAATGTGTGCAGCGGCTCAACACTTCCAGCATTACGGCACTGTTAAAACAAATATTGTGCTATTATTTTTATATCTATCTATCTATCTATCTATCTATCTATCTATCTATCTATCTATCTATCTATCTATCTATCTATCTATCTATCTATCTATCTATCTATCTATCTATCTATCTATCTATCTATCTATCTATCTATCTATCTATCTATCTATCTAATATACACTCTACTCTGTTCTTTTCGTGTCTGAATGCTGAGAAGTCCGTGAAATACTATGTTGTTGTCACTTATTAATGTTATTTATTATCTTAAAAGACACAATATGAACTTTTAGACACGTTGGATGAAATCAAGATTTCACATGTGGTACGTCTTAGCCTGTAACTTTACATAGGCTTAATTTACAAGTGATTTTCTTGTGGACTCGATCCTGATAATAATAATAATTGTATCACATTTTTCCAAATATAATAATTGCATTTAGTTTTTGAATGCACCTGAGTTTGACGGCGGGGCTGTCTGACGCAACCAGTGGTACGGGTTCCGGCGTTGAGAGTTCGGCGACAGTTGACCGACTGATGTGTTTATGGAAGATGGAAGAAGACCGGGTGCTTGAACAGATGAAAATTCTGGCGGACTGAAACCCATCTGACCGGTGCTTGAGGTTGATGGTCCAGTCCCCGGTCCGTAAGGTGTCCATTCCTCCCGTGGAGGAGGGTACGCGGGATTCCACGTTGCTGTTTGGCTGTGGTGAGAGTCGTTGTTAATGCCTGGAACGTGATGGTATCCTGTGAAGTCCGGATATTGTGGAGGCGCGGGTACAAAATTCTGAGGGTTCAGGTTTAGGCTTGGGTGTCTTACGGAATTGGGGAACATACTGGTGTCCTTATCCAAAAGATAACTTACATACATCTTCCCACCTGATGACTCCAGTGCATAATGTGCACACAAACAATTGCTCTTGGCTCCTTAGACCCAGGTTTCTCTTTAACCCGACGGTTCCTCTACCTAGCCAGATTCTCTGAACCCACGAGAATCGGTGCCTGCTCATGGTTCCAACGCTGACGTCACTTTTATGATCAAGATCACCCTCCCACGGCATCGAAAACGACCTTGGTAATATATTCCTCATCAAAAAAGGCCCTGGAAAGAATGATACAATTCTAAATATTAAGACTATAGGGCTATATTACATCTGTCATTTTAAAATATATGATAAGTTATAATTATAATTTAGTCCTGCATACACGCCAAGTCGACATCGATTTAAAACAAGAAACTGTAGCCTACCATTATCGTGCGAACAAGGCAAAGGTCCCACAAAATGACCACTGTCTTTTAATTTGTCAATTATGGGGGAGGTGATGGTTTCAAAGCAATTTCAGAGGATCTAGATGTATGTGGTCACACTTCACGACCAAGTGTGACTTCCTTGTGATTGAAATTGATTGTGGGATAGTTTTCAAGGAAAAGGATTTCCTTTTTGCATTAACTCGCAGACAACTCCGAGAAAGTCACTGGTAATCATTTAAAAGTTCGTCCATTTTTTTCAACAGACACCTGAATTCAGTATGCTGTAGTGAAATTCAGCAAAAATAATAATAATAATTTATGCTATAATTATTATTATTATTATTATTATTATTATTATTATGATAAGTATGATAGATATAATTGTAGGCTTTACACAATATGATTGCAATTCAAATTTAGAATACATTTTCGTTTCCATGTTGATTTAACATTTGAATTATGCCTGTGTCCAGGCTACACCGCGATACTTTTGTATCGCTCAATAAAATAAATAATAACAAAGCAAATAAATAAAAAAATAAAGTTGCTCCTCCACTGCAAAAACAGAATTCATTATGAAGTACTAGCCTTACGAACTCTATATTTAATGAGCTCTTAGTACTTTATTTATTTTGATTTTATTTATGCTAATTGTTAAACTTTTAAAAAGAAATCAGTAGTAATAGTACAATAGTATTTTTTTTTGAAAAATATGTTGTAAAGGCTGTACACTCACATGAGATGAATATTCTAGTAATTTCAGTCTTCCAGAACAAGCATGCTATATTTGACATATCCTAGATAAACACAGATGTTTTGTTGGAAAAATTACCAATAAATGTTGAAATTCTGTAATTAAGTTATTTGGCTCATGCTTTTTGTGAACGGGTGGCAATTAAGAAATGTAATGAAATTGTATTCATTTTATCAAATTTAAACAGTAGCCTAAATGCGCGTATATATGCGCATTTACTGTATATATATATATATATATATATATATATATATATATATATATATATATATATATATATATATATATATATTCTGTTCTTGTTTTACGGGGTTTTCTTTGACAAGGGTAATATCGTGTAGTCAGGAGGATTTCTTCAAGCTTAATAATATTTTTGACTTAAATAAAACAGTATTTTTTATTTTTTTTTTTAATCTATTCATCTGGTAACACAATGAAATATAAAACTGTCCTTTTTCTAAACTTACGCTTTTAAAATCGTTGTCGTGCATGTACTTTACAATACAGCAACCCATTTATCACAAACCAGCACTTAGATAGTTTGCGATGTATTATTTTAATAAAATAAATAATAAGTAGCCTATTTTAGTTAATAAATATTTAGAAATAATACTCTAATCGCGTATTTAGTAAGTATGATTGCACGCGATGTGTTCATAAGGGTCTAGGCTATTGCAAAAGATAAAAACAAATAAAAAATAAAACCTAAAAAAGTGCTTCATGTGGTATTCAAGTCAAAAATATTACCAGCATGACTAAATTAACCTTAAAATACACGAAGTAAAGTAGGGGTTCCGACAGATCAAGTAGCCTATCAATCCTTAAGATAACAAATTCATCCTTTGGTTGTAAACTTGCACACAGAACAGGATTGCAAAGACTGATTGAGCAATTTCATATAGTCCATAAGGTTTTAGGATCATCATAATTAACGGCGCTTGTTATTTTATAATGGAGCAACACCCGTTTCCCAAACCAGCACATAGATCGCTTGTTCACTCTATTAATCTATAATCTCACACTGGACTGTCAACATATTCTCCTCAATACTTCATATATATATATATATATATATATATATATATATATATATATATATATATATATATATATATATATATATATATATATATTTCATATACTCTTTACTTATTGTATTTTATATTGTGTATTCTATATTGTGTGTATTGTTTACTGTACATTGTATATAATTATTGTGTTCTGTAAGTATGTGTACATTTGATATGTAAATTGTGTTGTGCAAGTATGTTGTTTACTGTAATTGGTATATGTCTCGTCACTGTCATGACTGCTATGCTGCTCGGAACTGCACACAAGAATTTCACCTACTGTTGCACTTGTGTACATGGTAGTGTGACAATAAAGTGATTTGATTTGATTTGTTATAAAATAGAACTTAAGTGCTCATGGGAGCTGTCCTGCTTGAGGTGCTGAAACAAAAGCAAATATCTCGAGGTGTTTGACTCAACATGAAAATACATTTCTGAACAGATGCACACAGAACAGGATTAAATTGTCGATCATCAGTATACACCGATCAGCCCTGTGTATGGTCTTGCTAATAACAAGCATTAATTGAATATAACCATGGTTCACCGAGTTATTGCGGAGCGCAAAATAATGCGTGGAAGCTGCGCTTTAGAGACATTCGCCAATCAAAAGGAGATCTGCTCTTTACTCCCAAAAGTGATAACGGTAACATGCTACACAATATGTGCGGTACTACACAACGCGTACGGTGCTGGTGATAGCGCCCTTAAATGTCAAAGAGGAAGAGTAGACGAGGAGCTAATATACTGTACGGATAATTTTCATGCACGGCATAAAAGTTCGCACTCGTAAATCTACGAGCATTTTCAAGTACTAAGTTACGATGCTTTTGGGAAACGGGCCGCAAACGTAAGATGTATTCCGATCTACTTTGGCTTACGATGCTATTGGGAAACGAGGCCATGACCCGTCGAGGCATGGACTCCACAAGAACTCTGAATGTGTGTACTGTGGTAGGCTATCTGGCACCAAGACAGCAGATCTTTTAAGTCCTGTAATTTGCGAGGTGGGGCCTCCATGGATCGGACTTGTTGGTCCAGCACATCTGCTCAATCGGACTGAGAATTTGGAGGCCAAGTCAACACCTTGAACTCTCCATCATGTTCCTCATACCACTCCTGGTTAATTATTACTCTAACTAATTAATAATACGGAATAAACTGTTAAGTATTGTAGCTAATATTAATGTAGTAATGTTCTATTGACACGCTAACTTGTATTACCATAGGCCTATAGCCTACATAAATTAATGTTTTTTTTTTATTTATTTTTTTTTTAATATTTTTTATTTGTGTACTATTATGTGACTTTCTGTTTATAGTGAAATTGTTTTCCTATTTAGAAATATAAATTGAAATGTTTTGATATCACGAGAAAAAGGCACCACCTACAGCAGTAAAAGGCAAAATAAATAATAATAATAATAATAATAATAATAATAATAATAATAATAATATAAAAATAAAATAACTAATTATAATTACGGGATATAGTTGTCCAGCATCTGTGAAGAGCATCAAAAACTAGCACGGGTGCAATAACATGCAGTATTTTCACAAAATTTAATTGCACAAGTTCACATAAGCTCTGACACAGTCAGAGCTTATGCAAAGGTTTTAATGTTGGACACAGGTTTTAATGTTGTGGCTGATCACTGATACAGTTCTAGGCACTGTGCACTTGTAACCTTACTGACATTATGCAACATGCAATTTGTGTCAGGCATGTAAACAAACTAGGGTAGGCTACTGGGTAGGGTTGCACCAGCTGGGCGTAAGTTCTCACGTAAATTAGGACGTAAAGTTCACACTAAGGGCTTAGTTAACTACTAGTTAGTTTCAGAGTCAGTGCTTAATTCGGTTGCACCACCTGTTCTTAAGGCAGAATTAACTAGTAGGTCGTAAACTCTCTGTAACGTGATGCGTAGTCGCTCAGAATGACGTGTTTTTTGTAATCCAATCAGCAGCCTTCAAATTTGTAAACAGGAACCGCTCGCATCATTTCAAGCTGCTGCCTTGCGTGAACTGTCAAAATAAAGACGTACAATCTAAAAAGTTATATTAACATTTTACACATATAATTTAAAATATCTTTCATAGCCTACACATGGAGGACAAATAAATTTGTATGCTGTCGCCTATTACATTTTGCACTGACCCAGTGGCAAAATAACGTAACGCAACGCACACATGGAGGCTTGGAGAGAGCATGATTCATGTTGGATATCAGTCGATATCAAATCAGTTATCCACATTTTTCCCTCTCTTTTAAACAGCAAACGAACATATATGTCCACATCATCATTAATATCAAAAGGATGATGTCTTGTAAAATTCGTCGACGAATGTGCGGCTCATTATCTTCATTGTCAATGATAATCCCATCGATGTAGGCCTACTCTAATCTGGCTGACATCTCATTCCATCCGTTCGTTATTCACGGGCTAATGCTGCCGAAAATATTTCGTTTATACGTACATCCTTTTGTTTTTACAAAAAAATAAAAATTTCTGGCAGCTGTGGTTGCCACAATAATTATGTAAATAAATACAGTTAAAATGTAAACCACTTTACAGAACAACCTGTACATTTTACAGTTTAAAATGGTTGTAATTAGCATGCTGGCACTGTAAAAAAATAAATAAAATAAAATAAAAATTATAAACATACCTTCTGAATCTGTAAAAATCTGTTGTTTACGTTATAAGGTATTTGTTAATCACCGTAGTAACTTCAGAAGGGCACATGATGACATGATGACATGAAGTACATCAGAAGTGGCTCTTTTAGGAGTAATGACCAAATAACATATGGAGACCCCAGATAGCAATAAGTCGGCGGGCCGCTGGCGGTGCTCCGGCCGCAGTAGAAGCGGCAGAATGGCGATATCGCAAACACGTTTGACGGCGCACCGCCGGCGGCAGCCGCCTTCCTACCGCCTTCGTTCCGCGGCCGGCCCGCTGGCCATCCGCCGTTATATCGAAGACGGACCTTCCGCGGCAAACGCTTTTTTCGAGCGATCTGCCGCCGCTTATTGTGTATATATATATATATATATATATATATATATATATATATATATATATATATATATATATATATATATTTATAGCATGCAGTTTATCAAGAATAATGATTGATCAAACCAGACTAGAGCCCGAAGCCACTTGTTTTGAGAATAATGGCTGGCTGATGAAGTTATTGGCTGGCTAGCCGGCTCAGCCAAAACATAAATGGCTGCTGCAGCCGCCAAAGTTTTCATAGCTGCAAATGGCTGAAGCTGCCACTTCATGTCTACAGATGTCTATGTTATACTGATTTACTAGATCTCAATATTTCCATGCAATGCATGGCTTACACTATATTTCTACAAAATGCAATACAATGTAATAAAGAAAACACCATATTTTACTTTCACAACGTATGTACATATTAGCTATAGTGCTAGGCGCATTCAATAGCCACTGTAACGTTAGTGAATAATGTCCCTGATGCTGTGAATGCACACTTGTCAAACTTCACGGAGGAACGTTATGCATATATTTATGACATGTGCTGTTCAACTTTATAGTTAAGGCGAGACACTACGGGTCAATAGGGTAACATTTTTAACTAGCAGATATCACCATGAAACTTTCCCAGTTGATTACTTACATTAAGATGAGAAAAAAATGTAAAACAAGTTTTCTTTAATTTAATGATTAAATATGCAAATTAGGCAATATCTAATTAAATATGTGCTAATTTGCATATATTTTAAAAAACGAAATCTGAGTATTGGATAAAGCCAGGTTAAAAATATTTTTTTCATTGTGTTCACATATTAGATGGGAAAAAAATTACAGAGGGATTTATCGATATCTACTTTTGTTATCCTGTAAATCAGAATATAATGATTTTCGCCATGTTTTTTGGAATAAAATGTTATATATATCAGGCTAGGAATAATATATTTACAAATCCCTCTGTAAATGTCTTCATAATATTCATATAACTAGGTAGGCCTACTACTGAAGTGGAGATTTCGGACTTGGAGTAGCCTATGAGAGAAAGGTCATTTTGAGAAAACGGGCTTTAAAGATTTATCATCAGCCAATGAGATCGCGCATTCAGTCTTTTTACTTTCACGATTGGTTGCTGATAAAAAGGAAATGACCATATTTGGATCCAACAGTATTGTACAGAAGAGAGAGAGCTTCCTAACGGTGCATGTGATGAGAGGGTGAGTGACGGCAGAGATCGCGGAGAAGTAGGCTATGTTGATTAAGAACGCAAACTTTTGTTGAATTTATGAGAAATCTACAGACGCAAACAGACGAAGTGTAGTAAAATAAAGACCTAAATGTGTATTTCGGACTTTTTTTCACCACAAGTCTGAAAGAAGACATGTTAGTGAAGACAAATATCCAAAAATCTCAAAATTGACCAGTAAAAAAAAAACGATGTTTTTGCCTGCCGTGTCTCGCCTTAATATAAACACACACTGTTATCAGTATTATTTTGGACAAAGTTTTGCACATTTCACTTCAATGTACACTGAAGCATGCGTCGTGAATTAGCAATGTGGAAACGGTGGTTTGTTACTGCAGTAATATCACGTTCAGTGCTATAAATCTCTCCGTTCCAGAATATTTGGTTCATAACATCAATCTTTGAATTCAGGTGTTTGTGCAACCGTGCCCTGAAGATTTAACAAAAGTCTGGGTAGGCCTAAGTAAAAAAAAAAAAATAAGTAGGAATTAGGAAAGTATGTGAGAAGTGAGATCAAAATTACCTTGCTTGCTTCTTTCCGCCATTTCACCTCAGTGCGAGAAAAAAATGCATCGCTTCTTCTGTACGGAAAACGAGCAATTTTAATTGGTCAATTCACTGTGAGTCTGTGTATCGTAGCAACGAGCACAAGACTGTGCTGTTATGAATCCAGTGGGAAAATAGATCTCGTGTATTGTTTGTATGTCTCTATGTGATAGAATTATTATTTGATGCAAATAATTCTAGCCGGCTCAGCCAAACTTTATCAGATGGCGACTCAATTTGGCTTACGAAATTAATGGCTGGCGGCGGCTGAAATTCTAAATGGCGCAAATGGCGGCGCCTGGCGGCGGCTTCGGGGTATAAACCAGACAAATTTCCATTTGGCGTTTTAATTCCACATTTCAAAGTACAGTAACTGTCATTGAAACAAGATGTCAGATCACTGAAATATAAATAACAGAAAAATACAAACATTACACACACACACACACACACACACACACACACACACACACACTCTGGAGTAGAATATACCATTATAACTGCAATGCTGACCTGTGGCACAAGGATTTACAAGCTATATTTAACAATAGAATAACAGTTAAGCACTGTGATGGAATGAAAGTAGAATTTTTGGTACTAGTTAATGTGCAATATCAAGTATCAGAGGTACGAAATAGGATTTACAAACTATAATAGAATCGTTAAGCACTGACGGAATGAAATAAGCCAATACTAAAGTCACGGTAAGTAGAATATTTGATACCAGATAATGTGCAAATATCAAGTATTAGATGTATAATCTAGGATTTACAAGATATATTTAAAAATAGAATAGTTAAGCACTGTAACAATGAAATAAGCAAATTGTATATGAAATAATTGAGATCTTTGGTATCAAGGAATGTGCAGGATAACAGGTATAATATACATTTTGACATTCAACTTACACATGACAACAAGTGGGAACAAATATAATTAACAGCAGAAAATCTGGCTGTAGAGAACACAGCCAATCAGAATGTCTGGAGAGGTTGGGGACTGCGTGGCGTAGTGGGCTAAGAATCACCGGTTTTCCCCGACCTCCAGAATGAGGCAGTGCAAATTGGCATATCTTCAGTGATTCCTCGTGCGCCTGTATAAAAGGACAAACCATCCCATATTCATCCAAGGAGCTGCCCTCAAAGCAGGGTCACGAGAGAAAAAAAAAAATAAAAAGAGCAATTTCCACAGTGAACAGTGTGGATTGGGTGAGTGTAGTCTGATACTTTTAGCAGGCTTTTTTAGGGGTCTTGATGTTACTGACTGCAGGATAAAGAAAGGGTTCCAGTTGTCAGTGATGCTGGGGTGTCAGTAGTCAGCCTAGGTTTAAGGGGTCGGCTGTGGGTCCCTCTCAGCTGTGCGGCGCCTTTTTCCACCGTCATGTTCAGATGCTCCTTTCAGGTAACGCGTAACGTTAACCTGGATCACCTCATCAGTGGCATCCTGGGTTGCCGGGTTCTTCCGGATGGCTCCTGTAGAAAATAATGATCTGTCATTCCATTTGAATGGAATAAGGTCATACACATCTACTTAAATATAAAAAAAATATCCAACTTACTTTGAACAATGGTCTTCAGGAACATGTCTCTAAAACATGCTTTATCCCCTACACCAGTCCAGGTTGAATTGATGGAAAGGTGATTAGAGAAGATACTCTGAAGCATTCGCCACACGGTTGTCTTTAGGTCCCTCCCACATTTGATTGCCAAAAACTGAAGCTGAAAATACAAAAAAAAACATGTTACAAATTACATTTCTCTGAAGCTTCTCATAAATTTAAAATGTGAAAGGCTGTGGATTCAGACTGTAGAATATGCAGTGTACGATCTTAATTTTACTTTTTAGATTACCCTGTGGCATTATAAACGAAATGGCACACTTACAAATCGTTGCTGGAGCTCTTTATCCTGCCTCAAACTGCTGTCAAGCAACGCCAAATCTTCCTGGGTGTCTATAGGGGGGAGTAACAGATCCCCTGGCAGGGATAACTATCCAACAGACACATTGGCACTGAAATGTTGTAGCATAGCATTTTGTTGTCCATGCTACGCACAACATCGCCAAACTCCAAGACATCGCAGCATTAGGGTTTGATCTGCACCTACAGGGGTTCCCAGAATAAAAGAATAAAGTAGTCAGTCCTGGTCCTTCAACTACTAAACTATGACATTTATATCTAGGTCTACTACATGTACAGGTGGCCCCAGTGGGAATTAAACCAACAACCACAGGTGTTGTTTGCAAGTTGTACCTGATTGCCCAGTGCGAGCAAACGCCTTCAACATAGTAGTGGGAAGTTCGGATCATTTTACTGACTCGGATCTTTGAGTCTCGTTCAGCAAAATGAACAAATCTTTTTTCGAGTCATTTCGTTCATTTCAGCAGAATATAATTAAATGTCATGTTAAATAGCACAAAACATCAAGTAGTCTACTTACGAAAATGTTGATTCAATTTGAAATAAATAAATAAAAATAAACTATAGGGTAATGCAGCCAAAGCCAATTTATAAGAAACCGAAATGTTAATTTATTAATTGGGTCTTAAGTTTAAGCTATTGCAGTTAGTTCACCTCACCTCCTTTTTCTCCGCCTCTTGTGTCATCGGGTTCGAACTTCAAAACGTTAAAAATACTTAGTTGTCGATGTCGACTCGTCAGTGTCTGTGTGTGGGCCGTGTGGTGTGACACAGCAGCCAATGCACTCACTGACTGCATGCACATGCAGCATACCGGTCCGGATCCGGAAAGATAAATGATTAGTTCAAGTCTCGACTCGAGTCTCGGGTTTGAGTTCGGCGGGTCCGAGTCTTTCGTTCTTCCTTTCAGTCCCATAGAGACTATGCTGTCAGTACGGAAAGAAATGATTAGTTCGTCTCTTGGTTCGAGTCGTTCGTTCTTCAAGTCAGACTCACAAACCCATAGCACAGCACTAAGTGCTATGGGTTTGTGAGTCTGACTTGAAGAACGAACGACTCAAACCGAAGAGACGAACTAATCATTCTCTTCCGTACTGACAGCATAGTCTCTATGGGACTGACAGGAAGAACGAAAGACTCGGACCCGGCCGAACCCGAAGACTCGCGAAAGATGAACTAATCATTTATGACTTCATGTACCTTATGCGATGTTGCGCGCATGCGCGGTCAACACAAAATGAACGAATCACTCTCTGAGACAACTCGGTAGTCCCGAGTCATATTAAAGATTCGTTCAAAATGAACGAATCGTTCATGAACGACACATCACTACTTCAACATTGTCCCAACTTGCTTCACCTGCTCTTGAAGTGAGCCGCTGTCACCTGGGAAGTAACAATATATTGATTAGCTCACCTGAAGGACGGATAGATCAGGCAAATCTCCAGTCAGGCCTTTGTAGCGAGTATGCTCCTTTGAATAACACTTTCATGAGTGGGAAGTTGCATATCCACAGGTATTTTAATTCAAACATGCAACATATTGTAATAAATCTACAATATTCAGCCTTTACCTTACACCCTCGGTTGTTGCTCTACACTTTTATTATATTAAATACTTATTTATATAGCTTGCTCACTGTATAATCATGATAGCCTAATACTTATAACACAAGATTGCATCTTAAACGAATGACTGAGTTGAAAACTTGAATAAGAACGCATTTTACACAGAGGGAACCATACTAGGGAAACTTACCTGCCTACAATAACTGTTTTCATTTGATTTGAGTTACATTAAACATGAATAACCTTAGCCGAGTCCCCAGGAACATCGGGCTATTAAAGTAACAAGCCTGTAACTGCGGTCTTATCAATTCTAGCTTCACCATACACTCAAACTGTGAGGTTTATCTGCTTTCCTCGTGGACCTGTAGCACAATGCCCTGACAGTGACTTCACCTGTGCCCTGATCTTTATTAGAAACTTAGAGGAGAGCAAGTTAATATAATTTATATCACAATTATCACAAAAATTAACAAACAGTCTGCTTTAAAACTAAGAAAAAATAAGCTTCTATACTAACCTTACATGAAAAATGAACATGTGGCGAACTAGCTTAGCCAC
This sequence comes from Xyrauchen texanus, assembly GCF_025860055.1. NCBI lineage: Eukaryota > Metazoa > Chordata > Actinopteri > Cypriniformes > Catostomidae > Xyrauchen > Xyrauchen texanus. The sequence continues at coordinate 39,535,362 of NC_068309.1, forward strand.
TATCTGCCGGCACACCACATTAGATTAAAATACTTACCCTTGTAGTTGTGCAGATAACTCGATATGTAGAGTTTAAAGCCCTTGTCCCTCTTGCTTGTCGGAGCAGGGGACCAGGCATCAAAAATGCGATGAACATCGCTGACGCGTATTTTCGGAAGATTCTCAATAGTATCCAGCTGCAGACCCGCAGCACCACCAGTTTCAGAACCCCAGTTTCAGAACCCCAGTGCCAGAACCTGAAGTGAGGGGCGGAGCTTACGTTCTAAACCGAGTAGCGCCACCTAACGTTTTGGAGAGTAGGCTACACCACCAGTTTCAGAACCCCAGCGCCAGAACCTGAAGTGAGGGGCGGAGCTTACGTTCGAAACCGAGTAGTGCCACCTAACGTTTTGGAGAGTACTTTGCTTTTATTACAAACGAAACATCATACTTTATATGTATGTTATAATGATACATTAAGGTACAGTACAATAAGCATTTAAAAACATTGATCTTGTGTAATATAATTGTATATAGTTATCCGTTTCATTGTATTAGGAGAGTTTCTTCCTGATCATGATGGTGAAAAAAAATGCTTGAAACTTATGGGCATTTTATATAAAATATACTTTATTTGACAAGAACATGTGCAGCATGCATTTTTCTTTATGTAAAATAAAACATGTCAAAAAACTAAAAAAGAGAGAAAATTCAGCATAATTTTAAAAGAAACAATAAAAATATATACAACAAATGACCAATTCACCCCTAGGCCCATTTTATCATGACAATCCTGTATAAATTAAACTTAAAATGTATCAAATGAGGAATTCACTCTCAGGCCCATTTTGTCCTTACATTCTTGCTAAAATAACTCCATGTCATCCCTGAACACAAAATGAAATAGAAAGGGCTCTCTGGAAGCTTCTGACTGTTCCAGGAGATTGTTGCGGGCCTTTTCCTTGTGGTCTTCATTCATTCGAAATGTCTCTACAAGAGATGAAAGCACCACACAATAATCTCAACGTAAAAAAAACCCTCAACTATAAGGTAACATTAACTCACAAACAATGCATATAACAGAGGAACGTGGAACAAACACTTTAACACCTTCACAAGATGTCTTCAAAACGTCACCGCAAGGCTCATTTACAACACGCAAAAATGTATCGAAGAGATGGGGTCAAGATGGCGCCGTGTTAACTGCAACCTTATTACGCTCTAATCCTTTATTATGTGCTGTGCTTAAGGCTTGAACTTCTATGCTCATTTTTCTATATAACTTGTAGTGGAATCTTAACATATCCTTTTAAGTCTGTTTTTAACATTTATTGGGACCCTCCTTGCGTTTATTTTAGTTAGTTTATTTCTAAGCCTGTGTGAAGTAAATTAGCGCCGTTGATACAACCATGGAAGAAAACATGGATACAGCCTCTGTCGAGGCTTCTGCAAACAACGAAAATCTAAAGGCACATAACTACTCAAGACGTCTAGAAGATGCATTTGGGGGCTCTCCCGACACTCCTAGTAAGTCCCCTGCTTTGAAGAAACCTCGTTCTAATGCCTCTGACACGGTCTCTAATTCTGTGCTGCTAGCGGCAATCGAAAAGGTTAGCAAGCTACAAGAAGAGTCTTTGGTAAAACTGCATTCTGTTGAGGCGTCGGTGAAGGAAAACACTGCTTCAATCTGTAACCTCACCTGCTCGCTTGAATCTATCAACAAGCAGGTGGAGGACGTGACTGATAAGGTGCTTTCTCTGCAAACTAAAGTTGTGAAGTTGGAAAAGGAAAATAATGCTCTCAATGTGAAATGCAGCGGTTTGGACAGTTACAAGCGCAGATGGAACCTCCGTGTAGCCGGGATACCTGAGCACGAAGGGGAAAACGTCAAAATGGTCGTCATCGAGCTGTTCAGGAACCTCTCTCCACACTCCGCAGAGAAACTGCAGGACATGGTCGACATCGCGCATCGGCTTGGTCCCAAGTCTGGAAACACCATTCCGTGACGGATCATCGTTCAGTTTTTATCCCGCACTTGTCGAGATGCAATTTGGGCTGAAGCCAAACGTTCCGAACTTTTGAAACAGAAGAAAATTCGGATCTTGGAAGATCTTACGCAGGAAGACAAAGAGGCGAGAAACAAACTTTGGCCACTCGTTGAAAAGGCAAGAAGGGAAGGAAAGAAAGCTGGGTTTAATGGGCCCGTTGCCTTCATTAACGGGAAGAGAATTTCTGTTTACGATATTTAATATGCCCCTTATATTGTGAATTTTGCGAAATGGGGAGGCGTTTTTTTTTTTTTTTTTTTGGGTCCATGACAGGGTGTGTGTTGACCTTCCTAATTTTACTGGGAGTTCGAGCCTTATAAGCTCCGCATATCTTCTAAGAAGCATATTAGTTACTGTACTTGTTTTGACAGTCGTATTAGGCTACTCAAGAGTTCGAGTTCTGTATTTATGTTTAGTTCACATTTCTCATGTTTCTCTTTGAATGTTCGGGGGCTACGTGACTTAAACAAGCGAAAAGCTTTATTTTTGTTTTGTAAATCCATGAAAAGGGACATATATTTTTTGCAAGAGACACATTCTTGTGTAAACGATGAAAAATTCTGGCGTAATCAGTGGGGGAGTACTATTTCTTTCTGTCATAACTCTAGTTCATCAGGTGGGGTCGCTATATTGCTAAATAGTGGATTTCAAGGAAAGGTTATAGAAACGCTTTCTTCAGGGATTGGAAGGTGGATTATCTCAGTTGTTCACTTGGACAGCAATTTTTTTATAATGATTAACATATATGGGTTCAATAGTTCTGCAAACAACAAAACTCTACTTGACACTATAGTCATTTATATAAGTAATTTAAAACTTAAATATCCCTCTGCTTTTATTTTATTTGGTGGCGATTTCAACAAGGCACCAGATTTAGTTGCTGATAGATTCCCGCCTAGAAATGTGTCTAATAGCGTCAACCCCCTGATAGCTAATCTCTGTCAATGTCTGAACCTGATCGATGCACATAGATATTTAAACCCCGATACACACATGTATACTTGGTTTAAATTAGATTTTTCTCAGAAATCACGTATAGACCTGTGGCTGATGTCAGACTCTTTAATTTCATTTTTGGTATCAGCAGAAATTTCACCCTCACCTTTAACTGATCATGCAGTAATTGACATTACGTTATCGGATGATAAATCCAAGCGAAGAAGAAAAATGAACCCTGGGTACTGGAAGTTAAATTGCTCCTTTTTACTCTCTGAATCATATTGTCAGGAGATTGAGAAAATCGCAGAGAGTGTTAAATCTCAGGCTAATATCTCAGCTATTTCTAAATGGGAGCTATTTAAATACGAATGTAGGAAATTTTCGGTTAAATTTGGGAAAAACAGAATGTCTGTTCAAAATAAGGAAATTGCAAACTTAATTAGAAAAATAAATGAAATTTTACAGAATCCTAACCTGGGTGAGGATGATAAGGAATCTCTTTATACTTCACAAGCCTGTCTGGATGATCTCTTTCTAGAAAAGGCAAAGGGCGCATTTATTAGATCGAGATCAAAATGGCTTGAGTTTGGGGAAAAAAATTCTGCCTACTTTTTCAACCTAGAGAAGAAACGCGGCAGTAATAAAAAAATCTCTTCTCTGTATATTAATAATACGTTATCTAATGTTTCCTCTGTGATTTCTTCCCATGTTTTTAAATTTTATCAAAATTTGTATACCTCCTCTTTTGACCCCAGCGCTTCATCTTTGTTTTTTCATAAGATTCAATCTGTTATTCCTAAAATTAATGACCAAAACAGGAAAATTTGTGAGGATCCTTTTAATGTAGACGATCTTTATAATATAGTCAAAAGAATGCCAAATAATAAATCCCCGGGGCCAGATGGTTTACCTTTTGAATTTTTTAAAGTCTTTTGGGACTCTATTAAACATCTTCTTTACGATGCCCTTATTGAGTGTTCAATGAAAGGTGAATTGGCAGAATCTATGAAACAAGGTCTCATCTCTCTTATACCCAAACCTAATAAGGATAACAAATTTTTAGATAATTGGCGCCCGATCACCCTTTTGAACTCTGATTATAAGTTATTGGCTTCTATATATGCTGAAAAGCTTAAGCCTTGTTTGGAAGACATAATTTCTGACACTCAATCTGGTTTTCTAAAAGGTAGACATATTTCTAATAATATTAGATTAATTATAGATATTCTTGATTATTCTGAATTAATAAACGAAGAGGCTTTAATTTTGTTTATCGACTTCTACAAAGCATTCGATACAGCTGAGCATTCCTTTATTTTTGAAGCCCTTTCTAAGTTTGGTTTTGGTAGTTCCTTTATTAATATGATTCGTACTCTTTATAATGATATTAACAGTTGTGTCTCCTTAGCTTCCGGCACTTCTCCCCGATTTTCAGTGGGTCGAGGTATTCGCCAGGGATGCCCCATATCTCCTTTTCTATTTCTATTGGCTGCTGAGCTTCTTAGTTTGTATATAAAACACTCAAATATTGAGGGTATAAATATTGGAGAGAACACTTTAATAATTAGTCAGTTAGCTGACGATACTTGTCTCTTTCTTAAAAATGATTCACAAGTCTCTGGTGCTCTAAGCAGTTTTAATCTTTTCTCCAAAGCTTCTGGATTGGTGGTAAATCCTACGAAAAGTGAAATTTTGTATGTGCATGATTCAGATAAAGTTTCTGTTGATGGTATTAAAGTTAAACATCAGGTAAAATACCTTGGGGTCGATATTTGCAAATCAGGTTCAGAACGTCTTCATAACAATTTTCAACCAAGGATAGATAAAACCAAAAAAATACTATGTTGCTGGCTGCAGAGAGACTTGACAATTTATGGGAGAGTCCTGCTATCTAAGGCTGAGGGCATATCTCGCCTAGTTTACCCTGCTCTTTCCCTATATGTTGATAAAATAACGATTAAATCTATTGATTCTCTGCTATTCCGTTTTATTTGGAAAAATAAAACAGAATGTGTTCAAAGGAAATCTTTGATAAGAAGTTACAAGGAGGGTGGTCTTAACGCTTTAGATTTTCAAACTATTAACCAGACATTTAAAATTAATTGGATTAAGTATTGTATTTCTAACAATAGTTTACCCTGGTTTTGGATCCCTAATTTAATCTTTAAACACTGTGGTGACCTTAAATTCTTATTATCTTGTAATTTTAAGTGCAGCAGATTACCTATTAAACTCTCAAATATTCATAAACAAGCTCTTGAATCCTGGAAGATTGCTTTCAAACATAACTTCTCCCCACACACCTGTATTATTTGGAATAATGAAAATGTACTGTGTGGTAACAAATCTTTTTTTTTTCAAAGAATGGATGGATCAAAATATTCTTTTTGTTTCTGATTTGTTTAGTGCTCAAGGAGACCTTCTTTCTTTGTATGATTGTATGTCCCTGAAAAGTGTTGTGATTTCTGTAAGAGATTTTAATAAGGTGACTAGAAGTATTCCTGTAAGTGTAAGAACCTTGTTTAAAGCGCATTTAAGTTACAACCGTTTAAACAACTTTATTCCTATACTTGCATTCAATGGTGTTAATGTATTTGATAAAAAATGCAACAACTTCTTTATTAGGAATGCTCTTTCTTCAACTACAAGAACTCTTCCTAAAGCTCGTTCTAAATGGAGTATCTGTTATCCAAACTCTGATTTGAATTACTTATGGGCTTTTTCTCACAAACTTTTTATTCCTAATAAAATAAAAGAACTCCATTTCAAAATTGTTCATAGATATTACCCTTGTAATTTATTTTTGAGCAGGTTTTCTGAGAATGTATCTTCTTTATGCTCCTTTTGCAATATTGAAGAAGAATCTATTCTACATTTATTTGATCAATGCCCATTTTCTAAGTCTTTCTGGTCAGATGTTACCTTGTTAGTTTTTTATTGTTGCAACAAATTGGTACAAATTTCAGAATCTATAATTTTTTTATCAGATTTTCTTTCTAACGATGTTAATCTTAATTATACGGTATTTTTGCTTTGTCTTCTGGGCAAGTTTCATCTTCACAAAGCCAGAACCATTCATTGTAATCCTGATTTTAGAATTTTCTCATCTGATATAAAGTCCCTTTTTTCTTCCGTTAAGAATTTTTCAAAACCTTTAAGCTCTAAGGTTTTTAAAACGTATAATATCCTTGAGTCTGTTGTAAAGAACCTTTAATTTGTTATGTTAACAAATTGTAATATTGTATTGTTTGTATAACATATTGTTCTCTTACGAGAGGTTCTCTCGTATTGCGTAAGCTAGCTTACGCTACGGGAAAGATTAATCTTTTCTGAGATATTGAAGCCAAAAAATTATCCTTAATTTTTGTATCCATTGTCAACGCAGTGCGGCAGCTGCAGACCTTGAGCGGGCTAGCTAGCGAGCTCATAGGTTGCTCTGCGGCAACTGCTGCAGCCTATAAACGAGCTTGGGCGAACTCGCATCCAATGAGAGGCGTCCGCGCGCTCACTGCATCAAAGCCCGCCAAAATGGGCGTGACTAGAGTGCATATAAGCGTAGTTCGTAGGCTGGAACCCTGATTTTCATCTCTTCAGCGAAGCTCTCCGCATCGCTGACCTGGAAGCCGCGTCGCCGTTCGAGGGGCATCTAGCAAGTGTGGACAGCGCTAGAAGAAGCCGGCCGCCTCAGCCACCTTCAGCCATCCTGCGAAGCTACGCCATCCGACGACGTATCCTTTTATTCAGCAAGCTAGTTCTCACTGAACTATTCACAAAAGAGTACGAAGCGTCTTTTTCAAGATGCCTCGCTCCACTTGCGCCTCATGTCGCCCTTCTCAGCACAGGAGACCGCCACATCATCTGGCGCTCTCTGCCTGGGACTGGGGCACGCAGAGCTCGCCCTCACTGAGGGCGGATGCGATTTCTGCGAGGAGCTACCGATGTCGACCCTGCGGGCTCGACTCGGCGGTCAAAGCAGAAACCGCCACGCCGCCTTACCCTCAGCCACGCAGGAAGAAGCGCCGCCACAAAGGCTGCCGGAAACTGTGGTTGAAGCGACTGCCTCGCCGGAGCCTCTCCTCGAGCATCGCTCACCCTCCCCGCCTCGGACGCCGCAGTTGCCGCCGAGCGGCCGCGACTGCTGCCATCTCGGATGACGAGCGGAGGATAAGGGCCGCTGTTCCATCATGGCTTCGGACAGCGAGGAGTGGACAGGCTCCCAAGCCTCCTCCTCAGCCCAGGAATCCAGCAGGACCCGCGCCGAGTCGAAGGGGAGTTAACACGCCTCCTCACACAGGGCGTCGACCGCCTCGGGCTCGAGTGGTCACCGCCCCTGAGCAGGCACCCAACAGACTCGACGGCTGCTTTCTTCAAAGCCATCGCCGCTCTACACCCGCGCCCGGCCGCCCCTTCCTGCCGGAATTACATACGGAGCTTGCAAAGTCGTGGAACGCTCCTTTTTCAGCCAGGACCCGTTCACACGTCTCCACCTCTCGCGCCGGGTGGACGGCGCCACTGAGAGAGGCTACTCCTCCATCCCCCCGGTTGAGGACTCGGTAGCAGCACACCTTTGTCCGCCCTCCGCGAGATGCCGTTCCAAGCCTGTGCTCCCATCTAAGGCCTGCAGAGCGACTTCCGCCTATATTGGCCACGCCTATTCCGCCGCCGGCCAAGCCGCATCTGCTCTGCACTCAATGGCCGTTTTACAGATCCTACAAGCAGACCTTCTTCGGGAGTGGGATGAGAAAGGCAGGCACCCAGAGGCTGTTACTGATCTACGAAGCGCGACAGACCTCGTCCTTCGCGCTACCAAAGCTGCAGCCCAAGCTCTAGGGAAGTGCATGGCCTCGCTGACTGTGACCGAGAGACACTTATGGCTAACACTTGCCGACATGGGAGAAGCAGAGCGCTCCACGTTCCTCAACGCACCGCTCTCTCCAACCGGTCTCTTCGGCTCCGCGGTGAGTGGCATTGTTGACCGCTTCTCAGAAGTCCAGAAAGCCACCCAAGCCATGAACCTCTTCCTGCCGCGCGCGCTAGCTCCTCTGCAGGCCGCTCACGTGATCAGCCTCCTGCACGAGCCTCTTCACAGTGCCCAGTTCAACAATCTCAGACTTCTCAGCGCCGACAGGGCGGCCGCCTCGATCGCGCTCAGACAGCCGCCGCAGACCGCCGCCCGCGGGCCTCGATCTAAGGTAACGCTGAAACCCGAGCAGCCGAAGTCTTCCTAACTGTGTTGAACAAACGACGGCTCAGTCCCGCCGCGGCCGGACCACCGTCAAAGCTTTGCCCCCTGTCAGTCCCCTTCTCTCAGGCTACTACAGTGGTGAATTTAGCAGCCAACAAGCCGGTGACACTGCCCGCTTGCTCAGACTCAAACGCCGCTTTCACGGCGACCCAAATAAATCTTGTAAAGAGCAAACATGTCTTATGTGTAGAAAAAGTGCCCACAACCCAGTGTTCGCCCCTACACACAAGCATAACACATCCCGTGCCCCTATCAGAGCACGCTCTCATAAAGCGGTTACTGAACCGCCGAACGGCCAGAGTCAATGAAGGCGCTCACAAATGCGCGCGCGCTCCATTCTCTGGCCGCTCTGTCACACGACCAGCCCTATGTGTAGAAAATGTGCCCACAATCCAGTGTTCACTTCTGCACACAAGCACTGCATGTCTCGTGTCCCCACCAGAGCACGCTCACATAAAGCGGTTACTGAACCGCCGAGCGCAAGAGTCAATAAATGCGCCCACGAATACGTGCGCACGCCCATTCTCTGCCCGCTCTGTTACACGGCCAGCAAACATTCCTCTGTGTGTAAGTCCCGTGCCCATGACTATGCTTGCGCATCACGTAACAGATGTGACTCTTTCCCCATTCATTCCAATCGGAAGTCACTCACAAAACAGCCTGTTCATGCTGTCTGCGAGCAATCATGCATGAACACACTAAACGCGCTCACACATTTTGTTCAGCGCTCTGTGTGCGGCAATCAGAGCGAATTGGCCATTCACCCTCTAGCGTTACGCTTCAAAGTGTGGGAAGCTATTCCAGGGATATCCAAGTGGGTGTTAAGCACAATACAACAGGGCTATTTGCTACAGTTCGATCGCCGCCCCTCGCTTCAGAGCGCGGCTCGAAACCACTGTGAACACGGAAGCAGCGTGCTTGCTTCGTTCAGAAATAGCAAGCCTTCTGTGCAAAAGGGCCATAGAAAAGTGCCACCCTCTCTGAGCTGAGTCGGGGCTTTACAGCCGTTATTTTCTTGTTCCCAAGAAAGACGGCGGCCTCAGACCCATATTAGATCTCAGGGTTTTGAACAAGGTGCTTGCAAAAAGACCGCTCAAAATGCTTACAATCAGGAAACTCCTCGCGCATGTGCGCCAGGGGACTGGTTTATTTCTCTCGATCTGAAAGATGCATACTTTCAGATTCAGATAAATCCCCGTCACAGGCCATTCTTGAGATTCGCCTCGACGGCCAGGTTTATCAATACACCGTCCTTCCGTTCGGCCTGTCCTTAGCACCCCGTACTTTCACGAAGTGCATGGATGCGGCGCCGCACTCCCTGCGGAGTCAGGGTTTGCGAATTCTGAACTATTTGGACGACTGGCTGATTATGGCTCAGTCACATATGGAGCTTCTGTCTCACAGAGCAGTTCTCCTCAGCCATCTGAACAGTTTGGGTCTTGCAGTCAATTGGACCAAGAGCTCACTACAGCCCAGTCAGACCATTTCCTTCCTGGGAATAGAACTAGACTCCGTGGCAATGACGGCTCGCTTATCTACACAGCGCGCACGCCGTGTTCAGCGACTAGCCGCATCTTTTCAGATGAACAGCCTCACGCCTCTGAAGAAATTCCAGAGAGTGCTAGGTTACATGGCCTCAGCCGCAGCAGTACTTCAGCTGGGTTTACTGCACATGCGCCCGCTTCAGCATTGGCTAAACACCCGCGTCTCGCCGGGCTTGGGCCACAGGCCGCCAGCCCATCAAGGTGACTCAGACCTGCATATCAGCTCTGCAGCCCTGGACAGTGGCCGAATGGTATCAGCGGGGAGTGACAATGGGAGCTGTATCTCGCTGAAAAGTCATCTCGACAGACGCGTCCAACACGGGTTGGGGCGCGGTCTGCGAGGGCTCTCCGGTTTTCGGCCTATGGTCAGTTCAGGAAAAGCTCCTTCACATAAATTGTCTGGAAATGATAGCGGTCGAGCACGCCGCGTGCGCTTTCTCCCGGTCATTCAGGGTCACCACTTCCTGGTCCGTTCGGACAACAGATCTGTGGTATCCTACCTAAACCGTCAGGGCGGTGTCAGATCCAGGAACCTCTTCCATCTGACAAAACGCATACTGAGTTGGTCCCAGTGCCACCTGGCGCCGCTGAGGGCGACGCACGTGCCAGGCCACCTGAACGACGGCCCGGACAGACTGTCCAGAGACAATATTCCCCCAGGGAATGGTCCCTGCACGCTCAAACAGTCCAGACGTTATGGCACCTATTCGGCAGAGCAGAGATAGACCTCTTTGCGTCCAAAGAGAACTCTCACTGCCCAATATTTTTCTCGAAAGCGAGGACGCGCTGGCCCAGGACTGGCCCAGACGCCCGCTTACGCCTTCCCTCCCGTCTCGCTATTGCCACAGGTAATGCAGAGGATCAGGGAAACGCGTCACTCGGTGCTCCTCATAGCCCCGCGTTGGGAGAATCAGACATGGTTCCTGGAGCTTACGCAGCTGTCACTGACAGCGCCGTGGCCCATCCCAGTGAGAGCAGATCTCCTCTCTCAAGCTCGCGGCACAATCTGGCATCCCCACCCAGAGCGCTGGGCGCTGCATGCGTGGGTGATTAACGACTACCCGTCGCTCTGCCAGAAGGAGTAGTAAACACCATCATACACGCTAGAGCCCCTTCCACGAGAAGACTCTATGCGTCAAAATGGTCTGTGTTCTCAAAATGGTGCACCGACAGAGACCTGGACCCGCGGACATGTGGGGTGTCGTCGCTGCTCGTATTTCTACAAGAGCTGCTGGATAAGGGCAGATCCCCATCCACGCTCAAAGTGTATGTGGCGGCCGTTGCGGCGTTCGCTGAACCCCTGCACGGCCAGTCATGGGGTAAAAACGAGCTGGTCATCCGCTTCCTAAGGGGAGCTAGAAGGATGAACCCCCTGTGCCCCCCATCGGTTCCTATCAGGGATCTTTCTATAGTTCTCGAAACTATGAAAGCCCCCCCTTTCGAACCACTTCAATCCGTGGATTTGAAATACCTTTCACTCAAAACCGTTTTTCTGACTGCCCTGTCATCAGTCAAACGTGTGGGAGACCTTCACGCGCTGTCTGTCAGCGCTGCGTGTCTTGAGTTTGAACCAAGTGACTCCAAGGTCATTTTAAAGCCTAGACACGGCTATGTTCCCAAGGTGATCGGTACTCCTTTCAGAGCACAGGTCATTTCCCTATCGGCGCTGCCAGCACCGGATAGCGAATGCGACGCCAATCTCCTTTGCCCGGTCAGAGCACTGAGATTGTATACTGCACGCTCCGCTGCTTTCAGGCGCTCCGAGCAGCTTTTCGTTTCGTTCGGAGGGCGCACCAAAGGTCTCGCCGTCTCGAAACAGACACTATCTAGATGGATAGTGGACGCTATTGCTGCTGCATACGCGTCAAAAGACCTGCCATGCCCGTTGGGCATTAGGGCTCACTCCACTAGAGGCATGGCATCCTCGTGGGCATGGTCCAGCGGAATTTCCATTCACGACATATGTGTGGCGACTTTTCGCTTCAGTCAATGAAAACCAGGGTTCCAGCCTACGAACTACGCTTATATGCACTCTAGTCACGCCCATTTTGGCGGGCTTTGATGCAGTGAGCGCGCGGACGCCTCTCATTGGATGCGAGTTCGCCCAAGCTCGTCTATAGGCTGCAGCAGTTGCCGCAGAGCAACCTATGAGCTCGCTAGCTAGCCCGCTCAAGGTCTGCAGCTGCCGCACTGCGTTGACAATGGATACAAAAATTAAGGATAATTTTTTGGCTTCAATATCTCAGAAAAGATTAATCTTTCCCGTAGCGTAAGCTAGCTTACGCAATACTCGTTCCCTCATCTAGAGAGAACCGAGGTTACGTTAGGTAACCGATACGCTTTCTATTTTGTTGTCTGTATCCCCTCTTTTATTGTTATTGTAATTATTATTATTTTTATTTTTTATTTATTTTTTTTCCTTGTCTTTTCTGCTCTCTGTTATTGTAGAATTTCTTTAATTTGCAATAAAAAAATAAATAAATAAATAAATATATCAGAACCATCCGTAGAATTTTTTTTTTAATACAGTAAAGTATGACAACATATTCAAGCTTCATTAAGATGATAAAGTTATGCACAAATTAAATATTTAGCAGATAAACGCTGAACTTAATATATGCGATAATTTTTCTCAACATGATGTCAAAAACGTTAGACAACGTTACACAACTCACCATGCTCTCCGCCATGCTTGTCTCATTGTCAATAACTCCGCCCCTCACTTCAGGTTCTGGCGCTGGGGTTCTGAAACTGGTGGTGCTGCGGGTCTGCAGCTGGATATGTCTCAAGATTCTGGAGACATCGAGCAAAAACAGACATTTTGGGCGACGCGCAAGTAAACCGGAAACAGATATGGCGACAGCATTTATAATGCGTTTAGATTTGTTTTATTGCCTTTACAGGGATTTTAACACTTTCTTAAACAGTTGTACAGGTCATAATTGCAAAACCTGTAAAAGGTAAAATAACAAAAAAAATCGAGGTTGGAAAAAATGTAGACATAAACGAAATTTCTGCGCAACTGTGAAACCAGAGGATAATTTCGCTTTTTCATTGAGTTTATCCTTCACATCAAAACAGGGATTTTCATGTGTATGATAGATATCACCATGGTTGCAAATTAATAAAAAAAATTTAATTATACCCGAGATTTTGGCCATGTTGCAGATGTCTTTCACTGCTGATAGTCAGGCATTCGTGAAAAGTCTAACTTCATCAATTTATTCTGCTAAATTGTTCATACCATGAATTAAATATCTATTTTAAAACCTAATCAGAATCATAAAGATATTTATTGCCAAGTAAGTTTTACAAAAGGAATTCTTTTTGGTTTATTGGTGCATGTCTCAAATGCGCAGCAATCAAAGAAATGTAAACAATTTTCACCTGTGCATAAAATAATTCAATATATTTTACATATATTACTGTATAATTGCTTCAGAGTTTCAAAGTAATTGAAATGTCATTTCCTAAACCTTACCTTATCATGGAATCAAGAGTCAAGACTCTGTTATAAACCCTAATGGCTTTGGAGCAAAAAATAATAATAGCCAACATGGCTGGTCGATTTTAAGAGTAGAAATCCTTGTATTTCAAAGCGGCTTATCTCGCAAGAAATGGGAGTGACGAATTCGGCGGCAAACGTTTCATCCCCGCCAGTGGAACGCACCTATAGCCGACAGCTAAGGGACGGCGGCAAAAAGAAGCTGCGCGGATATGTTTTGTTATCTGGGACAGTGCTCAGTATCACTCACACAAACATTAAACACCATCATGGTAACACATGTGAGATTTAAATAATGCCATAAACATAAACTAAATTACATCAAATAACACAGAACACCCCAGTGTACACGACTGATATTAAAAATATGATGAAACATAACTATTCCCATAAAATATAATGAAATGTAATGGGTCACTCTGTGAATTGTGGGAACGCCGATTAATGTTTTTTACTGTAATTTTAACTATAATTAACTGTAAAAAAGTACATGTACTCTCTTGTTCTTTTTACAATAATTACACAGAAAATCTTACTTTTTACATTTAAATAATTACATTTTGACATAATTTTATTGCAAAAACTACTGTATTGACTTTTAAAATATATTAAAACATTTTACTGTATATTTTACAGTTAATATTTGTTAATCGATTAACATTTTATTTCTGTAGCATTTTTACAGTATTTTACTGTGTAGGGTTACATCCTACGTAAATGTAATGGTGCAACGCACCACTACGCTCAAATATTTAGTAGTGCGTTAATTGTACCCATTTACGCAACAACTAGGGTAAGCTTGAATTTGTGCACAGCTGGTGCAACCGGCCCCTGTAGCCGATTTGTACAGACATTGGAGGAAGAAATAAGAGGATGATGAGGTGGATGAAGAGTGAGAGACAGAGAGAGAGGGAGAGAGAGACTTTTTATGTCTCTTTATTTAAAAAAATTAATAAATAATTTACATCTTTAATTTAAATGCTTTCAAGAAAATACAATATACACAAAAACACACACACACACACACACACACACATATATATATACATAATTTTTCTTTATCATTATGACCCTTCTTTTAAACATTAATCTTCAAAAAAAAAAGACATCAGAGTTGATTTCAAAAATACATTGCTTCCCATATATTTATAAAGGTTTCCAGATCTTCCACTAGACGATAAAAAGCAAATTCCACGTTTAACCTTTTATTAAACCCTTAAAAATTAACACAACATCAGTTGACCCCTCACCATTATTATTATTTTTTTTATGTGATAGCCAAATTTCCATTTTGTCTTGTCCAAACAAATAATGAATTAAAACATGAACCTCTTTTCTACTCCAATTAGATTTGGGCCTGTAAATAAAAAACACAGGTGAAAACACTTCCCCAAAAACCTGACACCAGACCTCTAATTGAAAAAAGGCTGAAATCTCACACATTGAACAAATAAATGAAAAACGGTTTCTGACAAAATGGACACCCTTCCCCTACCTTTGAGTCTGTTTGTACCATGCACAGTCCTCCACTGAAGGTCTCCGGCCCTTTTTCTCAATGGGAGGCTTGTACAAGGTCCTCCAGCTACCCCTAGGGGATGTATCTGATCCGAAAAACTCCTGCCATTTAGATTCCTTAACCCCTACCAAAGAATGAAGATGTGAAACCTTAACATATTGTATACAGAGCTTTTTTTCCCGGTATCACTAAATTAATGCAGTTGATAAGTTATAAAAGTAGCCTAAGCAAAGCCCCCTCTAGTTCTTGAAATGTGAGAAATGAGAGAGAGAGAGACATGAACAAATATACTGTCAGAGATAGAAAACAGAGACAGACCACACATTGGCAATTGAAACAGGAAGACACAAAAAATCATGGCAACCAAAAGAAAACAGAATATGTGGTCACTGTTGGACAGGTAAGGTCCAGACAGAAATGCACTTCCTTCTAAAATGTGAAACATTCAGAGAAATAATGAATGTTTACCTAAACAAGTTTGTCTCTGAAACTTCAGAATTTAAAGACCTAAATGACCTCTCAAAATTGAAAATACTCCTAGGAGGAGACAGGGCACATCTTGCTGCCCAATATGTATCAGCATGCCACAACCTGAGGGACAGTGAAAGATTCTAGACAAATACACACAATGTGATGTGGTCAAATAAATAATAATAATAATAATTTATATATTGCTGTTATTTATATATTACTAATATTATATACCGTCCAAATTATTGGACAAAATGTATTTTGCTTTTATTCTATTTTATTTATTCTATATGATGCTTTGGCAACATTGTTTTTGAAACTTTCATGCCAATAAAGCCCATTGAATTGAATTGAATTGAGTGAGAGAGAGAGAGAGAGAGAGAGACGAATCACTTTAGTTTTAAACAGAAGGGTCACATTACTCACATGTTTTCTTAAGAAATCTCTTTACTAAATCCACAATGTTATATTGCCATTATAATTATGTTGTTCAAAGAAGGCTAATTTATGTGTCATGTAAGGGTCAATATCACCATAGAGTGCCTTTCAACCCTCACAATACTCACACATTTTGATTTTAATTTACCATTCGCTTTATGTCATGTCATAATAGTAGACACTCAAATACTATAATAAATATATTATCTGAGCTCCCACAAATTTTTTTTTTTTAATTATGGGCCATTTTTTAGAGCATAAAGCATAGATATGTCCACCCTGTCGTGGACAAATAAATTACTGTTAAATATGTTTTCATTGCATTATTAAGATACAAATGATACTTTCTGAAAGGTATGATGTCCCTTTCCTAATCAGGGTTATTTGTTTGCTTTCAAATTATAAATACATAAAAGATTTTATGTAAACCATGTGTTTTTAAAGAAACTCATACAATTCGCACATGTATTTTTTCTTATTTGGAGAAATATTTGATTATTTGGATGCAGTTTTTTGTTTGCATGGTATTGCCCCCACACCTAGCACAATGGATTATATAGGTATGATTAAATTATTATTTTAAATATTATTATTATTATTTAAAAATACCAAGATGACAGGGTGGACGAGCACACGACGGAGTGGACACATAAAGCAGAACACAAAAAGCATGACAAAATATGACAATTAAACATTTATTCAACTTAAAAAAATAAATATATAATTACATTCTCAATCACATTGATATAACCGAGAATTTAGAATGGCCTCTCTGGTTGAGATGAAACAGGCAGGGAGTTCAAAAACCTGCCCGTCTTTTCAGCAAAATGTAAACATAAGGAAAATTATAATAACAAAACATGAAAAAGCAAGTACATTAAATGTAACAATTAGTTTGTTATTTGTGGCCAAGAAATATTGTAGTAAATAAATTCTGTCAATTTGTAACATTTACAACATGTGGAACAACTTGCCCCAAACTGATATTTAGAAAAAAAATATACATTTGTGTTCAGAACACGATTCGATCTTTCAGTTGACCCTTGCCTAAATGTATTCCAGTGTGGTTCTGTTGGGTTTTACATTAACTAAAAACCTAATGTAAACACCACATAACAGGAAAACACACTTCTGAAAAGAAATCTGGATACACATTAACAAACAATAACACGAGCAATAAGTCATTTTAAAGAACAGATTCCTGTTCATCTAAACTCCGCTCATCTAAACTGCTCTTCGATATACCTCCATGAAGCCTTGTCTATCTGTACAGAGCGTTTATTGAGACCCTGTGGCTCTGTAATCAGACAGAGAATCTGTTGGTCTGCATACCAGGTAATATCTTCTCTGGGACTAGGCCAGAAGAATTTATTTATCCCATTCCGGTGCATGCACTTAACCATAATGTTGTGCTCCTCCACTTTAATGATAATGCCAGGATAGGCTTCATCTTCATAATTCACCACACACCAATTCTGCATAACACAACATAATTCCAATGTGTTTCGCCTCAATGAATTGTGGACGCCATCTGGTTTCAGTTGTGCCATCAAATGCAGGGGCATGGTTATGTTCTTTACTTACAGTTGCCTCCATTAACTGGTAACAGGGACAATCCAGCATACCTGCCTCTCTCTTGTAAAGACATGTGATGTCCCGGTATTTCAGTTTGCCTGGTGAAACACTTAGCACCTGATGCACCCTCATTGTTCCTTTTATTGGAGCAATGGCAGGTATCTGATGTGTGATGAGAAGAGAGATGGTATGAACTTGAGAATTCAATGACATAATACTTTTAACAATAATGTTGTATGTATGATGTATACCATCTAAGCTGTTCTACAACCAATACTTTGAATCCTGGCTCTGTTCATTTTATCCACTATTCATTTTGTATGTATACGTACTCTGAATTTTCTTTCAGCAGATACGTATGAATAAGTACATGTATATATACGTTGGTAATTGTAAAAAAGTAAGGTATACATTTAGGTTATTTTCTTACCTCTGGCTTTGATTCAACATATTAACAACAAATGAATGTTATGTCCACCCTGTCATGTGTATGTCCACCCTATCGAGTCTAAGTGGCCGACAGGGTGGACATTTTGGAACAACGACAGGGTGGACATTTTGAGCTTCAATTAGCATATTAGCTTACAGCAAACTGTGACTAGGTAAATAGTTAGTCTGGTTGTTGAAGAGAATTTGGTATATTAAAATGTACATATTTGGAAATTATTGTATTTGAATCACTTCCAGTATATTTTATGCCGACAGGGTGGACATGTTAAGCTTTGGCAAAACAAGTAAGCAAACTCATATGAAGAAAATTTGTTAGTTGTAAAATCAGCAGCTACTCACCTCAGCAGTTGAATTTCCCGCCACTGAAGAGATACAAAAATCTGTTGTCCTGATGTCACTAATGGGAGTGGCCTATTCTTAAAGGGGCAGATTCCACAATACGACAGGGTGGACAACCATTTAAGGGACATGGACCAACTCTTCTTTTTTATTAAATAAAAATATTGTTTTTATTATAAACTGATCAATACACTCAATTTGAGTAATATCTTATTAAACAAAATATTAATAGGAAAAAATAAATAAAAAATAAATATGATTTTGACTATTTTACTCTCATTCAAATTTGATAAGCAGTGCCTGGGACATAGCAAAATAACATACATACTCTTATACAAAACTATAGAAAATCTTGAAAATGTATCTAAAGAGCCAAATAATGCTACTGTTATGAATACAAAACTTAGCCTTATATAACACACCCTTTCATAGTCATTTGTATGTTAAGTTAAAATGGAAAATTAGTTATTTATGTTCAGGACACCAAAAGGCACCCTACAGTGATATTGACCCGTAAATGTAAAAGTCTCTTTACACCTAATTGCGCAGACTGCGGATTGCAGAGATTTATTTAAATGCGAGATTTTTATTGTATTTTATTTAATTACTCTTTCTTTTATTCACTGAAATAGTGTACAATGGCTTTTCAATTATCAAAATATATGAATAATAATTTATTAGATAAATTGTGAAAGATGTGCGAAAGATATGGGGCTAAATGAAATGTAGCTATTTTCTTGTCACAAAGTGTATCAAGATTGAAAAAAAAATATCTAATCATTTTAATATAATATTGATGAAGCAACTTCATTTGTGTGAAAATAAATAACGGATGGCCGTTCAGAGTTTATATTAAATTAATAATAATAAAAAATAAAAATAAAATCTGGCGATGGAGTCTTTTACCCCTCAAGGGGATTAAAGTGATATTGTGTAAATCTAGGACAATAGGGCAAAATGTGTCAAATTAAGCATCAAGAAGCTTTTTTGAGAAACAAATTAAGACTTAATAATACTTATTTAAAATAAAAAAAACAATTCAGAATTTTTGACTGTTAACTGTTCATTTTAATAATTTGGCATTTCATAACATCTCAAGTATATTTTAAACAAATTAATCTCCATTGTAACTGGGTCAGTCAATGTGAGCCCACTATGAAAATATTCCATAACAAAACTGGATTTGCCCTTTAAACAGGGGGGCTTTTTTCACCTCAAATACTATTCTTTTACAGTCAGTTATTGGAAAGTTATTAAAAAAAATAATACTTTGATTTAAATCACCATGAACAAAACTGAAAACGATTAGTATTTTGTCTAAAATTAAATGTGATATTTTCAGGGATTCTCTGAAAATACTAGGTCATATTACCTCAGTATTAAACTTAAGACATTGCACGCAATGATCTCATTATCCTCGTTTCCCAAAAGCATCGTGCCAAAATAGATCGTAGAAACGATCATACGAATCATCTTAGAACAATTACATTTATGCATTTGGCAGATGCTTTTAGCCAAAGCGACTTACAGTGCAATTATTACAGGGACAATCCCCCCGGAACAACCTGGAGTTAAGTGCCTTGCTCAAGGGCACAATGGTGGTGGCTGTTGGGTTAGAACCTGTGACCTTCTGATTAACAGCCCTGTGCTTTAGCCACTACGCCACCACCACTCCATTATGTAGAATGTAGGGCTGTTTCCTAAAATGGTCGTAGTTCTATGAGTAGACTCTGGAGTGATCATAAGGGCATCATAAGGAGACTTATACAGACACCTGTAGGACTATTGAGAAATTACACTTCATACAATTTAATTCAGTTAATTTTGGGATTCTTACACTTTTTGCAGTATACAATGTGACCATGATAATTTAATTAAAAATTTTGTTTATTTATATTTAATAGAATAAATTATATAGGTCTACTTATATCAATTAGGCATACATAGGCTTTTTACAATTTAATATCTAATTTAAAATGAAGACATAGAATAGATAAATGAAATAAAATAACACAATAAAAATAAATAATTAATGTATGATAAAATAATTAGGCATACATCAATAAATTATTACACAGATTTGTGTGCAGGACCACGTAGTTGGTATAAAGTTGCCGCAGATTTTATTACAAATTAAATTGATAGACAATTTTCCCTTGAAATATAACATTGCCTATCTTGGCTTGTCTTCCTCTCCTGCAACCACCCGCACCGCATCATTTTTTTGCTACATTAATGTTGTTGTATAATTTTGGCAGCAAATCTCCGCTTGATCAGTGAATATACATGTACACTGTGTAAGTGCTGCCATGTTCCATCGTCCTAGTGTGCACTTGTAATAGGCCTACTGCCAACACAGTAAACCTAATACATGTAACGGGATTATGAATTTAAAATACCAAATATTAGGGATACCAATACCGAGCTCATGTACTTGTACTCGTACTCATAAAAATACTCCGATACCAAAGACTGATACCTCTCGTGACGTAATTGACAACTTTCAGTGCACAGAAACACCGGTGGCAGCAGTAGAGAAAATGTCTGTCTCAGCAGTGTGGAAATATTTCAAAATTAATGATGACAACCCACGCATGGCAGACTGCAACTTTGTTCTTCAAAAGTATCAAGAGGAGGAACAAAAACTAGCTCATATAATACGAGTAATATGATAAAACATCTTGAATTGAAACACAAAAATTAGCACAGAGAATTTGCTGCTAGCGGTAGCACTCGGCATCAAACACTGAAGCAAACCATAGCGAGACGAGAGAAAATGCCAAGAGATAACCCAAGAGCTATATAAATAACAGAGATGCTTACCCAATTCATAATTCTTGATGATCAACCACTGTTAGTTATTGAACAACTGTCTTTTAGAATTTTCATCTTCAAAAACCTACTGTACATATGCTGTGAGGAACATCCTTAGCTTATATAGCTTAATTCTTATGAACACTACTCCTACGGTTATAGTGTTGCTCACTTGCTCACCATGATTAAACAGTACACTGTTGTATTTAATTTTTCTAAACTCTTGGTTGTGATTACATTATTACACAGTGTTATGTTATAAACATTTGTTCTGTGATATTTGCGCAATACCCACGCCGCCGCACTTGGGGCTGTCCGGACCCCTACGGTTGTGCAGTGTACTCACAAAAACGCGAGAGGTCTCAGACATGAGCTTGAGATGTCCACTCAAGGGCATAAGAGCCCGGAGTAGCATAAACATATAAACCATTAAATTTTTATGAATGTGTGCGGAGAGGACCAGCCTGCCGCATCACACACTTGTCCAGACATGAGCTTGAGATGTCGACTCAAGGGCATAAGAGCCCGGAGTGGCAAAACATCCAAACTATAAAAATCTAATGAAAGTGTGCGGAGAGGACAACCTGCCGCATCACAAACTTGCTGCAGAGGGAGACCTCTAGCCAAGGTTTTAGAGGAGGAGAGCCCTCTGGTAGAGTGCACCCTAAAACCTACTGGCAACTTGACCGCGCGCCTCGTAGGCCCGGGCAATAATGAGGATGCCTCTTTGAAAGATTCATGAAACATGAAAGATTCCACAATTCGGGGCAGGGATGAAATATTGCCCTGTGCCTGAGATAGAAGATCCTTCCTGTTCGGAATCGCCCAAGGCGAGCCGTCGAGGGAAGAGATTAGCTCCGAGAACCAAGCCCTGTTCAGCCAGCGCGGTGCCATCAGTAAGAGGCAAAAACCCACGGGTAGTTCAAGCTTTAAGATCTAAGCCAGGCGCCACCCCTCACCCTCCATGGGAAACGGGAAGTATTTAGTGTAATAACCTAACTCTCTCTCTGGAAGGGGAACACATACCATGGCCCCTTTTACCAGGAGATTGAGGTTTTTTTTTTTTTACATAAATTGAAATCCGGTTCACGGTAGTGAGAACACGCCGTTGAAACACGGAAAAGCGGCGAGTGAATTAAATCCTGACACCCTTATAAGACCCACAGAAAAGAATATATCCGGCAGAAGTTTCCACGCTGCCAGGATCTCTGAGATGGGTATTATATTTTAACACTTCCTGTTGAGGGGTTGTCGAGTGTTTCGTGTCCTGAATAAAATGCAGGAACAGCGAAAACATCCAATTTTGACGGAAGCCTCTGCAACCCGAAACACCAAGAGGTGGGCTTCGAGGGGGTACCGGGAGGGGTGAAGTGAAGCATGCGCCCCATCCCGAGGGGAGCTACCCCCTAATCTAGGCGCAAGACCGTCAGGGTTTTCTCTTACTAGAATTTATAGTCCTGAGGTCTTGCTTCGGGGGCTGGCGAGGGCGGCGAGACTGTCCCCAATCCCTGGGAGGAGGAGCACGACTCGCCACGCTTTGCTTTTGAGCATCCCTTCAGTCAGGACCGAGGCGGGTCTGAGGCTTGCTCGTCAAGCGCAGAACCCACACTCATGTCGTCCAGGAGGTCAGCCTGGTACGCCTGTAAAACAGCATAGTGTGCAGAGCAGCACCAGCCTGACCTGCTGCTTGATAAGCCCTTCCCACTAAAGTGGAGGTTGTCCTACAAGGCTTTGAGGGAGAGAGGGCTTTAAGTGATGATGCCGAGCCCGGCGAGAGATAGCCCACAAGCGTCTCTTCGACCGGCGGCATCACTGAATACCCCCGTGCCTCAGCACCCACGATAGTCGAATATAATGACGTCGAGGGTATGTGAACATGGGAAGAAAATATATATATTATTATTTTTTATAATAATAAGAGCGAAAAAGCTCTTCATGGAGGTTATCAAAGAAGGGAAGGGACCCATGAGGCGTTCCCTTTCTTAGACTGGAAGATAAAATCTATCCCCTAATTTGGAGCGTTTGGGGGTCTCTTTTTCGCGTGGCCAGTCCAATCTGGCAACCACACGAGTAACAACATCGAGCAATTCCTCCGTGGATTTTTTATCGCGGACGGAAAGCTCGGAGGCGGGAAGAGAATCGCGATCCACCTCGATCTGAAGAAGCGTCGGAACGCGCTTCGATATCATGTGAAGGACCAGCTGAGTTTGGGGAGAGAGTGAGAGAAAGGGATCAACCCGTCTCTTGCTCCTCAGCCAAACCCATGCAAGAGCCCCACGAACAATCTTTTTTTTTTTTTCGTCAGTGCTGACTCCCGGAAGCAAGCGAGGCGAGCACGACGCACTCTGCCTGTTAAAGGGGTCATGACATGGGTTTTTTTATTGTATTATTATGTTCCCTTAGGTGCAATTATAGTATTAATATATTTTTTTTTTTAAGAAAAACTTTTAAAATCTAGTGATTTATGACCTTTTCCCACCCTGTTTCTCATCCTCTGATTCAAACAGTCTGTTTTGGGGGCGTTTTCCATTTAAGACTTCAGTGTTAACGCCCACTGTTATGATTGGCTAACGTCAGTGCCTATGTATCAATTATTGACGCCTCCAGCCAGAACAATATGCAAGTAAACTAAGTAAAAACACTGTGATTATTCATAATGAATGAAATTGCGCTTTAAAAAGTAGTTTAAAGTTTAAAATAGATTACTTACAGTTTGCGTCGTCGTTGTTCCCAGAATAGTCGGCACGGACTTATCTTTGAGCAACAGTTTTCTGGCAAAGCCAGCATCATATTGAGATTTGTTCTCAAAACAGTCATCCTTAAAATGTACAGAACAAACGCTTAAGTTAACACTGCCGTGACTGGGACGTCCACAAAAATAAACTGCATCCATTTTTCCCTGACGTCTGGATCTTTCGGCAGCTTATTCAGAGGTTTTGTTTGACCACAGCCAGGAACAGCACATCTGTGTGGCATCGTAATTTTCCTGTGCACAAGTAGTCTCTGTCAGAGCTCGCTGTCCATCGACTGAACACTTGTGAGGCGACGGCGATACTGAAATGAGCGTAGTTGTCTTGCGCTTAAAGCGTAGTTATCTTGTGCTGGAGGCGGTCATATGCAAATGCTGGTACGTCACTTCTAACCATCACGTCACTTCTAACCATGAATCCAGAACGAGCTGTATTTTGAGCTTGATTAAATAAATGATTCGTTTAGAATGGGGAGGACGTCTTAAAATATTAAACTTGCAGGACGTTTTAATGATACAAAGACCTCTTATATACCAAAAGATCAAGGCAAATTTGGTTTCTCATGTCATGACCCCTTTAAAGCAAATCGCAGTGCTCGCACCCGCCCTGCTGCAACGCGAGAGCAGCGTGCTCTTACCCCCAAACAAACAGAGCAAAAATCTGAAATTAATTCATTTGTTTGTACCACTGCTAAGACCCTTTGGTCTAAAGCTGCTAAATTTAATCCATCCAATAAAATTATTCCCAAACCCATATATTTCCAAAATCTTTAAAGATAATCCCATTCTACCATATTAAATGTCTTTTCGGCATCAAGTGAGATGGCAGCGACCCGAGTCTGATCCTTCGCCACTGACCACACGATATTGATGTTATCAACTAATGTTATCAGAAGAGCTGTAGCCCCAAATAAACCCCACCTGATCTATATGTAGAAGAGATGTCATATCTTAATCGATTGGCCAGAATTTTTGACAAAACTTTTACTTGATCGCTATTTGGACATTATTTTGATATTAAGTTGTGCCTGTTAACCACCATTTTTCAATCACCTACCAATCGTTTGTTGGATTACTGGAGTCCATGCTTTGTCTGCTACTACCAACCTACTTACCTGCTCGCTGCCTGCCTTGCTCTGCTTACCAACCAATTTACTTACCTGCTGGAATTCCGTGTCATCCACCGCAAAAAGGTACAATTTAAGTTTCTCTGTGTTGGATAGCTTGCCAAAGAAGTTAAGCAATACGTCCCAGCTAAGAGTGGTCCGCCATCACAGCCAGGTAAAGAACTTTGCAATCGTTTACGCTGCTTCACAATCTAATTGTTTGGAACCTATGGAAGCATTTGTTTGACTGTTATTGAAGTGAAAAAGATACTTTGGAGTGGACAAAGTTTTGGATCTTTTGAGAATTTACCTTTTCAAGTTCACTATTAGAGTGCATTTTTGTTTGTTACTGGATTTGCTACTGGAGCGGACCATGATTTTGTTCATACACATATAAGCTTAAATGAAGCCAGATGAGAATGAACTGAGTTGAAGATAACTGTGCTGTTTAATTTAAAAAAAAAAAATTATATATATATATATATATAATTTTTTTTTTTTCTTTTGTTCTCAAAAAATCTAAAATATGGCTGATGGCAAAATTAATGAGCTTTGCGCAACGCGCAGAGGAAAACTTGGCATGTGTACACGTAAAATGAACCAATTAAAGGAATTATTAAAAAGTGGAGATATTGAAGCCGTTGACACAGGCATTGAACAGCTCCATGTGGCATTGGACGAATTTAAAGATGTGCATCAATCTGTGCAAGTGCTGCATGAGGAAGAGGAAAAGAAAAGTGACAATGATGATTGGTATCAACCAAAGATGCAAACTTTTAAAATGTTTTTGAATGAGGTAGAAATGTGGAAGAGTGCTCAAAGCTATGAACCCCAAACTGTGGTGTCTCCTCTGGACAGTATATCCATTGTGGCAGCACGTGCCAGTAAAGTAGAATCTTCACGTTCTGGTGGCAGTGTTTCCTCAAAATCTTCGTCAGTGTCTTCTGCACGTTTAATAGCTGAAGCTGAAAAGGCAGCTCTATTGCAACGTGCTGAAGGACTGAAGAAAAAACAAGCCTTGGAAATGGAAAGAATTAAAGTGCAAAATACAATGGAAAGAGTTGAAACTGAAACAGAGTTGGCTGCAGCTAGTGCAAAAGTGCAAGTGTTACAAAGCATTGATGCTGAATCTATGAACTCTAGACTTAAATCGACAGAAGTTTCAGAATTGCCAGGAGATGGTATGAATGCATATTTTGAGAGCAAATATGACAGAATCAAGGAGCATGTTTATCCAGAACCCTCACCAGTGGAATACATCAGAATCTCTGCTCTACCCAAAACACCATTGCAAAAGGTTTTAACACAGGATACAAGACCGCGGAGGTCACAAAGGCCTGTTCAGACCTTACAATTGAATCCGACCAGTCAAGCAGCTGCAGGTACTTCCTTTCCACATGCGCTTTTAAGCTCAGATACCAGCAACCTGGGTGCTGTTGCTGATCTTATTGCGCAGCAACAGAAAATGACTTTACTTCCAACTAAGCACATACCCATGTTTAACGGTGAACCTCTGAACTTCAGACCATTTATGCAGGCATTCGAACACTGTGTTGAGAAAAACACCAGCAATAGCCAAGACAGACTGTATTACCTTGAACAATACACCTGTGGCCAACCTAAGGAGCTGGTCAGAAGTTGTCTTCATGTGGATGCAGATAGAGGGTATGCAGAGGCAAAACGGCTATTGGAACTTCATTTTGGAGATGAATTTAAAATTACTAATGCTTATATGGATAAAGCCTTAAATTGGAATAATATCCCATCAGACAATGGAGAAGCTCTGTACAGTTATGCTCTTTTCCTCCGTGGATGCTGTAATGTAATGCATACCTTAAGGTACATGGATGAGCCGAACCTTCCATTAAACCTGAGGCTTCTAATCTCCAAGGTGCCGTACAAAGTGAAAGAAAAATGGAGATCACATGCTTTTGACATCAGGGAACGAACAGGAGCAAGAGCAGAGTTTGCCGATCTTGTCCTCTTTCTGGAAAGGCAGGCCAGGATTTTACAAGACCCAGTTTTTGGTAACCTACAAGATGGCTCCTCAAACAGAAGGTCACCAAAAATAGCTGCTAACAGTAGCAAGCCAACAAGTTCCATGCGAAAGAACAGAGGGAGCAGTTTCGCCACAACAGTAGCAGTTGCGCCAAAGAACAACACAGAGAGCACAATGCAAGTATCCAATGTGCCCAAAAACAGTTCATCAAAACTCTGTCCTGCCTGTAATGGTGAGCATGAGATTGTGTCATGTCAAGAGCTGATGAAGAAGTCTCACAACGCACGAGTTGAGCTGCTAAAGACTAAAGGTGTCTGCTTTGGTTGTCTTGCTAAATGACACATGAGTTTGACCTGCAAAAATAGACAAACCTGTTCAATTTGTTCAAAATTACATCCCACTATCTTGCATATACCTCAAAATGTAATGAAAGAGCAGAGTAATGCAGGTCATTCAGACAAAAAGGCAGTGAGCAGCGGATTGGTTTCACTGAAAGCAGAGGCACTTGATTGTAGTGATAAACATTGTACACTTGCAATAATACCAGTTCAAGTCAAACTGAATAATTCAAATCATGTAATTCAGACATACGCTTTCCTTGACCCAGGGAGTTCTGCAACATTTTGCACAGAACAACTTAGGAGGAACTTGAATGCTAATGGGAAACATCAACAAATACTTCTGCGCACTATGGGGCAAAAGAAATCTGTTAGCAGCCTGGTAGTCAAGGGCCTGGAAGTGTGCAGCCTGGAAGGAAAGGAGTTCACTCAGCAGGAAATTCCAGTCAACAGAGAACATATCCCCAGACGAGAAGATATTCGAAAATGGCCTTATCTTCAAGATGTTGATATTCCCAACATTAATGCTGGGATTGACCTTCTGATTGGGATTAATGCACCCAAATTGATGGAACCTTGGAGAATTATCAATAGCCAGTGTAATGGACATTTGCTGTTAAAACACTGCTAGGTTGGGTGGTGAATGGACTTCTCCATACTGAGAATGCATGCATCAACAAGCAAGGTCAGAAATATGTTCATGCACATCGGATTTCTGTTGATAGCCTGAGTGAACTTTCGATTCAGCAATACAACCATGAATTCCTAGAAAAGATTTTTGAGGAAAAGAAACAAATGTCTGTGGAAGACCACAAATTCATTCAGATAATGGACAGCTCTGTTGAAATAGTGGCTGGACATTATCAATTGCCTTTGCCATTCAAGAAGGATAATCCTATGATGCCAAACAACCGTCACATGGCAGAGCAACGAGCATTGTCTTTAAAAAGAAAGTTTCAAAGGAATAGTGACTTTCATATTGAGTATAGGGCATTTATGAATACGGTCCTGTCATGCGGACATGCTGAACTTGTACCCCAAGACCAGTTGATGCAGGAAAATGGAAAAGTGTGGTATATTCCACACCATGGTGTGTTTCACCCAAAGAAGGGGAGCTTGCGTGTGGTATTTGACTGCTCTGCAGCTTATCAGGGTGCCTCACTGAACAATGAACTCATTCAAGGTCCCAAACTTACAAACAGCTTAATTGGGATCTTAGTCCGTTTTCGTCTTGACAACATCGCTATCATGGCTGATGTGGAGAAAATGTACTATCAAGTAAAGGTCCCATCTCATCACGTGAACTTCTTGCGCTTCCTTTGGTGGCCAAATGGGGACGTTAGTCAGCCACTGAAAGAATACAGGATGATCGTACATCTTTTTGGCGCAACATCATCAGCTAGCTGTGCAAGTTACGCTTTAAAGAGGACAGCTGAGGATAACAAGGGGTGCTTCTCAGCTGATGCAACTAGCACAGTTAAGAACAACTTCTATGTGGATGATTTGTTGAAAGCAGTGGACACAGAGGGCCATGCCATTAGACTTTGTAAAGAGCTGAAATTACTCTGTGCAACTGGAGGCTTTAAGTTAACCAAATGGATTAGTAACAACAGAGCTGCCTTGGTCTCCATTCCAGAGCCTGAGAGGGCCAAGGACATAAAGAACCTCGACCTTGACATAGAAGATTTGCCAGTTGAAAGAGCGCTCGGGGTGCTATGGGATGTCAAGGAAGACACTTTCACATTCCAGGTGACCATAAAGGAGCGTCCATGCACCAAACGTGGGATTCTGTCCATGGTCAGTTCTATATATGACCCACTTGGATTCCTTGCACCTCTCACCTTTCCGGCAAAACACATCTTGCAAGAGTTATGCAAGCAGAACATTGGATGGGATGAAGAATTGCCAGAGGTACACGCTCAAGCCTGGAAGCAATGGTGGCAAGATCTTCTAAGAGTAAAAGAGTTCAAGGTCAACCGATGTCTTGTACCAAACAACTTTGGAGATGTCAAAACAGCGCAGATGCACCACTTCTGTGATGCGAGTGATCTTGGGTATGGAACAGTTACCTATGACTAGCAGCAACAAGGTCCACGTCACCTTTATAATGGGAAAGGCCCGAGTTGCTCCCTTAAAACTGATGACCACACCACGAATGGAGCTCACTGCTCCAGTTTTGGCCGTACGAATGGACAAGATGCTATTTGAGGAGTTGCATATGAAATTGGAAAAGTCTCTGTTTTGGACAGATAGCATGACTGTTCTAAGGTACATCCGGAATGAAAGCAGAAGATTCCTAACCTTTGTGGCAAACCGTGTTAATGTCATCAGAAGTGCGACAGATGTCTCCCAATGGAAGTATATAGGCACAAAACTCAATCCCGCTGATTACGCCTCCCGGGGACTGCATGTCAACACATTCTTGAAAAGAACAACATGGATATATGGCCCAGACTTTCTGAAGGAGCCATCTCATTGCTGGCCAGAGCTTCCATCTGAACCCATTCTCCCTCAAGATGACCCTGAATTAAGAAAAGGAGTTGTCACTGTCAATGTTGCTGTGAAGGAAAGCTGTGACGCCACTTCTTACCTCATGAATTATTTCTCAACTTGGATGAAGTTCAAGAAAGCTGTGGCATGGTTCCTGAGGTTCAAGTCTGTTATGTTGAAATTACTTAAGAATAGCAAGAAAGATCTGAACAGACATATCATGACCACAAGAAAAGGAAAACATGAAAAGACAGGTCCATATGTTCTATCAATCAGTGATCTAGAGGATGCTGAAGTCACAATCTTAAAGTTTTGCCAAAGGGAGGGATTCCCACAAGAAATAGCCTGTTTGCAGAAAGGCATGCAAAATGTAAACAGAAACAGCTCCATCTACAGGTTAGATCCTCTTCTGGTCAATGGCATCTTAAGGGTTGGTGGGCGTCTGAGTAAAATGGCAATGCCCACTGAGCAGAAACACCCTGCTCTTCTCCCTAAGGACCATCACGTTTCCAAACTCTTACTACAGCACATCCATCAAGAAGTTGGACACAGTGGAAGAAATTTCATGCTCTCCAAACTCAGACAAAGATATTGGATTCCTTGTGCCAACACTCTGGCCAGAAAGGTAGTTTATGAATGCACCAGGTGCAGAAGAGTCAAGTTGAGTGCAGGGGAACAGAAAATGGCAGACTTGCCAGTTGACAGGTTGACCCCTGACCTTCCACCCTTCACGCATGTAGGGGTTGATTATTTTGGGCCATTAGAGGTAAAACGAGGCCGTAGCATTGTAAAACGGTACGGCGTGATCTTCACATGTCTTACCAGTCGTGCTATACACTTGGAGGTTGCACATTCACTTGATACTGACTCTTGCATTCATGCATTCAGACGTTTCATTGCCAGAAGAGGACCAGTGTCAGAGTTGCAGTCAGATAATGGAACAAACTTTGTTGCAACTGAAAAGGAACTAAAAGAGTCATTGAAATCTTGGAACATGCAACAAATTGAAAAAAGTCTGCTCCAAAAGGGGGTAAAATGGACATTTAACCCTCCCCATGGTGCCCATTATGGAGGGATATGGGAGAGGTTGATTCGCATGGTCAAAACGACGTTACGGTCAGTCACCAGCCAGCAGTATCTGGATGATGAAGGCCTTCAGACAGTAATGTGTGAGGTTGAGGCCATTCTCAATAGCCGTCCACTCACGACTGTTTCTGATAACCCAAATGACTTGGAGCCATTAACGCCTAATCATATACTGCAACTTAAGGTGCAGCCCATTCTACCTCCAGGTTTGTTCGTGAAAGAAGACCTTTACACCAGGCATCGTTGGAGACAGGTCCAGTACATTGCCGACCTATTTTGGAAACGCTGGGTCCGAGAGTACCTCCCTCTTCTGCAAATACGGCAAAAATGGTCTCGTGTCAGATGCAACTTCTGTCCAGGAGACGTCGTGCTAGTAGCCGATAGCACGGCGCCAAGAGGATCATGGATGCTGGCTAGAATCACTGAAGCCTTCCCTGACTCCAAAGGATTGGTCCGCAGCATACGGCTTCAAACTAAAACAAGCCAGATTGAAAGACCTATCAGTAAGATCTGCTTGCTAGTAGAAGGCCAACACTCTAAAGCTGAGTGAGATTTGAATGAACTTGCGCACGTGCACACACTGTCATACAGATGCATACACTGAATCTTTGCACTCATTTATTCTTGTGAATAATGCATAGTGAGTTTAAGGAAATAATATATAGCTCCTTGGAAAATTACATTTAGTTAGTTAAGAGGCCAGCTATGTAGGAGCTATTTTGGGTTTAGTTTAATCTAAATTGTTGTGCTATTGGAGCACTGTTATGTTTTGTTAGGTGTAGGATCCTTTATTTTGTAGGGACCTTTATTTTGACAGTTGGTGAGAATGTTTGAATATAAAGATGGCCGCCTCTCACCTTTTCAAAATCAAGGAAAAAAGAACAAGGAAGCTGTTAGAACGTATTAAGCATACAGTTCTTTACATCGCTATTGGATCGCTATTGGATCGCTATTGAATCGCTATTTGGACATTATTTTGATATTAAGTTGTGCCACCATTTTTCAATCACCTACCAATCGTTTGTTGGATTACTGGAGTCCATGCTTTGTCTGCTACTACCAACCTACTTACCTGCTCGCTGCCTGCCTTGCTCTGCTTACCAACCAATTTACTTATCTGCTGGAATTCCGTCTCATCCACCGCAAAAAGGTACAATTTAAGTTTCTCTGTGTTGGATAGCTTGTCAAAGAAGTTAAGCAATACGTCCCAGCTAAGAGTGGTCTGCCATCACAAGAATCAATGTTAGTTGTAATCCATTAAATGAACAATCGTCAAATTCAATAGAATATTAATTATTATAAAAGATAATCATTAATTATTAAAATTATTGGAACATTGATTAGACTTAACACTAGCTTATTGATCCTTCAAATTCAACAATCATCAAAGATAATTGTCAATTATCAAAAGCAATAGAATATTAATTAGGATTAATGTCAACAGGGCACCACCCTTGAATCAGTGACTAATAACCGGACAGTATAAAAGTCTCAATATTAGATTGTTCTCTTTATCTTCTGTCTGTAGATAAAGGAAAACAACAAAGGTTTGAATTCGAGCACTGGCATTCAATTAATAATTCATACAATGCAGTCAATACACTTCTGACTTACAACTACAAACTAAACAGTGACGTGATTAGATATGGTAACCAAAATAAGCCTATAACACATGAGGTGTGTGTGTGTGTGTGTGTGTGTGTGTGTGTGTGTGTGTGTGTGTGTGTGTGTGTGTGTGTGTGTGAGCGTGTATTTATCACTTTGTGGGGACCAAATGTCCCCATAAGGATAGTAAAACCCGAAATTTTTGACCTTGTGGGGACATTTTGTCGGTCCCCATGAGGAAAACAGCTTATAAATCATACTAAATTATGTTTTTTGAAAATGTAAAAATGCAGAATGTTTTCTGTGAGGGTTAGGTTTAGGGGTAGGGTTAGGTTTAGGGGATAGAATATAAAGTTTGTACAGTATAAAAACCATTATGTCTATGGAAAGTCCCCATAAAACATGGAAACACAAATGTGTGTGTGTGTGTGTGTGTGAGAGAGAGAGGGAGGGAGGGAGGGAGGGTGTGTGTAAGCAGTGACGCGCACAAAATGGCGGACATGATGGAGACTTCGTCATATGAGATTTCGGGCCAGAGAGTTTGGCCGCGAATGTGGCTGGAGAGAAGCCGGTTAATGGTGTCTGTCCGTGTACAGTGTGTCTCCGCTTGTACGATAACTTGGGGACAAAGCTGAGCTTTATCACAAAGTTATCTACTAGCCAAATGTTTGTGAGGGGTCGCGCACGTGGTTAGTACGAGAGAGAGAGAGAGAGAGAAATTGGTGTCGCCGAAGCCGGTTTCATGATCGTGGGAGAGAAGGCAACTGTTTAACACTCAGAGACACGGTGAACGGCTCGCGGTGAACACGTAACCCCGCGGCCTTTGGTCCTTTAATGGATAAACACAGTGTGCCGGTCTCATCCGCAATGGCATAAATACACAGCAGTCCAACATGGTTGGATTACAACACAGCAAACTCTATTTTGTGGTAACAGTTTTTTACATCAATAGCTTGAGTATTTTTAGCAACAATGAGCGGACTCGGTGGTCCGTAAACTGTACAAACAATAAACTTGATCCACAAGAATAACACACCTAAATACTACATCTCTGCCTAGACGTTAACCTCTTACTTGGATTGCGTGAGGACGCATGTAGAACGTGTGTTCATCCGTCGTTTGACTCCGACTCGGTTCCTCGAGGCTTGGGTGATGATGAGATGCTGGTTCCTCGCTCTGTCGGCGGGGGGTAAGGCTGCTGATTTTTGGCAGGCTAGCAGAGAAATCAGCGACATCAACTTGATTGAAGAGGGAAGGGGATTCTTCTTTCTTCACTTCTGCAGGCAAATGGATGAAAATTGCTCGGCGGATTGCTCGTCGGTCTCCTTCGGATCCGTTACAGTGTTCGGTGGAACACAGAGTAATCTCAACTCGTCCAGCTGAGAGATTGTATGGCCGCAGTTTCAAGTTGCACGTTACTTCCTTGTGCAACGAGGCAACACCTGAGAGCAGCGATGAACTGCGTCTACGCACGGCGAGCAAAGTCACTGGAAGCGAGGTACAGAATGATTTTCGAGGTATTTCAACTCCTGATGACATCATAGTTGAGGTGTGTTCTGTTGAGTGCCTCATCCAATAGGAGTTGAGAGTTCGATCCTTTGGAATTTCACACAGTTGTAAAGTGAGCAAGGCTTCTTGGGATTTGTAGTTGGTTTTGTACTCCCTTTGTTTGATTTTGGCATGGTTTTTATCAGTAAGATTTATGACTTCATAAGATTTATGGCCTCAGTCAGGATTTACGACTGTGTTAGGCCTGCCTTTGTCTTGTATCTGAATATATGAGGCCCAACATAATAATCATAATAAAAATTAGTAGTTGATTATCAAAATAATCATTAGTTGCAGCTCTACATTCAATGTGGGACTGCATTACATACTTCAACATCTAGACAGACCAGGGACGGATGCAAGGATACTATTTTGGACTAAATTAACCCAGCTCTCTGTTCCTGCTTCTGTCAGGGGATCACCAGCTTTCTGACATACACACAGCAGCTAGTGAGAATGGGGAACACCGCACATGTACAATCAAATCTGGTGCCCCCCAGGGATGTGTGCTCTCCCCACTACTCTTCTCCCTGTACACAAATGTCTACCCCACCAAGGGGTCCTCTGTCAAGCTCCTAACGTTAGCAGATGGCACTACAATCATCGGCCTCATCCAAGATGATGATGAGTCAGCATAGAGAAGGGAATTGAACAGCTGGCCATCTGTTGCAGTCAAAATAACCTCCAGGCTTAACACACTCAAAACAGTTTAGATGATACTGGACTTTAGAACACCCCAACATTAACCCCGCTCACCATTCTGAACAGCACTGTGGCAGCAGTGGAGTCATTCAGGTTCCTAGGCAATACCATCTCACAGGACCTGAAGTGGGAGAGCCACATAGACTCAATTTTGAAAAAGACCTGGTGCAGTTGATACAGTTCTACTCAGCAGTCATTGAGTCTGTCCTCTGCACTTCTATAACTGTCTGGTTTGGTTTAGCTACCAAGTCAGACATCAGAAGACTTCAAAGGATAGTTTGGACTGCTGAGAGGAATATTGGTACTCCCCTACCCATCTCTATAGTTCCACGTTTTTGACTACTGATGGAGATATTAGGAACTTTGTGGAACAGTTAGAACTCCCTAAATTGTTGAATGAGCAAAAAATTATCTTGATTCTGAAATAAACTTGGAGGAGATTGAGGTAATTAAGCCCTTACCTACAGGCAAGGCTCAGATTGTTTTGCCGCTGAATTTTTTAGATCTTATACTACAGAACTGGCTCCACTTTTGCTAGAAGTTTTCATATCAAATGTCTTCAACGAAGAGACTGCACGCAACGTCGATATTATTGTATGGCTCTACACATGTTGTCCCCTCGGCAAAGATGCCTCAAACAACTTTTCCCTCGACATATCAAATGTTGTTTATCTTTCAACAAAGACACTGCACAGCAATGCCGGCCTAAAGCAAAGATTCTGCTCAACCAGGGGCTCTCAACGGAGTGCCCAAAATCACACTCGATGACAAAGAGGAAATGCACAGGGATGAAATCAAACTCAAACTCAAACTAAAAAACAACTAAAAAAATACTGCTTTCCCATCGCAAAGGTTTCACACAACCACGCCAGAGGTATTGCAAATTTCACGTCAAATTCTGACGCTTGCTTCTCTTAATTCCTCCTCCACAATGAACGCCCAACACAAGACCTGGTTCGTACCAAACTGGATCATCTCTTTTGGGGGTAGTATACTACTTTCTCTATTTTTGGGGGTAGGCTCCTCGCCCCTGCCTCCTATCTCCGGCAAGACATGACGGTTCCGGGTACAACTACCTCAGACTGCCGGACGGGGCCTACGCCAAAGAGAGAGACATCACCTCCCGTTTTACATCTATCAAATAAATGGCATCTCAAACTTCACTCAAGCCTGCGTGTCTTCCCGATAGAAATGGAAGTGGAGCGTAGTTCTAGCGGGAAGACCAGCAGGTGCACATCATCACATCATTAGCCGGGTAACTCATAGCCAATCGCACGTAAGCCAATGCTTTATAAGTCTGCTCACAATCTATCACATTGCTGTTTCGGCGTACTAACACTGCAACCTCCACCTCCCCACCACCACCAGTTGAGCCCTGTCCCTGCAGGGGGGTAGGCTCCTCGCCCCTGCCTCCTATCTCCAGCAGGACATGACGGTTCTGGGTACAACTACCTCAGACTGCCGGACGAGAGAGAGAGACATCACCTCCCGTTTTACATCTATAAAATAAATGGCATCTCAAACTTCACTCAAGCCTGCGTGTCTTCCCGATAGAACCTCTTGTACTCGCACCACAGAAAACAGTCTCAGCCACTATGGTTCACTCACTCTTATACCAAAAGAAAATAATTTAGTCGTCTCTCACCAGAGATATTTGGGTTGCCACGGGTTCATTTTCATTTGATTCCAGTGGAGTTTCTCCTGGCCCTGATGCGGTCGGTCCCTCTCTCTGAAGCTTACGAGGTAGAGCTGGAACTTCTCAGTCCAGGTGGCCAAACGCCGTCCGCTCTCAGGTCCAGAAGGCACTTCCAAGGTATCCCACTATTCTGACACCAAATTGTTGTGGCAAAAATTATTAACCAACCATTATCACTGCGTAAGAGACAATCTGAATCAAACAGTCTTTTCAAAGAATTTACTCTTGCAAGAAGGACCCAGTCAATACACAGGAATTTACACTATGACATGAGTGAGACATTGTCGGGAAGGGCTGAGCTCTTTTTATACCTCTTTTCCCCAAGGTCTCCAACAGAATCAGATCTTCCCCCTCTACATTCCTTAGATACAGGGACTAGGCTACTAGCCCTGATTTACTACTAACTAGCCCAAACATACCCCCCTGTACTAAATTACCTCTGACCTGAAGAGGGCAGAGGACCCCACTCAGCCTTTCTCGAGGTGTCTCGGTTCTGCTTTTCAGTTGTAAATACTGTCTCGGTTCAGACATAAGCACATACATAAATGTTCTATCCTCATCTCCCTCTACGAATGAGAAGACCATTTACATTTACATTTACATTTATTCATTTGGCAGACGCTTTTATCCAAAACGACTTACAAAAGAGGAAGAACATCAGCGAATCATCTTAGGGAGACAGTGGTACAAAAAGTGCCATACTACAAAGTTTCACCATCATCAGAATAGTATACAAAACAGAATTAAGTGCAACAAGAAATGTAAATAATAATTTTTTTTTTTTTTTTAGTGACCGGTTAAGTGCTTTTGGAAAAGATGTGTTTTTAGCCGTTTTTTGAAGATAGAGAGTGAGTTAGCTTCCCGGATTGAGTTGGGAAGGTCATTCCACCACTGTGGTATGATGAAACTGAAAGTCCGGGAAAGTGTTTTGGTGCCTCTTTGTTTTGGTACGACAAGGCAACGTTCCTTAGCCGACCGCAGGCTTCTGGTGGGAACGTAGCTCTGCATAAATGTTTTTAGGTATGCTGGAGCAGACCCAGTGACTGTTTTATATGCCAGCATCAGGGCCTTGAATTTAATACGTGCATGAACTGGCAGCCAGTGGAGAGAGACAAAGATTGGTGTAACATGTGCTCTCTTAGGTTCATTAAAGACCAGACGTGCTGCTGCATTCTGGATCATTTGCAGGGGTCTAATAGTACATGCAGGAAGGCCTGCAATGAGAGCATTACAGTAGTCCAGTCTAGTTATGACAAGGGACTGAACGAGCAGTTGTGTGGCATGTACAGAAAGGAAGGGTCTTATCTTCCTGATATTGTAGAGTTTAAATCTACATGATCTTGCAGTTTTTGAAATGTGGTCTGTGAAATTTAGCTCATCATCAATGGTTACCCCTAGATTTCTGACCATTTTGGAAGGCGAAACTGTAGTTGGACCCAGCTGCACGGTGATGTTGTGTTCAACAGCCGGGTTGGCTGGAAAGACAAGGAGTTCGGTCTTGGCAGGGTTGAGTTGAAGGTGGTGTTCCTTAATCCAGGCTGAGATGTCTGCCAGACAGGCAGCGATTCGAGCGGTCACTGTGGTGTTGTTGGGCTGGAAAGACAAGTAGAGTTGCGTGTCATCAGCGTAGCAGTGGTAAGAGAAACCATGTGACTGAATGATGGGTCCCAGTGATGTTGTGTATATGGAGAAGAGAAGTGGCCCAAGCACTGATCCCTGAGGTACCCCAGTAAGTAACTGGTGTGGCTTGGATACTTCCCCTCTCCATGCTACCTCAAAGGACCTTTCTGAGAGATAAGAGTTGAACCAGTCAAGCACAGTTCCAGTGATACCCAGTTTAGAGAGGGTGCAGAGTAGAATCTGATTGTTGACTGTGTCAAAGGCAGCAGAAAGGTCCAGCAGAATCAGAACGGATGATCTGGATTCAGCTTTCGCCTGTCTCAGCGACTCGATGACAGACAGCAGGGCAGTCTCAGTGGAGTGTCCACTTTTGAAGCCTGACTGATTGTCATCCAGCAGCTTGTTCTGTGAGAGATAGGCGGAGATCTGATTGAAAACTGCCCTTTCAAGTGTTTTTGCCATGAATGGGATGAGAGAGACTGGTCTGTAGTGTTCTATCTGTGCGGGGTTAAGTGCAGGTTTTTTCAGCAGTGGGGTTACTCGAGCCTGCTTAAATGTAGTGGGAAAAGTGCCTGCAAAAAGGGATGTGTTAATTATGTGTGTATGTGCTGGTAGGATGGACGGAGAGATGGCCTGGAGAAGGTGTGATGGAATGGGGTCAAGGGAACAGGTTGTGGGGTGGTTGGAGAGGAGGAGTTTAGAGACCTCAGTGTCAGTTAAAGGAGAGAACATAGGGAAAGAAGGGTTGCATACAGGAGCCAGGTGTTTGACAGGGTGTGGTGCTGTAAATGTATTGCTGATGGCTGTAACTTTATCAGTAAAAAATGTGGCGAATATATCTGCTGTCAGTGATGTGTCAGGTGGTGGAGGGGGAGGGCAGAGAAGTGTGTTAAATGTTCTAAACAAGCTACGAGTGTCTGTGATGCTGTTGATCTTGGTCTGGTAATATGAAGTTTTTGCAGTTTTA
This sequence comes from Xyrauchen texanus, assembly GCF_025860055.1. NCBI lineage: Eukaryota > Metazoa > Chordata > Actinopteri > Cypriniformes > Catostomidae > Xyrauchen > Xyrauchen texanus. The sequence goes on from NC_068309.1 coordinate 39,574,131, forward strand.
ACGTTATTTGAAAAAGTTGCAAGCAGAAACTGATATTTACCTAGATCAGCTGGATCTTTAGATTTCCGCCATCTCCTCTCAGCTGCCCTGAGATCAGTCCGATGTTCACGAAGGACGTCAGACAGCCAGGGGCTGGGTGGTGTAGTCTGTGCTGCTCTAGAGGAGAGAGGACAGATGTTGTCTAGACAGGTTGTTAAAGTAGAGCTAAGTGTGTCTGTGGCAGTGTTTACATCAAGCATGGAAAATACATTTATTGTGGGAAGAGAGGCAGAGACATCAGTGGAAAGGCGAGAGGGTGAGAGGGAACTGAGGTTACGGCGAAAGGAAACCAAAGGTGGGGTCGGTTTTACAATGGATGGGAGAATCATGTTGAATTGAACAAAGTAGTGATCAGAGACATGTAAAGGTGTAACAAGAATATTAGAGGTGGTACAGTTACGTGTAAAAATGAGGTCCAGCTGGTTGCCCGACCTGTGAGTTGCTGTGGTGTGTAGTCTTTCCAAGTCAAATGAGGCCAGAAGAGTATTCAGTTCAATGGCCTGGGGTTTGTCTTGGTGTATGTTGAAATCACCAAGAACCACAAGTGGCCTGCCATCCTCTGGCAAGGAGGACAGCAGGACATCCAATTCCTCAAGAAAGCTTGTCAGCTGACCTGGGGGGCGATAGATGACAACAACATGTAATTTTGTGGGTTGCATTGTAGTAATGGCATGGAATTCAAAAGATGTATTGTTACATAGTGAAGCCTGTGGTGAAAAAGTCCAGTTATTATGAATGAGCAAACCTGTTCCCCCACCCCTACCAGTATGTCGAGGGGTGTGGGAGAAGGAGAAGTTGTTGGAGAGAGCAGCAGGTGTTGCTGTATCCTCAGGACGTATCCATGTCTCTGTCAGTGCCAGGAAGGCAGCTTTGTTCACAGCAGACTGGCAGTTCCAGAGTCCCACTGAGAAAGAGAGTGGAGCAGGTGTTGAAGTGCAAAGCGACCGTAGGTTGTGTGGGTTGCGTTTTGTCTTGCATCTGTGTCTTGTGAACGGTCTACAACAGATAACAGGGATGTGCTTGAAGGCATGTGTTATTAGTGAACTAGACATGTTAGTATGTATGTATAAGTAAAATATAAAAGAGATAGAATAGAAAAATACTTAAGTGCTTTGCTGAGTGCCGCCTTGTCAGTGTCCTTGCTCGGTGGACTCGCACAGGTAGACTCGCTGGTCTTTACCCAAGTAGGTCTTCACACGAGGAAGGCTTCACACGAGGGCCACCACTTCTGCTGCCACTTCCGCGTCAGCATTAAGTCCAATAAATAACCACTTTTACGAGCCGTTCAGTGGAAAAAAAAGCAGCCACGCCTTAATGCTACTTATCACAACAAAGCTAGTCACGTGGTCACCCGAAACCGAAACGTAGGGTTGCGCGGGAACAAACGCAAATTCTGTACAGCGCAAATAAATTATGCTGCACTTTAGCAATAAATAATGCTCTAAAACAAGTGAAGCACTGTTTGCAGACACTAAAACGACGATAGACACACACAGGATAACCAACCCAAAGTCTAAGCAAATCTAGCAACGAATCCTACGTGACAAGTTTAAACAAGTCTAACAATTCTATCAGCGAATACTATGGGACAAGTCAACACAAATATAGCGCACACACACCAAACACACGTCTAAGCGACCCGCGTTCAAGACAGTAAACAAACAGCACCTGATCTAGCAATGAATACCACTATGACAATGTTAAAAACAATGAAATAAACACACTTACATACAACTGCAGACTCCTGTAGATAGATCGCTTCTCCTGAATGACTATGTTTCAAACAGTTTAAATAGCTTACCTGCTGCTGGCCACGCCTTAATGCTACTTATCACAACAAAGCTAGTCACGTGGTCACCCGAAACCGAAACTCAGGGTTGCGTGGGAACAAACGCAACTTCTGTACAGCGCAAATAAATTATGCTGCACTTTAGCAATAAATAATACTCTAAAACAAGTGAAGCACTGTTTGCAGACACTAAAACGACGATAGTTTTACACACACACAGGATAACCAACCCGAAGTCTAAGCAAATCTAGCAACGAATCCTACGTGACAAGTTTAAACAAGTCTAACAATTCTATCAGCGAATACTATGGGACAAGTCAACACACATATAGCACACACACACCAAACACACGTCTAAGCGACCCGCGTTCAAGACAGTAAACAAACAGCACCTGATCTAGCTATGAATACCACTGTGACAATGTTAAAAACAATTAAATAAACACACTTACATACAACTGCAGACTCCTGTAGACAGATCGCTTCTCCTTGTGGCATTCCTTTGCAATGACTATTACTGATCAATGAGTATTAAAATTTCTACAACAATGTCTTTGCTGGAGGGAAGAGAAACCCTGATGATCTTCTCAGCTGTCCTTACTATCCTCTGCAGGGCTTTGCGGTCCAAAACGGTGCAAGTCCCAAACCAGGCAGTGATGCAACTGCTCAGGATGCTCTCAATAGTCCCTCTATAGAATGTAGTGTTCTACGGTTTACCATAGAAATTTAATCTATAATCAGTATATGCAAGTCACTAAATACCACACACATTGTATTTACTTTTTCTTCTCCTAAAGGTGTGTAAGGCAATTTTACATCTGTCCCGATGAACCTGTCCAGAGAAAATGTACTGTGGATGGTCTTGGCACCCACGTTGAATGCAGCAATTCCATTATTTGCTGTCCACAGAACAGAAAATTGTCTGCTGCAGTTGCAATTTGTGATAATAATCTGGTCGCTTCATAATGAATAGATCTGATTAAATGTGAATTTCCTGTTTTGCACCTCCAGTAACAAATACATGGAAAAGCTCTCTATTTTTACCTCTAACTTTTTCTAAGCACCACTGTCTTACTTGATAGAAAATATATTTTTGTTTGGAGTTCAGAGACCAAAGTAGATTGAGAGCATCTGATCTACACAAGACATTCAAACTTCAAATCTTTCATTTTGAACGGATATATACCCTGTATATATATATCTTTATTGAATTTTTCCAGGACAAGCACAATATAATTACAGCAGCACCCCATGGACTACGAGGTGCCAGTACAAGAAATGTCCAGATAAGCAAGCAAACCATTACAGAACCAGTAATGAAACCATAAAGGAGTAGTTACATTGCACCAGGAAGACCCCCCATTTTAGATGTACCCGTATATACATGCATACCAGCGTACATACCCACGTTCACACACACACGATATATAAACATATACATACATACATCCACATACACGTATACTCGTACACTCACATACATGCATACACACACACACACACACACACACACACACACACACACACACACTCAACTAATGGATGTTATACTGGGCTTGAGAGAGAAGGGCAGAAATTTATATATATAAAAATATATAAATAACTAAATAAAAAAAACTAATAAAAACAACTGAACAAACATGGCAACAACAGTGATTCAGGACAAAGACAAAAAGTGGCGATATACTATAGGCAACAACTTGATATGACTAGTCAGGCACCTGAGGTGTGTAAATCAATTCACGACTGCTGGGATATCGACCATTTGTCAAGAAGCGGTTTCCATACTTTTAGAAAAACCCTTTCTTGATTGGCAAGCTTATATCAAAGGTCTTCCATGTGGATTACATTGCCAAGTTCTCTTAACCATTGGTGGAATGTGGGGATAGATTCAGATTTCCATTGTTGTAAAATTAGGCGTTTCGCTAGCCATGTACAAAGTGAGATGGCCTGGACAATGTGGTTATCCAGTACGGAAGTCACGGATAGGCCAAACAGGGCGAGAAATGTATCTGGTAAAATAGGTTTGTCATAAGCCTTTGAGATGTAGTCAAATATTAGTGACCAGAAGGTATGGAGCTTAGGGCAAAGCCACAGCTGGTGGAGTAGCGTACCTGTGTCTTGTTTATACTTATCGCACAGGGGGGAGACGTTAGGGTATATGGTATGGAGTCTTGATTTCGTAAAGTGGAGCCTGTGCACAATCTTGAATTGTATAAGCCGGTGTCTGGCATTTATAGAACTTTTGGATATCATTGCAAGAATTGCACTCCAAGTATCATCCGTGATTTCAGCTCCCAATTCTTCTTCCTAAGCTTTCTTTATTTTAGTATCAGATAGGGTTACATGTGCTAACAAGAGTGAGTATAGAAACGTGATTGACCCCCTGCTGTTAGCGTTGTGATGGATAAGGCACGTGAGTGTGGTATTTTTAGGTTTGTTCTCATAGCCTGGGAGATGGGTTCTAACATAATTCCTTATTTGGAGGTATCTGAAAAATGTGACGCTGGTAGGGAATGAGACTGTTGCAGTTGGTGGAAAGATGCTAATTTTCCTCCAATATATAGGTCACCAATTGTGACTATGCTTTTATCTATCCAGGCAGAAAAGGTTGGATCATTTAAACCCGGAGAAAAGGCATGGTTTCTGCCAATAGGTCTATCTAGGTAGACTTTGGGCAACTTGAGGAAGATTTGGATCTGCCTCCATATTCGGAGGGAGTTCAGAACAACCGGGATGGTTATGTTAGTCAGGATTTTAACTTTGTCGGGATTGTTCAAAAGCGCTAAGAGGGATGTAGGTCCACACACTTCCCGTTCCATCTGGAGCCAAGTGGCTGTCCTTAATAAAGTGGAGTCTGGTGATAGGCATTGGCGCCAGAGGGAGAACACTCTCAAATTTGCTGCCCAGTAATAAAGGCGAAATTGAGGAAGACCCAAACCAAAGCCTTATCTTTACATAAGTGATTTTTTATATTCTGGCTTTTTTATTGCTCCAGACAAATGATGCGATAGTGGAATCCAATTTCTTGAAGTAATATATTGGTATATAAACCAGTAGGCACTGAAAAATGTAGAGGAATCTGGGGATGGTCACCATTTTTATCGCATTAACGCGACCTATTAAATAAATTGGTAAAGTATTCCAGAAGTCAATGTTGTGACGCAACTGCTGAATCTTAGTATCCCAGTTGGACTCTGTATTTTCATGTCGCAATAATACCTAGGCATTAAATTTGATCATCCACAATTTTAAAGGGCATTGTACGTAAGAATTCAAGATCTGTCTCATCTGATATTGGAAGCAATTCTCTTTTCTCCCAATTAATGGTGTATCCCGACAGGCTACCAAATTCTGTAATTATATGTAGGAGGGTGGGGAGCATTATTCTGGGGTGCGATATGTATAATGTTATGTCGCCCGCGAAAAGTGATAGGTAGTGGTATTTGCCATAGAGTTGGATAGGCTTATAATTGGGGTTTGCCCTAATTAGACAGGCAAGCACTTCAAAGCACAGATTGAATAGGTGTGGAGAGCAAGAACAACCTTGCCTGACACCCCTTTGCAAATAAAACGGCTGCGATATTTCCCCATTGGTGACAATGGAGGCTTGGGGTTGACAGTAGATTGTGGTAATTCAGTTTATGAAAGAGCTTCCAAAGCTGAAGTGTTTTAGGGTAGATAACATAAACTGCCATTCTATATGGTCAAATGCCTTCTCTGCGTCTAAGGCAATAACGACACAATCTTCCTTGTGCTTGTTATACATAATATTGAAGAGACGGCATAAGTTTGCGTAGATATGCCGACCGGGTACAAATCCTGATTGGTCCGGGTGCATTAATTTGTGCATGTGATTGCACAGTCTGTTGGACATCACTTTGCTAAGAATTTTCGTTTCCACCTGGAGCAAGGATATAGGGTGGTAGGAAGACATATTTAAAGGGTCTCTATCTTTTTTAAGTAATACTGCTATATTGGCCTGGTAAAGCAATTTAGGCAGGATAGAATTTTCTTTGGAGTGTTTTAGCATCCGCAAGAGTAGGGGGGCAATACGAGGTAGGTATGATTTATTAAATTCAATTTTAAACCCATCTGGGTCAGAAGCTTTGTTGTTTGGGAATTGCATAACAGCAGTCTTGATTTCTTCTAAAGTAATCTCAGCATCTAGAGCATGTACAGCCTCCGCATCCAGTGTAGAGAGCCTGCAGTTTTTAAGGAATTAATTGATAGTTTCTTAGTTAGCGGTACACTTTGATATAGTTCTTGAAAAAATTTAGCAAAAATATATTAATCTCTTCTGGGGATGTAATTAATTTGCCGGTTTTGTCCTTGATGCTGTGAATGGCCCGGGAGGCTTGAGCATGTCTAAGTTGTCTCGCTAGCAGACTGTGTGGTATGTCGCCAAGCTCAAAATATTTTTGTTGCGCCTTGTGGAGCAGGGAACCAACACGCTTTGTTAAAATGGTGTTGTACTCAAATTTCAGTTTGGTAATCCCCTCCAGAGTTGCATCAGAGGGGTTCGTTTTGTATGCATTTTCGAGGTTAATTATGTTTTGGTTGATTTTCTCAAGACGTAAATTGTCTTTTTTCTTTTTATTGGCAACATATGATATCATATGGCCCCTAATAACTGCCTTAAATGTTTCCCAGAGAACTGAGTCGTTGACGTCGCCAGTATCATTTTTGGAAATAAAGTGGGAGATGTGCTTATCCAAATACTGTCTGAATTCTGTATCCTTTAACAGCATTGCATCAAACTGCCATCGTCTTGTTTTAAGTGCCTGTTCACCAACTTTTAGCATCATGGAAAGTGGAGCATGGTCTGATATTACAATGGGGTGGTAGACTATTTTATCAGCGAGTGATATTAATTGGGAATCTAGCAGGAAATAGTCTATACGAGAATATGCTTTGTGAACTGGAGAGAAAAATGAGTAATCCCTGTCGGTTGGATGTGCAAGCCTCCATATGTCCACTAGATTTGAGCTTTTCATCAGTGTTTTCAGAAAAATGCTTGAGTTTGATTGCAGGCATTTTCTCAGAAATTGTTTATCTAAAAGAGGGTCCAATATACAGTTAAAGTCTCCACCAATTACTATGTTGTCAGAAATATTTGGTATGTTGTTGAAGACTCTTTGAAAAAAGCTTGGGCTATCAAAATTCGAGCCTTAAATATTAAAAAATGCAATTGGTATGGAGTTTAAAGAGTTACTATCAGAAACCTTCCTTCAGGGTTGGAAAATGTGGATGAGTGGATAAAAGGCATATTTTTCCTGAACAATATTGCTACTCCCCTTGCTTTGGCATTAAAATTAGCCTGATATATCTGATCTACCCAGTTGACCTTTAGATTATCCCTAAATTTTGGTTTCACATGTGTTTCTTGTAAGAACAGTATGTCCTCTGACAGGGATTTTAAGTGTGAAAAAACTTTGGATCGTTTCATCATACTGCCCAAACCTCTCACATTCCAGCTCACCAGTTTATATCCCTCCCAGTGTGCCTGACTAGCTGAGCTCTTACAGTGCATCACCTAACATGTTATGTAGAAAATATATGTTGCCGTGAAAACTTAGAAAGAAAACAAGGAAAAAAGGAACACGAACCAACACCCCCCCCCTTAGCTAGGTAACTACCCCAAACGTAGTACCTTACCAGAATAACAGTCATAGGGTGACTGGTATACACTAAGAGCCTATCTCTAATCTAAAGTAACTCCGCATGACAATATAACATTAGGTGGTAACACAGAACCTTTCAGCTCCAGGAGTTATTGAATGAATATAGCGACATATGTGTTTCAACCTTCCTGGAGACTGATAGCTAATAGCATTTATAACTTTCACAACCTACTGCTTCACAGTAAACTACTCGGGCTTCACATTGTTGGAAATAAAGTGAATTATATCAGTCTCACCCGAGAGAGCACCTAGACCCAGTCTATTACTGAGGCTCACCTAGAGAGGCAAGAAAAAGTTCGGCATCCGCTGGGACTGAGAAGGTACGGGACACACCGCCCACCGTCATTCTGAAGCGAGCCGGCTGGAGAAATCCATACCGGATTTTAGCTGCTTTGCATTTCTCACGGACCGAGTCAAACTGTTTACGTTGGCGCATAGTCTCTTGGGTCAGGTCTGGGAAGAAGGAGATCCTTTTGTTGTTAAAGTGAATAGGGTGGTTCTCACTGGTAAGATGAGGTCTCGGGATTGTGGATAATGCAGCCTGGTGATGAAAGGTCTCGGGGGGGCGCCGTTGGTGGGTTTGGCCGCAAGGGACCGATGAGCACGGTCAACTTTGAAGTTCGTCCCGAAGTGCTCCTTGCCCAGCACGGTCGGTATCAGCTTCGTGATAAAGTCAGTAGGCTGACCCCCCTCGGTGCCCTCGGGGATACCGACTATTCGGATGTTCTGGCATCTAGATCTGGATTCCAGGTCTTCCAGTTTTGTTTTTATATATTTGTTGTCTGCCTGGAGGGAGCTGCATAATGACTCCAGTTCATCAATCCGGCTATCATGGATGTTGATGCCGGTTTCAAGTGTCTGGAGGCGTGTTCTGGTTTCCGTGACATCGGATTGCAGCTTTTGGATTTGAGTTGACAGATTAGCAAATTTATCGTCCACATTTTTATTCAAATTAGTGATCGCGAGAAGCAGATCTGACGGCGAGGGTTCGTCAGGCATAGCTAGTGCTGCAGTATCCATCTCTGCCTCGGCATGGCTCATGTTGACCTCATGTGTTTTAGCCGACTCCAGCTCGCCGATCTTTTCTTCATTAAAACTTGGGTTTGATGTTAGTCCTTTCATTGAAGTTTTCTCCACTTTCTTATTTGCAAGTTTTGGAGGCATGTTGACAAAAATGGAGGTTGGAAAGTGAGGAAAAGCTGCAGACATGGGGACTTGTGACTTGGACTCGAGTCGACTCGATTTGCTATTTTTATGACTTGTGACTTGACTTGACAAAAAATAAAATACTTGAGACTTGACTTGGAAGTTAAAGACTCGGGAGCTGGAGCGCAGGCTGAGAATAGTTTTGTCATGACTGGATCATGACACTATAGGCTATTATCAGCCATGCCCTCTCGTACCTTACGCACACCACACCCACTTAGATTAGATAACACATCAACATGTCAGCCGGAGGGGTAACGTTACCGAGGGTCATCGCTTTCGGCTTCAAAAATTATTATCAAGATGGCAAAAGACGAACAGCGCTTTGCAAGACATGCAACGTTAAGATCGCGGACAGCCAGGCGACAACCTCCAATTTAGATCCGCCATTTGAAGAGCCATTCTGCCCAGTAAGTGCTTGTCAATTTGTTAATTTTATCTGGTTAGTTGGTAGTTAGCTAATGTAATAATAGCAGGGTTCCCACGGGTCCTTGAAATCCTTGAAAGTTTGTGAATCTGAAAAATAAAATTCAAGGCCCTGGAAAGTTCTTGAAAATAAACATACATAAATACAGGTCCTTGAAAGTGCTTGAATTTATTTTGTGCAAGAAGTTTTCTGGAAAAAAAAATCTGTCCATTAATTTTTTATTTAGCCAACACTTCGTGGCTTATGCTGCATACTAGCCTGCTTGATTTACGTTAATTCTGCGCATTTACGTTAAGTGTTTCCCGTGCGAGGTACTTTGTTTTGTACGTTGCCATGACGTTCACGCGCGCTGGTACCTCAACGTTTCCCACTCACAGACATTGCAAAAATAGGCTTATGGATATACTCTGAGTGAGTGTGGGTGTGGGAGTGTGAGAGCGCGAGAGTGAGTGTGTGTGTGTGAGCGCGAGAGTGAGTGAGTGAGTGTGGGTGTGGGAGAGAGAGTGTGTGTGTGTGTGTGAGAGAGAGAGAGAGAGAGTGTGTGAGAGAGAGAGTGTGTGTGTGAGAGAGAGAGGAGAAATGTAACAAAGTTTAATGTATGTAACTGTGTTTGAGAGAGAGAGAGGGAGGTGTTCAGAGAGGAGTCTGTTGGATGTTAAGCTGTTATTTGTTTTATGGACTCAATGTTGAAAATTTAAAACATTTCAAACACTGTTGGCAGAAGTGAAAAATAAATAATTTTATGAAGTTACAATTTTGTTTGATTCCATGATGTATTTTACTGAACATGAGTATTGTAATTTACTGACAGTTACTTATATCTTGTCTTTTCACTTTATTATGATCAGATTCTGCAGGTAAAATTACAATAATAAGGTGACTTGACTTGGACTTGACTTGACATAGCCTGTGACTTGACTTGGACTTGACTTGACATAGCCTGTGACTTGACTTGACTTGACTTGACTTGCCCAAGAAAAAAATACTTGGGACTTACTTGAGACTTGAAGGTTAAGACTTGAGACTTGAGACTTGCACATGTGTGACTTGGTCCCATCTCTGAAAAGCTGTGATTTAGTTCTACAATTGCGGAGCTATCTCGTAGTGCATCTACTCCATTGCGTGTCCAGCCACTCCCCCTTGAAAGGATAGATAAGGAATTATATCAACATGCTCATCAAGTTCTTTTGATAAATCTCTAATTTCTTGTTGACATTCCAAGCGCTCTGACTCCTGCTCAGGACACGTCTCACACGTTTGCCAGTTTGCCATGGCTACGTTTTGCAAGGGCCCCCCTTCGTTCTATTTGTTTCCCTGTCTTAACATCGGGATACATATCCTGAGGTTACCAGATCCAGCTCTGAACTGCCTGATGTCCGACTCCAGTCCTGCCTGATGTCTGACTCCTACTATTATGTGTTCCTGAGTGATGACGACTAACTGCAGCCTGTGCCAATCAGATATCACTTCAGTCTATTATGATGGACTTCACAGAGGATTAACTGATTCCAGCACCAACAGTCAGACATGGGATTCTTCAATGGACATTGCCTGAAACTTGGACTTAACATGGACTCCACTGGAAATTAATCTGCCACAAGCTTACAGTCGAACTGCAGTGCAACTTACTGACCTCTGCTTGCATCACTTGGTCAAAGTATGGACTATACTCTTAAAATCGAATATTATGAAAAATTAGATAAATTACAAATAACTAGATTATTTGGCTTAATAGATTCTCCACCATTAAAATTGTAATACAACGTGTTGTTGTTTCTGCTCACAATTTCTACTATAAGGAATTAGCTTTAATAAGTGAATTATGATTAATTCACTTATTGTAGTGATATTATTCTCATGGCTTATTGAAAATAATATCACACGTATTTAGGTACAGCTTTGAAGCTAAAAAGATTGGTATCTTTCTTTTCAGAATTTGAAATAAAAGATCAGTACAGTGAAAATATACCTTACGGAGTCTGTTGACAATACCGTAAGAACCATTTATCCTTCTTTGAGTCTACATCGATTTGCTATCGGATTTTGCAAATTATTTAATTAATACACCAGCACTTTGAGCATGATGTTGGAGATGTACTTGCGTGTCTTTGTGGTGTTTTCCTGCGGTCTCTGTGTTGCTTGGTTCTTGGCGCTTGGTCGAAAGTGTATTAAGTAATTTGGGTAATCCGATAGCAAATTGATATTGACTCAAAAAAGGATAAATGGTTCTTAAGGTATTGTCAACAGACACCATAAAGTTCATTTTAACTGTACTGATAATTTATTTCAAATTCTGTCACTCTTTTTCATTACCATATAAGGTACAATAAGGACAGTTTCATTTAGTTCATAGCTCACATATTTCGATACCCTAAATTCCCTTATGGTGTGAGAATGAGGGCACGTTAAGTTCCCTCTTAAATGTCGTATACCAAATATCCTACACCTCGCTTTGCAGCTCTACTTCGCTCCCGCAGCTGTCTCCCTTCTCACTCTTGCAGAATTCTGGAGAAAACTCCTCAAGCAAGTGAAAACATTCAATAATGATTACAAATACCTAGTCTCTATTTTTGGCATTCTGGCATTCTAGTATGCAGTTAGTGGTTATGCATATATTTATTTTTAAATACATTTTTAAAGTGTAATTCTTAATTTAGTGCATTTGATAAAATGTTATGAGGCTTCACCATACAAATTGCAGTCAGATTGAATTCCCAGAAGTGGGGCAAGGGTTGGAAGAATGCCTGTGGTCCAGGTATCTTCTGTCCTTTAGAGATCACCAGGCAGATGGGAACACCTGCTGTTCGTGCAGGGATAGTCATATCTACCTCGCTAGCAATATGGCACGCCTGGGGAACGTGTTCTACCTCAATGGTCAGAGAATGCCTTTCAGCCTGGGCTAGGGACCATACAACCTGGTTGACTGTGTCCAACTGAGCACCTAGTCTGACCAGAAGGTCCGCCCCCATGAAGAACAGGGGTTTTGGAATTGAGGGACTACACTCACAAAATGCATGACCTGCCTTTTCCCAATCTGGAATGAGAGGGTGCATACCCCAATCACTTTGAGAAGACTTTGTGGTGACCCTGCCAAAAGGATGCAGTGACTTTGTGGTGTGAAGAACGGAGGAGGACTGTGTCAACACAAGTCACCGTATAGGTCCTGGCTCATAGCAGTCTTTTCCGCTACAAGAGCTTCTGGTGTCCCTATACCGTTGTGGTGCACACCTTTCACTATGTGGGGGCTGTACAAGGTTAAGTTCATTTTCTTTAGTGAACAAATGAAAGACTCATGGCCATTAAATTAGTTTAGACTATCAAACTACTAACAACAAATTACTTGTCAGTAATTTGTTGTACTGTCCCGTACTTTTTGCACATGTTTGCACGTGCACTTTATATAGGTAGTTTATATAGGTATTTTATTTCGTTGTGTAGTCTCATGTGGTCCTATGTTGGTCCTTTGTTGTTTTTATGTAGCACCATGGTCCTGGAGGAACATTGTCTCGTTTTGCTGTGTACTGTACTAACTGTATATGGTTGAAACAACAATAAAAACCACTTGACTTGACTGAAACTGCATCCTGCTCACTGGAGGCATAGAAGGATCAGGGCCAGGATCAGGAGCTGTTGGCAGCAATATCATTGGTAGGGATCCTCTGGGCTCCAGGATGATGGTGACTTGTCCATCTGAATCTGGCAAACAGTTATGTTTGGCATGTCCAATAAAATTTTGTGGTACCTCAGCCATCAGGCTGTAGATAAATGTGATGTTCTCTGTTCTTGCAAAATCATGGAGACTGCGTGTGGAACCATCAAAGTTAAATCGGAATACCCCAAAAATTCCCTGGATGCCAGTACTGCCAGTTCAGCAGCCACCACAGACCTCAAACAGTGTGGTAGACCTGCTGCTAATGCATCAAGTTTGGTTGAAAAATATGCCGCAGGTCGCAGTCTGTCTCCATGAGTCTGCAAAAGAACAGAAGTCATAAACCCATTTTTCTCATCAACCATCTGAACAAACAGTTTGTATACATCTGGCAGACCCAAAGTGGGAGCCAGAGCCATTTGTACTTTCATGTTAGCAAATGCCTTCTCGGCTTCGCTTGTCCAAACAAGCTTGTCACATGACCTCAGCCCTTTCCCTGTCATCAGGGCTCGTAAAGGCTGTTCAAAAATGGCATAATTAGGAATAAATGTACGACAATAAGCACACATTCCTAAAAATGACAATAATTGTTTTTTCGTAATTGGTTTTGGCACATCTTTTATGGCCTGTACATTCTGCACAGTTTTTCTGAATTTCCTGTTTCACAAACTGCAATTTTGAAAGACTGACTTTGTGTCCCTCTCCTTCAAAAGGGACACAGAGTCAGCCACACACATAGCTTCATCACATGCACAGATCAACAAATCATCCACATACTGTAACAAAGCCGTTCCAGCTGTCAGTGTTAAGGGTTCAAGGCTTCTTCGAAGCGCTTCATTATAGATCGTCGGGGATTCAGCGTACTCCTGGCACAATTGTGTGAACGTATAACCCTCATTGTCAAAATCAAACGCAAACCAAAACTGACTTTTCTGGTCCACTGGGATGCTAAAGAAAGCATTAGCCAAATCCACCACAGTAAAATACATTGCATTTTGCATAATTTGTGACAAAATTGTGTAAGGGTTTGGTACACGTGCCGCCCTAGCAATGACAGCTGAATTTACAGCCTGAAGATCTTGCACAAATCGCCACTCAGTCTGTGAATTTTTGTCTCTTATTTTCTTCACAGGGAAGATTGGAGTGCACACTGGAGAATCATGACATGGTATAATTATGTCCTCTTTCAATAAGGAGTCAAAAACTGGCATAATACCCTGCAATGCCTCCCGTTTGAGGGGGTATTGCGCTTGACACGGTCTGTAATCAGATTTTGGGGTGATTACAACCGGTTCACAGCCTTTGATTAAACCCACATCATATTTGTGTTGTGCCCACAACCTAGGAGGTACTTCTGTCAGAGCATTCTGAATGTCTGAGACAGAAGCAGCCCCCACCTCATGTTTCTCCACCGCACTCTTCACAATAGCAGTTACAGTTCTCTGTACTTCAATCTCAAAATCAAATTTTTACATAAATGCTCCTACACCTTTGCTGTGTTTCACTTCTGCACTTATTTCAGCCCAATCTGTTGCTTTCATGCATTCTCTCACAAAAGGGCCCAGATCTGCCCACGGCTGCTCTTTGGCCTTGGTCACTGATATGTGTGGCGCAGTGTCCCCTGCTATCAAATAGAACTGCATTTGTTTTTCTGTCAGGAAAGCTGAGAGCGCACACACATTTTCTGGCCAGAAAATCTTATCAAATTTCACAGTCTCATTTTCTACCCTGTTAAACCACCCCTCCTCATATTGTGGTTCACGTTCAATTACGACATGTGACGTGCAATGCAATTGGTCAGGCGTCATATTTTCTGTGTTAAATGACATTGTTCGATCTTTTGCCAATTTCAAGATCATTTTTGCCCAATCATAATTTTTCACACGCCATTCATATGCCAACTGTGTTTCAAATTAAGAACAACATATTTGTGGTTCTTCCTCAATGCTAATCCCAAAGGAACCCCCCTTAAGGGTCAAATTCAATTCACACATTACATCTCTGGCCATTAGAGGTACCGGACAAGCTGGTGAACACAGAAACATGTTTAAATGTTCTCCCCTTCTCCGTCTCACACTCCAAGGGCACTGTGAATTTTTCAGAAATTAAATGGCCCGAGGCCGAAATGCTCTCATGCACTGAACCTGTCAATTTTGGTACACATGGCAAGTCACATGGTCGTATCGTAGAATGGCTAGCCCCAGAATCTACCAAAAAATCTACTAATGTCCCATCAACTAACATTTGATATCTCAGCATTTGTAAAAACACTGAACTTTTGTACATTCTCAAACATTCATCTGAAACATTATCACATAAAGCTTAATCAGTCACACTCAAAGATTTGCAAGCATTGTCTTCATTGCAGAGAGCAGTATGTAAATCAGTGTATGTGTCGTGTTGTATGTGTGTGTGGTTAAAAAATTTTCACTTCCCTTTTCTGTTGCCGGCAGCCGATCACCCTTAGCTCGACCCTCTCCTCGCTGCTTTCCGCTCTGCTTGCTTCAGTCCGCCTTTTTCTTCCCCGGACAGTCTGTAGCCCAGTGTCCCTCTTATTTGCACAGTTTGCATTTCGTGCATTCTCTGAACTCATGGTCGTCAGTCCCACACAAGCCGCAATTCCACTTCCGCTGGTTTCTTTCGCCTCTCTTCTTTTTGTCAGCCCATTTCTGCTGCGGTTTAGTTGTGCTGACATTAGATTGTAGTCGCACAACTGCCAGCTGAAGATCTTTCTCCCCCTTTGCCTTGACTTTGTCTTTCTTTGTCAGCAGCTGTTCCTCTGTGTGCACAGCGTGCGCCAGGGTGGAGGTCAGCCACCCGCACCTCCATTCAGTGTAACTTACTTTCACCACTTGCCTGATCTCAGGTCTCAGTCCATTCAGGAAACAACTTTGCAAATGGCACTCCCACGTACCTGGTTGATTTCCTCTGTCAGCTGGCTCTGTCAGGCCGCTGTGTTTTCGAAATGTCTTGAAAAGTCTGGTGTAGTAGTCTCGGACAGACTCATCGCTCAGTTGGCAACAGCTGTTGATCATTGCTGTGTCCACGCGTACTGGGAATGCCTCTTTCACGGCTTTCGCGAGTTACCCCACAGCCAACCTATACGTGGTGTTGGTCTCATGTCCCCAGTCTCTGTGGTTTCGTGGAATGTCCACTCCTGCCATCTTTCCGCTCACCTTGTGCCAACTTGTGGCCCCCAGTTTCACGGCCAGCAGTCTTTTCAGTTCCTGTGTGGTGGGACTGAATTCTTGACAAAAGGTGGTTAGTTCATCTGCAAACTTGTCACCTGCGTAGTCATGATTTGGCAGATGGGTCATGGCTTCTTTCATGTCAGTCACCGTCCATGGTCTGAACACCATCATCGGCCCGTCAGGCCCCGCTACCTCTACCATTGGAGCCGTGAAGCTGTGTTTTTCTTGTTTCACTGGTGATCTTGTCAATATCTTTCCCGGTTTGCTGGCCCCTGCGCTGTCTGGATCAGGGGTGTCAGGGATTGTCTCAGAAAAAAGTTCATTCAGGTCTCCTTCACTGTCCGAGTCGGGAGGAGCTGCTTGTGGTGCTTGTCTTCTGGGCGGAGAGCAGTCGAGGTCGGGGTTCAGTTTCAGGGCTTTCAGCTCCGCCACAGGATAGTGATGATTATACGCTGGCGGCGCCGGCACAATCGCCGTTGCATGTGGGGAAACACAAACATACTTTTCATTAGTCAGTTCTGGTGGTGCTTCGCACATTTTATTTTAGTATTTCCCTACTCTTTTCAATCCTACATGCTAATTCTTTCTGCATTTGCTTTCGTTCTCTTCTATCTGCTTCCTTAAGCCAAGGTCTTTTGCCTTGTCTATTTCAATGCTTTTAAATTGCATATTGTAATATTGTACAGCACTTTGGCACAGCTCTGTTGTTTTTAAATGTGCTATAGAAATAAAATTTGACTTGACTTGACTTAACATTAATCACATATCCATCCATGCATGCATATATCAGAATGCAAATATATGAAACGTAAGCAGAGTGACGTCACTCCCGAGTGCAAACAAATGCGTATCAATGGGTTAATATAGCCTTCACCAAGCCTTGTGAAAGAATTTACTTTGTTCGGTACAACATTCGATGAGGTTCCCAGATCGCCTCCAAGGGCGCATTTACACAATCCATAAAACGCAGCAATTTCTTACTCCAGACGTACTTCCATGTTCTCATCGCTAGCACCACTGTTGCGGCGCGCCTCTGACCCCTAGCGGTAGGCTCCGCACTGCTTTGCCTATTCATCAGATTATATACCACCAGCGAAAGGCATTTCGCTATGATCAGGTCATACAGGGAGTAATTCCCATCTCATGGCATACTTCCATTTTATTATCATTCAGGCATCATCAAAGAGCAGAAATTAGTTGGCAGCAACAACTAATCAGAACCAATCTGATCGACAGCGTAAATGCCGGAATTCAGCCATACATGTTTAGGCGTGCGTGTATCTGGTCTCCGGAATATGTCAGAGACAATGGTAACTTGGAACATCAGCCGTCGAATCGTCTATCAAACACATTCAGAAGGAGATTTGCAAATATTCACAAAAGACAAAGTGTGATACTGCATCTTCAGGTCGTAAAGGTGGGACATGAACAGCCAGAACTAATCCATGCTAGAGAATCACATTCTTGAAGATGCTTAGACTAACAATTGCCAACAAAAGCCTTCATCAGCCAATTAACATGGACAATTGCATCTGTGAACTTCTGCAATTAATCAAGATGGACTTCAAAGACTTTGGTCATTAATCTTACAGTTCAAACACAATCTATGTTTAATCAATGACCCTTATCACTTAGTTTAATAATTTTAAACCATGATTTTACCTATACATAATTAATATTTACATTACATTCATAATGTTAGCCAGAGGGAACTGGCCCCCACAGTGAGTCTGGTTTCTCCCAAGGTTATTTTTCTCCATTAATCTACATCTTATGGAGTTTTGTGTTCCTTGCCACAGTCGCCTACAGCTTGCTCACTGGGGTTATTAATACAATTATCATTTAATTATTTATAAAAACTATTAAAATTCGTATTTTATCTAAATTAAACAATGATGATTAATCGACTTTATAGACATTACAGTTCTTATCGTCTGTTAATGCTAATATTCTGTAAAGCTTCTTTGAAACAATGTGTGTTGTGAAAGGCGCTATCCAAATAAAATTGACTTGACTTGACTTGGTTAACCGGGGAATGGCCAGAATTATACTTTCTTCAATATAGCTTCCTACGCTCCAGACGCTCTTCTCTCGATGCGGCTCAGCGGAGGGAAGAAAGAAATGACACCGAGACCCAAGCTTCAAATCAGAGATTGTTCCAAGATGGGGAATTCCAAGAAAGATCAGCTCAGACAATGGGACACACTTTGTCAATGAAGCAATAAAGCAGGTGGGTCAGTTTTGGGGAATTGACATGAGAACCACGCCGCCAGTGGAGGTGCTATTGAGAGGGAGAATCAAACAATCAAGAACAAATTGGCTAAGTGTGGTGAGGAAACTGGGCTCACATGGGTTAAAGCACTCCCAATTGTGTTGATGTACACCAGAATGAGAAAAAGAGTCAAAACAAATTTAAGTCCATTTGAAATACTCTTTGGTAGACCACCATTCATGGGAATAGAGGGGGGAGACAAAGACTGCCATCAACAGATCTGTGTGAGAATGTCATTCTACATAAATGCAAGTGGAGCTGAAACAAGTAAGACTTTCTGATCAAGGCAGGTACTACTGCGGACTGGATAAAGAAGGAACTGACTGGTATGAGACAATTGACATTATTGTAGTTGAAGCAGCTCCAACAACAACGACAAAACCTTTTGAGGCACCTGAGCTTGAACAAGAGACAAAGAGATGGCTTGGATGGGAAACGGATACACGAGAAAAGGTTAAGCGAATCCTGAAGTGCAGAAGGCCATGATAAGTTGTCAAGGGAACAAGGCCTGTGCTCTGGCGATGCTGCAAAAGGAGGAACTGGAGATATCAACGAGCTGCTGGCTTTGTCTGCAAATGTCTCATGCTTGGAAAGCTGTCCCACTGACTGTAGCGACAGCAAAAGAGACGGTTTAAAGCAAACCAGGTTGGTTGCACATGTCCAGAGTTGCACTTTAATTCATTGTCACTTTATACCTGGCTGCTACCTCAATAACTGCTATGTCCATAGAACACTATTTCATAGTATGTTATGTGTACATTTGGCATTTTTAGAAAGTGTCATCTTTTTGCACTATTCATTACAAATGTGTACTGGTTGGCACGGCACTGTCTCTTAAGTGACTGTGTCCATTGTCCTGTTCCTTTTAGTAATTTATTGTACTGTCCCATACTTTTTTGCACACATTTGCACGTGCACTTTATGTAGAAATGTTATTTAGTCTGTGTAGTCTCATGTGATTCTGTGTTTGTCGTATGTTGTTTTATGTAGCACCATGGTCCTGGAGGAATGTTGTCACGTGTCCATTGTCCTGTTCCTTTTAGTAATTTATTGTACTGTCCCATACTTTTTTGCACACGTTTGCACGTGCACTTTATGTAGAAATGTTATTTAGTCTGTGTAGTCTCATGTGGTTCTGTGTTTGTCGTATGTTGTTTTATGTAGCACCATGGTCCTGGAGGAATGCTGTCTCATTTCGCTGTGTACTGTAATAACTGTATATGGTTGAACGACAATAAAAATCACTTGACTAGAGTTGGTGGTGTTGAATTGTCCTTCAATTTTGTCCCTGTACTGGCGTTTGGCTGCTCTTATAGTTTTGCAGAGGGCATAACTGGCTTGTTTATGAACGTTAAAATCGGAGGTCCGCGCATTAAGTGCCGGATGAACATTGCTATTAATCTATGGTTATTGGTAGTTTTTTGGCACTACTGACTTGAGGTTGGCTTTGTTAAAGTCCACAGTCACAATGAACACTGCCTCAGTGTGTGTGGTTTCCTGCTCACTTGTACTCCCATACAGTTCCTTGCGTGCCGGTCTGTGTCAGATTGTGACGGGATGTACACAATTCTGATAATGACCACTGTGAATTCCCTCAGTAGCCAGGATGGTCGACACAGATGCAAGAGAAATTCCAGATCAGGAGAGCAGAAAGACTTGATAGAATGCATCTTCCTCTGATCACCCCCACGGGTTCGATGGCTGAATCTGAAATCTCTGCAGACATCCAAGTTCCTTTAAGGCAGGTAAAATTGGTCCAAGATGGTGGCGCGGTAGCACGCAGTGGCCACTCCGGATCTACAATGGTGCTATTTTTGTTCAAAAAGCCCGACTTTTGCAGCACATGGACATCGGAGCAACCGGTGTTCGTGTCTAACATCGCCAGACACTACTAAAATATAAGACTCATGCAAAAACCAAGCTGCATGATGACCTGCAGGAGGCGCTACGCGTACTCGGCTTGCTGCGGAGACCAGGCCTCCAGTCCTCGGCGTCGCCTGATGCCGGTGGCCAGGGGAGAGGACATCGTAAGCGGTGTGCGAGAAAGCGGAAGCGCGGCAAGAGGGCGGGGGTTCATGCTAGGCTAAAAACAAACCCTAGCCGGCCGGCTCTCCCGTCTATCCTGCTCTCAAATGTTTGCTCCCTGGACAATAAACTGGACTATATCCGACTCCAACAGGCTACGCAGCGTGAGTTTAGAGATTGCTGCGTCTTTGTTTTCACGGAGACGTGGCTCAGCGGCAGAGTTCCGGATGCCGCCATTCAGCTAGACGGGCTCGCCACGTTTCGTGCCGACAGAAATACAGTTCTCTGCGGTAAGACTCGCGGTGGTGGCTTGTGTGTTTACATCAACACGGAATGGTGCAACAACTCTATGCTAGTCTCTAGTTACTGTTCATCGCTGTTGGAGCTTGTGACTGTTAGATGCAGACCTTTTTATCTGCCACAGGAATTCACCACTGTTTACATAACCGGAGTTTACATTCCCCCCAGCGCTAACGCTAAGGAAGCGCTCCGTGAACTGTATGGGGCTATGAGCGAACTGCAGAACGCTCACCCCGACGGACTGTTTATTGTCGCCGGAGATTTCAACCATACAAATCTCAAGACAGTGCTCCCTAAATTCCATCAGTATGTGGACTTTGCAACGAGAGGGGCGAACACGCTTGATCTTGTTTACACAAACATCCCAGGCGCGCACCGGGCGGAGCCCCGCCCCCACCTCGGCTACTCAGACCACACCTCTGTTATGTTAATTCCAGCATACAGACCGCTCGTCAGACGCACAAAACCGCTTCAGAAGCAGGTGAAAACCTGGCCAGCAGGAGCCATCTCTGTTCTTCAGGACTGTTTTGAGTGTACTGACTGGCACATGTTCAGGGACGCTGCAACATATGGCGATTCTACCAACTTGGAGGAATACACAGCATCAGTGACCAGCTACATCAGCAAGTGCATTGATGATGTCACTTTCTCCAAGACCATCACCACACGCTCCAACCAGAAGCCGTGGATGACTGCGGAGGTGCGCACGCTGCTGAGGTCCCGAGACTCCGCCTTCAGAGCAGGCGATAAGGCAGCCCTAAGAACAGCTAGGGCCAAACTGTCACGGGCAATCAGAGAGGCAAAGTGCGCACACGCCCAGAGAATCCACAGTCACTTCCAGGACAGCGGTGACACGCGGCGCATGTGGCAGGGCATCCAGGCCATCACCAACTACAGGACAACATCAGTTGCCTGTGACAAAGATGCCTCCCTTCCAGATGCGCTGAACGACTTCTATGCTCGGTTTGAAGTGCAGAACAACGTGGTGGCGAGGAAGACCACCCCTCCTCCCAACGACCAGGTGCTCTGTCTTACCATGGCAGATGTGAGGAAAACTCTACGTAGATTCAACCCACGGAAGGCTGCTGGACCAGACAACATTCCTGGCAGAGTGCTCCGAGGATGTGCAGACCAGCTAGCAGATGTTCTTACCGACATCTTCAACATCTCTCTGAGCAGTGCCGTCGTTCCAACGTGCTTCAAGGCCACCACCATCATCCCCATGCCAAAAAAGTCTTCAGTGTCCTGCCTCAACGACTACCGTCCCGTCGCACTTACACCCATCATCATGAAGTGCTTCGAGAGGCTCGTCATGAGGCACATTAAGACCCAGATGCCCCCCTCACTAGACCCACTACAGTTTGCGTATCGTCCAAACCGTTCAACGGACGATGCCATCGCCACAACCCTCCATCTGGCCCTCACCCACCTAGACAATAAGGACTCATACGTTCGAATGCTGTTCATAGATTTCAGCTCAGCATTCAACACAATCATTCCCCAGCACCTGATTGGAAAGCTGAACCTGCTGGGCCTGGACACCTCCCTTTGCAACTGGATCCTGGACTTCCTGACTGGGAGACCTCAGTCAGTCCGGATCGGGAACAGCATCTCCACCACCACCACACTGAGCACTGGGGCCCCCCAGGGCTGTGTGCTCAGTCCACTGCTGTTCACTCTGCTGACTCACGACTGTGCAGCAATGCACAGCTCGAACCACATCATCAAGTTCGCTGATGACACGACCGTGGTGGGTCTCATCAGCAAGAACGACAAGTCAGCATACAGAGAGGAGGTGCAGCGGCTGACGAACTGGTGTAGAGCCAACAACCTGTCCCTGAATGTGGACAAAACAAAAGAGATGGTTGTTGACTTTAGGAGAGCACAAGGTGAACACACTCCGCTGAACATCGACGGCTCCTCTGTGGAGATCGTCAAGAGCACCAAATTCCTTGGTGTTCACCTGGCGGAGAACCTCACCTGGTCCCTCAACAACAGCTCTATCACCAAGAAAGCCCAGCAGCGTCTCTACTTTCTTCGAAGGCTGAGGAAAGCACATCTCCCACCCCCCATCCACCACTACATTCTATAGAGGGACTATTGAGAGCATCCTGAGCAGCTGCATCACTGCCTGGTTTGGGACATGCACCGTTTCGGACCGCAAAGCCCTGCAGAGGATGGTGAGGACAGCTGAGAAGATCATTGGGGTCTCTCTTCCCTCCATCAAAGACATTTACAGAAAACACTGTATCCGCAAAGCAACCAGCATTGTGGACGACCCCACACACCCCTCACACAAACTCTTTACCCTCCTGCCGTCTGGCAAGAGGTACCGAAGCATTCGGGCCCTCACGGCCAGACTGTGTAACAGCTTCTTCCCCCAAGCCATCAGACTCCTCAATACTCAGAGACTGGTTTGACACACACACACACACACACACACACACACACACACACACACACACACACGTGTCCTGAGTTGCACTTTAATTACTGTCACTTTATAACTGTCTGCTACCTCAATAACTGCTATGTGCATAGAACACTATCTCATAGTATGTTATGTGTACGTTTTTAGAAACTGTCATCTTTTTGCACTACTGAGTACTGGTCGGCGCTGCACTGTGTCTATTGTCCTGTTCATTGTCAGTAATTTGTTGTACTGTCCCGTACTTTGCACATGTTTGCACGTGCACTTTATATAGGTATATATATATAGGTATTTTATTTCGTTGTGTTGTCTCATGTGGTCCTGTGTTGGTCCTTTGTTGTTTTTATGTAGCACCATGGTCCTGGAGGAACGTTGTCTCGTTTTGCTGTGTACTGTACTAAATGTATATGGTTGAAACGTCAATAAAAACCACTTGACTTGACTAATGCAGCATTCCCTCGTCTCTTGGTCCCTCTTGGCAAGTGATTCTCCCTCTGCAGAGCTTGTTGTCCAGAGACTGAATATTTGCCAGTAGAATACTGGGTATCGGGGGGTCGATTTGTGCGACATTTATTCTGATGAGAACTCCTGCTCTCCTTCCTCTTTTCCAGCTGCGTTTCTGCGGCTGGGCTGCCCAGACAAAGGGCTCTGCTGGCGTGTTTGAAAACAGCGGATTGGCATTGAGGTAGTCCGGTTTTCGGTGTGCAATTGAGGCAGTCTATGTAAGCCTTGAGATCCCTTTCATCAACTTTGCCGTCGGATTGCTCAAGTCTGGTGTTTCTATACAAATTCTGTGAGACAAAATTACACAACTAAAGATAATTTATAAAACAAACTCCAGCCAATAGGTGGAATAAACACAAAGAAAATGTAAATTCATACACACAACTGTGCCGAAGGTGTGTTCTTCCACAAAACAAATTCTAGCAACTAGGCGGAACCAGCATAAAGAAAAAAAGGGTGCACAGTTTGCTCGGAGAGTCAGACGAATGTTCAGTGAGCTGGCATATTTGGCTGCTACATAAGTGCAACAAATGACCTAATGATGTAAGAGTTTCTTGCATTCCTTGAATCGATCACATTTCTCTCTTGTCGAATTTGCAAAGTCTGGGAACAAACAATTGCTGTGGTCCTTCCAAGAAAGCCTTCCTTTACTCCTCACCTCACATGACACATGATCTTTATCAGATGATCTCAGAAATTTGGCCAGAATTGATCAGGGCCTGTCTCCCTAAGCGGCTCACCGAGCCGGAACCGTGTAAGCTCGCTCGATTTCCAGCTTATGGCTTGTTATGTCAAGCAGACTCGGGAAGAACCCGTCAAGGAATTTCACCATATCCTGACCCTCTTTGGCCTCAGGAATTCCAACAATACCGACATTATTCCGCTGGCTAAAGTTCTCAGACATGCTCCAAATCCACCTTGGTCGCTAATGGATTAGCAGATAATTCTCTCTCTGTTGACTACAGATAATCGATCTGTTTCTCAACATCCCCCACTCTTGTAACCACCTCAGTGAATTTAATCTCCATGGCTGTGATTGATTGACATATTACAGCAAGATCCTCTAAGTTAGCAATGACCTTCGATAGCATTGCTGACATGTTCAATATTTCTCACCGAATTTCCCTCATTTCTCCGCCCAAATCGACTCCTGAGCTCAGGGCCTGGTCAGGGGCGTCAGCTTGGGCAAGTAAGTGTCTTTTAATGTCTCCTGAGCCTGAGGATTTTTAATTCTTTGACATATTGTCCTCCTAGAACAATTATGGAACAGAGTGTACCGAATCTCACCGGCTTATGACATTAATAGTTTTAAAACTAGCAAAAAATGCAGAGCTTGCCTTTCACACGTCCGAACCTCACATGGCATGTCATCACATGCCCTTCTGTAATTATTATGTGATTAACAATACATTATAAACTGAAAAGCCATTTCAGAAGGGTAATATATTAATTTTATCATTTAATAATATAAATGATGGTACTGCCCCATAAAATATACTGTAAAAACAACAGATTTAAACTGTAAAATTACAAGTTGTTCTGTAAAGTTGTGTACATTGTTACTGTATTTTTTACTTATTTATTCTTATTTATTATTTATTTTTTGTAAAAACAACCTGGATTTATTCTTTTTTTTTTTTTTTTTTACAATGTACCTATTAAATATTTAAACTTCTATATAAAACACCCTTAAAACTACTGTAAACATTGTCTGAGAAGCAGAATTGCATAGATGTATGCTAGCAACAGTAAAAAATTTGCCAAGGGGTAAGATATATTCTCTGAAAACAAGTTAATATGTTACTTGACATATTAATTACAAAAAATTAATTTCAAAACAAGTTTTTTGTCTTGCTTTCCTGTAAAATTATCTAAACATTCTTAAAGCATGATTTAATTGTCAAGCAAAATGGAATAAGATATTAAGTCTTGTTTTAAGATAATACATGTTTATTATAATATATATTATAATAACAAAATAATGTTTCTGAGGGTAACAGAACGTGTTTAAAATATATTCTACTAGATTTAACTTAACTTTTTAAATAGATTTGAGAAATTATTTTTTTGCTCCATTAATTGTCTGTATTATCTTCAAGGTTTCTCTTACTAGTAGACACCTCTCTGGATGATGGTTATTTCTGAGAGGAGACAAGGTGGGGAATAAACCGCGTGCATTTACGCACAATGTTCCGCTTCTGGGATTTATAAAATTTACTTTGCGCAGGTTCTGGCATAAGTACAGTTTTATAAATCTGAAATATTTTGTGCGTACACAAAATCAGACTTTTGTGCGTACACACATTTAGTATGAAATCTATGCCAAGTTTTATACATGAGGGCCCTGGTCTGGAAAACAAGTTTAAAAGAAGTGATTGGTCTCACCCAAAATAAGTGATTCATGGGGAATTGTCAGCACAGAAATCATAACAAGCATAGTACACAGTAGCCTTTTCAATAAAGGTTTTCTTAATATTCAAAATATCTCCAAACATATTTCAAAAATTGTAAATATATCTGGCCATCTAAAATAAATTAATTGCCCTAATCTCTCTCGCCTGCATTCACAGTGAGAGAGTATTTGGTTAAACGTCACCTTATGCGGGCCAAATTGTTGATTGTTTTTTTTAAAAACCTTGTTACACCCACAAATAATGCATGCAGGGATCATGTTCTTCTGGAACTAATACAATCCTGAATCAACTTTATAATGATTTATTAAGCAACATTGGGGCAATTCCTTTTCTAAGTTCTCAGGAGACAGAGTCAATTGGTCTAAATCTGAAGCTTTGGCTCTGACAGCATACAGCCCAGTAACAGCTTTCCAGCCAGATGCCTTCCAGTGGCCCAAACAGGGCATTAAGTATTTGGAATTTTTTTTTCTCCAGCAAATGTGTCTGATTTTAGTTAATTTTGGCCCCTTAATAAAAAGGTTTGAGCAATGTGGGTAGGTGGGCTTCATTATATTTATCTAATATTTTAATTAAAATGAATTGTATTCCAAAATTTAACTACCTGCTACAATCTCTCACTGTAGATGTCCCTCTCTCTTATTACAAGCAATTTGATAGCAGTGAAGTCATTCATTTGGAATGGTAAGCATCCTAGATTACATGTCAATAAATTACATAGGCTGATTGACAAAGGTGGGCTAGGCCTACCCAAGATTTTGTGGTATTATTATGCATTCGGTCTCAGACATTTGGCTAATTGGTCACTTCCACCTGAGAGAGCTCCTCCCTAGTTTTGTATTGAACAGGAAGTTCTTGCCCCTATTTCGCCATTGCAAAGCCTTTCTATCAAATTAATCGGAGTTAATTTATTTGTACTCTGTATGGACAAAAGTGTCCAGAGGGTTTAATTTGGACATTTATTTAAATGTTGCCTCGAGCATATGGCTGAACCCAAAATTATACATTAATAAGTCTCCTTTCTGCTGGTAAGAGTGGATTGTGAGGGGAGTTACTACACTCAGTGACCTATATGAAAGCTGAGTGTTGAGATCCTTTGAAAATTTGGTTCAACATTTTGGGATTCACAGGTCTCAGTTCTTTAGGTATTTACAGCTGTGCCACCTGCTCTGTGCCGTTTCTGGGAGTAGTTTACACCCCCCCTAAAGCTGGGAGAGGTGATTACTGCTTTTGGAAATGGTCATGTGGTATCAGTGTATCACTCCCAACTAATTCTACTATCAAGAGATTATGGGAGAAAGAATTAAACTTGGTATTGGTGGAGGGAGTGTGGGCTGCATCTAGAGATGCAAGGGTTTGCCTTATGCAATTCAAGATTTTACATAGATTCTATTGGACCCCCTCTAGACTGTATAGGCTTGGTCTTAAAGACACACCCACCTGCTGGCGATGCCAATTAGAAGTTGGAGACTCAACCCATATATTTGGGAGTGTGATAAGATCCAAGATTTTTGGTTGAAGGTTCAGAGTTATTTGTGTGACGTGTTGGGCACTCACATTTTACTTTGCCCCAGACTTTTGTATTTTGGGCAATTAGGTGGTCATAAATTTGGGAGACAAATAAATAAAAAAATTATTTCTGACTCGTATTATGATTGGCAGGCAAATAATTTTAAGTGGTTGGAAGTCGGACGGAGAGCCATCATTTCCGGGGTGGTGTGCGGAGATGGGGAGGGTGGCAGCTTTCGAGGAGGATTTAAGAAGAAGTCTGGGGTTTAGGGATTTGTTTAATAGAAAATGGGGCAATTATTTAGCATTTTTGGGTGCTGTGGAGAGAGAGAAGATTAGTTTTAATTATCTATGATTAATATCTAAAAAAAAAATTGGTTTCTGACTAGTATTGTGATTGGCAGTAAACGGCCAGAGAGTATGGCCGCAAATGAGGGCGGAGAGAAGCCGGTTAATGGTGTCTGGCCGTTTACTGTGTGTTTGTACAATAATTTGGGGACAAAGCTGAGCTTTATAACAAAGTTATCTACTAGCCAAATGTTTGTGAGGGGTTGCGTGTGTGTGCGGTTAGTACGACAGAGAGAGAGAATAAAGTGGCGTCGCTGAAGCCGGTTACATGATCAGGGGAGAGAAGGCAACTGTTGGTTTATCACTCAGAGACGCGGTGAATGACTCGTAACCCGTCCTGCGGTCTTTGGTCCTTTGATGGCGTAAATACGCAACAGTCCAATGTGGTTGGATTACAGCACAGCAAATCTCATTTGTGATAACATTATGATACAGTAATACCTTAAGTATTATTAACAGCAAAGAGCAGACTCGGTGGTCCATAAATTGTACAAACAATAACCTTGATCCACAAGAATAACACACTATAATATTCTATCTCTCCCAGATGTAACCTCTTAAACCACGTGAGGATGCAGGTAGAAGGTGTGTTCATCCGTCATTTGACTCCGACTCGGTTCCTCGAGGCTCGGGTGGCGATGGGAGGCCATTTCCTCGCTCTGTCGGCAGGCGGTACGGCTGCTGATTCTCGGCGAGCTGGAAGTGAAGTCAACTCAATTGAAGATTGAAGAGTTAACGTTCTTCACTCCTACAGGCAAACGGATGAAGATGCGAATGTCCTTCGGATCCGTTAGTGTTCGGTGGAATGACGACGGGCTTGGTTTCGCCGGGTAAAACCCCACAAACCGCCCGCCCCCTGGCACGCTTGCTTGCTTCCGTCCGAGCTCTGGATGAGTGTGGCTCGCCTCCCGGCCAGCCGGCATTCTCCTTCGAGCCCCCGGAATTGGATGTCGATTTCGCCGCTGCATCGGAGAGTGTCACAGCGGCATCTGATGCTGATGACTCATTTGGGCTGCCCAGGGCGCTGCTCATAGCCACGCCCCCCCCTTCTTCCCGGAAGTGCATGACAAGCCGACGAGTTCGTGGAGTGCACCTTTTACTGTCCGGAACCGACCTCCTCACTCGTCCGCTCTCACTACACTGGGCGGTCCATGGATATATGGAGGACCCTCAGGTGGGCAATGCGGTTGCGATCCACTTGTGTCCCGAGAACGCTGCCACCTGGTGGGACCACACGGTAAACCCTCCAAGGCCTGTAGGACAACGTCATCACTGACTGCCTAAACCTACAGCGCCACTCGATAGGCTGCCTCCGCCCTGCCTACCATGGCTCTCCTGCAAGTTCACCAAGCCAAGGCACTTAAAGATCTGCACCTGAGTAGTCCCGATCCCAATGTGCTGAAGGAACTGCGTCCTGACTCCAACCTCACTCTCAGAGCTACGAGGGTCACAGCGCAAGCAGTCGGGCGGGTGGAGCACTCGTGGTCCAGGAACGCCATCTGTGGCTGAATTGGTCGAGAGGCGCGACACTGACAAGGTATGCTTTCTCAACACCCCTGTTTCCCAGTTCGGCCTTTTCGACGACCGTTGACGACTTCGCCCAGCAGTTTTCGGCGGTGAAGAGGCAGACAGAAGCTATATCTCACATCATGCCGCGTCGCCGCCTCAAAGCAGCCCGCGCCCAGCCGCCCGGTGAGGGCGCCCCCTGCGTTAAACCAGGCAGCTCCACTTCAAATGGGCCCAGCTCTCTGCCACAGCATCAAGCGCCCCACAGACCTTGTACGCCCCCCGTCTTCAGGACCCCTCTAGGACCCGTGAAGCTCCTAGGCACCCCTGAGATGGAAGACCCGGGAAGTCAGATGTTCGCTCTGGAGCTGGTACCAAGACCATTCCGTCCCCTGGTGGGGGGCCAGGAGGAAAACCCTTGTTTTCCTTATTCTTCGTTGCCACACCCCCTTCAGGCTGTGCTACCCACATTGTTGAATTCCCCTGAGGAAGGACCTGCTTTCTCAGGGACGGGGAACCCTCTGGCATCCTCACCCAGACCTCTGGAACCTCAATGTTTGGCCCCTGGACGGGATGCGGAGCTCTGTCTACCAGGCACCTTTACACCCTAAAGTGGTGTTTGTTCACAAATTGGTGTTCTTCCCAATCTGAAGACCCATAGAGATGTGCAATCGGGTCAGTGCTCTCGTTTCTGCAAGAGAGGTTGGAGGGGAGGCTGTCCCCCTCCATCTTAAAGGTTTATCTAGCCGCAATATCTGCTCACCACTACGCAGTGGACAGTAAGTCCCTAGGGAAGCATGATCTGATTATCAGGTTCCTTAGAGGCGCCCGGAAGCTGAGCCCTCCCAGGCCATGCCTGTTCCCCTCATGGGATTTCTCCGTGGTCCTTTCAGGCCTTCAGAGACCCCCCTTCGAGCCGCTAGAATCAGTCAAGCTCAAAGCCCTCTCCTTGAAGACAGCTCTCCTGATCGCGCTCGCTTCATTCAAACGGGTTGGGGACCTGAAACTGTTTTCTGTCAGCGACACTTGGAGTTCGGTCCGGCAGACACCCATGTCGTCCTAAGACCGCGACCAGGCTACATGCCCAAGGTTCCAGGTAGTGAACCTGCAAGTGCTGGCCTGTGAGGAGGCAGACCCAGCCTTGTCGTTGCTGTGTCCAGTGCCTGCTTTACGTACCTATGTGGACCGCACGCAGAGCTTTAGATGTTCTGAGCAGCTCTTTGTCTGCTTTGGTGGACAGCGGAAAGGAAACGCTGTCTCCAAACAGAGTTTTTCCCAATGGGTCGTTGATGTCATCACATTGGCCTATCACACCCAGGCCGTGCCCGCCCCCTTGCGGGTTCGAGCACACTCTGCAAGAAGTGCATCCTCATGGGCACTGGCCAACGGCACCTCCCTAGCAGACATATGCAGTGCAGTGGGCTTTACAATCTCAGGGTTGAGTCGGTCTCGTCCGTGTTCTCTCAGGTCCAAGCACGTAGAACTTGGGAATACGGAACGTCTGACCGGGTGTTCCGCTTGCACATAGCGCATCTTCCCTCCACTGAGGTAATCACGTACACTCCAGGAGAGTCCACTAGATTTGCGCTCCCTGGATGTTTTTCCTCCCTAGCACTCTGGTCTGAGAATTCAGCAGAGGAATTCCCTGACCAGACACTAAAAGTACAAAAATTACTCCTGCTTCACAGGATTGGCCCTTGTGGATTAATCCCCCGTCTTGTTCCCTCCATCAGGGAATGGAGGTTGCAACAGTAACCTAGAGATTTTCTGATTGCTCTTTTGATACTTTGGGTACATTCTTCAGAAAAGATGTTGCTTCTTCCAATTATGCATTGTGGTCAGGGGTATAGAGATGTGAGTAGTATGATCTAAACAAATCATTTATTTCAGATGGATTTTAAGTTATATTGCCTGATCAATCCATAATTTATGTAATAATAGATTTTTCAGTGTGCTGCTTTAATTGGTTTGACAAATATTTTCCAGTTTTATCTTCAAATTCAGATAGCAGTTGTCTGAGTTTGAGAAGTGTTTGCTCATTTCTTTTGTTTAATATATTATTCAGTAATTTTGTATTCTTCAGGAGTTCCTTAGTGATTGGTTTGTAGAGCTCCTCGATGGGGAGGAGCTCTACAAACACAGCGACCAGGGGGGCAGAGGGAACTCTGCCTAAGGGAGACGTGTGTCCACCGACAGGGGTACGGTACTGTGGAAAATACATCACAGGGTGTTACCGGAGTAATCAGTATCTGTGGAGCACCTGTTCCTGCGAACTCCGATGAATTCAAAGCCAGAGGGCTAAGGAGGAAGGACATCCAGGGTCCATGATTGTTGACTTGACTGGGGGAGTAGAGTGTATGTCTTTGCCTCAGGAGAGGGGAAAGGTGCTATGTGCTAGTGATACACCCGGACAGCAGTTCAAATTCTTTGATAATACCAAAGTTATTGGGTGTTGCCCAGCCCACCGCTCTGCATATGTCTGCTAGAGAGGTGCCATTGGCCAGTGCCCACGAGGATGCCATATTCCTCGCAGAGTGTGTGCGAACCCGGAAGGGGGTGGGCACGGCCTGGGTCTGGTAGGTCAATGCAATAGCGTCCACGATCCAGTGGGCAAGCCTCTGTCTGCTTTGGTGGACAGCAGAAAGGGAATGCTGTCTCCAAACAAAGAGCTGCTCAGAGCATCTAAAGCTCTGCGTGTGATCCAAATAGGTGCGCAAAATATGCACTGGACACAGCAACGCTAACGCTGGGTCTGCCTCCTCCTGGGGCAGCACTTGCAGGTTTACTACCTGATCCCTGAAAGGGGTTGTAGGAACCTTGGGCATGTAGCCCGGTCGGGGTCTTAGGATGATGTGAGAATCTGCCAGACTCGAGGCAAGTGTCGCTGACAGAGAACGCTTGAAGGTCCCCAACCCTCTTGATGGAAGTGAGCGTAATCAGGAGGGCCGTCTTCAAGGAGAGGATGTTTAGTTTGACTGAATCTAGCGGCTCAAACAGGGCTCAATGAAGGCCAGAGAGGACCACGGCGAGATCCCAAGAGGGGAACAGGCATGGCCTAAGAGGGTTCAGCCTCTGGGCGCCTCCAAGGAATCTGATGATCAGGTCATGCTTCCCTAATGACTTACTGTCCACTGTGTCATGGTGAGCCACTATGGTGGCTACATAAACCTTCAAGGTGGATGGGGACAGCTGACCCTCCAGCCTCTACTGTAGGAATGAGAGCACTGACCTGACCACGCACCTCTGTGGGTCTTCAGATAGGGAAGAACACCAATTTACAAATAAGCACCAATTTAGGGCATAAAGCTGCCTGGTAGACAGAGCTCTGGCTTGAGTGATTGTGTCTACGACGGCTGGTGGTAGACCGATTAGATGTTCCGCATCCCAACAAGGGCCAGACATGGAGGTTCCAGAGGTCTGGGCGAAGATACCAGAGGGTGACCCGTCCCTGAGAAAGAAGATCCTTCCTCGAGAGAATCAGCCAGGTAGGTGCGAGGAGTGTGAGATCCGAGAACCAAGTCTGAGTGGGCCAGTAAGGGGACACGAGAGTGTCTTGTTCCTCGCCCTTCCTGACATTGCACAGGACTTGTGCAAGTAGGCTCACTGGGGGAAATGCGTACTTATACAACCCCTGGGGCCAGCTGTGTGCCAGCGTGTCTGTGATTGTATACAGCTATACAATCAATTTGCAATTCATTAAATACCTAACGGGCAGTTAGTATGTTAGTGGACATACAGCTATACAATCAATTGGAAATTGGCAGTTAGTATGTTGGTGGACATACAGCTATACACTAAATTGCTAATGGGCAGATATTATGTTGGTGGAAATACAGCTTTATCAATTGGAAATGGGCAGTTAGTCTGTTAGTAGACATACAGCTATACATTAAATTGGAAATGGGCAGTTAGTCTGTTGGTGGACATACAGTTATATCAATTGCTAATTGGCAGTTAGTCTGTTAGTGGACATACAGCTATACAATCAATTGGAAATGGGCAGTTAGTCTGTTGGTGGACATGTAGTTATACAATTAATTGTAAATGGGCAGTTAGTATGTTGGTGGACATACAGCTATACAATCAATTGGAAATTGGCAGTTAGTATGTTGGTGGACATACAGCTGTACACTCGATTGGAAATGGGCAGTTAGTCTGTTGGTGGACATACAGCTATACAATCAATTGCTAATGGGCAGTTAGTCTGTTGGTGGACATACAGCTATACAATAAATTGTAAATTGGCAGTTAGTCTGTAGGTTGTCATACAGCTATACAATCAATTGATAATAGGCAGTTAGTCTGTTGGTGGACATACAGCTATACAATCAATTGGAAAAGGGCAGTTAATTTATTTGTGGACACATACGGCTATTTATTAAATTGCTAATGGGCAGTTAGTCAGTTGGTGGACATACAGCTATACATTAAATTGGAAATGGGCAGTTAGTCTGTTGGTGGACATACAGCAATACATTAAATTGGAAATGGGCAGTTAGTCTGTTGGTGGACATACAGTTATATCAATTGCTAATTGGCAGTTAGTCTGTTAGTGGACACATACAGCTATACATTAAAATTGCTAATGGGAAGTTAGTCTGTTGTTGGACATACAGCTATACAATCAATAGGAAAAGGGCAGTTAGTTTATTTGTGGACACATACAGCTATTTATTAAATTGCTAACGGGCAGTTAGTCAGTTGGTGGACATACAGCTATACATTAAATTGGAAATGGGCAGTTAGTCTGGTGGTGGACATACAGCTATACAATCAATTGGAAATGGGCAGTTAGTCTGTTGGTGGACACATACAGCAATACATTAAATTGCTAATGGGCAGTATTTCTTTTGGTGGAAATACAGCTATATGATCATTTGGAAATAAGCAGTTAGTCTGTTGTTGGACATAAAGCTATACACTCGATTGGAAATGGGCAGTTAGTATGTTGGTGGATATACAGCTATACAATCAATTGGAAATGGGCAGTTAGTCTGTAGGTGGGCATACAGCTTTATCAATTGCTAATGGGCAGTTAGTCTGGTGGTGGACACATACAGCTATACATTAAATTGCTAATGGGCAGTTAGTCTGTTGGTGGACATACAGCTATACAATCAATTGGAAATGGGCAGTTAGTCTGTTAGTGGACATACAGCTATACAATCAATTGGAAATTGGCAGTTAGTATGTTGGTGGACATACAGCTATACATTAAATTGCTAATGGGCAGTTAGTCTGTTGGTGGACATACAGCTATACAATCAATTGCTAATGGGCAGTTAGTCTGTTGGCGGACATACAGCTATACAATAAATTGTAAATTGGCAGTTAGTCTGTAGGTTGTCATACAGCTATACAATCAATTGTAAATTGGCAGTTAGTCTGTTGGTTGTCATACAGCTATACAATCAATTGGAAATTGGAAGTTAGTATGTTGGTGGACATATAGCTTTACATTAAATTGGAAATGGGCAGTTAGTCTGTTGGTGGATATACAGATATACAATCAATTGATAATGGGCAGTTAGTCTGTTGGTGGACATACAGTTTTACAATCAATTGCTAATGGAAAGTTAGTCTGTTGGTAGACAAACAGCTATACAATCAATTGGAAATGGGCAGTTAGTCTGTTGGTGGACATAAAGCTATGTAGGGCTCACAATTTTGGAGCGGGTGTGTTCATTAGCAATAAGTAACACTTATCACAGACAACCATCAATCATTACAATAAAAGAGCATTGATTAGAATCAATGTTACACGGGCACCAATTTATGTAGGCTCAAAGGTTGGTTAGATCAGTTTTACTATCAAATATAAATTAATAATAAATGTTTATTAATTATTAATTAAGAATTAAATTAAATAATATAATTTAGTTTGTCAAATTCTATCCTCAGGGCACCACTCTTTGATAAGAGTAAAATGATAGTAAATGACTGATCAAGTCTCATAAAATTCTACCATGCAGATTGAGTATTCTGATTGAGAATCAAAATAATCAAAAAAGGTAGTTGTTAGTCAAATCGTTGCATATGAACCCAACAGTAATCTGGTTACAGTTGGCTTCGAACAACAACAATTTAACAATACTGAAGTAATGTTGGAGTTCTTGACGTGGCAGAGGCTGGCTTCAACACAATATTCAAACAAACAAGGAATACTTATTATAAGATAATAAGATTTATTATAATCAAACAATAATGAACATTGTCAATACTAAATGAATATAATACAAAAACATAAAATGGAAATCCTAAACTAAATGGTGGAGCTATATGCTAGTGTATGTGTGTGTGTGTGTGTTTGTCTCGAGTCGGTAACCAAGACACAAAATGGCGGACTAAACTCCTCGTGAGGAACTAGTAAAAATGGAGGGCTAGGCCGGAAAGGGCGGAGCCAACGATTATGGGAAGGTGTAGGGAAAACAAGATGGCTGGATCAGATCCAGCACAATGGAACTAATACCACGTGCGGGTGATAATGAGCAGACACACAGAGGAACTGAACAAAACAGGCGGGAGAATTTGGGAAAACACCGGCCTGATTCATACATAAACCGCGGTGCTGCTCGCTCCGTGAATTTCCGTGTGTGAGAGAGCGAGGTAGAGAGAGAGAACGAACAAACAGGGGTTCATGCAATTTAACAGAGGAGACACGCTGGTAACAGCGCGATTGACTCGTTGATTCGGATCACTCCCTAAATAAACATTTCCCCAAACATGATGATCTCATAACTCCAAACAGCAATCAACGATCGTAGTTAAATGTACAGTGTAAACAAAACATTAAACATTCAACAATCGTGGTTAACATACAAATTAAACAAAAACATCAAAACATTCAGCAATCAAATATATATGATTTAGATTTATAAGAAAAGTCACAGTTTCTACACTAAATCTGCCCAGATATCAAGCCTTACTTGTGAAATCCTGTGTGATTTCAGCAGGGTTGTCTGCTGGATTCCTGTTGCATTGAGTTGTCAGGAGAAAGCAATCTGGTTCGGTCCTTTGTCTTGCGCTCGTCAGCGGAAAGACGCGTCTCTGCGTTGTTTCTCGGGTCCAGTGATCGCGAGAAGCGCGAGAGGTAGTCAACGTTGTGGGAAAACGATTGAGAAGGGAAGCTGGTCGCCTTTTCCGTTTTCTGATGTGAACTGGTTGTACACTACACGACTGGAACAAGCGAAGTTAATCTTACTCTACCGTGGCCAAATGGTGAGGTTTAGAAAAACGTGATCTTTCTTTGTCCAGAAGGAGGGATTCCTTGGTGTAGATGTCTCTTTAGAGCGCAGCGGAGCTGCAGGCAGAGAGAGAGAGTTATGTCCCTTTAGAGCACAGCGAATCTGCCGGCAGAGAGAGAGATATCAAAGTGCGCGCTGGTTTTGTTAAGAAGATGACGTCATCGGTCATCGGCCGCTTTTGACCAATGACGTCTGAGATCGAGTTCATGGGCGGGACTTCCGTCCGGTTGCGATGCATTCTGGGAAATGGAGTTCAATGTCTCCCCTTTGATCATAGAACAAAGGGCCATGCTGTCTCTGCTGCCATTTTCAGTGGGGCAAGGCCCTACATATCCCCCCTTTTTGTCTTAAGGTTGGTGTTCCTACAACAGTCCTTGAGAGCAAACCAACAGTTGAACGGTTCACTGAGAGCAACCTGAAAGTTGTTCAGTCCATGTATCCTGAATTCGCAAGAGCTTAGTTCCTGGAAGCATAACAGTTCATAAAGACTTTTTGACATCTGGGCAGTGATAGTAGACAACATCTGGGCAGATGAATTCTAACTAGGCTAATATAACATAACTTAATCACAACATAGCATTTTTGCATCGGTAACACATCAAACATTGCAACAACCCTTTGTTATCCCTGAATTTTCAATGATTATGAAAAGGAAACTGGAAGAGATTGTTACTGTTAGTACGGCTGTTCTTGGGACAAGTTAGGAACAGTTAGTGGTAGAGAGGTAGACAGGTGTTTGCAACGCTGTGGAATGAGTGTCATTGCATCCAGTCTAGTGTGTAGTGTTTGGATGTGTGCAATACCGTCCATGATGTTCCAACCACTAAAGGAGGAGCCCGAGGGCCTTTAAACCAATGTAGTGTTCTTGGATGACGATTTGCTTATGACTAAGAAATATAGTGGTCAAGCCAGTCGGTTTGAGACTGAACTTTACTACCAATTTCATCCCTTCAGCCTGGAGTTGCTGTTGAAGGGTGTCATGGTGAGGTTGTGACCTCTAAATGCATCCATGATCTCAATTTCTGCATCATGTTTGTTGACGTTGAGATGGAGGACAATATCGTCAATGTGCACGGTGGTTCCTTGGGGAACCATTTAGAACACAGTTTGGTAGCCTTAGTTTAGTGGCTGTATCATGGTGGTCGTATGACAGTGGGACTTCGGTGGCTGGTGTGTTGACCAGCCATCGACTACCAGCTCCTTCTACCCTAGTTTCTGTTCCTTCGTAATGGGTAAGAAAAGGATAAATCCTAATTTGTCGTCACTGCCAAGGCTGTATGCCAGATGTATGAGAAAATTGCACAAATGGTGGTAGTGGCAGATCTAAGGACTTGTTCGGCCATGTTAAGGAGAACCAAGTAGGATGGGATCCTTACACCACTCAGGCTGTTAACTTAAGTGCTGATTTCCCTCACAAGGTCATGCATTAGATTGCTTACCACATACACACATTATGTCTGATCTCATTACTTCTGACAAGGCATCCAGAACATGCAAATTGTTATTCAGAATAGCAGAACGCATGTTTACAGTGAGTATGTTACCCAGCAGGGTTTTGCCCAAACCCTGTAATTGTCCTTGTTGGAACAGGAGTTTCATTACCTGTGGTAATGTGGTATTAGTGTTAGTGCATGCTAATGTTGTGAATAAAGCATGCTACGCTTAACTATGGTGGACACTATTGTGGTGGGTCCACCCCCTTTTGGAGTGCAGACTGTTCAAAGGGATCGGTCTGGTTTGACTGGACCCACTTCTACAGTGGTGTCTGCGTACATCGGTCACATACTGATGTGCAGTGTATGCGGTTGCAAAACTGACATCTTCCGGGCGGTCCAGTATAAATGACCATTATGCAACCTGTTGTTCAGATCCAAGATGGCGGCGCGGTAGCACGCAGCGGCCACTCCGGATCCACAACGGTGCTATTTTTGTTAAAAAAGCCTGACTTTTGCAACACATGGACATCGGAGCAACCAGTGTTCGTGTCTACCATCGCCAGACACTACTCAAATATAAGAATCATGCAAAAACCAAGCTGCATGATGACCTGCAGGAGGCGCTACGCGTACTCGGCTTGCTGCGGAGACCAGGCCTCCAGCCCTTGGCGTCGCCTGATGCCGGTGGCGGGGAGAGGACGTCGTAGGCGGTGTGCGAGCGAAGCGCGGAAAGAGGGCGGGGTCCATGCTAGGCTAAAAACAAACCCTAGCCGGCCGGCTCTCCCGTCTATCCTGCTCTCAAATGTTTGCTCCCTGGACAATAAACTGGACTATATCCGACTCCAGCAGGCTACGCAGCGTGAGTTTAGAGACTGCTGCGTCTTTGTTTTCACGGAGGCGTGGCTCAGCGACAGAGTTCGGATGCGCCATTCAGCTAGACGGGCTCGCCTCGTTTAGTGCCGACAGAAATACAGCTCTCTCGCGGTAAGACTTCGCGGTGGTGGCTTGTGTGTTTACATCAACACGGAATGGTGCAAGAACTCTATGTTAGTCTCTAGTTACTGTTCATCGCTGTTGGAGCTTGTGACTGTTAGATGCAGACCTTTTTATCTACCACGGGAATTCACCACTGTTTGCATAACCGGGTTTACATTCCCCCAGCGCTAACGCTAAGGAAGCGCTCTGTGAACTGTATGGGGCTATGAGCTGAACTGCAGAGCGCTCACCCCGACGGACTGTTTATTGTCGCGGAGATTTCAACCATGCAAATCTCAAGACAGTGCTCCCTAAATTCCATCAGTATGTGGACTTTGCAGCGAGAGGCGAGCAGCTTGATCTTGTTTACACAAACATCCCAGGCGTGCCGGGCGGAGCCCGCCCCCACCTCGGCTACTCAGACCACATCTCTGTTATGTTAATTCCAGCATACAGACCGCTCGTCAGGCGCACAAAACCGCTTCAGAAGCAGGTGAAAACCTGGCCAGCAGGAGCCATCTCTGCTCTTCAGGACTGTTTTGAGTGTACTGACTGGCACATGTTCAGGGAGGCTGCAACATATGGCGATTCTACCAACTTGGAGGAATACACAGCATCAGTGACCAGCTACATCAGCAAGTGCATTGATGATGTCACTTTCTCAAGACCATCACCACACGCTCCAACCAGAAGCCGTGGATGACTGCGGAGGTGCGCACGCTGCTGAGGTCCGAGACTCGCCTTCAGAGCAGGCGATAAGGCAGCCCTAAGAACAGCTAGGGCCAAACTGTCACGGGCAATCAGAGAGGCAAAGCGCGCACGCCCAGAGAATCCACAGTCACTTCCAGGACAGCGGTGACACGCGCGCATGTGGCAGGGCATCCAGGCCATCACCAACTACAGGACAACATCAGTTGCCTGTGACAAAGATGCCTCCCTTCCAGATGCGCTGAACGACTTCTACGCTCGGTTTGAAGTGCAGAACGACGTGATGGCGAGGAAGTCCACCCCTCCTCCCAAGCGACCAGGTGCTCTGTCTTACCACGGCAGATGTGAGGAAAACTCTACGTAGAGTCAACCCACGGAAGGCTGCTGGACCAGACAACATTCCTGGCAGAGTGCTCAGAGGATGTGCAGACCAGCTAGCAGATGTTCTTACCGACATCTTCAACATCTCTCTGAGCAGCGCCGTTGTTCCAACGTGCTTCAAGGCCACCACCATCATCCCCATGCCAAAGAAGTCTTCAGTGTCCTGCCTCAACGACTACCGTCCCGTCGCACTTACACCCATCATCATGAAGTGCTTCGAGAGGCTCGTCATGAGGCAGATTAAGACCCAGCTGCCCCCTCACTAGACCCACTGCAGTTTGCGTGATCGTTCAAACCGTTCAACGGACGATGCCATCACCACAACCCTCCATCTGGCCCTCACCCACCTAGACAATAAGGACTCATACGTTCGAATGCTGTTCATAGATTTCAGCTCAGCATTCAACACAATCATTCCCCAGCACCTGATTGGAAAGCTGAACCTGCTGGGCCTGGACACCTCCCTCTGCAACTGGATCCTGGACTTCCTGACTGGGAGACCTCAGTCAGTCCGGATCGGGAACAGCATCTCCACCACCACCACACTGAGCACTGGGGCCCCCAGGGCTGTGTGCTCAGTCCACTGCTGTTCACTCTGCTGACTCACGACTGTGCAGCAATGCACAGCTCGAATCACATCATCAAGTTCGCCGATGACACGACCGTGGTGGGTCTCATCAGCAAGAACAACGAGTCAGCATACAGAGAGGAGGTGCAGCTGCTGACTGAACTGGTGTAGAGCCAACAACCTGTCCCTGAATGTCGACAAAACAAAAGAGATGGTTGTTGACTTTAGGAGAGCACAAGGTGAACACACTCCGCTGAACATCGACGGCTCCTCTGTGGAGATTGTCAAGAGCACCAAATTTCTTGGTGTTCACCTGGCGGAGAACCTCACCTGGTCCCTCAACACCAGCTCTATCACCAAGAAAGCCCAGCAGCGTCTCTACTTTCTTCGAAGGCTGAGGAAAGCACATCTCCCAACCCCATCCTCACTACATTCTATAGAGGGACTATTGAGAGCATCCTGAGCAGCTGCATCACTGCCTGGTTTGGGACTTGCACCGTTTCGGACCGCAAAGCCCTGCAGAGGATAGTGAGGACAGCTGAGAAGATCATTGGGGTCTCTCTTCCCTCCATCAAAGACATTTACAAAAAACACTGTATCCATAAAGCAACCAGCATTGTGGACGACCCCACACACCCCTCACACAAACTCTTTACCCTCCTCCCGTCTGGCAAGAGGTACCGAAGCATTCGGGCCCTCACGGCCAGACTGTGTAACAGCTTCTTCCCCAAGCCATCAGACTCCTCAATACTCAGAGACTGGTTTGACACACACGTGTCCTGAGTTGCACTTTAATTACTGTCACTTTATAACTGTCTGCTACCTCAATAACTGCTATGTGCATCGAACATTATCTCATAGTATGTTATGTTTACATTTTTAGAAACTGTCATCTTTTTGCACTACTGAGTACTGGTCGGCGCTGCACTGTCTATTGTCCTGTTCATTGTCAGTAATTTGTTGTACTGTCCCGTACTTTTTGCACATGTTTGCACGTGCACTTTATATAGGTAGTTTATATAGGTATTTTATTTCGTTGTGTAGTCTCATGTGGTCCTATGTTGGTCCTTTGTTGTTTTTATGTAGCACCATGGTCCTGGAGGAACGTTGTCTCGTTTTGCTGTGTACTGTACTAACTGTATATGGTTGAAATGACAATAAAAACCACTTGTCTTGACTTGACTTGACTGTTGGAGGGTGTGGTAGGTAGCTTTGTAGCTCCTGTGACCTCCAAAGGAAGCATCGTGGGCATGTAGCAGCATCACCCCCCCTAAGGCCGAACGGAACGACCCGCCAGGGTGGACCTGGGCCATGGGGAACATGGATCAAAAGGACTCTCTCAAGTTTCAGGTGTTGTTGTACCTGACCGAGTGCTTTTAGCTCTTTTGAGTCCTGTAAAGAGGGTGGTAGGAACTTTTGTGTCTGCGGTTCCATCAACTGCTGTCGGATTGTCTGGATCACCGGGTTCCGTTTCTACATGACTCTCAAGTCTGCATCGCCCGGTTGTTGACCCAGCTTCACAGTCTGTAGGCAGCTTTGGGGATTTTTCCTGTTCTCTTCGTCATACCTCTGTGCCAGGGCGGCGCTGAGGCAGGGGGAGGAGAAGCTTGCCTTGATGTGAATCTCCAAATCCTTGTCTGGGTAGACGAGAAAAGGGGCTGAACAGATCTTGGCCTTCGGTTCTCTGAAAGCCTGCTCTTGCGGGTCTTCCCTTTCAAATACCATGTCCTTCTGGAGGAACTTGGAAAGGAGCCTGTTTTGTGTGTAGCTGACAAGGCTCACATCACAGAGCTCTGTGTGCAATGGTTTACCAAGGGAGAGCATTGCCCTGGCGACTTTTGCTAAAGTCTCCTTGCACCTTAGGCTGATTTCAGACCCAGTGTCCAGTAACGCATGGAAGTCTATACATCTCCCTACCAACATTGAGGTGTATATGCGTCTGGCATTAACCTTGTTGACAAGGTCTCCCAAAAATGTCATGCGTGAAGCATGGGTTTTGGACATGACTGCCACTGGGAGTGTTGGAGTCTTCCCAGTATTCTTCCCCCAGCCTACGAAGTAGACTCTGGCAGTTGAGGGGGGAAGGGTCTGGCCAAGTCATGTTGGTGGATTGTCACTATTGTCCCCCCTTG
Organism: Xyrauchen texanus; assembly: GCF_025860055.1. Taxonomy (NCBI): domain Eukaryota; kingdom Metazoa; phylum Chordata; class Actinopteri; order Cypriniformes; family Catostomidae; genus Xyrauchen; species Xyrauchen texanus. The sequence continues at coordinate 39,616,866 of NC_068309.1, forward strand.
TGGTCACTGTCTGACCCTTTGGGGGGACAGCGAGAAGCATCGAGGTGCTTCATCACGTCCGCTAGTTGTTTCTGGAGGAGGCTAACCTTCTGCTCCAGATCCACCATTTTGGGAGGCCCCGAACGATTCCCTTTGTTTCCATTCCAAGGTCTGGGGTTCTTCTCAAAACCGACATTCCTTTTCTTTGGAAAGGTATATCGTTCATGGGGCTCTTGCTGAATGACCCTTGTGGTCATTCCCTTGGTTCCTCCAACCCCCCTGTGGGTGGTTGGGCACGCGTTTTGGGACTGCTGCTTTGCTGCGTACTCTGGGTTGGGGCAATTCGTGGCCCTCAAGCTCTAAGTCTGCCCTCTCAGAGAACTGGATTTCCAGGACTCTGACTTCGTCGTCTTGTTTGTCAGTCGGATACACGACTGTTTCCCATATCATCTGGGCCATCTTCTTGATCTCCTGCATGGTTTGTTTACCCTGCTTACACATCAGTGTAACGTGGGTTCACACGGAGGGGTGGAGATTATGGAGGAAGAGAGATCTGAAACCTCGTTCTTCTTCCAGGCCTGGCTCGTTACTTCCTTGGAAGTATGCGTTCCTTAAACGCCTGTAATACTCCCTGGGAGGCTCCAAACGCTTCTGTTGGATGCGGATGGCGCTGAGGGTGGCTGATGTTTCATCAGTGTACGGCGAGTACTCCTCGCTCAGAACCCTACAAAGCCTCGGGTAACTGTTCCGAATGTGCGCCGGTTGAGTCTCGATGAAAGCGTGGACATTTCTGGAAGTGTTTTTCCAGATAAGCTTCAATTTCTCACGCGCTGAAGCATGTGGCAAGTCGGCAAGACAATGTTCCATTTCCCTGAGGTAATCTTTGACATTCAAATCTTGGCTTGCTGGGTCGAAGCGTTCTATGTCCTTTGCAAAGGAGTCAAGCTGGCGCATGCGCAGACCTGTGTCTTTGTCCCGCTGGTGTCCATCTGACTCGTTAGATGAGTACCAGTGCCTGCCCCCATTGCCATGGCGTTGGGTGAGACCACTTCCTCCTCCTGGTGAGGGAGGTGCCCTGCTGGGGCGGGGTCTGACAGGTGTTTGAGAGGAGGACTGCCGGAACGGGGTCTTGCCCCCGTACCGTGGTGGACTCGTGTCCCGAACAGGGATGCGCTCTAGCTCCGGGAGTTGGGACCACGGTTTTCGAATACTACCTGACCCAGGGGTGGGGTATTTCGCCGTAGTACCGGTCTCGGAGTCCTCTGCCCCACTCTTGTCAGAGGTGGAGTAGCGGAGCACTTCTTGAGCCTTAGCACGTGCGTCTCGGCTTTCCTGCCGGACTCTGTCGATCCATGGCTTCTCGGCTATCTGTTTCAGCCGACTGGAGTCTTCCTACACACTCCTCCAGCATCATGTTCGTTGTCTGGAGGTCTCTGTGTAGGGCACGATTGCGTGAATCGAGCCGACTCCCATGGGTGGTAAGTGTCCTTACCTCACCCTTGAGTGTTGCTATCTGCAACTGGGCCTTGTGGTGGTAGAGCAGGAACAGTCTGCCAACTGCTTCCTGGATGGTGGATACCTTCCCTTGAGAATCGTGTCCACCATCAACCACGGCGGCCATTTCAGCATCACACTGGGATTGTGTGTAGCTGTTAAGCTCCTCCCTTGACTCTCTAGGTACAAGGAGGAGGTCAGCGACCCAGTTGGACAGTGAGGTTTCCTCACTTGACCCGGGAGCTTCAGCTCCGGACGCTGATAGGGACTGGGAATTCATCTCACTGGTTAGGCAGGTGAGAGGATGACGTCCAGTAGATCCCTATAGGAACTCTTTGAGAGTTCCAAAATTTGATGCTTGAGTTGAGTTTCGAAGGTGACGATTGACGACCCCGGTTGCTCTGTGGAAAACACAGATGCTATCCCTAGAAGAGAATGCACAGGGAGGGACCACTTACCTGTCACTCAAGAGCAACTTTGTATTATTAGCTGTTTCTTGAACTGCTAATTAGATGTTAACAAATCACTGTGTCAGTACATCAGATTACTTTGTTAGTATCTAGTGACTGAATCTTTCACACAAAACTAATTAAGATGAGTAATGAATTAGTATCAAACTAATAACCATTAACACAACACTTGCAATAATTCACAACCACAAACGGCCTTGTGCCTTAGCAGTTTTGGACTTCCTGAGAAAAGTGAATCCACGAGGGATCCTCTGGTTACTCTTTCAAAAAAAAATTTTTTTTAGTTATCTGCAAAAATATTGGAGAAAGCCAACAAATATCACGTCCTCACACGGGGCACCAATTATGTAGGGCTCACAATTTTGGAGCGGGTGTGTTCATTAGCAATAATTAACACTTATCACAGACAACCATCAATCATTACAATAAAAGAGCATTGATTAAAATCAATGTTACACAGGCACCAATTTATGTAGGCTCAAAGGTTGGTTAGATCAGTTTTACTATCAAATATAAATTAATAATTAATGTTTATTAATTATTAATTAAGAATTAAATTAAATAATAGAATTTAGTTCGTCAAATTCTATCCTCGGGGCACCACTCTTTGATAAGAGAAAAATGATAGTAAATGACTGATCAAGTCTCATAAAATTCTACCATGCAGATTGAGTATTCTGATCGAGAATCAATATAATCAAAAAAGGTAGTTGTTAGTCAAATCGTTGCATATGAACCCAACAGTAATCTGGTTACAGTTGGCTTCAAACAACAACAATTTAACAATACTGAAGTAATGTTGGAGTTCTTGACGTGGCAGAGGCTGGCTTCAACACAATATTCAAACAAACAAGGAATACTTATTATAAGATAATAAGATTTATTATAATCAAACAATAATGAACATTATCAATACTAAATGAATATAATACAAAAAACATAAAATGGAAATCCTAAACTAAATGGTGGAGCTATATGCTAGTGTATGTGTGTGTGTGTTTGTCTCGAGTCGGTAACCAAGACACAAAATGGCGGACTAAACTCCTCGTTAGGAACTAGTCAAAATGGAGGGCTAGGCCGGAAAGGGCGGAGCCAACGATTATGGGAAGGTGTAGGGAAAACAAGATGGCTGGATCAGATCCAGCACAATGGAGCTAATACCACGTGCGGGTGATAATGAGCAGACACACAGAGGAACTGAACAAAACAGGCGGGAGAATTTGGGAAAACACCGGCCTGATTCATACATAAACCGCGGTGCTGCTCGCTCCGTGAATTTCCGTTTGTGAGAGAGCGAGGTAGAGAGAGAGAACGAACAAACAGGGGTTCATGCAATTTATAGTCGGGGAGCCAAAGTCTCAAAAATGGGTTGAACCTGACATGGTCTGCCATACTTTTTATTTCTTCTAATCTTTTTCTGTTAACTTTGACCCTAAGAACCAACAATTGGAGGGTCTGCTCTGCCGGAAATATCGCGAAAAAAAATTGTGGCCATTTTAGTGTATGCACCCTATATTTTTTTATCAGAAAAATGTGAAAAAATATATTTTTCCTCAAATCCTCAGTGGATTGGATAGGCTGTCAATAAATGCATTCCAGATACAGAGAACTCATGTGCTGACAACATCCACTGAAAAAATAACTCTTAAAACACATTTCTACATGATTATGCATCAATTTCATGCAAAAGAAATTGCCGTTTTCTCACTTTTTTTCAATATTTTCATCTTTACTTCATTGGCAATCAACTATTCCCCTAAGTTATGACATCAGTCAATATGCCATTCGTTTCACCAAACAGTATACTCATTCCACAGAAAAAATTATAAAAATCCAAACAAAATCAATGGATCTGTGATGATTTCACTACTAGTTGGTGATCAACAGGCTCAGAACTTCAATCAAATTTTTGACTACTCTCAAAATTCTGAAAGACATACTGGATATTTAACAGGGTTGTTAATGTCCACATTATTAAACATCATGGCCTAGTCATCTTTTTAATTTAAACATAACCCTGTTCTCCCAATGGAAATATGTCACACAAGAAATATAATACAGCAAAATGACTTTCATTATTTTATTGCCTCAGATGACGACTATTACAACTTCAATAATTTAACATAACTTAATTAACTAGGTGCAGGTCCCTGTGAGGTGGGATAATCAGGAGGGTGGCACACTGCAGATACTGCTCTGGGGACAGACCTTCACCCTCACCACCTGAGGAGACAGCAAACAAGACCGTCAGGGTGGGTTATACAGCAGTGCGATAAAAGATGCACCCCCCCCTTCTCTCTCTCTACACACGTGGCCTACTTCCGTGTCCCTGTCTTCAAGCGCAAGTTCAATCCTTGAACATCTGTTGGGGTCCCCGGTGCAGAGACATGCAATGCCACACTTCACATTGGCTCTTGCACAGGAGCATCCTCGGGCACACATGCTTTTCTTGCAGCGGCAGTATTTGATGTGTTTGAGTTCAGCAGGTTTTGCCTCTTTCAGCATCATGGTTGCCACCAATTTTCCATTGACAAGTTGTCTCCCAAAATCAGTGGCAGCTGGGTAAGTTGGCTTAACCATGTGTGCCCGCTTACACACAGCCAACTGATGAAGGGCTCGGCGAAGGTGTAATAGGAAGGCATTTTCAGTTGGTGCTGAGGAGAAGGGATGTAAGATCTGAAGCTGCAACATCATACTTCCCCGCCAGAGCTTCTGTGATGGCATGAACAGGTAGGAAGATATCCATCGTCTTCACCCACAGCTCCTGCAGCCCATCCATGTGTGTGATGTAGTACATGCACATCATGATCACATCTGTGTCAGTAGCAACCACTACAGCCTGTTTGTGGTGCAGAATTTGAACTGAGTATGCAATGTGAGCAAACATCCTGGTATCTGCCTCTTCATGTTTCTCACAGGAAAGTTCTGGAAGCTCAACCTGACAATCCGCTGACAAGAGGACAGTGCGACCAGGATCACAAAAGATTCCACCAAGAATAAGTGTGCATCCTGCAGGAAGTGACTTGTTCTGAGCTGCCCATGCTTCCCCCATGTAGTTCAACAGATTAGCTTTATTCAGTGGATTGTAAATGAAGCCTTTCCATTCATGTATCGGGAGAGTATCATATGGCTTGTACTCCTTCATTTTGCTGGGGCAGGACTTCATCCTCTTCTCTCATTCCTCACCTTTCAGACTTTCAGCAGGGGAGACATCATATCGATCACCAACAAAGTGGATGCAGTCACACTTGTCTGGGAGGATTCCAAGGAGCTGCCTTAGGTACTTTCCTTGCAGTTCATGGAAGGTGCTGCTCCCAAGATGTTGGTAACGTTGAATGAACGCCATGGCATCTACTACAATTACAACAGGCTTGTCAGATGGCGGTAGTTTGTCCACTTCCCCCCCATGAGCTGCCAAGGGCTGTCTTGATTGCAGCCAGGTAGTCTGCCTTGTTTCCTTTACGCATTGCGTAACTTTGGTCAAGGGACGGATCTGGCTCAAACAGAGAGGCTGGGCAACTTGTCCATTCATGGCCAGACACTTCCACCTTCCTGTCTTCCTCTAAGTCCTGAACAAAGTAAAGGTTCCATACAACTGCACTCTCCTCCTCATAGACCTTTTTGGCTTTGAATGCCATGGACATTGACTTCTTTGGCTTTGCTGCGAAGGTTGAAAGAATCAATTGGAAAAGGGCAGTTAGTTTATTGGTGGACACATACAGCTATTTATTAAATTGCTAACGGGCAGTTAGTCAGTTGGTGGACATACAGTTATATCAATTGCTAATTGGCAGTTTGTCTGTTAGTGGACATACATCTAAACAATCAATTGGAAATGGGCAGTTAGTCTGTTGGTGGACATACAGCTATATCATAAATTGCTAATGGACAGTCTGTTGGTGGACATACAGCTATACAATCAATTGCTAATGGGCAGTTAGTCTGTTGGTGGATACATACAGCTATACATTAAATGGCTAATGGGCAATTAATCTTTTAGTGGACACATACAGTTATACATTAAATTGCTAATGGGTGTTAGTCTGTTGGTGGACATACAGCTATATAATAAATTGCTAATGGACAGTCTGTTGGTGGACATACAGCTATACAATCAATTGCTAATGGGCAGTTAGTCTGTTGGTGGACACGTACAGCTATACATTAAATGGCTAATGGGCAATTAATCTTTTAGTGGACACATACAGCTATACATTAAATTGCTAATGGGTGTTAGTCTGTTGGTGGACATACAGCTATACAATCAATTGGAAATGGGCAGTTAGTTTGTTGGTAGACACATACAGTTGTACAATCAATTGCTAATGGGCAGTTAGTCTGTTGGTGGACATAAAGCTATACAATCAATTGGAAATGGGCAGTTAGTCTTTTGGTGGTCATACAGCTATATAATCAATTGCTAATGGGCTGTTAGTCTGTTGGTGGACATTCAGCTATAGAGTCAATTGCTAATGGGCAGTTAGTCTGTTGTTGGACACACACAGCTATACATAAAATGGTTAAAGGGCAGTTAATCTTTTAGTGGACACATACAGCTATACATTATATTGGTAATGGGCAGTTAGTCTGTTGGTGGACACATACAGCTATATATTAAATTGCTAATGGGCAATTCATCTTTTGGTGGACACATACAGCTATACATTAAATTGCTAAATGTCAGTTAGTCTTTTGGTGGACATACAGCTATATAATCAATTGATAATGGACAGTTAGTCTGTTGGTCGACATACAGCTATACAATCAATTGCTAATGGAAAGTTAGTCTGTTGGTAGACAAACAGCTATACAATCAATTGGAAATGGGCAGTTAGTCTGTTGGTGGACACATACAGCTATACATTAAAATTGCTAATGGGCAGTTACTCTGTTGTTGGACATAAAGCTATGCAATCAATTGGAAAAGGGCAGTTAGTTTATTGGTGGACACATACAGCTATTTATTAAATTGCTAATTTGCAGTTAGTCAGTTGGTGGACATACAGTTATATCAATTGCTAATTGACAGTTTGTCTGTTAGTGGACATACATCTATATAATCAATTGCTAATGGGCAGTTAGACTGTTGGTGGACACATACAGCTATACATTAAATGGCTAATGGGCAATTAATCTTTTAGTCGGCACATACAGCTATACATTAAATTGCTAATGGGTGTTAGTCTGTTGGTGGACATACAGCTATACAATCAATTGGAAATGGGCAGTTAGTTTGTTGGTAGACACACAGTTGTACAATCAATTGCTAATGGGCAGTTAGTCTGTTGGTGGACATAATGCTATATACAATCAATTGGAAATGGGCAGTTAGTCTGTTGGTGGACATACAACTATATCAATTGCTAATGGGCAGTTAGTCTTTTGGTGGACATACTGCTATATAACAATTGCTAATCGACAGTTAGTCTGTTGGTGGACATACAGCGATAAAATTAATTGCTAATGGGCAGTTAGTCTGTTGGTGGACATACAGCATACAATCAATTGGAAATGGGCATTTAGTCTGTTGGTGGACATACAGCTATATCAATTGCTAATGGGCAGTTAGTCTGTTGGTGGACATACAGCGATAAAATTAATTGCTAATGGGCATTTAGTCTGTTGGTGGACATACAGCTATACAATCAATTGCTAATGGACAGTTAGTCTGTTGGTGGACACATACAGCTACACATTAAATGGCTAATGGGCAATTAATCTTTTAGTGGACACATACAGCTATACATTAAATTGCTAATGGGCATTTAGTCTGTTGGTGGACATACAGCTATACAATCAATTGCTAATGGGCAGTTAGTCTGTTGGTGGACACATACAGCTACACATTAAATGGCTAATGGGCAATTAATCTTTTAGTGGACACATACAGCTATACATTAAATTGCTAATGGGCAGTTAGTCTGTTGGAGGACATACAGCTATATAAACAATTGCTAATGGACAGTTAGTCTGTTGGTGAACATACAGCTGTACAATCAATTGCTAATGGACAGTTAGTCTTTTGGTGGACATACTGCTATATAATCAATTGCTAATGGGCAGTTAGTCTTTTGGTGGACATACTGCTATATAATCAATTGCTAATCGACAGTTAGTCTGTTGGTGGACAAACAGCGATAAAATTAATTGCTAATGGGCAGTTAGTCTGTTGGTGGACATACAGCGATACAATCAATTGGAAATGGGCAGTTAGTCTGTTGGTGGACATACAGCTATAAAATCAATTGCTAATGGGCAGTAGGTCTGTTGGTGGACACATACAGCTATATAATCAATTGCTAATGGGCAGTAGGTCTGTTGGTGGACATACAGCTATACAATCAATTGCTAATGGGCAGTTAGTCTGTTGGTGGACATACAGCTATACAATCAATTGGAAATGGGCAGTTAGTCTGTTGGTGGACACATACAGCTATACATTAAATTGCTAATGGTCAGTTAGTCTGTTGGTGGACATACAGCTATACAATAAATTGGAAATGGGCAGTTAGTCTGTTGGTGGATATACAGCTATACAATCAATTGGAAATGGGCAGTTAGTCTGTTGGTGGACACATACAGCTATACATTAAATTGCTAATGGTCAGTTAGTCTGTTGGTGGACATACAGCTATACAATCAATTGCTAATGGGCAATTAATCTTTTAGTGGACACATACAGCTATACATTAAATTGCTAATGGGCAGTTAGTCTGTTGGTGGACATACAGCATACAATCAATTGGAAATGGGCATTTAGTCTGTTGGTGGACATACAGCTATATCAATTGCTAATGGACAGTTAGTCTGTTGGTGGACATACAGCGATAAAATTAATTGCTAATGGGCATTTAGTCTGTTGGTGGACATACAGCTATACAATCAATTGCTAATGGGCAGTTAGTCTGTTGGTGGACACATACAGCTACACATTAAATGGCTAATGGGCAATTAATCTTTTAGTGGACACATACAGCTATATAAACAATTGCTAATGGACAGTTAGTCTGTTGGTGAACATACAGCTGTACAATCAATTGCTAATGGACAGTTAGTCTTTTGGTGGACATACTGCTATATAATCAATTGCTAATGGGCAGTTAGTCTGTTGATGGACATACAGCTATATCAATTGCTAATGGGCAGTTAGTCTTTTGGTGGACATACTGCTATATAATCAATTGCTAATCGACAGTTAGTCTGTTGGTGGACATAAAGCAATAAAATTAATTGCTAATGGGCAGTAAGTCTGTTGGTGGACATACAGCTATACAATCAATTGGAAATGGGCAGATAGTCTGTTGGTCGACATACAGATATACAATTAACTGGATATGGGCAGTTACTCTATTGGTGGACAAACAGCTATACACTCAGTTGGAAATGGGCAGTTAGTCTGTTGGTGGACATACAGCTATATAATCAATTGCTAATGGGCAGTTAGTCTGTTGGTGGACATACAGCTATACAATCAATTGGAAATTTGCAGTTAGTATGTTGGTGGACATATCGCTTTACATTAAATTGGAAATGGGCTGTTGGTGGACACATATAGCTATATATTAAATTTCTAATGGGCAGTTAGTCTGTTGTTGTACATACAGCTATACAATCAACTGCTAATAGAAAGTTAGTGTTTTGGTGGACACATACAGCTCTACATTAAATTGCTAATTGTCAGTTAGTCTGTTGGTGGACATACAGCTATATAATCAATTGCTAATGGGCAGTTAGTCTGTTGGTGGACATACAGCTATATAATCATTTGCTCATGGGCAGTTAGTCTGTTGGTGGACATGCAGCTAAACATTAAATTGCTAATGGGCAGTTAGTCTGTTGGTGGACATATAGCTTTATATTAAATTGCTAATGGGCAGTACGTCTTTTGGTGGACATACAGCTATATCAATTACTAATGGGCAGTTAGTCTGTTGGTGGACATAATGCTATATACAATCAATTGGAAATGGGCAGTTAGTCTGTTGGTGGACATACAACTATATCAATTGCTAATGGGCAGTTAGTCTTTTGGTGGACATACTGCTATATAACAATTGCTAATCGACAGTTAGTCTGTTGGTGGACATACAGCGATAAAATTAATTGCTAATGGGCAGTTAGTCTGTTGGTGGACATACAGCATACAATCAATTGGAAATGGGCATTTAGTCTGTTGGTGGACATACAGCTATATCAATTGCTAATGGGCAGTTAGTCTGTTGGTGGACATACAGCGATAAAATTAATTGCTAATGGGCATTTAGTCTGTTGGTGGACATACAGCTATACAATCAATTGCTAATGGGCAGTTAGTCTGTTGGTGGACACATACAGCTACACATTAAATGGCTAATGGGCAATTAATCTTTTAGTGGACACATACAGCTATACATTAAATTGCTAATGGGCATTTAGTCTGTTGGTGGACATACAGCTATACAATCAATTGCTAATGGGCAGTTAGTCTGTTGGTGGACACATACAGCTACACATTAAATGGCTAATGGGCAATTAATCTTTTAGTGGACACATACAGCTATACATTAAATTGCTAATGGGCAGTTAGTCTGTTGGAGGACATACAGCTATATAAACAATTGCTAATGGACAGTTAGTCTGTTGGTGAACATACAGCTGTACAATCAATTGCTAATGGACAGTTAGTCTTTTGGTGGACATACTGCTATATAATCAATTGCTAATGGGCAGTTAGTCTTTTGGTGGACATACTGCTATATAATCAATTGCTAATCGACAGTTAGTCTGTTGGTGGACAAACAGCGATAAAATTAATTGCTAATGGGCAGTTAGTCTGTTGGTGGACATACAGCGATACAATCAATTGGAAATGGGCAGTTAGTCTGTTGGTGGACATACAGCTATAAAATCAATTGCTAATGGGCAGTAGGTCTGTTGGTGGACACATACAGCTATATAATCAATTGCTAATGGGCAGTAGGTCTGTTGGTGGACATACAGCTATACAATCAATTGCTAATGGGCAGTTAGTCTGTTGGTGGACATACAGCTATACAATCAATTGGAAATGGGCAGTTAGTCTGTTGGTGGACACATACAGCTATACATTAAATTGCTAATGGTCAGTTAGTCTGTTGGTGGACATACAGCTATACAATAAATTGGAAATGGGCAGTTAGTCTGTTGGTGGATATACAGCTATACAATCAATTGGAAATGGGCAGTTAGTCTGTTGGTGGACACATACAGCTATACATTAAATTGCTAATGGTCAGTTAGTCTGTTGGTGGACATACAGCTATACAATCAATTGCTAATGGGCAATTAATCTTTTAGTGGACACATACAGCTATACATTAAATTGCTAATGGGCAGTTAGTCTGTTGGTGGACATACAGCATACAATCAATTGGAAATGGGCATTTAGTCTGTTGGTGGACATACAGCGATAAAATTAATTGCTAATGGGCATTTAGTCTGTTGGTGGACATACAGCTATACAATCAATTGCTAATGGGCAGTTAGTCTGTTGGTGGACACATACAGCTACACATTAAATGGCTAATGGGCAATTAATCTTTTAGTGGACACATACAGCTATACATTAAATTGCTAATGGGCAGTTAGTCTGTTGGAGGACATACAGCTATATAAACAATTGCTAATGGACAGTTAGTCTGTTGGTGAACATACAGCTGTACAATCAATTGCTAATGGACAGTTAGTCTTTTGGTGGACATACTGCTATATAATCAATTGCTAATGGGCAGTTAGTCTGTTGATGGACATACAGCTATATCAATTGCTAATGGGCAGTTAGTCTTTTGGTGGACATACTGCTATATAATCAATTGCTAATCGACAGTTAGTCTGTTGGTGGACATAAAGCAATAAAATTAATTGCTAATGGGCAGTAAGTCTGTTGGTGGACATACAGCTATACAATCAATTGGAAATGGGCAGATAGTCTGTTGGTCGACATACAGATATACAATTAACTGGATATGGGCAGTTACTCTATTGGTGGACAAACAGCTATACACTCAATTGGAAATGGGCAGTTAGTCTGTTGGTGGACATACAGCTATATAATCAATTGCTAATGGGCAGTTAGTCTGTTGGTGGACATACAGCTATACAATCAATTGGAAATTTGCAGTTAGTATGTTGGTGGACATATCGCTTTACATTAAATTGGAAATGGGCTGTTGGTGGACACATATAGCTATATATTAAATTTCTAATGGGCAGTTAGTCTGTTGTTGTACATACAGCTATACAATCAACTGCTAATAGAAAGTTAGTGTTTTGGTGGACACATACAGCTCTACATTAAATTGCTAATTGTCAGTTAGTCTGTTGGTGGACATACAGCTATATAATCAATTGCTAATGGGCAGTTAGTCTGTTGGTGGACATACAGCTATATAATCATTTGCTCATGGGCAGTTAGTCTGTTGGTGGACATGCAGCTAAACATTAAATTGCTAATGGGCAGTTAGTCTGTTGGTGGACATATAGCTTTATATTAAATTGCTAATGGGCAGTACGTCTTTTGGTGGACATACAGCTATATCAATTACTAATGGGCAGTTAGTCTTTTGGTGGACATACTGCTATATAATCAATTGCTAATCGACAGTTAGTCTGTTTTTGGACATACAGCGATAAAATTATTTGCTAATGGGCAGTTAGTCTGTTGGTGGACATACAGCTATACAATCAATTGGAAATGAGCAGTTAGTCGGTTGGTGGACACATAAAGCTATACATTAAATTGCTACTTGGCAGTTAGTCTGTCGGTGGACATACAGCTATACAATCAATTGGAAATGGGCTGTTAGTCTGTCGGTGGACACATACAGCTTGTTGTAAACTTTTTCTTCGTCGTCGAAGCAGAGACCAGGAGACGTTGGGATATCTTTTAAGCAGAATTTACTCTTTATTGAGAAGTCGCTGTTGCATTGCTGTAGTCATCCAAGTCTGACTCTATAACTCCGTACGATAGGGTTTTATACCTTTCAAGGGTGAGGGGACTTGATTATACATAGAGGTGGAGACACTCTGAAACAAAGCATGTAAATGAGGTACAGGAGTCAACTCGTTACAGGAAATTCCCCAGCCCTGATCTCATTAGCATAACAGTGTGATTCGAATGCACAGAAACTAATCTAATCAGCCGGACTATTCAATGACTGGGTCAGGGGCTCCAAGAGTCATTTAAAGACGAAAGGTGATAGTCTCAGCAATCCGACTAATTTAACTTACAATAGAGAGATCAGGACAGGCAGGAATCTCCTGCTGGAAACCTTGACAGGCAGGTCTGTGACATCATTTATACCTCAAATAGTAAATTCAATCTACTAAACTTTCTCAGTTTATATACTATTGTATTGGAACCTAAATTAAACATTTAATAAATTTGTAATATAACAAGCTATACAATCAATAGCTAATAGGCAGTTAGTCTGTTGGTGGACATACAGCTATATAATCAATTGCTAATGGGCAGATAGTCTGTTGGTGGATATACAGCTATACAATCAATTGCTAATGGGCAGTTAGTCTGAGTACAGCTATACGTTAATTTGCTAATGGGCAGTTAGTCTGTTGGTGGACATACATCTATACAATCAATTGGAAATTGGCAGTTAGTCTGTTGGTGGACATACAGCTATACAATCAATTGGAAATTGGCAGTTAGTCTGTTGGTGGACATACAGCTATACAATCAATTGGAAATGGGTAGTTAGTCTGTTCGTGGACATACAGCTATACATTAAATTTCTAATGGACAGTTAGTCTGTTGGTGGACATACAGTTATATCACGTGCTAATGGGCAGTTGGTCTGTTGGTGGACATCTATACAATCAATTGGAAATTGGCAGTTAGTCTGTTGGTGGACTTACAGCTATAAAATCAATTGGAAATTGGCAGTTAGTCTGTTGGTGGACACATACAGCTATACATGAAATTGCTAATGGGCAGTTAGTCTGTTGGTGGACATACAGCTATTCGATCATTTGGAAATGGGTAGTTTGTCTGTTGGTGGACATACAGCTATACAATCAATTGCTAATGGGCAGTTAGTCTGTTGGTGGACATACAGCTATACAATCAATTGTAAATTGGCAGTTCGTCTGTTGGTTGTCTTACAGCTATACAATCAATTGTAAATTGGCAGTTAGTATGTTGGTGGACATATAGCTTTATGTTAAATTGCTAATGGGCAGTAGGTCTGTTGGTGAACATACAGCTGTACAATCAATTGCTAATGGGCTGTAAGTCTTTTGGTGGACATACAGCTATATCAATTGCTAATGGGCAGTTAGTCTTTTGGTGGACATACTACTATATAATCAATTGCTAATCGACAGTTAGTCTGTTTTTGGACATACAGCGATACAATTATTTGCTAAAGGGCAGTTAGTCTGTTGGTGGACATACAGCTATACAATCAATTGGAAATGAGCAGTTAGTCAGTTGGTGGACACATAAATCTATACATTAAATTGCTACTGGGCAGTTAGTCTGTCGGTGGACATACAGCTATACAATCAATTGGAAATGGGCTGTTAGTCTGTTGGTGGACACATACAGCTTGTTGTAAACTTTTTCTTCGTCGTCGAAGCAGAGACCAGGAGACGTTGGGATATCTTTTAAGTAGAATTTACTCTTTATTGAGAAGTCGCTGTTGCATTGCTGTAGTCATCCAAGTCTGACTCTATAACTCCGTACGATAGGGTTTTATACCTTTCAAGGGTGAGGGGACTTGATTATACATAGAGGTGGAGACACTCTGAAACAAAGCATGTAAATGAGGTACAGGAGTCAACTCGTTACAGGAAATTCCCCAGCCCTGATCTCATCCGCATAACAGTGTGATTCGAATGCACAGAAACTAATCTAATCAGCCGGACTATTCAACGACTGGGTCAGGGGCTCCAAGAGTCATTTAAAGACGAAAGGTGACAGTCTCAGCAATCCGACTAATTTAACGTACAATAGAGAGACCAGGACAGGCAGGAATCTCCTGCTGGAAACCCTGACAGGCAGGTCTGTGACATCATTTATACCTCAAATAATAAATTCAATCTACTAAACTTTCTCAGTTTATATACTATTGTATTGGAACCTAAATTAAACATTTAATAAATTTGTAATACAACAAGCTATACAATCAATAGCTAATAGGCAGTTAGTCTGTTGGTGGACATACAGCTATATAATCAATTGCTAATGGGCAGATAGTCTGTTGGTGGACATACAGCTATACAATCAATTGCTAATGGGCAGTTAGTCTGAGTGGACGTACAGCTATACATTAAATTGCTAATGGGCAGTTAGTCTGTTGGTGGACATACATCTATACAATCAATTGGAAATTGGCAGTTAGTCTGTTGGTGGACATACAGCTATACAATCAATTGGAAATGGGTAGTTAGTCTGTTCGTGGACATACAGCTATACATTAAATTGCTAATGGGCAGTTAGTCTGTTGGTGGACATACAGTTATATCAAGTGCTAATGGGCAGTTAGTCTGTTGGTGGACATACATCTATACAATCAATTGGAAATTGGCAGTTAGTCTGTTGGTGGACTTACAGCTATACAATCAATTGGAAATTGGCAGTTAGTCTGTTGGTGGACACATACAGGTATACATGAAATTGCTAATGGGCTGTTAGTCTGTTGGTGGACATACAGCTATTCGCTCATTTGGAAATGGGTAGTTTGTCTGTTGGTGGACATACAGCTATTTAATCAATTGCTAATGGGCAGTTAGTCTGTTGGTGGACATACATCTATACAATCAATTGCTATTGGGCTGTTAGTCTGTTGGTGGACATACAGCTATACCATCAATTGGAAATGGGTAGTTAGCATTATTAGATGGACAAATACACCTACAGAATCAATTGACTATTTGGTCAACTTTGGAAAAACAGTTGATTAGGGGGCAGATAGCGGGTCCATGGACAGCCCCGCCCCCTCCAGTTGGGAAGGGGGTCTCATTGGTCAATATGGGCACAATTGTTGGTCAGGGTGATGATAGTGGGTCTGTGGACCAACAGGGTGGCACAGTGGTCTTTGGGTGGCATAGCATCCCACTCCCCCATTAAAAGAACCCAGTGCGACAAATTGAATGAGGCACTGCCCGAGAGGTGCCCAACTGCCATAGATATGAATGGCAAATGCACCCATTCATTTAAGCCAGAGGTGGGACGTGAGGCCGCCAACACTTGGGTCAAGGCTGAACTGCAGGGGAAATGCTAATTCTGGGGGGTTTCTTTAAACGCCCATGGCGGGGGTCCGCGGTGCCCGAGGCGGGCCTCCATGTCACAGATCTTGCCCATGGGACCCCCTGAATGAACGGGCGCCGGCCAGTTCATTCCGACTTCTGGAACCTCCACGTCTGGCCCCTGGATGGGATGCAGAAGATCTAAGTGGCCTTCTACCTGCTGTCGTAGACACAATCAACAAAGCTAGAGCTCCCTCTACCAGGTCCCCCTTCACCTTGGAGGTTTATGTAGCAGCCATATCGGCTCACCATGATGCAGTGGACGGTAAGTCCCTAGGGAAGCATTATTAGTTTTATGCATTATTCAGTATTATGATTATCAGGTACCTTAGAGGCACCCGGAGCCTGAACCCTCCCAGGCCATGCCTGTTCCCCTCATGGGATCTCTCCGTGGTCCTTTCAGGCCTTCAGAGTCCCCCCTTCGAGCCAATACAATCAGTCGAGCTCAAAGCCCTCTCCTTGAAGACGGCCCTCCTGGTGACGCTCGCTTCCATCAAGAGGATAGGGGACCTGTAAGTGTTCTCTGTCAGCGACACTTGCTTGGAGTTCGGTCCGGCAGACACCCATGACATCCTAAGGCCACGACCAGGCTACGTGCCCAAGGTTCCTACGACCCCCTTCAGGGACCAGGTAGTGAACCTGCAAGCGCTGCCAATCCAATAGATTCGTGCTCCCTGGATGTTCTTCCTCCTTAGCCCTCTGGTCCACTAATTCAGCGGAGGAATTCCCCTACCAGACCCACCACGGGTACTAAAATGACTGTACTGGAATAGGTGCTTCACAGGATAGGCCCTTGTTGATTAATCCCCCTGTGTGTATGTACGGGCGGACCCGCATCTCCCTTGGGTAGTCCCCACTACCTCCCCGGTCGCCATGTTTGTAGAAAATCCTCCCTCTCAACAGGTGGGATCTACCACTGCACCATTTCCACAAGTGGCCTGAAAACCCATGTGACGTATTTTGCCACTCTTTACCTCCCCTCAGCCTGGGCAGGTGGTGGTCTCAAAGGGGTATTTTCCCCCTGAAGAATAGGAGTTGGAAAAGAATGCCTTCCCAATGCGTGTGACAGCATTAAGATACTTGGCATGTCGTTTGTTTCCCACTTTCGGGATGCCGGGAACCTAAAAATATCGATCCCATTGGGGAAGGGTAAGTGTAGTCTGACACAGCCTGTTGCTTTGGCACGCAACTGTCTGCCCGCACCTGCATCAGTGGCGCAAGTACACGGTTCAACACATGGCATGATTGAATAGGGACCCCTAGTGTCGCTTCACTCGACACAACATCGAAGTGAGCGACAGACGGGGAACATCTAGGTTAATGTTGTAACCTCATGGAGGGAACATGACTAACATGAGCTGAACCGAATGATTCTCTCCCTTTATACCTGTATGTCCAATTCTCATTGGCATTTTCTCAAGTTCAGAGGTTACCGAGGCCTTCCAGGAAGTCCCCTATTGTCACTTCACTCAACACAATGTCTCGTTCCCTCCATCAGGGAACCAGAAATCCTACCTGGCAAACAAATTGTTATTATTTGGTTTATTATGTATTCCTCCGAAATCATTGAATTACTGGAGCTTTAATATAGGAGGAAGCCATTTAATAAATTTCTGTTTGAATTTCATTAGAACATTAGAACAGAACTATACTGGAGCTTTAATATAGGAGAAACAGCCCTGGATATAGCTGGGCAGGTGAAAGCCATTTAAAGAATTTCAGTTAGAATATTGGATCTTTAAATAGAGTAAACCACTCAGAACCAGGTAGGACAGTCACCTAGAAGAGCTGAGTAGGAGAAAGTCATTTAAAAACTCTGTTTGAATTACAGATCAAAAGGACAATAAATAGAAGAGGATTTAGAGTAATCAATGACCTGAAATTTTATATTAAAAGAATGATCAGAAAATAATTAGAGCTTTAATCTAAATTAGAGGTCAATTTAAATTGGAGTCAGAATAATATAAAATTGGAGTCAGATAAAATTAATAATGGAATGAATTTGTAAAGTGTAAATTAACAACAATTGCTTTACTTCAGCACTCAGAAAAGACAGAACAAGGCAGAGACCTTCAAAGGGCAATCATTCTATTCAAAGGGTTCCACTCTGGACCGATAGTTTTATGAGTGTGCCCTTCTTTTGCCTGCCATTTTACAACTGTAACTAACTGTTACCAAGAATGGGATTTGCTGTGTTGTTGTCCAACCACGTTGGACTGTTTGTACATTTCCACCATCGTGGGTGAGACTGGCAGGCTGAGTTTATCCATTAAAGTACCAAAGACCACGGGGAAGGATTACGAGCCGCTCACCGTGTCTCTGAGTGATAAAATAACTGTTGCCTTCTCTCCCACGATCGCTCAAACCGGCTTCGGTGCCATCACTAGGTTCTCTCTCTCTCATACTAATCGAACACACACAACCCCTCACAAACATAAGCGCACACACATTTGGCAAGCAGATAACTTGGCGCTATAGCTCAGCTTTGTCCCTAAGTTATCGTACCAGCAGAGACACGCGTTGGCAAATGCCAATAACCAGTCACTTATCCCAAATTCGCATGACACTCTCCACGAGAGCCACGTCTGCCATTTTTTGCCTGCCTTCTCTCTTTAGGAGACACACACACACAAACATACATACATTCCTCTCATGTATTATACTCTTATTTGTTGCCATATCTAATCATGTTACTGTTTCATTTGTAGCTGGAAGTCAGAAGTTTGTCGACTGCATTGTATGGATTATTAATTTATAATTTACTGCATTAATAAACTCTGTAATACATTGAAGAGAAGTGTTTTGGTATTGTTCTGCATGCACCTGTGTCAAGGGCTTGCAGGGGATGTCAGTGCTCGGATTCAAGCCTTGATTGTTTACCTTTTGAATGTCGATATTCTCTGACAACAACTTTCCTAAGAGAACAATCCTATATTGAGACTGCTATACTGTCTGGTTATTAGTCCCTTATTCCAGGGTGGTGCCCATGTGATATTAATCCTTATCAATGTGCTATTGATTTTGATCATTGATAGTTATCTCTGATGACTGTTGATTTGAGGGATTAATAAAATAATCTTAATTCTAATCAATGTTCTATTGATTTTAATAATGAATAATTATCTTTGATAATAATTAATATATTGATTTTGATAATTGATAGTTATCTTTAATGATTGTTGATTTAAAGGGTTAAAAAGCTAATGTTGATTCTAATCAATGTTCTATTGATTTTAATAATTAATAATTAGCTTTAATAACACCTTTGCCTCCCGACGTCATACTACCTGCTCCGCCCCGCCAGGTACGTCAAATATTATCGTCCCATTAGTGCCCCTTGCACAGAACTTGGATGCGTGGCTTTCACTTCCCAATCCATCACACTGGCTGGCCAGGACCATCCAACTCGGTTACGCAATTCAGTTTGCCAGCCCCCCTTTGGGGGTGTCCGCTTTACCGCAGTATACGGCGAACATACCAAATCTCTGCGCGCGGAAATCGTGACCCTCTAACTCAAAAACAAGATAGAGCCTGTTGCTCCTACCGTGATGAAGAAGGGTTTCTACAGCCCTTACTTCATCGTACAAAAGAAAGGCGGTGGCTTACGATCGATCTTGGACTTGTTGAGTTTTCAACCGGGCTTTGCACAAACTCCTGTTCAAAATGCTCACGCAAAAACACATCTTAACTTGCATCTGACATCTAGATTGGTTCATCCTGGCCCACTCCTGAGAGTTACTATGTGCCCACAGGGACCAGGTGCTCAGGCACCTCAGCCACTTAGGGCTTCAGGTCAACTGCGAAAAGAGCAAGCTCGCCCTGGTTCCGAGTATCTCTTTTCTCGGCATTGAGACTCAGTCTCAATGTCAGCATGCCTCACCAACGAACGCGCACAGTCAGTGCTGGAATGCCTCGACGCCTTCAGGCCAGGCACTGTGGTCCCTTTAAAACTTTTCCAGAGGCTCCTGGGCATATGGCGTCCTCCGTGGCGGTCGCGCTGCTGGGGTTGATGCAATGGCTCCAGACTTGAGTCCCGAGATGAGCATAGCGCCGCTGCATGCACCATGTGATGGTCACCCCCGCCTGCCGCCAAACATTCTCCAAACCCTGGACAGACCTCTGCTTTCTGCGGGCAGGAGTCCCCTTGCAGCAGGTGTCCCGACTCGTCCTGGTCATGACCGCCACCTCCAAATTGGGTTGGGGTGGTGTGTGCAACGGGCACGCAGCTGCGGGCCAGTGGAAAGGGGCCCCGCTGCGCTGGCACATCAACTGCCTAGAGTTGTTGACTGTATTCTTTGCCCTGCAGAGGTTTCTCCCACTGGTTCAGGCCAAACACGTCTTGATCAGATCAGACAGCACCATCACGGTAGCGTCACAAGTGAACCTGCATCTCCCTTGGGCAGTTCCCACTGCCCCACGGTCGCCGTGTCTTTAGCAATTCCTCCCTCCAAAGAGGTGGGATCTACCACCGTGCCACTTCCCACATGTGACCTAAAAGCCAATGTGGTGTATATCGCCACTTTTACCTCTCCCTCTCTGGGTAGGTGTGGTCTCTGCAGGGTCTTTTCCCCCTGAAAAAATAGGAAACTGGGTAAGGCCCCCTTCCCATGATGCGTGTAAGGGCCCCAGCCTTTTTTGCTCTATTCAAGAAACATAGAGGGAAAAGAGGCCCGGCTAGGCTCGGCCCGTTCCCAGATTGGCAAGTGTCGCCTTGTTCCCCTGCTTAGGGAACTATAAGGATTCCGACGACTTTATGGGGCATTGGGGAAGGGTACGTGCAGTCTGATACAGCTGGTCATGGGGCATTGGGGAAGGGTATGTGCAGTCTGATACAGCTGGTCATTTTGGCACGTCAAGTACCTGCCTGCTCCTGTGTCAGCAGTACACATACACGGATGGCGTGATTTAAATTGGACAGCTAGTGTTGCTTCTTCGACACAACATCGAAGTGAGCCACTTTTACCTCTCCCTCTCTGGGTAGGTGTGGTCTCCGCAGGGTCTTTTCCCCCTGAAAAAATAGGAAACTGGGTAAGGCCCCCTTCCCATGATGCGTGTAAAGGCCCCAGCCTTTTTGCTCTATTCAAGAAACATAGAGAGAAAAGAGGCCCGGCTAGACTCGGCCCGTTCCCAGATTGGCAAGCGTCGCCTTGTCCCCCTGCCTAGGGAACTATAAGGATTCCAACGACTTTATGGGGCATTGGGGAAGGGTACGTGCAGTCTGATACAGCTGGTCATTTTGGCACGTCAAGTACCTGCCCGCTCCTGTGTCAGCAGTACACATACACGGATGGCGTGATTTAAATTGGACCGCTAGTGTTACTTCTTCAACACAACATTGAAGTGAGCCACTTTTACCTCTCCCTCTCTGGGTAGGTGTGGTCTCCGCAGGGTCTTTTTCCCCTGAAAAAATAGGAAACTGGGTAAGGCCCCCTTCCCATGATGCGTGTAAGGGCCCCAGCCTTTTTGCTCTATTCAAGAAACATAGAGAGAAAAGAGGCCCGGCTAGGCTCGGCTCATTCCCAGATTGGCAAGCGTCGCCTTGTTCCCCTGCCTAGGGAACTATAAGGATTCCGACGACTTTATGGGGAATTGGGGAAGGGTACGTGCAGTCTGATACAGCTGGTCATTTTGGCACGTCAAGTACCTGCCCGCTCCTGTGTCAGCAGTACACATACACACGGCGTGATTTAAATTGGACCCCTAGTGTTGCTTCTTCGACACATCATCGAAGTGAGCGACAGACGGGAACGTCTAGATTATGTATGTAACCTCCGTTCCCTGATGGAGGGAACGAGACGTTGTGTCCTCCCGGCCACATCGCTGAGCAGAGTCAATGTTGTGGCCGGACCATTTCCGGCTCCTCAGAAAAATCCTGATTGAAACAGACGCATTTCCTCGCCTTTATACCCGTATGTCCGGGGACGGGACATGCAAATTCTGTCCGCCAACTTCTCATTGGCCTTTTTTCATAGATCAGAGGTATCTTCGGTGCTCAAGAGAGACCCCCAGTGTCGCTTCTTGGACATCAGGGAACGGAGGTTACATACGTAACCAAAACGTTTTCATGTCTTTTATTTTGGAATTCTAGTTCCTGTTTCATTTCATATGGTTCCCTTGTCACGTGGTTTCCCTCCATGTTCATGTGTCTTGTTTTCATTGGTTTATTGTCTTATCAGTTCTAGTATGTCATTGGTTTAAGGTTATTAGTCTTGTTATCTTGTTTATAGTTCTGTCTGTTTATGTCTGTGTTGTAAGCCCTCATGTTTGCCACTGTCTTTTGTCAAGTATTGTTAATGTACCTTGTTTGCTATGTCTAGTTTAAGTCAAGTTTATGTTATGTTTATGTTTATGTTTAGTTTAGTTAATGTCTATAGTTAGGGTTTTGGACTTTCACGTATGTAAATAAAATGCACTTGGGTTCTTCATCTTCACGTCATTGTCTTCATGATTTCCAGTGCCAGCACATCGTTAGAGTTACTGTGGAGATGTCACATCCTCGTTCCCTGCTCACAAAAAAGTCTCTGCCCATGTAAATGACCACAGAGGTCGTTTCCAAGTCTCTGCCCATGTACACGACCACGGAGGTTGTTTCCAAGTCTCTGCCCATGTAAAACACCACGGAAGTCGTTTTCAAGTCTCTGTCCATGTAAACGACCATGGAGGTCGTTTCCAATTCTCTGCCCAAGTATACGACCACAGAGGTCGTTTCCAAGTCTCTGACCATGTTCACGACCATGGAGTTCATCTCCAAGTCTCTATCTATGACCATGACCACAGAGGTCGCTCCCAAGACTCTGCTCATGTTTATGACCACTGAGGTCTTTTCCCAGTCATCTAGGACACTTAGTTTCAAGCCTCCCACAGCTCCGGCTTCCACGACTTGGCCCCACGTCATGGCCGCCAAGCCCGAGTTCCACGTCATGGCCGCCAAGCCCGAGTTCTATGTCATGGCCGCCAATCCCGAGTTCCATGTCATGGCCACCAAGCCCGAGTTCCATGTCATGGCAGCCATGCCAGAGTCAGCACCAGGCCATGTCACAGCCACGCCTTGGCCCACTCCGTGCCATGTCACAGCCAAGCCCCAGACTAATCCATGCCATGTCACAGCCAAGCCCCAGACTGCTCTATGCCATGTCACAGACTGCTCCATGCAATTTCATAGCCAAGCCCCAGACTGCTCCATTCCATATCATAAGTCTGCCTCTGCTCCATGGTCCAGGCCCACCTCTGCGCCACGTACTAGGCCCGCCTCTGCTCAACGGTCCAGGCCCGCCTCTGCTCCACAGTCCAGCGCTCACGCCTGCTACATCAAGTCACCACAGCCCGCCCCTCTCCTAGCTCCCTCTTGAACACTGTGTTTTTGTTTTGGGAGGGGGTATGTCATGTCTACATTTATTTTTGTTCATGTTTTGTTTTCATGTCTTTCATTTTGGAATTCTATTTCCTGTTTCATTTCATGTGGTTCCCTTGTCACGTGGTTTCCCTCCATGCTCATGTGTCTTGTTTTCATTGGTTTATTGTCTTATCAGTTCTAGTATGGCATTGGTTTAAGGTTATTAGTCTTGTTATCTTGTTTATAGTTCTGTCTGTTTATTGGTTTTCTTGTTATTATTTTAACTAATGTCTGTGTTGTAAGCCCTTATGTTTGCCACTTTCTTTTGTCAAGTATTGTTAATGTACCTTGTTTGCTATGTCTAGTTTAAGTCAAGTTTATGTTCATGTTTATTGTTCATGTTTATGTTTAGTTTAGTTCATGTTTATAGTTAGGGTTTTGGACTTCACGTATGTAAATAAACTGCATTTGGGTTCTTCATCTTCATGTCATCGTGATTTCCAGTGCCAGCACATCGTTAGAGTTACTGTGGAGATGTCACATTCTTGTTCCCTGCTCACAAAAAAGCGAGAAGTTCATTTCTGACTATTTTAGCCAGGAGTGTCATTCCACTGACATCAGGTCGACAATTGACCTGCCAATTTCTTGGACATGTGGCATTACACTTTTCATAGCACCACAAAGGGGTGGCACCAGGGACCTGGGGACATATTCACAAAAATCTTAAGGCTAAAAGTAGCTCCTAATGCTGATATTTAGGAGTAAATCTTAAAACTTAGGGGCGTGTCAGTTCTAATTTTAGGACTGCACTCACTTTGAACGTGATCAGCCTCAATTAGCGTGGTTAAAAAACAGCTTTTTCGCTCATGCCTGTAAGACAGACGAAAATATCGCTTGCTGGTGGAAAACACTTGTTAAATATTTTCTGTCTTTAAAAAGATGTACTTTTCAGCTTTTTAGGAGTGTAAACACACTACAAAACCCGGAAGAGTTTTTCAAGAGGTGGTTTTTTGCTGGTGTAAGGCGTTACATATATAATTCAGAGATGTGGATGGGATCAGTTATGTAGGATATTTTGCACACATTCTACCACCTTTATATGTAAGGATATTTGGTATGTGACATTTAGGATGGAATCTAGGGTCTCGAAATATGTGAGCTATGGACTAAATGAAACTGTCCTTAATGTACCTTATTAGGTAATGAAATATATAAAGGAATTAGTCATGTTCGACAACCATTATAAATTAGATGAATGACAAATAACTAGATTATTTGTTTTAATAGATTCTCCACCTTTGAAATCATAATACAATGTCTAGTTGTATCAGCTCACAATTTCTACTGTAAGGAATTAGCTTTAATAAGTGAATTATGATTAATTCCGTTATTGGAGTGATATTATTATCATGGCTTATAGAAAATAATATCACACGTATTTAGGTACAGATTTGAAGCAAAATCTTTCAGAAACAGGGATAAGATTATTTATCAAAATATACCACATTCAAGTCGTATTTGAACACAGACAAACTTTATTACTATTCTAAACATAAATCTAATCGAACACATATATACATATGACAGGTTGGTGAAAACTGACAGAATGTAAAATAAAATGACCAGTATGGTGAAAATGAACTTTTAGAGTCTGTTGACGATACCTTAAGAACCATTTATCCTTCTTTGAGTCTAAATTGATTTGCTATCGGATTACCCAAATTATTTAATTAATACACCAGCACTTTGAGCACAATATTGGAGATGTACTTGTTTGTCTTTGTGGTGTTTCCTTGCGTTCTTTGTGTTGCTTGGTTCTTGGCGCTTGGTCGAAAGTTCGTTCCGTCGATTCTTTTAACTTCTGTATGATTGAATTTATTGTCTGTATGAATGATGATTTTAGATCTGAAATGAGGCCTTCTCATGGGTTTGTGAACCATTGAGAGTGATGAGCTTCCTCGGGATATTGAGTCCCGAGCTCCCTTGGACCTCACATGGCATGGACCTGGTTCCGACGAGATCCCGAGAAGACCACGAGGGAATAGTCAGAGTGAAGTCTGAGCAGACAGTCGATTTATGGACCTTTGATAGATATTCTCACTATTTTCCTGCTCAAAAATAGTGCATATTTAATCATTAACTTTATATTTTGCAAATGGTACAAGAGACATGATATTCATTGTCATCAGCTTTCTCTATGTAACCAAATAAATACTTGCATACCAAATATGACATTTTTTCATGGATATTATATGTGTAGGTAACAAAACATGAAAATCCCTGGTTACAAAATCATATTGGTTTTACACATCATTGCATTTTATCAAGTTAAGCCAAAACAAAATTTAAGATTATATTTATCAATTATAGGTGAATGCACATAGCTACACACATTTTAAAGAGGTCCATCAGTCTATAATCATTCATTTGTCAGGTACAAACGTTACCACAGTTCAAAGCGATTTTCAGCAATATCTAGCAAGGCTAGATTAAGATGAAATGTCTTAGAGTTGTGCAAATCTGACGGTCCTTGTAACCTTACACAGAAAATTCTGCTTTAACACTCTGGGGTCGATGGACGCGCCGGCACGTCCTGCTGGATATTTTCATCATTACAGCGGAAACAACTTAAAATACTCTCATTTTTGGGTATACAGATTAGTGTAAAACAGGATTAGAAAATATAAAGGGTCTACTTTTATTTGTGTACACTCACAATAACAACAAAACCATGTGCTTTTGTAAAATAAAGAAAATAAAAAGGGTGAGCTTTCAGCAGTCTCTGTGTTCACAAGCATATTTCTGAAACGTATCACAAAAATGAACTGAAACTCTGCGAATACTTATCACACAAACATGAAACATAGAAAGCTTTTAAATAAAATAATTCAAATTTAAAACAAATATTCTCATGCAATGTAATCTGTATGAAACAAAGCGATGTACGGTTTTCCTGGCTCAGCTTCATTATAGGTAATGTGATCCCACCCACCAGCAGAGTGCGGCATTCATACACTACTGTACTGAGACGATCAAGGCAAATGGGAATTGCCCCCGACTGCAAGATTTGATGTAAACACAACTCAACATTTCTGCGATCATTAAGTCTCCTCACATTCATTCTCTTTGTCACATTCCTCATTGATGGGCCCAGAGGAGTGTATGGAGCCAAATCAATCTCATTAATAATTCACGCACAAAAAATTATTCACACGTGACAATTTCACATGCATGAAACCTAATTCATGTACACAAAAAAAAAAAAAATCACGTGAGTGAAAAAAATATATATTCACAAAAAGCTATTCACATGCGCAAAATAAAAGTATGTATACGTAAAATACATTTTACAAACGCAAAACATACTTCATAGGTATACAACTAGTCGCAAAAAGTTTCGAATGTTTAAAATGTACAAGTGTATCCATGAATCTGAATGTGCAAATCGTCATTCACATATGAATCCCCTCGGATTTGTGTGTGTGTGTTTTTGAGACTTTCCTTGCAGAGCTCTCTTCCCACGTGGGTCTGTCCTACTCTTTAGCCAATCAGATGCGAGCTTAACCAATCATATCATAAGCCACTGAGAGTGCATTCAAGGAGCACAATTCTGCGCACCTTTTGCGCAATATGGATTAATTAGAACGGAAATGAAGCCTTTACATCAGTAATCCAGCATGGCGAACGAAGAACGGGAAGCATGGGTAAGAGTTTAGTTTATTTCATAAAAGTCTGAGTTTACACGTTTTATCATTTACACATTCAATCAAGACAGTTTTTCTAGTTAGAAAACTTAAGTTAAAAGTTAAAAAACTATACAGTTGTAACAGGACAGTTACAGTAATTATAAATTAAACTGCAATCAGGATAGTAAAAAGAAAGACCTGTACAGACTAAAGTAACATTTTAAGTGTTGTGAACTTATAATTCTAAATAATCTTGTTTTATAAATTTATGTCTTTTAGGTCAGTGTGAACTTGCTTTTACAGTAATACATTTCAAAACATGTAGCCTAGTTACTGTTAACCACTACGTTGAAGCAATATAGTTCGATCAAGATAAACAACATCAGATATTTAGAAACATTGTTGTTTAACGTGTAAATATATTGTCTGTACATTGAAATGCATCTTTCTCTTCTTATAATTTAGGAATATCTCAAACGAGTATATTCTTCAGCGACTTCATGATCGTTTAGTTCAGGTCTTGGAGAGACTGGGTCACTGAACGTTGACTACCTAGAGTTTATTTGCAGACAGGAACTAGTATTTATTAGTGCCCTGGCTGAAATAGTACATATGTCAGAGGATGTAATGGTAGCTCTTACAAATCTGAGCAACCTTATACAACGTTAGAGGGATATGGAGGCTTTGGAGGAGGTATCTGTAACAATGGAGCTGGAACCAGGACATGGGCGTGGACGTCCAAAAATTTCAATTTCTACGATCAACCTTACCCATCTAATAGAACTCGGGCTTCCAACCCAGTCTATTGCAAATTTACTTGGTGTGTCTCATGCAACACTGTTCAGGAGGATGAATGAAAACAACTTATCTGTGAGAGCTTTGTACAGCACATGTACAGATGAAGAGCTTGATGCCCTTGTCACAGAGATTAAGACCTCCATGCCAGACACAGGATATCGTATGGTTCGAGGGGCTCTACTGGCACAGGGGCACCGCGTACAGTGGGATAGGGTGTGTGCATCCATGCATCGTGTGGACAGTGTTGGTGTCGGAGAAGATATAGTGCTCGGAGAAGATATAGTGTTCCTTACCCCAAGTACCTGGTGCACATAGACACTAACCATAAACTCATCAGGTATGTCTGCAAGCTTGGTATTAATTAACTTTTCTAAAATAACACTAAATAGTCATCATTAATCCTCAGATTTTTAATGTCCTGTTTCTCAACCATCAATTTTTTTTGTCATCTGACTTGGCCTGTATGAAATTATAGTGAAAACTTGACACTTCTGATATAACCACAGGCCATGTACTTTTAAGTGTTTTAAATTTTTATCAGGTACAACATGGTAATCTTCGGCAGAATAGGTGGTTATTCAAGAAAGGTAAGACTTGTTTAAATGTTTGTTAATGGTTCAAGCACATATGTAACACTCTCCAATATATTAAAGAGGAGTATCACACTAATATGGGATCTTACGTACCGTTTCTATTGATAGGTAATAGAGTGGAGAAAATAAATATAACAACACCGATGAAAAAAAAAATCAATAAACCCAAGTGTATTTACACTACCAATAATATTTACAATAATAATCAAACAAGGTGTATATACATGTAAAGTGAAGTCCAAAGTGCACAGAGTTATATACAGTGTTCGGATCAGTCTCACCGGGTGTTTGTATCGTCCGTGAGCGTGATCAAGTGATGAAGTGATGAGTGATGAATGACCAAATGTCCTCTGATAAAAGTAATCCTGGCATGCGAGCCAAATGAAATACTTCCAGGAGGAACGGCGTTTCAGCGCTCTCAGGTCAGTCACCAACGTATTCCAATTTATGAATGAGCGGGTTTGTTGTGCGTGAGCGTACTCACAAATGAGCCCCGAACACCGGCATAGCGGTTCTTTAAATAGACAATTACAGTTAGTTCCTGTTTACGTGGCAGGAAAACACGTAACCTGAATTCACGCGAAGATCTCGCGTGAACAGAGATCGGGGAATAACACACAACAGCTGAGGGGAATCACAGATAACAGGAGAAAGCAATATAACAATTAAGAATAAATGACACACATTTAAAGTCATAGACCTTAATATAAAACCTCCCCTTATGTGGCCACGCTACATAGATCCCCCCCCCAGCCTTCGGCATAGGAGGAGATCGTCCGTACCAGCGTTTCAGGTTAACCACATTTATAATGTCTGTTTTACATGGGTCTCCCCAGCGAACGGTGTAATTTATTGGCCCCATTTTTTTTAATACTTCAGCTGGACCCTCCCATTTGGGCGCTAGCTTAGCAGAGTATTTATTGGAGGCAGACGAGAGAGGGTGAGTTTTAACCCAGACTAGATCACCCGGCTGAAACTGCGCATCTTTCCGTCGGGCATTATAATACCTAGCTTGTCTGGCTTGTTGCACCCCTACTCGGAGCTTTACCTCCTCTGCCATGATGTTCTGTCTTTCAATTAGGTTATATGAGGTTTGGTCAGGTGTGGGGTTTTGAAGATTAACCTCTCCAGTGGACCATGTAGCTGTCTGCCCATCATTAATTCCGCAGGTGCTCTACCTGTAGTTTCATGATGTGCTGTGTTGATAGCTGAATCTTAATTCAGGCAACCACTGGTCCCATCTATCATGATGTTGTCCCACATATGACGCTAATCATTGTTTTTAACGTCCTGTTAATTCTCTCCGTCAGGTTTGTCTGAGGGTGATAACTGGTTGTGAGTTTCTGAATACTTCCCCAGGATTTGCAGAGCTCAGCAAGCACATTGGAGGTGAATTGGGCCCCCCTGTCCGATATGAGAAATTTTGGGACCCCCCAACGGGTGAAGATTTCTTCCCTTAGAATTTTTACGATCTTAGGGGTCTTACTGTCTCGAAGGGGAACATCTCTACCCATTTGGTGTAATAATCCACAAACACCAGTAAGTAAGCGTTTCGTTTCTTACTGGTCGGGAAAGGTCCCATGAAATCCATCCCCCAAGTGTGACCTGGTTCCGTCACTTGTGTGTGCTGTAAGAAACCGCTGGGTTTTGTATTGTCATGTTTGTATTTTTGACAAGTTTCACATCCTTTTACATACTCCCAGACATCCTTACGGACAGTTGGCCACCACGCCACCTCCAAGAGCCTCAGTAAGGTTTTCAGCCGTCCCAGATGTCCTCCCAGCGGGTTATCGTGTACATAGTGCAGGAAACCAGGAATTAATGCCTGAGGAACAACCAGTTGGAATTTATTCCCATTGTTCTTGACAGGAACCCGGCGATATAGCACCCCCTGGTGGACCTCAAAGGTAATTTGGTTTTCCTGAACCTTTCTGGTTTTTGGGCCAGTTGGAGGAGAGACACCGTATTGTCATGACTTTGTGCTTGTGAGATTTCCTGTAACGTGTGGGGTATGTCAGAGGCACATTTTGGTTTTATTATGGCTAGACAGGGCACACCTTCACTTTCAGGAGCTTCACAGACTCGTGACAAGGCATCTGGTCCCAGGTTCAGACATCCTCTTCTGTGATGTACTTGGAAGATGAATTGCTGTAACCTAAGAGTCCACCGGGTCAGCCGAGAGGAGGTTTTAGGGCTATTGAAGGCCCACGTTAAGGCAGCATGGTCACTGTAAACGTCGAACTGTCTTCCTTCCAGGTAATGTCTCCATTTTTCCACCGCCCAGACTACAGCTAGACACTCTTTTTCAGCCGTCGAATAATTCAGTTCAGGTCCACGCAATGTTCGTGATGCATATGCTATTACCCGTTCCCCCTCAGGAGTTTGCTGGGTAATGATGGCTCCTAAGCCCACATCACTGGCGTCTGTATGAACCTGGAAAGGTTGATTGAGGTCAGGCTGCATCAATACAGGGGGGTTTTGTAATAGCTGTTTAATCGTCTCCAGGCTGGTCTGGCACTCAGGCGTCCAATCCCACTTAACTCCTTTCTTTTTTAGGTTGTTTAATGGAGCTGTGATGTCGGCGAAATGGGGAATGAACTTGTGATACCACCCGGCTAATCCCAAGAAGCGTTGGAGGGCTTTAATGTCTTTGGGAGGAGGATATTCAGCTACCGCTCGGGTCTTTTCAGGGTCGACCTCCACCCCTTTCTCTGAGACTATATGTCCAAGAAACTTCAGCTGCTTCTTAAAGAAGTGACACTTCTTCATGTTCAGTGAAAGTGAAGCTTGGTTTAGTCTCTGTAGAATGGTGTTCAGGTGTTGGACATGTTCTGATAAGGACCTTGAATAGATTATGATGTCATCAATATAGACAAAGCAAAACTTCCCTCTCAACTCTGCTAGGACCTTCTCCATAAGCCTCTGGAAGGTGGCAGCGGCATTCCGTAATCCATATGGCATGGAGCAGAATTGGAATAGTCCTTGGGAGGTGATGAAGGCTGTTTTGGCTTTGCTACTTTCCTCCATTTCAACCTGCCAGTACCCTGACTGCAAATCCAATGTGCTGAACCAGGAGGCGCTTCCATGGATTCCAAGATGTCGTGGATAATTGGCATTGGATAAGCGTCAGGGATGGTTTTACTATTCAGCCTCCTATAGTCCACACAGAACCTGTAGGAACCATCAGGTTTGGGGACCAGGACTACAGGTGATGACCAAGGAGAGAAAGAAGGCTCGATGATATGGTCTCAGTAGCATTTGTTCCACTTGTGCATCAATAATCTTATTTTTGAATGGTGAGACCCTATAAGCTCTGGATCTCATGGGTATTTCATCAGACAGTGTAATTTTGTGGTGTTCCACAGATGTTTTTCCCAGGACTTGAGAGGTGGTATGAGGCCAATTTTCCATCAGCTTTTTCAATTCATCCTGGTTGTCGGAGTCCCAGCTGGGAACAATTTGTGTGGGTAAGTCGTGTGTGGGTGGATTCCAGGTTGGAGGTATGGCATAATAGAGAGTCACCGCAGCAGTCATGCCTAGGTTTTCACCCATTAGTCGTGAAGACAGTAGAGGATTTAGAAGTGCAGTTAGAAATGGATGATAAACATATCCTTTGCCCATTTTCAGTCCATATCTCCATTGTCCGACATCCACTATGGCTTCAGCGGTTCTCAGGAAGTCCAGACCAGCTATAAGGGGAAATGCCAGGTGAGCATCCTTCATCACATAGGTGTCCAACCTGCATATTTTGTCATGCCACTCATAACAGACTGATCTCTTGTTAATCGCCTGGTGCATCTTTCCATCAGCCATAATGAACCGTTGAAGAGGGGCTGAAGGGTCAGGTTTAGCTTCCCTCCTAACTGTCTCCAGAGGCTCTCCTGCATAAGGGTGTATGTGCTCCCTGTATCCAGTACCGCCTTCACCTCTTGTCCTTTTATCGTCACAGGCACTACTAGAAGAGATGTCATAGGGTGGGGTTGAGCAATGGATACTCCTGCTAGATTTTTAGCAGTATGGCGTTCAGGTGGTCTTTTATTTGTGGTTTCTTTGCTGTTCAATTTACCCACTTCCTGCCAGTAATCTTTTGCTCCCATCCAGTCCTTCTCCACCATAGATCCCACCTTCACCAGCTGTTCCACTGTTTTCACCGTGCCTCTCAGACAGCCCGCAACCCTTGGGTTGATGTTATTGAGAATACGGCTCACCATCTCCTCTTCAGTGATAGCTGGCTTCCATTTGAGGCAGAGAGCTCGGTAATCATAGGCGAAATCTCTCAAACGCTGATTGGGTTGCTGCACCAGTGATCTTAACCTGTCCTCCACTTCAGTGAGGTAATCATCTGGAAGAAAGGCAGACATGAAAGCATCTTTGAAGGATTGCCAATCTGTTACCTTGTTATTTTCTGCCTTCCACCAGCTTAAAGCGGGTCCTTTGAGCACTGTACTCAGGGTGCCAACGAGCTCCACACTAGGTAGTGGTCTAATGGCCAGATAATTTTCGACCTGTTCGACGAAATGGAGTACGTCGGATGTTTCGCTAGACTCACAGAAGGAAGGAAATTCCAGGCGGATAGGGGGTTTCCCACAGAAAGATGACATGCTGGGCATACATGAAGGGTGAGCCAGGTTCGATCTTTGTGCTCCAGCAGTGACGTCATAGGTAGCGTTGCCTCGATTTACAGGAGGGACTTTACGTCTGGTAGCTGGTACGGGAGTATTCAAGACATTAGCTGTAGATGGGGAAGGAGCAGGGTAAAAAGGCTGTACTTGAGATCGAGATGGGGTACTGGTAAATCTTATTTTTTTCATTTGATTTTCCCATCTTGCATCTCTCCGCAGGAAACAATCCACCACCGCTCTCTCCAACTTCTCTATAGACCTCTGGAAGTGATCTCCTAAGTCTGCTAAGCCAGCGTCCACTGACTCCCGGAAACTAGTTTCCCTATTAAGGGAACTCTCTACAGACTGTTGTAATTCCTGTTCATTATGTTGTATTTTTGCATTTAGAGCCAATTAATCCACCTTAAGTTTATCGATCTCCATCTGCATTGTCTGTACAACATTTATATTAATCATTTCTTTTTCATCATCATCATCATCATCAGAATTATATAAAGAACTCAACACAGATGCTATTTCATCTGTAGGGTTCCGTCTGGTAACAAACGGGCCCGCAGTGAAATCAGCATCCTCATCAGAGCTACACCTTAACTCATTCACATCAGTCTCAATTTCCTCAGTATTTACATTCATTTCTTCCTCCATTTACTTGCGTCATGTCTTCCATATTAATGAACACAATTAACACTATCAATAAATAGAAACAGCACGTCCCGTACGGGCCACCACTATGTAACACTCTCCAATATATTAAAGAGGAGTATCACACTAATATGGGATCTTACGTACCGTTTCTATTGATAGGTAATAGAGTGGAGAAAATAAATATAACAACACCGATGAAAAATCAATAAACCCAAGTGTATTTACACTACCAATAATATTTACAATAATAATCAAACAAGGTGTATATACATGTAAAGTGAAGTCCAAAGTGCACAGAGTTATATACAGTGTTCGGATCAGTCTCACCGGTGTTTGTATCGATCCGTGAGCATGATCAAGTGATGAAGTGATGAGTGATGAATGACCAAATGTCCTCTGATAAAAGTAATCCTGGCATGCGAGCCAAATGAAATACTTCCAGGAGGAACGGCGTTTCAGCGCTCTCAGGTCAGTCACCAACGTATTCCAATTTATGAATGAGCGGGTTTGTTGTGCGTGAGCGTACTCGCAAATGAGCCCCGAACACCGGCATAGCAGTTCTTTAAATAGACAATTACAGTTAGTTCCTGTTTACGTGGCAGGAAAACACGAACCTGAATTCACGCGAAGATCTCGCGTAAACAGAGATCGGGGAATAACACACAACAGCTGAGGGGAATCACAGATAACAGGAGAAAGCAATATAACAATTAAGAACTAGATAGGTACATTTCCTGAAGAAAATGTGAGTGGTGCTTGCCGTGGCAAAACTCGTCAAATAGCCTGCTTGAAAAGAACAGAAATTGTGGTCATAAATAAATCAACCCAGAAGTCTGTATAATTTTCTGGTGCAGAAATATGTGATTTGTTACTAGGTTGCTAGGGTAAGCCCATGTGGTTGCTATGCAGTTAGCAAGGTAATACAATACATGGCTCCTTTCCATCCTGAGTGAAATAAGTCAACCCAAAAATCTGTACTGTTTTCTGGTGCAGAGATATGTGATTTGTTACTCGGTTGCTAGGGTAACCCCATGTGGTTGCTAGGCAGTTACCATAGTGATACTTATCAAGTCTCCTTGCTATCCAGAGTAAAATCAGTCAACCAGGAAGTCTCTACGATGTTCTGATCCAGAGATATGTGATTTGTTATTTGGTTGCTAGGGTAACCCCTCCTTGTTGCTAGGCAGTTACCATAGTGATACTTATGAAGTCTCCTTGCCATCCTGAGTGAAATAAACCAACCCAGAAGTCTCTACGTTTTTCTGATGCAGAGATATGTGATTTGTTACTTGGTTGCTAGGGTAACCCCATATGGTTGCTAGGCAGTTACCATAGTGATACTAATGAAGTGTCCTTGCCATCCTGAGTGAAATAAGTCAACCCGGAAGTCACTACTGTTTTCTGGTGCAGAGATATGTGATTTGTTACTCGGTTGCTAGGGTAACCCCATCTGGTTGCTAGGCAGTTACCATATTGATACTAATGAAGTGTCCTTGCCATCCTGGTTGAAATAAATCAACCCGGAAGTCTGTACTCTTTTCTGGTGCCGAGATATGTGATTTGTTTCTCGGTTGCTAGGGTAACCCCATCTGGTTGCTAGGCAGTTACCATAGTGATAGTAATCAAGTGTCCTTGCGATCCTGAGTGAAATAAATCAACCCGGAAGTCAGTACTATTTTCTGGTGCTGAGATATGTGATTTGTTACTCGGTTGCTAGGGTAACCCCATCTGGTTGCTAGGCAGTTACCATAGTGATAGTAATCAAGTGTCCTTGCCATCCTGATTGAAATAAGTCAACCCAGAAGTATCTACGTTTTTCTGATGCAGAGATATGTGATTTGTTACTCGGTTGCTAGGGTAACCCCATGTGGTTGCTAGGCAGTTACCATATTGATACTAATGAAGTGTCCTTGCCATCCTGGTTGAAATAAATCAACCTGGAAGTCTGTACTCTTTTCTGGTGCCGAGATATGTGATTTGTTTCTCGGTTGCTAGGGTAACCCCATCTGGTTGCTAGGCAGTTACCATAGTGATAGTAATCAAGTGTCCTTGCCATCCTGAGTGAAATAAATCAACCCGGAAGTCAGTACTATTTTCTGGTGCAGAGATATGTGATTTGTTACTCGGTTGCTAGGGTAACCCCATCTGGTTGCCAGGCAGTAATCATAGTGATAGTAATCAAGTGTCCTTGCCATCCTGATTGAAATAAGTCAACCCGGAAGTCTCTACGTTTTCTGATGCAGAGATATGTGATTTGTTACTCGGTTGCTAGGGTAACCCCATCTGGTTGCTAGGCAGTTACCTTAGTGATACTAATGAAGTCTCCTTGCCATCCTGATTGAAATAAATCAACCCAGAAGTTTCTCTGATTTTCTGGTGCAGAGATATGTGATTTGTTACTCGGTTGCTAGGGTAACCCCATCTGGTTGCTAGGCAGTTACCTTAGTGATACTAATGAAGTCTCCTTGCCATCCTGATTGAAATAAATCAACCCAGAAGTTTCTCTGATTTTCTGGTGCAGAGATATAGTTACTGCTAAAGGGTTGCTAGGGTACTCTGTTTAGTTGCTAGGGAGTGGCTTGGAAGCTGCCAATCATTAATCTCCAAAGGCTGCTTGTCAGTATGAATGATATAAACCAACTCCCATGCCTCTGTGACATTCAGAATGGAAGATATCCTCTATGGATTTTGGTTGCTAAGGTGCTCGACAATGGTTGCTAGGGAGGGGCTAGGAAGTGTTGAGGTGATTCATGATTGGCTGTTTGCTGCCCGAGTGAAACGAGACCACCCTTGTGTTTCTATGACACTTCTATCCGGAGATATCCCTTTGATGTCTTTCATTAGAAGTCTATGGGACTTGTTGCTAAGGTGCTCTAAATTGTTGCTAGGGCGTGGCTTGATAGATTCAAAATGATCCTGAGATACTGATTGGTCGTCTGAGTAAAATGAGCCCGCCCCATTGTCTCTATGACACTGTGATCCAGAGCTATGTTGAATACAAATCCCAATGCCATTTCATTTCATGGGCCGTCCTACACCATTGTAAGTCAATTGGGGCATTTTTGGGCAGCTCCTGCCCCCAGGGGTGCAACTTTTACCCCATTTTGAGGTATGCTCTTACAGAGCCTGCCAGCCTCTTCAAATATGGCAAATCACACGTTTCTGCGAAATCCTCGCTCGGAGCTGTGACGCGTCAAAGTTTGTCGCAATGTTAAGTCTATGGGATTTTTCGGCCGCTTTTTTGCCCCTGGGGCAATTACCGTACCCCGATCAGCTTATAAAAGTCATAGCACACGTGTCCTCAATAGGCCGTTCGATTTGACACCTCATTCGGTGGGTCTACGCCAAACGGTGCGGGACGAGTTAGGTGCCGAAGTTTTGTACGGAGATAGAATAATAATAAAGAAGAAAAATAAAAATAAAAATAAGTATGTGAGATTACAATAGTGATGCTTTGCAAGCACCACTAACTAGATGGGTACATTTCCTGAAGAAAATGTGAGTGGTGCTTGCCGTGGCAAAACTCGTCAAACAGCATGTTATAACTTGAAAAGAGTAAAAATTATGGTTGTAAAAAAATCAACCCGGAAGTCTGTACGATTTTCTGGTCCAGAAATATGCGATTTGTTACTCGGTTGCTAGGGTAAGCCCGTGTGGTTGCTATGCAGTTACCAAGGTGATACAATATATGGCTCCTTTCCATCCTGAGTGAAATAAGTCAACCCGGAAGTCTGTAGTGTTTTCTGGTGCAGAGATATGTGATTTGTTGCTCGGTTGCTAGGGTAACCCCATCTGGTTGCTAGGCAGTTACCGTAGTGATAGTAATGAAGTGTCCTTGCCGTCCTGGTTGAAATAAATCAACCCGGAAGTCTGTACGATTTTCTGGTGCAGAAATACGTGATTTGTTACTCGGTTGCTAGGGTACTCTTTTTAGTTGCTAGGAAGTGGCTTGGCAGCTGCCAATCATGAATCTCCAAAGGCTGCTTGTCAGTATGAATGATATAAACCAACTCCCATGCCTCTGTGACATTGAGAATGGAAGATATCCCTGTATGGATTTTGTTTGCTAAGGTGCTCGACATGGTTGCTAGGGAGGGGCTAGGAAGTGTTGAGGTGATTCATGATTGGCTGTTTGTTGTCCCGAGTCAAACGAGACCACCCTTGTGTTTCTATGACGCTTATCCCTTTGATCCCGAGAGACTGATTGGTCATCTGAGTAAAATGAGCCCGCCCCCTTGTCTCTATGACACTGTGATCCAGAGCTATGTTCAATACAAAATCCCTATGCCATTTCATTTCATGGGCCGTCCTACACCATTGTAAGTCAATGGGGGCAACTTTGGGCAGCTCCTGCCCCCCAGGGTTGCAACTTTTACCCCATATTGAGGTATGCTCTTACAGAGCCTGCCAGCCTCTTCAAATGTGGCTAATGACAAGTTTCTGCGAAATCCTCGCTCGGAGCTGTGACGCGTCAAAGTTTGTCGCAATGTTAAGTCTATGGGATTTTTTGGCCGCTTTTTTGCCCCTGGGGCAAATACCGTACCCCCGATCGCTTATAAAAGTCATAGCACACGTGTCCTCAATAGGCCGTTCGATTTGACACCTCATTCGTGGGTCTACGCCAAACGGTGCAGGACGAGTTAGGTGCCGAACTTTTGTATGGAGATATAATAATAATAACTAGATAGGTACATTTCCTGAAGAAAATGTGAGTGGTGCTTGCCGTGGCAAAACTCGTGAAATAGCATGCTTGAAAAGAACAAAAATTATGGTCATAAATAAATCAACCCAGAAGTCTCTACGTTTTTCTGATGCAGAGATATGTGATTTGTTACTCGGTTGCTAGGGTAAACCCATCTGGTTGCTAGGCAGTTACCATAGTGATAGTAATGAAGTCTCCTTGCCATCCTTATTGAAATAAGTCAACCCGGAAGTCTGTACTATTTTCTGGTGCAGAGATATGTGATTTGTTACTCGGTTGCTAGGGTAACCCCATGTGGTTGCTAGGCAGTTACCATAGTGATACTTATCAAGTGTCCTTGCTATCCAGAGTAAAATCAGTCAACCAGGAAGTCTCTACGATGTTCTGATCCAGAGATATGTGATTTGTTATTTGGTTGCTAGGGTAACCCCTCCTTGTTGCTAGGAAGTTACCATAGTGATACTTATGAAGTGTCCTTGCCATCCTGAGTGAAATAAACCAACCCAGAAGTCTCTACGTTTTTCTGATGCAGAGATATGTGATTTGTTAATTGGTTGCTAGGGTAACCCCATCTGGTTGCTAGGCAGTTACCATATTGATACTAATGAAGTGTCCTTGCCATCCTGGTTGAAATAAATCAACCCGGAAGTCTGTACTCTTTTCTGGTGCCGAGATCTGTGATTTGTTTCTCGGTTGCTAGGGTAACCCCATCTGGTTGCTAGGCAGTTACCATAGTGATAGTAATCAAGTGTCCTTGCGATCCTGAGTGAAATAAATCAACCCGGAAGTCAGTACTATTTTCTGGTGCAGAGATATGTGATTTGTTACTCGGTTGCTAGGGTAACCCCATCTGGTTGCTAGGCAGTTACCATAGTGATAGTAATCAAGTGTCCTTGCCATCCTGATTGAAATAAGTCAACCCAGAAGTATGTACGTTTTTCTGATGCAGAGATATGTGATTTGTTACTCGGTTGCTAGGGTAACCCCATGTGGTTGCTAGGCAGTTACCATATTGATACTAATGAAGTGTCCTTGCCATCCTGGTTGAAATAAATCAACCTGGAAGTCTGTACTCTTTTCTGGTGCCGAGATATGTGATGTGTTTCTCGGTTGCTAGGGTAACCCCATCTGGTTGCTAGGCAGTTACCATAGTGA
Source organism: Xyrauchen texanus (assembly GCF_025860055.1). Classification (NCBI taxonomy): domain Eukaryota; kingdom Metazoa; phylum Chordata; class Actinopteri; order Cypriniformes; family Catostomidae; genus Xyrauchen; species Xyrauchen texanus. The sequence goes on from NC_068309.1 coordinate 39,656,626, forward strand.
TAGTAATCAAGTGTCCTTGCCATCCTGAGTGAAATAAATCAACCCGGAAGTCAGTACTATTTTGTGGTGCAGAGATATGTGATTTGTTACTCGGTTGCTAGGGTAACCCCATCTGGTTGCTAGGCAGTAATCATAGTGATAGTAATCAAGTGTCCTTGCCATCCTGATTGAAATAAGTCAACCCGGAAGTCTCTACGTTTTTCTGATGCAGAGATATGTGATTTGTTATTTGGTTGCTAGGGTAACCCCATCTGGTTGCTAGGCAGTTACCATAGTGATAGTAATCAAGTGTCCTTGCCATCCTGATTGAAATAAGTCAACCCAGAAGTATCTACGTTTTTCTGATGCAGAGATATGTGATTTGTTACTCGGTTGCTAGGGTAACCCCATCTGGTTGCTAGGCAGTTACCATATTGATACTAATGAAGTGTCCTTGCCATCCTGGTTGAAATAAATCAACCTGGAAGTCTGTACTCTTTTCTGGTGCCGAGATATGTGATGTGTTTCTCGGTTGCTAGGGTAACCCCATCTGGTTGCTAGGCAGTTACCATAGTGATAGTAATCAAGTGTCCTTGCCATCCTGAGTGAAATAAATCAACCCGGAAGTCAGTACTATTTTCTGGTGCAGAGATATGTGATTTGTTACTCGGTTGCTAGGGTAACCCCATGTGGTTGCTAGGCAGTAATCATAGTGATAGTAATCAAGTGTCCTTGCCATCCTGATTGAAATAAGTCAACCCGGAAGTCTCTACGTTTTTCTGATGCAGAGATATGTGATTTGTTACTCGGTTGCTAGGGTAACCCCATCTGGTTGCTAGGCAGTTACCATAGTGATAGTAATGAAGTGTCCTTGCCATCCTGAGTGAAATAAATCAACCCGGAAGTCAGTACTATTTTCTGGTGCAGAGATATGTGATTTGTTACTCGGTTGCTAGGGTAACCCCATCTGGTTGCTAGGCAGTAATCATAGTGATAGTAATCAAGTGTCCTTGCCATCCTGATTGAAATAAGTCAACCCGGAAGTCTCTACGTTTTTCTGATGCAGAGATATGTGATTTGTTACTCGGTTGCTAGGGTAACCCCATCTGGTTGCTAGGCAGTTACCTTAGTGATACTAATGAAGTGTCCTTGCCATCCTGATTGAAATAAATCAACCCAGAAGTTTCTCTGATTTTCTGGTGCAGAGATATAGTTACTGCTAAAGGGTTGCTAGGGTACTCTGTTTAGTTGCTAGGGAGTGGCTTGGCAGCTGCCAATCATTAATCTCCAACGGCTGCTTGTCAGTATGAATGATATAAACCAACTCCCATGCCTCTGTGACATTCAGAATGGAAGATATCCTCTATGGATTTTGGTTGCTAAGGTGCTCGACAATGGTTGCTAGGGAGGGGCTAGGAAGTGTTGAGGTGATTCATGATTGGCTGTTTGCTGCCCCGAGTGAAACGAGACCACCCTTGTGTTTCTATGAAACTTCTATCCGGAGATATCCCTTTGATGTCTTTCATTAGAAGTGTATGGGACTTGTTGCTAAGGTGCTCTAAATTGTTGCTAGGGCGTGGCTTGATAGATTCAAAATGATCCTGAGATACTGATTGGTCGTCTGAGTAAAATGAGCCCGCCCCATTGTCTCTATGACACTGTGATCCAGAGCTATGTTGAATACAAATCCCAATGCCATTTCATTTCATGGGCCGTCCTACACCATTGTAAGTCAATTGGGGCATTTTTGGGCAGCTCCTGCCCCCAGGGGTGCAACTTTTACCCCATTTTGAGGTATGCTCTTACAGAGCCTGCCAGCCTCTTCAAATGTGGCAAATCACACGTTTCTGCGAAATCCTCGCTCGGAGCTGTGACGCGTCAAAGTTTGTCGCAATGTTAAGTCTATGGGATTTTTCGGCCGCTTTTTTGCCCCTGGGGCAATTACCGTACCCCGATCGCTTATAAAAGTCATAGCACACGTGTCCTCAATAGGCCGTTCGATTTGACACCTCATTCGTGGGTCTACGCCAAACGGTGCGGGACGAGTTAGGTGCCGAAGTTTTGTACGGAGATAGAATAATAAAAAGTATAAAAATAAAAATAAGTATGTGAGATTACAATAGTGATGCTTTGCAAGCACCACTAACTAGATAGGTACATTTCCTGAAGAAAATGTGAGTGGTGCTTGCCGTGGCAAAACTCGTCAAACAGCATGTTGTAACTTGAAAAGAAAAAAAATTATGGTCATAAATAAATGAGGCCAGAAGTCTGTACGATTTTCTGGTGCAGAAATATGTGATTTTTTACTCGGTTGCTAGGGTAAGCCCATGTGGTTGCTATGCAGTTACCAAGGTAATACAATACATGGCTCCTTTCCATCCTGAGTGAAATAAGTCAACCCGGAAGTCTGTAGTGTTTTCTGGTGCAGAGATATGTGATTTGTTACTCGGTTGCTAGGGTAACCCCATCTGGTTGCTAGGCAGTTACCATATTGATACTAATGAAGTGTCCTTGCCATCCTGGTTGAAATAAATCAACCCGGAAGTCTGTACTCTTTTCTGGTGCCGAGATATGTGATTTGTTTCTCGGTTGCTAGGGTAACCCCATCTGGTTGCTAGGCAGTTACCATAGTGATAGTAATCAAGTGTCCTTGCGATCCTGAGTGAAATAAATCAACCCGGAAGTCTGTACTATTTTCTGGTGCCGAGATATGTGATTTGTTTCTCGGTTGCTAGGGTAACCCCATGTGGTTGCTAGGCAGTTACCATAGTGATAGTAATCAAGTGTCCTTGCGATCCTGAGTGAAATAAATCATCCCGGAAGTCAGTACTATTTTCTGGTGCAGAGATATGTGATTTGTTACTCGGTTGCTAGGGTAACCCCATCTGGTTGCTAGGCAGTTACCATAGTGATAGTAATCAAGTGTCCTTGCCATCCTGATTGAAATAAGTCAACCCAGAAGTATCTACGTTTTTCTGATGCAGAGATATGTGATTTGTTACTCGGTTGCTAGGGTAACCCCATGTGGTTGCTAGGCAGTGACCATATTGATACTAATGAAGTGTCCTTGCCATCCTGGTTGAAATAAATCAACCTGGAAGTCTGTACTCTTTTCTGGTGCCGAGATATGTGATTTGTTTCTCGGTTGCTAGGGTAACCCCATCTGGTTGCTAGGCAGTTACCATAGTGATAGTAATGAAGTGTCCTTGCCATCCTGAGTGAAATAAATCAACCCGGAAGTCAGTACTATTTTCTGGTGCAGAGATATGTGATTTGTTACTCGGTTGCTAGGGTAACCCCATCTGGTTGCTAGGCAGTAATCATAGTGATACTAATCAAGTGTCCTTGCCATCCTGATTGAAATAAGTCAACCCGGAAGTCTGTACGTTTTTCTGATGCAGAGATATGTGATTTGTTACTCGGTTGCTAGGGTAAGCTCATGTGGTTGCTAGGCAGTTACCATAGTGATACTAATGAAGTGTCCTTGCCATCCTGATTGAAATAAGTCAACCCGGAAGTCTCTACGTTTTTCTGATGCAGAGATATGTGATTTGTTACTCGGTTGCTAGGGTAACCCCATCTGGTTGCTAGGCAGTTAACATAGTGATACTTATCAAGTCTCCTTGCCATCCTGATTGAAATAAGTCAACCCGGAAGTCTCTATGTTTTTGTGATGCAGAGATATGTGATTTGTTACTCGGTTGCTAGGGTAAGCCCATCTGGTTGCTAGGCAGTTACCATATTGATACTAATGAAGTGTCCTTGCCATCCTGGTTGAAATAAATCAACCCGGAAGTCTGTACTCTTTTCTGGTGCCGAGATATGTGATTTGTTTCTCGGTTGCTAGGGTAACCCCATCTGGTTGCTAGGCAGTTACCATAGTGATAGTAATCAAGTGTCCTTGCGATCCTGAGTGAAATAAATCAACCCGGAAGTCAGTACTATTTTCTGGTGCTGAGATATGTGATTTGTTACTCGGTTGCTAGGGTAACCCCATCTGGTTGCTAGGCAGTTACCATAGTGATAGTAATCAAGTGTCCTTGCCATCCTGATTGAAATAAGTCAACCCAGAAGTATCTACGTTTTTCTGATGCAGAGATATGTGATTTGTTACTCGGTTGCTAGGGTAACCCCATGTGGTTGCTAGGCAGTTACCATATTGATACTAATGAAGTGTCCTTGCCATCCTGGTTGAAATAAATCAACCTGGAAGTCAGTACTATTTTCTGGTGCCGAGATATGTGATTTGTTTCTCGGTTGCTAGGGTAACCCCATCTGGTTGCTAGGCAGTTACCATAGTGATAGTAATCAAGTGTCCTTGCCATCCTGAGTGAAATAAATCAACCCGGAAGTCAGTACTATTTTCTGGTGCAGAGATATGTGATTTGTTACTCGGTTGCTAGGGTAACCCCATCTGGTTGCTAGGCAGTAATCATAGTGATAGTAATCAAGTGTCCTTGCCATCCTGATTGAAATAAGTCAACCCGGAAGTCTCTACGTTTTTCTGATGCAGAGATATGTGATTTGTTACTCGGTTGCTAGGGTAACCCCATCTGGTTGCTAGGCAGTTACCTTAGTGATACTAATGAAGTGTCCTTGCCATCCTGATTGAAATAAATCAACCCAGAAGTTTCTCTGATTTTCTGGTGCAGAGATATGTGATTTGTTACTCGGTTGCTAGGGTAACCCCATCTGGTTGCTAGGCAGTTACCTTAGTGATACTAATGAAGTCTCCTTGCCATCCTGATTGAAATAATTCAACCCAGAAGTTTCTCTGATTTTCTGGTGCAGAGATATAGTTACTGCTAAAGGGTTGCTAGGGTACTCTGTTTAGTTGCTAGGGAGTGGCTTGGCAGCTGCCAATCATTAATCTCCAAAGGCTGCTTGTCAGTATGAATGATATAAACCAACTCCCATGCCTCTGTGACATTCAGAATGGAAGATATCCTCTATGGATTTTGGTTGCTAAGGTGCTCGACAATGGTTGCTAGGGAGGGGCTAGGAAGTGTTGAGGTGATTCATGATTGGCTGTTTGCTGCCCCGAGTGAAACGAGACCACCCTTGTGTTTCTATGACACTTCTATCCGGAGATATCCCTTTGATGTCTTTCATTAGAAGTCTATGGGACTTGTTGCTAAGGTGCTCTAAATTGTTGCTAGGGCGTGGCTTGATAGATTCAAAATGATCCTGAGATACTGATTGGTCGTCTGAGTAAAATGAGCCCGCCCCATTGTCTCTATGACACTGTGATCCAGAGCTATGTTGAATACAAATCCCAATGCCATTTCATTTCATGGGCCGTCCTACACCATTGTAAGTCAATTGGGGCATTTTTGGGCAGCTCCTGCCCCCAGGGGTGCAACTTTTACCCCATTTTGAGGTATGCTCTTACAGAGCCTGCCAGCCTCTTCAAATATGGCAAATCACACGTTTCTGCGAAATCCTCGCTCGGAGCTGTGACGCGTCAAAGTTTGTCGCAATGTTAAGTCTATGGGATTTTTCGGCCGCTTTTTTGCCCCTGGGGCAATTACCGTACCCCCGATCGCTTATAAAAGTCATAGCACACGTGTCCTCAATAGGCCGTTCGATTTGACACCTCATTCGTGGGTCTACGCCAAACGGTGCGGGACGAGTTAGGTGCCGAAATTTTGTACGGAGATAGAATAATAATAAAAAGAAGAAAAATAAAAATAAAAATAAGTATGTGAGATTACAATAGTGATGCTTTGCAAGCACCACTAAAAATAAGTATGTGAGATTACAATAGTGATGCTTTGCAAGCACCACTAATAAAAATAAAAATAATAAGTATGTGAGATTACAATAGTGATGCTTTGCAAGCACCACTAATAAGTATGTGAGATTACAATAGTGATGCTTTGCAAGCACCACTAATAAATGACACACATTTAAAGTCATAGACCTTAATATAAAACCTCCCCTTATGTGGCCACGCTACACATAGTCAAGTCAAGTCACCTTCATTTATACAGCAATTTTAACAATATAGATTGTTTCAAATCAGCTTTACAGTGATAATAGGAAATTAAGTAACAGAGATTGTTTTGGCTTTACAGCAGCTCTAGAATAAAGTTATTGTCCAGCTAAAGTAAGTTTTGATTGATTTACTTCCGATGCAAAGATCATTAGTTATTAACTTAGGGGCCGCTAACACGACACCGCTCTAACAGAAAACCCTTAATGCGCTCCGGTCCGTTCATTTGCAAACAACAGTGTTTGGTGCTCGAGAACGCAAACCTTGAAACAGGTTCCAAGGTACAAGCAGTGGAAAATTTTTAAAAATTTTATTATCCCAGTGTAATCTTCAAAAAATGTGAATCTGTGAAAGCACTGACAACGTGCACATGAATATTATGTGTTTAGTCTATAGGTATGCACTTTTGAATATATATGTGCACAGGCGTGTAGTCTTTCTTTACAAATTGACATCACCAAATTACTTTTGTAATTTGTCTGGCCTTAAAAATTCCTTTTATATGTACAGAGGTAAAGGCACTGAAACACTATTGTAATTGTAAGGATTATATAATTATTATTATTATTATTATTATTAAGAGCCATGCACCAAAGGTGTTAAGCCTGTATGTGTTTTTCTTCTCTTCCAATCTTGACTCTATGGCAGCCCATAGAACCGTATGGTAAAAAGTTTGTGAAATTTGGCACACAGATAGATTATTGCACATTACACATTACACATTGCACATTACCACTTCATTTGTACTGAGGTATAATTTTTTACAATTATTCCATGTTATGAATAATGTTAAAACTAAAAACGGTATTATAAAGAACACTTCAGATAAGCATTTTGCTATCTATCATTTATTTCAAATATATATATCTACAATAAACTCTGGGTGCTTCTCAATATATCTCCTTGTCTCCTCGCTCCTCCGTCCTCCATCCTATGACCCAGAAATAGATTGAGCTCAGCCATCTCGAAGGACATCAATTCTCTAATTGCACCGCGAAGAGTCGAGGATCGAGGAGTGAGGCTTCCTGAGGAGTCACGAGCGAGGATACACAGGTGTATCCTATGCGGAAAAGTTTTTTCTACTAAACGTGACGCACGTATAAATTCTCCCCCAGAACAGGCAAAGATCAGTTAATCTTGTACTTTCTTGTTCAGTGAGTTCTGTCTTCTTGAGCTGCAAGAACACCACAAATTGAAAATGCTTTCAAATGATTCAGTGACATGCTTATACAAAAATACAAAATATTTAATAAAGTGCAAGTACTCACCAAACTAATGGTTTCCCAGTGGTCTAAATCAGGGCAATCCTGCAGCGTCAGAGCTGAAGCCGCACTGTCTGAACTACCTCCAGTTAGGAGGATCACCAATGGTAAGCTCAGTCCAGAAAGACAAGGACCTCCATGGACAAAAGAATGACCTATCATTCGGCCAGCCATTTGGAAAAGGTTGCTGTCACGTAGCACAGCAGATGCAGACGGGACACGATGGTTTTTTTCCCCCTCAAAAAGGATTGTGGAAGTAGAACCTTAAGAAAAACATGAACCTTAGCATGAATCATCTTTACTAGTTCTAAAGCCATAACATTTACTAGTAAAGCCATAACAGTCTCTGCATTAGGCACATTTTTACTGAACTAAATTGAATATACGCACACACATAAATTCTATTTTCCACCACTGGACTGAATCAATCTGAGTAAGATAATGAGCAGTTTCAGTTGCTTTTATGGGGTCTTTTTTCCCTCTGTGCATCAAAATCAAGAATTTAAGTAACATGGGAGGCAACAGTTGCTACCTAGATGACAGCATTAAAGGATTATCTAAAATCCATTCATCGCTGCATTATCATTGTAGCTCCTTGAGATTCAAAAAAAATCTGTCTGTGAAGGTGTGGCCCAAACGGCACACTTCTCACACTGAAATACTTTTAAACTAAATCAATTAATCAAAATTGTAATGATATTTCACAATTACCCTGCTTTAACTGTATTTTGGATTAAATAAATGCAGCCTTGGTGAGCAGAAGAGACTTCTTTGTAATGTTTCCAAACTTTTGACTATATTTTTGTGTCCAATGAATAGAATTGCAACTGGATTACATACCCAAATGTAAAGAGAAGCCAGTCTTCAGTTTTTGCATAATCATTGAAAAGATGTGACGATTGACTCCTTTGCCAACAGCTGCATCTACTAAAAAGAAATACATTTAAAAGAAAAAAATAGCAATCTCAAGTAAATTTCACAAATTGTACAAACAACGGTTACAGCGGGAACAATGTTCCAGTAATTACAGAGCGTAATACCTGTCAATCTACATTTCAATGGAGCTGACCAGTTAACACTGTTAATTTTATAAAATGAAATCAGTGTACTGTCCTGCTCATCCAAAGTATCAAATTGGTTGATCTGTAGTGACATAGATGGACAGTCCGAACTTTGGGAAAGCAATTCTGCACAGAACATTCGAGATGCTTTCTGAGGGTCAGTTTCGTATTTCCATGCTGAAAAAGAAATGTTAAAAAGATTTTACAAATATAGTTGTACAACAAATCTAGGGCTAAAAACAAAGCCACAACTAGAGTTTATATTTTTACATATAGATGCACTTGAATCATAGCAGTACAACAGCGCTAACAAGCAGAATATGTGTGGGGCATAACCTGCTGATAGTGATGTGGATGACTGTGCAGTTGAGGGTCCTGGCAGTTCTTCTCTTGTTGAAGTGCTTGGAGAATCACTGCCACTGAAAGTCCTCCCTCTAAAATAGGCTTGGCACAAACAACTTTTTAATTTTGTTTATCCAACCAGTTCAGAAACTCTTGCACATTAAATGAAGAGAAAGAAGCATCCATTATACATGGAAAAAATAAAGTATTTATAGCTAAAGATGTCTGTTATGGGATTAAATAAAATATTAGTTCACCCAAACATTAATTATTTTTAAATCTTCTTCACCTACATTCCATCTCAGCTGTTGCTGACCTTTGTTGTTTATCTTCTGTTCTATTGTTCATATCTTTAACAATATGGATCATTTGACTCTTTGCACAGAAACACGTTTTATAGTTAAAAATATTTTAGTTATAGATTTGTTTCTCACAAACAAATGGCATTTCTCTTCAGAAGACTTTGAGTGACAAGACTAATAAGGAATAATAGTTTGTTTTATAAATGTGACTGCTAGAAATTTTGGTTCCGGTCTTCGTTTTCTCTGTGAACAAAATTCAACAACAGCTGAGATGGAAAGAAGCTCAGTAACTTAAAAGATAAATATCAACTTTGGGTGGACTAATTCTTTAAGGTATTAAGTAAGGGTCTAAAGAACAAATGTCATTCTATTGTAGCATAACTTTACCTTTCACCACACATGCTTGCATGTTAAGGCAAGACATCATTTGGGAAAGAAATCTGGCAAATGGGACAGATCTGTAAAAATAACAAATGTACAGACAACTTATGAGTTACTCAATTCTTTCAGGTACAAGTTAAGAAATTTGCTAGCTAAATAAATATTTCTTTCAATATAATTTAAATTACTGTTGAATACTGCATATTTGCTACCTTAGACAAAATTATGCAGAAGGTATTAAAAGTTGCATATCAGTCTCATCGAACTTCAGAATAACCTCACAGAGCAGTTTGAAAGGGACCACAGATTCTTGGGTGTATATTTTGCAAAGCAAAAATACATTTCTGCATTCGTCAGGAAATTAATTTTGGTCAAATACCTGGGAAGATTGTTCTAAATCTGTTTGAAGTTGGCTTGGCTGGTCAATGGCTCCAATAACATTTCCATCATCATCATCATCAAGCACAGTAACATCATTTACTTATTCCTAAAAAAATAATGTAAACAGATTTGAACTGGAAGAATTAAGAAAGCATTATGTGTTTAAAATATAATAAAAGATAAAAACAATACAAGTAGAACCTACAGACTCAGTTGTTTTGCACTCTTCAATGTGTAAGGGCAACAACGGCAGTGGTATTTTCCTGCCACATTTCATACAGTTTGACAGTGGCATCTTTGCAAACTCCACAGATTCAAATAGTAATGGTTAAATGGAAAGCTGCTCTTGAAGTGGAACTACAAATAGCACATTCTTTCCATTATTTGACACTGACTTCAGGAGCCGAGTTGAGTATTCATCACAGTCAGTGGGAATTAAAGTAAGCTTATGCCGCTCACCACCACCTTAATGTAAATTCAGAGAGTCATTTCTGATTTCCACATCCTTTTTGCAATAAAATCTGAAAGCACTAACTAACTGTATTACCTACAGCATCAATAAAGACCTATGATTATTGGTGCATCCACGTTTTATGTATATTTGACATGCAAATTATAAATACCTGTAAATTTGTAAAACATCCAGCCTCCTTGAAGATTTTTTAATTTAGGAAATTCTTCCTCAAGCAGAGTGACAATCTTAAACAAGCAAACACCACATTCATCATTCAAGTCAAGGGAAAAAAATATTTTACTTGCATCAAGTAAATGATCAATTAGTTCACATTCACTCGTGTTTTGTTTATGTTTGCAATTACCTCACTGTGTTTAAAGGTGTCTGGAACACTTAACAGCCTTTCCCCAAGCCCAGCACATACAAGTTCTAAGTGTTCATCTCCTTTTGGAGTAAACATGGTTGGTTCGGAGAGCACATATATTTGAAAATCTGTCTTTTTCACATTGACACGTTTGGCCAAAGAGAAACGTTTTTTCCCTTAGGCTGGTCATTTTCAGTCCTAAGCATACTTGGGAACTGCCTACGGCCAGAGTGACAAAGAGACACATTTTTGAGGCAAAGTTATTTCTCTTATATGTTTTAATGTGTCATTACCATCTTTTAACAGCAAAGGAGTAATGACACTTGTCCCACTCATTCGCACATTTTCTCTTGTTGGTGTATTAACACTCCTTGATGTACCAATGCTACTAGCTGAAGATGGAGCCAGGCACCTGGCTAACACATCAAAAAGAGCCCTTGCAGCTGATTCCACTTCTGATGATAATGCCTGTCAAACTAAAATCTTTATTCAAGAACCTTACATGAGTTAATGCTAAATCAACAATTCTATACGTTATACCATTTTTTATTGGCTGTAGTTACTTAAGAGATATATGTTATGCTTGGTTTACTTCAAAATGTTTTGGCAAAGAAAGCTTCTGCCATTATTGTGACTTCATCTGAACATCTGCAAAACAACTTTAGCAGAATGAAGAAAATACAGAATCGAAAAGCATCCCTGGACCAGACAACCATAATGACAGGAATAAAGTATAATGCTGTACTCTGACAAGTTTTCGAAATGCTGGTGTAATTTTATTTGATCACTGGTGAAACTGTTACAATATCTAATCATTGATAATTCACTCTATGATTTCTGAATGTTGAAAAGTATATTCCCCTAATTAGGCTAAACAATGTGCTTAGTTAAACTAGGGAAATTGCATGCTTCATTATCAATACTGTCCTCATTATTGTCCAAAAACATTTTACTTCACTTACTTGTGCTTCCCGTTCTTCGTTCGCCATGCTGGATTACTGATGTAAAGGCTTCATTTCCATTCTAATTAATCCATATTGCGCAAAAGGTGCGCAGAATCGTGCTCCTTGAATGCACTCTCAGTGGCTTATGATATGATTGGTTAAGCTCGCATCTGATTGGCTAAAGAGTACAACAGACCCACGTGGGAAGAGAGCTCTGCCAGGATAGTCTCAAAAACACACACACACAAATCCGAGGAGATTCACACGTGAATGACGATTTGCACATTCAGATTCATGGATACGCTCGTACATTTTAAACATTCGAAACTTTTTGCGACTAGTTGTATATCTATGAAGTATGTTTTGCATTTGTAAAATTTATTTTACGTATGCATACTTTTATTTTGCGCATGTGAATAGCTTTTTGTGAATATATCTTTTTTCACACCCACGATTTTTTTTTGTGTGTATGTGAATTAGGTTTCATGCATGTGAAATTGTCTACGCATGTGTGAATAATGTTTTGTGCGTGAATTATTAATGAGATTGATTTGGCTCCATAGGAGTGGTCTTTTTTATCCTCAGGTGTGAATCACATAAATATTTGTGATAGTTCACGCCTCCTCGCATATTACCTTTCAACCTTAAAATTGTCTTTCAAAAGTTCAATTACTATATTGTTTTGTATGAATGAGTGATCAGGATTGTTTTCACATCATTTAGTAGCAAAAATTCTAGGCTACAAGATCCAGTTCTTAAAAGTCTTGTGGATAAATGTTTAGTATGTGTTATATGACCTTATTTCAATGACTTAAAGTTTTAGTTTTTTTCAAAAACCATGCATAAACGTTATTTTCTCAAAAATACAAACATGTACACACATGTTGCTCACATATTATTGTTGCCCAGTTTGTGCTGAATACAGTGTTATCAGACTTTAGCCATTAATATGTTTTTAAGCAACTGAAAAAGCACAAATGTCAAGGCATGTCAAAACTTCTACAGGGCCCAAAACACCCTCAAACCCCAGAGGGTTAACTCTGTGTGGAAGATCAAGATGACAGGTTGCGGAGGGGCCTTTCTGGCCAATGAGGACGCCTGGGCCGTTTGATTTATGATGTGGAAACATTACAAACTGAAAGGCTGGGTTTTTCATAGATCCAAATTATGTTGTTTCAATTCTTCAATCCAACCCTGGAACACAGAAAATATCTCATCCGATCAAAAGCAAAGCTTTGCTTTAGGGTTCCAGAGCACGAGAGATGTCTACGCAATTCTGATGATGTGAAACAGGGCTCTAGTTTATATGCTCATGATGAAAACAGCAGAGGCGGAGCACCAAGCTTCACCAGCCTGTCAAATTGGCCTCTGTTGGTTCAATTGGTTCAATGCCCCCTGAAGAGTGCTATATCAGCTTCTGACGCAGCATCGAAGTTACCTTGATGAAAGGGAGAAATCCATCATAAAGTTTGCATTTTTCCACAAAGCTTCTCTTTGTACTTATCTAAGTCCATTATGGATGCTACTCCTAATAAAAGACACAGTGGATCTAATCCCATAGTGATGCCTGGTGGAAATATTCCACCAGAACCTCTGTACCTTATTACAGGACTATATGTAGTGAGTAAAGCTTCCTATTTCTGTATCACATTTAGGACAGTAGGGGGTATAGTCTGCCCTGAATTTACTGAATCAGGAAAGAGAGATATGAATCCTATGAAGAATTTGGAAGTTGGGTGGCCCTTATTACATATGCTCAAGGTATTTACATTCTCTCAAGCCAGATGCCTTTCGTTGTCTGTTATCTGAACATTAAGCTCTCCATGTTGTTTATAAATTACAAAAAGAAATATCTAACACATGGTAAAATACACTTTTAGACCTGGTAGCTGCCTTTTTATGTGTGAGAAGGTAAGAACTTCAGATTTATGGGATATAGCTGATCATCTGCTTAAAAGTAAATTGTCAGCATGATACAATTACTGTTGTTTAGTTCTTGGTGTAGGTTACTCTTGAACTTCATTTCAGCTGTAAAACACACTCTTGACAGGAAACCACAAGAGTGAAACTAGCAAATAAGATCACTAAAGGAAATGTACTTTATGTAATACCATTGTTACATTGATTCTAAATTAGATTATGAAAAATAGAAATTGAATTGAATGCAAAACAAGAACAGCAAATCTGAAATAAATGCAGCGAAATAGAAAAAGAAAATAATGATACAAATATGCTTATTTGCTAAACTTATCCAAAAGCAAGTCAAAAAGATGTTAAGGGTGAAAAAACCCAATGATTATGTGCATGAATGCTGATGCAGAATCATTAAACACTTCCTGTTAATTTAATGCAAAAAGATTCAGAACACAATGTCTGTCTTTCTGTGACACAAAACTGTTGTGGCTCTGCTGCTTACAAGGCATGAATAAAAAAAGATATGCATGTGGTCATATCACTCTATAAAAGACAGAGAGGAGAAGATCAAATGTTTGAGATGAGAAGTTAGTTTGTGGATGACAACAAAGAATTTGTCACACTTGAAAATTTGCTTTGTAAATTTAAAAGAATAATCTGTGAAGTTCAGTTACATTATAAAATTCCACAGGAATATTAACCCTCTAGTGTCTGAGGGTGTTTTGGGCCCTGGAAAAGTTTTGACATGCCTTGACATTTGTGCTTTTTTCAGTTGCTAATAAACCTATTAATGGCTAAAGTCTGATAACACTGTATGTGAGCAACTTGTCTGTTCATGTTTGTATTTTTGAGAAAATAACGTTTATGCATGGTTTTTGAAAAAAAATAAAAATAAAATTTAAGTACGTGAAATAAGGCCATATAACACATACTAAACATTTGTCCACAAACCTTTTGAGAACTGGATCTTGTAGCCTAGAGTTTATGCTACAAAATGATGTGAAAAAAGACATTTTCTTTACATAAAGACTTTAATTAATTTTAGACCTACACTAACGTTTAAAAGAAGTCTCTTCTGCTCACCAAGACTGCATTTATTTGATCCAAAATACAGTAAAAACAGTGATATTGTGATATTTGCAAGCACAAGCTTCATTGAAGATAATGAGGCAGCATAAACACTAGTTAAAATATATCCTATACATTCATATTGTTACGAAGGAAGGCAGCGAAGGCAGACGAGGAGAGCGGGTCTAAATGCAAGCTTTCTTTATTGGAACAGATAAAGGAATAAACACAAAGAAAAACCCTCAATGGGGAAATAAACACAAGACTGAGAAAAACGGGCAGGGAACACATATCAGGCTAACAACATTCAACGATAGACAGTGACTAAACAAACAGACAGGGTTAAATACGTGGACATGGGAAGACAGGAACCAATGAACAAACAGAACTCAAACAAGATAACTAGGTGAATGAACAGAAACCAATGATAAACTAATGAGGACAGGTGAAAACAATGACAGAGAACACAAACGCTAACAGGGAGACTGTGGAGCTAAACAAAGGACAAAAGGAAAAAGGAAAACTACGGAAAACAAAAGGGACAAAAAAGGTAAACAAAGGGCAACGGTGAAACAAGACAAGGTATCCCTAACATAGCCCCCCCCTTAAGGATCAGATTCCAGACGATCCGAAATAAGAAACAAATAAAAAAAAACACCAGGAGCAGACCAGGGGGGGCACGAGAGCAAGAGGCAGTCCAAGGGGGCACAGAGGGCAGGCAGGAAGTCCAAGGGGGCACCAAGGGCAGGCAGGAAGTACAAGGGGGGCACAAAGGGCAGGCAGGAAGTCCAAGGGGGCACAGAGGGCAGGCAGGAAGTCCAAGGGGCACACAGGGCAGGCAGGAAGTCCTAGGGGGGCACAGAGGGCAGGCAGGAAGTCCAAGGGGGGCACAAAGGGCAGGCAGGAAGTCCAAGGGGGGCACACAGGGCAGGCAGGAAGTCCTGGGGGGCACACAGGGCAAGGACAGGTTCAGGTGGTCTGGGAGCTGGCCACAGGGCAAGGGTAGGTTCAGGAGGCCTGGGAGCTGGCCACAGGGCAGGGACCGGTTCAGGAGGCCTGGGAGCTGGCCACAGGGCAAGGATAGGTTCAGGGGAACCTGGGAGGAGGCCACTGGACAGGGGCTGGGTCGGGGGGCCTGGGAAGAGGCCGCAAGACTGGGACCGGGTCAGGAGGCCTGGGAGGAGGCCACAGGACAGGGACCGGGTCAGGAGGCCTGGGAGGAGGCCACAGGACTGGAACAGGGTCAGGAGGCCTGGGAGGAGGCCACAGGATGGGAACAGGGTCAGGGGGCCTGGGAAGAGGCCACAGGATGGGAACAGGGTCCAGAGGCCTGGGAGGAGGCCACCGGACAGGGGCAGGTTCAGGAGGCCAGGGAGGAGGCCACAGGACGGGAACAGGGTCAGGAGGCCTGGGAGGAGGCCACAGGACAGGAACTGGGTCAGGAGGCCTGAGAGGAGGCCACAGGACGGGAACAGGGTCAGGAGGCCTGGGAGGAGGCCACAGGATGGGAACAGGTTCAGGTGGTCTGGGAGCTGGCCACAGGGCAAGGGTAGGTTCAGGAGGCCTGGGAGCTGGCCACAGGGCAGGGACCGGTTCAGGAGGCCTGGGAGCTGGCCACAGGGCAAGGATAGGTTCAGGAGGTCTGGGAGCTGGCCACAGGGCAAGGATAGGTTCAGGGGAACCTGGGAGGAGGCCACTGGACAGGGGCTGGGTCAGGAGGCCTGGGAGGAGGCCACAGGACGGGAACAGGGTCAGGAGGCCTTGGAGGAGGCCACAGGACAGGAACTGGGTCAGGAGGCCTGGGAGGAGGCCACAGGACAGGAACTGGGTCAGGAGGCCTGGGAGGAGGCCACAAGACGGGAACAGGGTCAGGAGGACTGGGAGGAGGCCACAGGACAGGGACTGGGTCAGGGGCCCCGGGAGGAGGCCACAGGACAGGGGCCGGGTCGGGAGGCCTGGGACGAGGCCACAGGTCAGGAACAGGGTCAGGGGCCCTGGGAGGAGGCCACAGGACAGGGTCCGGGTCAGGAGGCCTGGAAGGCTCGAGAGGCTTGAGAGGCGGAGCCCTAGAAGACTTGAGTGACTTGAGGGGCGGAGCCCTGGGAGGCTCGAGAGGCTCGAGAAGTGGAGCCCTAGAAAGCTCTGGAGTCTCTGGGAGCAGAGCCGTAGGAGGTTTGGGAGGTGGAGCCGTAGGAGGCTCGGGAGGTGGAGCCATAGGTGGAGTCGTAGGAGGCTCTGGAGGAGGAGCCGTAGGAGGCTCGAGAGGCGGAGCCCTAGAAAGCTCTAGAGCCTCTGGGAGCAGAGCCATAGGAGGCTCGGGAGGTGGAGCCGTAGGAGGCTCGGGGAGAAGGGCCGTGGAAGACTCGAGAGGCTCTGGAGGCGGAGCCCTGGAAGGCTCGAGAGGCTTGAGGGGCGGAGCCCTAGAAGGTTCAAGGGGAGGAGCTCTGGGAGGTTCTAGAGACTCGGAAGGCGGAGCTCTGGAAATCTCAGGAGGCGGAGCTCTGGAAAGCTCGGGAGGTGGAGCTCTGGAAAGCTCGGGAGGCTCGGAAGGCGGAGCTCTGGAAAGCTCGGAAGGCGGAGCTCTGGGAAGCTGGAGAGGAGCCCTGGAAGACTCGGTAGGCGGAGCTATGGAGAGCTCGGAAGGCAGAGCTCTGTAAAGCTCGGGAGGCGGAGCTCTGGAAAGCTCGGGAGGCTCGGAAGGTGGAGCTCTGGAAAGCTCGGGAGGCGGAGCTCTGGAAAGCTCGGGAGGCTCGGAAGGCGGAGCTCTAGAAAGCTCAGAAGGCAGAGCTCTGGAAAGCTCGGAAGGCAGAGCTCTGGAAAGCTCGGGAGGCTCGGAAGGTGGAGCTCTGGAAGGCTCGGGAGGCGGAGCTCTGGAAAGCTCGGGAGGCTCGGAAGGCGGAGCTCTGGAAAGCTCGGGAGGCTCGGAAGCCGGAGCTCTGGAAGGCTCGGGAGGCGGAGCTCTGGAAAGCTCGGAAGGCGGAGCTCTGGAAAGCTCGGGAGGCGGAGCTCTGGAAAGCTCGGGAGGCGGAGCTCTGGAAAGCTCGGAAGGCGGAGCTCTGGAAAGCTCGGGAGGAGGAGCCCTGGGAGGCTCAAGAGGCGCTGACTCTTGGACGGGCACGACCACTGGCGCTGGCTCAGGGACGGTCGAGGCTACAGGCGCTGGCTCACTGACATCGGAGGCTACAGGCGCTGGCTCACTGACAGTCGAGGGCTCAGGCTCGCTCACCGCGGCTGACGAGGACTCAGGCTCGCTCACAGTGACATGCGTTGGCGCAGGCTCACTCACAGTGACATGTGTAGGCGCAGGCTCGCTCACAGTGACAGGCGTGGGCGCTGGCTCGCTCACCGTGGAAGGCGTGGGCACAGGTTCGAAGACCGGGGCAGGCGTGGGCTCTGGCTCGCTGGCCGTGGCAGGCGTGGGCTCTGGCTCGCTGGCCGTGGCAGGCGTGGGCTCTGGCTCGCTGGCCGTGGCAGGCGTGGGCTCTAGCTCGCTGGCCGTGGCAGGCGTAGGCTCTGGCTCGCTGGCCGTGGCAGGTGTGGGCTCTGGCTCGCTGACCGTGGCAGGCGGAGACTGGGGAGCAGAAGCCTTTCCTCTTCTCCTCCTCCTCCGGGCGGACGAAGCTGGCAACACTGGCTCTGGGAATGACGAGGCTGACAAGGCTGGCTCGTTGGCCGTGGCAGGCACGGAAAGCCCAGAAGCGGAAACCGGGATCGAGAGAGGTGGTTCCCCGGCAGCGAGTTCTTTCAAGACTAGACTCACATACTCCTTCCACGTGAGGTCTCCGGGGTCCGGCAATTCCCTCTGCCGGTGCCTTGGTAGCCCGATCCGGTAGATGGTCTTGAGGGATGTGTCGTCAAAGCCGGTGTGGATGGCAACAGTGGAAAAAAGTGGGAGTACTCGCGGTAGGTCAGATCCGCCTGGGCCAGTTCCATAAAGAAAGCTGCTAGATCCATATTTGGTAGTCTATCGTTCTGTTATGAACGAAGGCAGCCTTCGCTGCCTTCCTTCATAACAGATAAACACAAGACTGAGAAAAACGGGCAGGGAACACATACCAGGCTAACAACATTCAACGATAGACAGTGACTAAACAAACAGACAGGGTTAAATACGTGGACATGGGAAGACAGGAACCAATGAACAAACAGAACTCAAACAAGATAACTAGGTGAATGAACAGAAACCAATGATAAACTAATGAGGACAGGTGAAAACAATGACAGAGAACACGAACGCTAACAGGGAGACTGTGGAGCTAAACAAAGGACAAAAGTGAAAACTACGGAAAACAAAAGGGACAAAAAAGGTAAACAAAGGGCAACGGTGAAACAAGACAAGGTATCCCTAACACATATTATTTTTTAATCATGGCTGCTTTTTCCGAAACAACATTTAAATGTAATTAAAACTTGCCTATTAGGACATATTTAAAATTTCAGTACTCTATATCCTGGCTGGCAAGTCTGGAAACAGTCCCACTAGTAAAATATGTACCTGTTTATATAAAATAGCATATCAACTAATGTAAGTAAAACTAAATGACTTAATCAACCAAAATTGTATCATTGGCTGGATAATATCTCTCTTCAAAATGCAAACATTCATCTGAATCCCTCTTTTCTTCTGAGGTAAATGTTAACTCTTCGTCACTATTCAGGAGTTTCCTCGCTTTTGTATCGTGCATCTTCCAAACGTGCAGAAAAGTGAATGAACTTTATGTTTTTAAGGCACAGTTGGGGGAGTTTACCATTTGCGTTGATCACCTCAGCACATTACCGTATGAATACCGCCCTCTGCCCGTGGGTGTGATCACATTAGGAATAATTAGCTGAGCCAAGAGAAATTGTACATCACTTAGTTTCAAACAGATTACATTGCAGAAGAATATTTGTTTTAAATTTGAATTGTTTTATTTAAAAGTATTTAAGCTTTCTTTAGACATATGTTTCATGTTTGTGTGATACGTATTGACAGAGGTTTAGTTCATTTTTGTGACGTGTTTCTGAAATATATTTGTGAACCCAGAGACTGCTGAAAGCTCACCCTTTTTATTTTCTTTATTTTACAAAAGCACAAGGTTTTGTTGTTATTGTAGGTGTACACAAATAAAAAAGACCCTTTATAGTCTCTAATGAAGTCTTACACTTATCTGTATGCCCCAAAATGATGGAGAATTTTATGTTGTTTCTGCTGTAATGACGAAAAAATCCAGCAGGACGCACCGGCTCGCCCGACGACCCGAGAGTTGCTCTGTGAAGGCAGAACTTTACGTGCTAATTGTATATATGCTTATAGTATGTATATATATATATATATGTATAGTATGTATATATATATATATATATATATATATATATATATATATATATATATATATATATATATATATATATGTGTGTGTGTGTGTGTGTGTGTGTGTGTATATATATATATATATATATATATATATATATATATATATATATATATATATATATATATATATATATGGTACTTTTATTCACCAAAGTGGCATTCAACTGATCACAATATGTAGTCAGGACATTAATAACATGAAACAATTACTATTACAATTTGAAAAAAAATTCAGAGCTTCTTCAACTGCTTCAAAGAGTTCTCATAAAAAAAATCCTCCACGTGCAGCAATGACAGCTATGCAGATCCTTGGCATTCTAGCTGTCAGTTTGTCCAGATACTCAGGTGACCTTTCACCCCACGCTTCCTGTAGCACTTGCCATATATGTGGCTTTTTTGTCAGGCAATTTTCACACACCTTACAGTCTAGATGATCTCACAAATGGAGTTAAGATCCTCAATAACACTCTTTTCAAATTATCTGTTGTCTAACCTTTTCTTTTTGTTTCAAAAGTGGCTTTTTCTTTGCAATTCTTCCCATAAGGCCTGCACTCCTGAGTTTTCTATTTACTGTTGAACAAAAACTGGTGTTGAGCAGGTAGAATTCAATGAAGCTGTCAGCTGAGGACATGTGAGGGGCCTATTTCTCAAACTAGAGACTCTGATGTACTTACTGGATCCTCTTGTTTAGTAGTACATCTGGCCGTCCACATCTCTTTCTGTCCTTGTTAGATCCAGTTGTCCTTTGTCTTTGAAGACTGTAGTGTACACCTTTGAATGAAATCTTCAGTTTTTTGGCAATTTTAAGCATTGTATAGCCTTATATACCTTCAATCCTCACTGAGGGCAATTTAAAAGAGCGCGCTAATAAAAGGTGACATCATCCATTGCAACAAAGTCAACTCCGCCTTATCTTAAGATTTCCTTAGTAAAACTTGCTCTTAGCAGTTTTGTGAATATTTTTTAAGCAAAAATGACGAATCATGTGTGCTGATTGTGGGGTGCAGATCATCAAATTCAGGTGACGATGATTTATATGGAGAAAAAGGAGGCACGTAAGACTTGAGCCAGTGAAAAAAACATCCAAAACGTTGCTACGCTCAGCATCCCATCCTCTTGCATCTCACTCATACGGTGCTTCAGGAGGAACATTTGCGAGATGAAAAGGGAGTGCCTTTCACTTTCAGAATGAAGGCAAGCTGCTAGAGCCAAGCGTTATGAGTTTCATGCACTCACTTTGAACGTGATCAGCCTCAATTAGCGCGGTTAAAAAACAGCTTTTTCGCTCATGCCTGTAAGACAGAGGAAAGTATCACTTGCAGGTGGAAAACACTTTTTTTATATTTTCGGTCTTTAAAAAGATGTACTTTTCCACTTTTTAGGAGTGTAAACACACTACAAAACCCAGAAGAGTTTTTCAAGAGATGATTTTTTTCTGGAACACAGCAGGAAGAAGAAAATAACTCATTCTCGCTGACAGATCAAAAGCAAAGCTTTGGTTTAGGGTTCCAGAGCACGAGAGATGTCTACGCTGCCCTAAAATAGGAAAATTCTGATGATGAAGCGGGCTCTAGTTTATGTGCTCATGATGACAACAGGAGAGGCGGAGCACCAAGTTTCACCAGCCAGTCAAATTGGCATGATGATTTAAAAGTCAATGCCCCCTGAAGAGAGTGCTATATCAGCTTCTGACGCAGCATCGAAGTTACCTTGTTGAAAGGGAGAAATCCATCATAAAGTTAGCATTTTTCCACAAAGCTTCTCTTTGTACTTATTAAAGTCCATTATGGATGCTACTCCTAAGCTTCCTATTTCTGTATCACATTTAGGACAGTAGGGGGTATAGTCTGCCCTGAATTCACTTCATCAGGAAAGAGAGAAATGAAACCTATGAAGAATTTGGAAGTTGGATGGCCCTTATTACATATGCTCAAGGTATTTACATTCTCTCAAGCCAGATGCCTTTTGTTGTCTGTTATCTGAACATTAAGCTCTCTATCCCATGTTTTTTTTTAAATTACAAAAATAAATATTAGTACACACAGCTAACACATGGTAAAATACACTTTTAGACCTGACCAGGCACGGTAGCAGCCGTGGGATATAGCTGATCATCTGGCTTTAAAAGTAATCATCAGCATGATACAATTACTGTTGTTAAGTTCTTGGTGTAAGGAATTCTTTAACTTCATTGCAGCTGTAAAACACATGCTTGACAGGAAACCACAAGAGTGAAACTAGCAAATAAGTTAACTAAAGGAAATGTACATGTATTACCATTGTTACGTTGATTCTAATTTACTTTAGGAAAAATATAAATTTTACTGAATGCAAAACAAGAACTGCAAATCTGAAATAAACGCTGTATTTCAATAAACAGAAAAAAAAAAAAAATAATAATAATAATACAAATATGCATAATTGCAAAACTTATCCAAAAGCAAGTCAAAAAGATGTTAAGGGTGAAAAAAACCAATGATTATGTGCATGAATGCTGATGCAGAATCATTAAACACTTCCTGTTAAATTAATGCAAATAGACTCAGAACACAATGTCTGTCTTTCTGTGACACAAAACTGTTGTGGCTCTGCTGCTTACAAGGCATGAATAAAAAAAGATATGCATGTGGTCATATCACTCTATAAAAGACAGAGAGGAGAAGATCAAATGTTTGAGATGAGAAGTTAGTTTGTGGATGACAACACAAAGAATTTGTCACACTTGAAAATTTGCTTGGTAAATTTAAAAGAATAATCTTTCAAAAAGTTCAGTTACATTATAAAATTCCACAGGAATTTTAAGATCTTAATAGTTGCTCTGTGAAGGCACAACCATTATGTGCTTATTGTAAAGAATGTATAAGCATATTTCCAGCATTGGGCCAAACGGAACAGCATGATTACAAACTTTTCTCGGCCCGGTGCTGTTGGAATGGTTTTAGTATGTTTAGTTGTTTTAACTTGCTTAGATTATAATTTTTTGACACACCTAGATTATATTACGCTAGCAAGTTTTATATAATATAATTTTGTCACTACTATATAATGTTTTGTCAATATGGGCAGTGGTGGCTCAGTGGTTGAGGCTCAGGGTTACTGACCAGAAGGTTGGGGGTTCAAGCCCCAGCACCACCAAGATGCCACTGTTGGGCCCTTGAGCAAGGCACTTAACTCCAGGTTGCTCCGGGGGGATTGTCCCTGTAATAAGTGCACTGTAAGTTGCTTTGGATAAAAGCGTCTGCCAAATGCATAAATGTAAATGTCAATAATGTCCTTTTCAGCTAGTCTGAGAATGTTGCTTTTAATTGTGTTTGTGTCCGCTGGCTTAAAGAACCCCTCAACATACTGTATGATGGTAAATATTTTGCCTATTTGACTTTGCTCTCCTTTTTGTGTTGTGGGCCACATCTTTCATGTGCTTTAGCAGAGTAAAAACCAGTGGAAAATGCAGTCCTAAAAACTGGAATATGTGATGAATTATTCCAATATTCTCCAACGCTTACCTCTCAAGGCGTCACCAACTGACGTATTTGTTACGGACATTCTAATCCTGATTTCGCAGCTCCACACAGGAAATAGAAAATGTAATTATGCCAACTGGCCCAGATTGGATTTGCAAATATATTTAATTCCCAATTTAATTAATGAATTAACCTAGCCTACAAAATAATTGTAATAGTATTTGTTCTGATGCAAACCAACTCAGTTTCATGCGATAATAAGTCATTCTGGTACAGTAGGCCAAATAAAGAAATGCCATGAACATTTTTTTTTGGTTATTAAATTTTTTTATTGATTCCATCCACAAGACGGAAACACAACATAAAATACGGAATCAATTAAATACATTTATAATATGTATATATTATACCCCCACCCCCACCTCCCCACACACACACACATACACAAATATGCACTACAGTGGTCACTTACAATCAGGGCACACTAATACAACATTAAAAACATTAAAAAAAAACTTTCAAAAAACAATGCACATACACATCAAACAAAAAATTCCCTCTCCACTGCCCCTCCCTGAGAACCTTCAAAAAAGCCAAATATCCACTTAACTTTCTATCAAACAAATCCCATTTTCCCAGTTTTCTAAAAAAATCACCTCCTAAAATGCTGCCACCCCGCCCATGTCCCCGCACCACTCCTGAAACGAGGGTGCCCCAGCCGTCCTCCAACCCCTAAGGATAATTTTTCTGCCAACCATTACTCCGTCTAGGACATTACTCCATCTATCCCTAATATTAATAACCATCTCCTAAAATGCAGAGTCTGGGTTAAAATGAAAATTGAGTGTGCAATAAGTCACACATAAAGCTCTGAACCCTCAACCAAAATGATTGGATCTTAAAACATCCCCAAAAAACATGGTTTGTATCCCCT
The DNA here is from genome assembly GCF_025860055.1 of Xyrauchen texanus. NCBI lineage: Eukaryota > Metazoa > Chordata > Actinopteri > Cypriniformes > Catostomidae > Xyrauchen > Xyrauchen texanus. The sequence goes on from NC_068309.1 coordinate 39,680,824, forward strand.
TCTTCTGATTGGCATCGCCAGCAGGTGGGTGTGTCTTTAAGTCCTATACACTCTAGAGGGGGTCCCAATAAAATCGATGCGAAATCTGAAATTGCATCAGACGCACCCTTGAATCTCTAGATGTAGGCTTGATGTTTTTTAGAATCATAGCCCACACTTCCTCCTCCAATACCCAGTTTAAATCTTTCTCCCATAATCTCTTGAGATAAATTGAAGCTCAGTCCCCCAGACTCTAAATTAACAGGGAGTAATACAATGATGTAATGTAATCACCACTTATAAAGTGTATGCTGCTTTAGGGGGTGTATGCTACCTCCTAATAATAGTACATTGCAGTTGATGCAGCTGTAAATACCTAAAGAACTGAGATCTGGGAATACTGAAATGTTGAACCATATTTTTTTAAATCTCTACACTACACTCTCATATACACTCACCTAAAGGATTATTAGGAACACCTGTTCAATTTCTCATTAATGCAATTATCTAATCAACCAATCACATGGCAGTTGCTTCAATGCATTTAGGGGTGTGGTCCTGGTCAAGACAATCTCCTGAACTCCAAACTGAATGTCAGAAAGGGAAAGCAATTTTGAGTGTGGCATGGTTGTTGGTGCCAGACGGGCCGGTCTGAGTATTTCACAATTTGCTCAGTTACTGGGATTTTCATGCACAACCATTTCTAGGGTTTACAAAGAATGGTGTGAAAAGGGAAAAACATCCAGTATGCGGCAGTCCTGTGGGCGAAAATGCCTTGTTGATGCTAGAGGTCAGAGGAGAATGGGCCGACTGATTCAAGCTGATAGAAGAGCAACTTTGCCTGAAATAACCACTCATTACAACCGAGGTATGCAGCAAAGCATTTGTGAAGCCACAACATGCACAACCTTGAGGCGGATGGGCTACAACAGCAGAAGACCCCACCGGGTACCACTCATCTCCACTACAAATAGGAAAAAGAGGCTACAATTTGCAAGAGCTCACCAAAATTGGACAGTTGAAGACCGGAAAAATGTTGCCTGGTCTGATGAGTCTCGATTTCTGTTGAGACATTCAGATGGTAGAGTCAGAATTTGGCGTAAACAGAATGAGAACATGGATCCATCATGCCTTGTTACTACTGTGCAGGCTGGTGGTGGTGGTGTAATGGTGTGGGGGATGTTTTCTTGGCACACTTTAGGCCCCTTAGTGCCAATTGGGCATCGTTTAAATGCCACGGCCTACCTGAGCATTGTTTCTGACCATGTCCATCCCTTTATGGCCACCATGTACCCATCCTCTGATGGCTACTTCCAGCAGGATAATGCACCATGTTACAAAGCTCGAATCATTTCAAATTGGTTTCTTGAACATGACAATGAGTTCACTGTACTAAAATGCCCCCCACAGTCACCAGATCTCAACCCAATAGAGCATCTTTGGGATGTGGTGGAACGGGAGCTTTGTGCCCTAGATGTGCATCCCACAAATCTCCATCAACTGCAAGATGCTATCCTATCAATATGGGCCAACATTTCTGAAGAATGCTTTCGGCACCTTGTTGAATCAATGCCACGTAGAATTAAGGCAGTTCTGAAGGTGAAAGGGAGTCAAACACAGTATTAGTATGGTGTTCCTAATAATCCTTTAGGTGAGTGTAGGTCACCGAGCATATTAACCTCCCTCACAATCCACTCTGACCAGCAGAAAACAGATTTATTAATACTTAATTTTGGGTTCAGCCATATGCTAGAGGTAATGTCCAAATTAAATACTCTGGACACTTTTGTCCATAATGCAAATGCGAGATAACGGGGTGTGACTTAACTTCTCTGGTTAGTTTAATAGAAAGGCTTTGCAATGGCAAAATAGGGGCAAGATCATGTTCAATACAAAACCAGGGAGGGTTTTGTAATAAAACAAAATCTTGGGTAGGGCTAGCCCACATTAGTCCATCGACATATGTAATTTATTGAAATAATCTGGGATGCTTACCATTCCAAATGAAGGACTTTGCTATGCTACCAAATTGCTTGAAATAAGAGAGGGGGAATCTACAGGGTGAAACTGTAGCAGGTAGTTGAATTTTGGAATACAATTCATTTTAATAACATTAACCTTCCCAATAATAGATAAATGTAATGAAGCCCACCTTCCCACATCGCTCAAAAAAACTTTTTTATTAAGGGATCAAAATTTGGTCTAACTAAATCACACAAATTTGCTGGGAATAAAATGCTCAAATATTTAATGCCCTGTTTGGGTCACTGGAAGTCACCTGGCTGAAAAGTTGTTACTGGGCAGTACGCTGTCAGAGACAAAGCTTTGAATTTAGACCAATTGACTCTGTATCCTGAGAATTTAGTTAATAAGAATTCTGTGGAGGCAAGGTATAGATCTAGTGGAGACGAATAATAAAACATCATCTGCATAATGCAAAAGTGAGATGGCAGCGACCGAAGTCTGATCATAAGCCACTGACCACATGATATTGATGTTGGGCCTCATGTATTCAGATACAAGACAAAGGCAGGCCTAACACAGTCGTAAAGCCTGACTGAGGCCCACAAAAACAAAGTCCTAAATCTTACTGATAAAAACCGTGCCAAAATCAAACAAAGGGAGTAAAAAACTGACTACAAATCCCAAGAAGCCTTGCTCACTTTACAACTGTGTGAAATTCCAAAGGATCGAACTCTCAACTCCTATTGGATGAGGCACTCAACAGAACGCACCTCAACTATGATGTCATCAGGAGTAGAAATACCTCGGAAATCGTTCTGTACCTTGCTTCCATTGACTTTGCTCACCATGCATAGACGCAGTTAATCCCTGCTCTCAGGTGTTGCCTCGTTGCACAAGGAAGTATCGTGCAACTTGAAACTGCAGCCATACAATCTCCATCTCGCTGGACGAGTTGAGATTACATTGTGTTCCACCTAACCCTGTAATGGATCCGAAGAAAACCGCCAAGCAATCCGCCGAGCAATCTTCATCCATTTGCCTGCAGAAGTGAAGAAAGAAGAATTCCCTTCCCTCTTCAATCAAGTTGACGTCGCTGATTTCTCCGCCAGCCCGCCGAGAATCAGCAGCCGTACCGCCAGCCGACAGAGCAAGGAAACGGCCTCCCGTCATCACCCGAGCCTCGAGGAACCGAGTCGGAGCCGAACGACGGATGAACACACATTCTACATGCGTCCCCACGTGATCCAAGTAAGAGGTTAACGTCTGGACAGAGATAGGATATTTAGGTGTGTTAATCTTGTGGATCAAGTTTATTGTTTGTACAGTTTACGGACTGCCGAGTCCACTCATTGTTGCTAATAATACTCAAGGTATTAATGTAACATACTGTTATCACAAATTAGAGTTTGCTGTGTTGTAATCCAACCATGTTGGACTGTTGTGTATTTACGCCATCGCGGATGAGACCGGCACACTGTGTTTATCCATTAAAGGACCAGAGGTCGCGGGACGGGTTACGAGCCGTTCACCGTGTCTCTGAGAGATAAACTAACAGTTGCCTTCTCTCGATCGTGAAACCGGCTTCAGCGCCGCCACTTTATTCTCTCTCTCTCTGTCGTACTAACCACACACACACACTCACGTGCGCGACCCCTCACAAACCTTTTGCTAGTAGATAACTCAGCGTTGTCCCCAGGTTATCGTGCAAGTGGAGACACGCTGTAAACGGGCAGACGCCATTAACCGGCTTCTCTCCGCTCACATTCGCGGCCATACTCTCTGGCTGGAAATCTCACGTGACGTACTCACTCACACACACACACACACACACCGTCCTCTCATGTGTTATAGGCTTATTTTGGTTACCATATCTAATCACGGCACTGTTTAGTTTGTAGTTGTAGGTTGGAAGTTTCTTCCCAATCCTGTAAAATTTGCCTAAAACGCCTAATCAAGGCATACTCAAAGTACATTTAAAGCTGTTCTTGAACATTTTGTAGTACATGCATGGTTTTGGTCACCTTTGAAAGGGGACACTCTGAAGTGTTTTCCCCAGCAGACAGAATTACTGTAAGTGCTACTAAGTGTAAAGTTTGTTTTTCCGCCTGAATTTTTTTTGCATACAGATTCCTGCAGATGACTATAACTTGTAGCTATTAGCTTGAAAACATAATGGGAATTTCATAATAATACCATAAAAATGAATATTTTATACTTGTTTTTCTAAGGGTACACCCAGACGTTTTACAAAAGTGCCTTTTGGATACTCCAAAAGGACCCTTGGTAACCATGGCCATATACCCAGGATAAAAACTCTTTTCGAGTACGTAAATATGTATTCGTATATGTATATTTACTGCAAATACTGTATACTTTTGCAAAAACATCTTTTGGTAAAACACATTATATATTCATGCCAATAGAGCTAGATCAGAAAGAAAAGAACTTAAACCTCACACATGCACAAACAAATATGAACAACTCCCGCAAACAGTTCAAACACTCACTGGGGTAACACATGACAAAAGGTAATTACAAAATGTGTATTCATTATTCAAACTAAAGCTTATTTATGCGGAATATTTGTTATAAAATACAAGAAAACACTTACTTGTCCAGAGTAATGTTTCCTACCTCCATAAACAATTCCTCTGCCTCGGAATCAACATTTGGCAAATTATCCGTATTTTGTTCAGAAATTTCATCTCCAGACTCATCGCTTTCACACCGAATGCATTCTTCTATCACATCCTAGAGCGAAAATCTTGTTTTCCTGGTTTCGTCATATTTCAATCTCCAAAAGTGTAAACAGTTCCAAAATTACACTATTCAGCTTTTACGCACAGACGCACAAATCACCTCGTGCTAGCAAGTAAACATTACGCACACACTTTTTAGAAACCTTCTTGAAACTTCCCACTAAAGCCGCATATCATTGTTTTCAGAATTTCACTGGCTATATGATGGATCAGTCATCCTCACACTTGGCTGTAACTGGCTTGATATTTACACAAATGAATGGGGGGAGGCACTTACATTCGACACAGACTGTGGTTGCCTATTGAAGGCTATGGACAGGACATGGAAGCTCCTATTGGGTCAAATGAGGTGTCAATCGAAAGGTCAGAGTGCAGCATCCATTTTGATACAATGTATCAAATATAAAAATGCGTCCCGAGGGTGTGAACACATAACTTCAGTTCAGATGTAAACATTTCCTACATCCGATATAGGAAATGTTTATTTTGTGAAAAGTTAAATGACAGAGAAAAGTTATGACAGAGAATATGTGAAAGATTAGGCACAGCTGCCTGGTACTTTGAAATGATGCAACAAGTGTCTGTGGGTATTTATTGATGTAATAATGTGATTTGGACTAAACATTTTACTTGATTTGATCGTTTGGACATTTGACAATGTAACAACACCGTTTTGTTGGGAAGTTATGGATCAGTGGACTACTATGAGGCTTCATATTTGAGTTGCCTAAATTTTGTTATTGTTTGTTTATATGTTGGTGGTCTGAGAAAGATATAGATTGTATAATTGACAATTATCTTTGATGATTGTTGAATTTGAAGGATCAATAAGCTAGTGTTAAGTCTAATCAATGTTGAATTAATTTTAATAATTAATTATTATCTTGGATAATAATTCATATTCTATTACATTTGATGATTGTTGATTTAAAGGATTAAAAAGCTAACATTGATTCTAATCAATGTTCTATTGATTTTAATAATTGATAGTTATCTATGATAGTTATTAATTATTGCTAATAACCAAACCCGCTCCTAAACTGTGAGCCCTACACTGATAAGACACCTGATGTTATTAGAAGATCTGCGGCCCGACTAAACCCCACCTGATCTATATGTATAAAAGATGTCATAACTTAATCGGTTAGCCAACATGTTTGACAATATTTTTGGATGGTAACTCTTACACTCGCTTGGATCTTTGTTCTTTTTAAGAATCAGACTAATCCAGGCTTGTGTCATGGTTGGCGGAAGCTTTCCATTCTTTAATTATTCCATATAAACTTCTAGCAAAAGTGGAGCCAGTTCTGTAGAATAAGATCCTAGTGCCTTGCCTGTAGGCAAGGCCTTAATTACCTCACCAAGCTCCTTCAAGGTTATCTCAGAATCAAAAGATTTTTTTTGCTCAGTCATCAATTTAGGGAGTTCTAATGGTTCCACAAAGTTTTTAATATCTTCATCAGTAGATGAAGATTTGGAACTATATAATTCTTTAATTAGCCTTATAAATATCAATGGCCTAGTTAAATATTTCACCACCAGCAGCTTTCACTGAGGGAATGGTGGAAGAAGACTCTCTCTCCTTTATATATCTAGCCAAAAGCTTCCCTGCCTTGTCCCCTGACTCAAAATTTGAATGTCTTGCCCTGAATAGCCAAAACTCCACCTTCCGCGACAAAGTAGTATTATATCTGTATTTCAATCAGGTCAGTTCTCTGAGGCCATCAGAAGACATTCAGCGCTTCATCTCTGCCTCTGCACATTTAATTTTCCCTTCCAACTCCACAATTTCCTGTGCTTTGTATTTTTTGATGAATGAGGCATACTGTATGATTCCACCACTAAGAACTGCCTTACATGCCTCCCGAGCCACGCCGTAAGAGTATACTGAGGACCAGTTGGTCTCCATATAAATGTTTATTTCAGCCTTTAGCATTTGTTGGAATTCATGATTTTGCAAAAGGGATAATTAAAGTGTCAACTATATGATTTTTTTTCTCTATATGTGGCAACACCTCTAAACTCAACAGGGCATGATCTAAGACTAAAATCTTTCCAATATACATTCAACAACAGATAAAATGAGGGACTTTAGAGTCCCTAAATGAGACAAATGAGACTCTTGAGAGCCTTTTGCATCTCTTATCTATGAGAAAAGGCCAATGAGAAATTGACAGACAGAATTTGCATGTCCCGCCCCCGGACATACGGGCATAAAGGGAGGGAAATGCATCTATTTCTTCGGAGCCGACTGGTTGTGTATGCAGTGAGCTGCGAGTCACACACTGTTCCTCCCATCTCTGAGTGCGATTGCTGTTGGATCTACATATCAGCGGCTTTCTCCCTTCTCTGCATGGCAGTGCAGTTTTGCCCCTAGGCGCTTCGACCCGGCTGGCGATGGAGGCAATTTGGGGATTGCAGCAGGCTCAGTTTCGCCGGGTACGTCCCCGCGAACCACCCGCCCCCTGACACGCTCATTGACTTCCGTCCGGGCTCGAGGCAACAGGGGCTCGACTCACGGCCAGCCTGCCTATCCTCTTGAGCCCTCCGAGCAGGATGAGCTCGCTGCTACATCGGAGCGTCTGACACGGATGACTCGACTGGGCTGCCGCCTTCAGGCCAGCACGAAGTTTGGCCTTTTCAGCAACATCGTCGAGGACTTCGCCCAGCAGTTCTCAGTGGTGAAAAGGAATTTTCCATATCTCATATCATGCCCCGGTGGCCATATCTCATATCATGCCCCGCCGAACATCCAGCGCGGGCCATCCCCCGTCTGCCCGTGAGGGCATCCTCCTGCGGCACCTAAGAATCACACAGCTCCGCCTCAACCCGAGCCCAGCTCTCAGCCCCAGCGTCAAGCACCCCGCAGGAGGCGCACACCCCCATCTCATGAACCCCTTCGAGGACCTGGAAGGCTCCCTAGCGTTCCTGAGATGGAAGACCCACAGACCAAGATGTTTGCTCTGGAGCTGGTAAGCAGACCAATCCATCCCCTGGTGGAGGGCCGGGAGGAGAATTTCAGTTAAGTTTATTTACTTTGCCTGCACTCCCTTCGGGCTGCGGTACCCACATTCTCCATAAAAGAGCAATTCCCTTTGTCTCTGGGTCACCTTGCCCGCAAATTCCATTCTCACGGCACTCTACCGCCACACCTCAACAGTTTGGGCACATTGGATGCAGACCTCTCGCCTCCAGCCCCACGACTGTTGTCCCCTGGCCAGCCGGTTCTGACGAGTTTAGAGGACGCCTCCGCGGGACCTCCTCCTCAGTCACTAACCTGCCCCCCGCCGGGTGTGTGGAGCAAGGTTAGTGCTTCGAGTCTTCTCTCAGAACCAGACCCTCGGGACGCATTTTTGCCTCCCGATGCTGCATTACCTACTCCGCCCCGCTGCGAAGCCCCGCCAGGTATGTCAAAAATAATCGTCCCCTTAGTGCCCCTATCACGGAACTTTGATGCGTGGCTCTCGCTTCCCAATCCATCACGCTGGCTGGCCAGGTCCATTCGACTTGGTTATGCAATTCAGTTTGCCAGGCCACTCCCCCCCTTCGGGGGCGTCCGCTTTACCGCAGTACACTATGAAGATGCCAAATCCCTGACCGCGGAAATCGTGACGCTCTTACTCAAAAACACGATAGAGCCTGTCCCTCCAACCGAGATGAAGAAGGGTTTCTACAGCCCTTACTCAACTTACGACCGAGTTGCACAAACTCCCATTCAAAATGCTCACACAAAGACACATTCTAACTCGATTTATTCGCAGCGGTAGACCTGAAGGACGTGTACTTCCACGTTTCAATATTGCCTCGACATCGACCCTTTCTACGATTCGCGTTTGACAGCCAGGCGTATCAGTACAAGGTCCTCCCCTTTGGCATGTCCCTGTCCCCTCGCGTCTTCACGAAGGTCGCAGAGGCAGCCCTTGCCCCACTTCGGGAAGCAGGCATCCGCATTCTTAATTACCTCGACAACTGGCTCATTCTGGCCCACTCCCGAGAGTTACTATGCACCCACAGGGACCAGATGCTCAGGCACCTCAACTGGGAAAAGAGAAAGCTCACCCCAGTTCAGAGCATCTCTTTTCTCGGCATGGTGTTAAACTCTGTGTTAACGCGCATCACCATTATTGTGGCAAAAACAATAATTAAACAAATATGCATCAAGATAAGAGACACCGGGATCCAAATTATATTTTAAAAGATAGTTTATTCTTTTAAAAGAGGTTTGTTCACAAAACTATCACGACAGCTACCTCGCAATAGGAACAAGACCCAACTCACACAGAAAACACATGGCCTATTTATACCCCCGTCCTCAAAGTCCCTTCTTCCGTAATTTTCCACTCATCCCAATAAAACCAGTTTTAGCTGGTTTTAGAAATACCAGTGGCTCTTCTAAGGCCCCCTGGGTTTTACTGTCCATCTGTGAGGTCATCAAAAGGCCATATAAATGCTATCTTGTCCTGAAGACAGTGGTCCTTTGTTGAGCTTCACTGAGTTTCACACCCGTGAAACTCAACAAAAGGCTTTATTTATGGCTAAATAATTCCTCTGTCTTTCCCGTACTCATATTGAGGAGTTCAAAAGGCTTTTTCCCTTGACCATCTGTTTTACTGTGTGTGTGTGTGTCTCTGTGCCTGCCAGGTGAAAAAGAAATTGAATCGAAAGAAAATCCACATGATGCCTTAAAGAAAGTAAAATATAAATTTTCCACAACACCATCGAGCGCGTGCAATAACTGCTGAAATGCCTCACCACGTTCAGGCCGGGCACAGCGGTCCCCTTAAAAAATGTCCAGAAGCTCCTGGGGCATATGGCCGCGGCACAAACCATGTGTTCATCAACCCTGCCTGCCGCCAAACTTTTAAACCCTGGACAGACCTCTGCTTTCAAGGAAAAGGAGTCCCCTTGCAGCAGGTGTCCCGACGTGTGTTGGTCACCACAGATGCCTCCAAACTGGGTTGGGGTGCTGTGTGCAATGGGCACGCAGCCGCGGGCCATTGGAAAGGGGCCCCACTGCGCTGGCACATCAACTGCCTAGAGTTGTTGGCTGTACTTTTTGCCCTGCGGAGGTTTCTCCTGATAATTCATGGCAAACACGTCTTGATCCGATCAGACAGCCCCACCACAGTAGCGTACATAAATCGCCAAGGCGGTGTACGCTCCTGTCACATGTCACAACTCGCCCATCGTATCCTCCTTTGGAGGAGACGACTCAAGTCGCTGCGAGCCCACCACGACACAGTAGACGGCAAGTCTTTGGGTAAGCACGACTTAATTATCAGGTTCCTAAGAGGCGCCCGGATGTTAATCCCTACCGGCAGAGCCTGTTCTCCTTCTGGGATCTCTCAGTGGTCCTCTCGGGCCTTCAGAGACCCCCCTTCGAGCCACTAGAATCAGTCAGACTCAGGGTCTTCTCCTTGAAGACAGCCCTCCTGATCGCGCTCGCCTCCATCAAAAGGGTCGGGGACCTGCAAGCGTTTTCTGTCAGCGACACCTGCCTGGAGTTTGGTCCGGCAGACACTCACGTGATCCTAAGACCATGACCGGGCTACATGCCCAAGGTTCCTACCACTCCCTTCAAGGACCAGGTAGTGAACCTGCAAGCGCTGCCCCGGGAGGAGTCAGGCCCAGGCCCTTCGTTGCTGTTGCCAGTATGTGCTTTGCGTATCTACTTGGACAGAGCTTTAGACGTTCTGAGCAGCTCTTTGTCTGCTTTGGTGGACAGCGTAAAGGAAAGCTGTCTCCAAACAGAGGCTTTCCCACAGGGTAGTGGATGCCATTACATTGGCCTATCGCACCCAAGCCATGCCCCCCCCTTGCGGGTCCGAGCACACTCAACAAGAAGTGTTGCGTCCTCATGGGCACTGGCCAGGGCCACCTCCCTAGCAGACATATGCAGAGCAGCAGGTTGGGCAACACCCAATACTTTTGCAAGATTTTACAATCTCAGGGTTGAGTCGGTTTCGTCCCGTGTTTTCTCAGCTCAAAGCCGGTAGAACTTGGTACATGCTGACAAACTGACCGAGTGGACCGCTTGCACATAGCACCCTTTCCCTCCACTGAGGTAATACCATGCGCTTTTACCCCAGGAGATCCCATGAACTCGGCTCCCTGTATGACTCCTCCCTAGCCCTCTGGTCTGTGAATTCAGCGGAGGAATTCGCCGACCAACACCAATGCGGGTACTCAATTTAACCTGTACTGGAACAGGTGCTCCACAGGACGGGCTCCAACGTGGACTTTTTCCCCTGTGTGTATGGTCTGCGGTATGGTCCCCAATGCGAGCGGACCCGCGTCTCCCTTTGGCAGTCCTCACGGACCCCCGGTCGCCATGTTTGTAGCAACTCCTCCCTCCCAATGAGTTAGGATCTTCCACCACGCCATTCTCCACATGTGACCTAAAAGCCCATGTGATGCATTTCACCACGGTTTACCTCCCCCAGTCTGGGCAGGTATGGTCTACGCAGGGTCTTTCCCTCCTGAAAGAATACGAAAACTGTGAAAACTCGCCTTCCCTGATGCGTATGATGACATTAAGATGGCCCCAGCCGCTTTAACTCTATGCGAGAAACATAGAGAGAGAAAAGGCGCGGCTGGCGCGGCCTGCTACCATGCTTGGCACGTCGCCTTGTTCCCCCATGTCGGGGGTAAAGAACCAGAAGACTTTGACGATTTTATGGGGCGTTGGGGAAGGGTATGTGCAGCTTGGCACAGCTGGTCACTTTAGCACGTAAAATACCTGCCTGCTCCTGTGTCAGCAGTACACATACATGGCTCAGGGCATGGCGTGATTTAAATTGGACCCCTAGTGTCGCTTCTTCGTTGGAAGCAGCAGTTTAAAGGTTATGCCTATTTTGAAAGATAAATAGGATAATCTTAATCTCAAGTGTGACTATAGTCGGGGTAGCCCTATTTTGAAAGATAAAAAGGAAGGAGGTTTTACACCTCAAATACGACTATAGTTGAAATTTTAGTGGGTAAAAAATTATAGATATTGGTCTGCCGTCCTGTTCTCCGTCCTCTATCGAACGAAACTCCAAATCAATGGATGTTTTACAATAATCAAGGTTATAATACTGAGCTGTATATCAGCAATTTGGCTGGGTGGTCAGAGAAAGGAGAAAAAAAAGGAAAAAAAAACCATAATTAGATCAATTCATGAGCGAATCCAAATCTATGGTTAAAAAGAGTGGGCTGATAAATACATAAAAGAGTCATACGAGGTGTGGTTTGGAAGAAAATGAAACCATTCAGGAACAAAGGTCCTGAACGAAAAGAGGCTAATCAAATGCACGCAGCGGTCTCTGTGTCAGAACAAGCCGCCTAAATATAATTTTGTCATGAACAGAGCCTTAACCCCTAACACCACAACAACATATTATATCCTGACTTAACACAATTTAAAGGCAACTCATTTGCTGCAGCCATGGACGTAACTGATTCAGAGTCAAAGAAAGATACGAGCAAAATACAACAGCTAATTTCCTTTTATCCAGTGCCCAAACGGATATAAAATCGTTTCACTAACATTGTCAGAGGCACTGGCTATATGCAAAGAATTACCATATATAAACCGCATAAGTTTATAATTGATGCTGGTGCATCTAAAAGTTCATTAACAGCGCATTGCTATGAGGGCCCTATTACAGGATGCACTGTAAACTCTGTGGGAATTATTGGTGTTCCTGTTCAGTGTCTTCACTGGTCAAAATTACCATCTCCAGAGTAACATCTCCAGATAATGTGATGTTGCCAGACTCTCTGTTCTGCCTACTGGTCTGTGATCCAATGCATAAAATTGGGGCAAAAATAACTTTTGATTCTAACTCATTACAATTGCTGTTTCCCTCAGTATATTTTCAGTCTGTGTATACAGGACATTGCATTGAAATTTGCAGCTCAACGTCTGTCAACACTTGACAAATGCTCAATGTTGACCCAGCGCTATGGGCCACATAAGCCCATAAAAAAGATGAGGCGGGCCTCATTGACATAAGTCCATATGTTGCCAAACTCCGCTCTAACATGCCAGTAAAACTGCAAACAGTATCCTCGGTCAAAAAAAAAAAAAGTGTCTGAAACAAGGTATTTTGAAACCGATTCACTCATCATATAAAACACCAATTAATCCTGAGAAGAAAGCTAATAATACATGGCGATTAATGCAAGATTTGAGGAAAATTTATGATTTAATTGTTCCATTGTCATCAGTGGTGCCGGATGTATGCACTACTATTAACTAAATTCCAGCAGACCACACTCATTTTACTATTATTGATTTGTGTTCTGCCTTCTTCAGTGTGCCAGTCGTGCCTGTTACGCAGCCCCTGTTCGCATTCACATATGGAGGCCAACAGTAACAGAATGCCCCAGGAATTTAGAGACTCGCCTGTTGTGTTCTCTGCTGTAGTGCACGCTACTTTGAAGAACACCAAGCTGCCAACCTGTCTATAGCAATATGCTGACGACATCCTGCTTTCCGGCCCGGATATCAAGTCATGCACAGCCGCTTCAACAATTGTGTGCAATGTATTAGCAAAGGCTGGCTTCAAGGCATCAAAAGAAAAGCTGCAATGGGTGAAACTGAAAATGAACTATCTGGGTCATGAGCTACAGAGAGGAACAGTTTGTCTGTAGTGAAGATGATTACTACCTTCCAACACCCTTCTTAGTGAACTTTTGTCGAGCATGGGTGCCAAACTGCTCTTTATAAGACAAAACCCTGAGAGAAGCAATACTCTCAAGGGTTGAGAAACCTATCAAGTGGACTGCTGAAATGGCCATTGCTACCAAATTATGGTGAACCCTTTCATCTGTACGTGCATGAAGCGGCAGACATAGCAGCAGCGATCCTTGCTAAGTCCCATGGCGGAACTTATAGACCAGTGGCTTACTTGTAAAAAAATGTTGATGCAGTCGCCAAAGGCCTCCCTGCATGTTGTGAGCAGTGACTACTGCGGCGTTGATGGTACAACATGCAGAATGTATTGTTCTCTCACATACACCTCTCACCAGGTAGGAACAACATTACCACACAACAAATGACAGCACAACGTTGATCGGTGTATGAAGTTATTTTATTGGCTACTGCTAATCTGACCATTAAACCAACCTCTGTTGTACACGGCCCGACTTTATCATTACACAAATTACTAACTAAAGGTGAATTTTACAATGATTCACATGATTGCATCGATCGCCTGAAAACATATACTTTATGCAGGCTGGATGTTTCATCGTCCGCCCTGGATAAGGGGAACATTGGTACATTAACTTGACGGGTCCTGTTCCAAGCCAAATTATTCTGTATACTGGTTTGGTTATGTTGTAACAGAACTCCCGTATATTATCGAGGCTTATTCGCTCCCATATCAATCTGCACAAGCTGCTGAGTTGTTTGCGTTGATCAGGGCATGCCAATTGGCTTAAGTTAAATTAATCAATATATACACAGTCTCGGAGTATGCTGATGAAGTAGCAAAATTAGCTGCAAAGGAAGTTGTGCAATTCCAGACCTGAATCAAGCTAAAGAGACTTTTTCCATGATACAATCAACATGGTAAAAGACGCTGACATCAAATTGTTACAGGCAAATCCATCTGAATCTGACATTCAACATTGGGCCTCAAATGAAGTAAAACCAGACTACTTTGTTAAGGGATAAACAAGGGCATCTGGCTCTGTCCAAGAATGCAATAGTAATACTCTGTCGACATTATCACGGTATTTTGCACGTTTCAAAAGAAAATTCAGTCAATAAATCAAACTTATTGCATAAATGAGGTATGAAATGCAGTAAAACTAATCCTGGACTCATGTCTAATGTGCGCACAGAATAACAGACACAAGTCTACGAAGCACAACTCATTACCACACCCGGAACTGCCGTTCCAACACCTGCAAATAGATTTTACATATATGCCGCCGTGCAGGAATAACATATTATTGCTTGTGATCATGGACCATTTTTCTAAATGGACAGAAGCTTTCCCGTGTGTGAGGTAAAATGTTAAAACAGTGATTCGGCGATTCGGCATTCCAACCGTTATTGAAAGTGACAATGGCACTCCATTAGCGTCCAAAGTTATGCAACTGCTCAAGAAGGAATTGAACATAAATTGGCATTTCAACATACCGTATCACCCACAGTTGGAAGGCGGGCAAATCGAATATTATAAGAACACTTAAACAAAGCCTGCACCGAAACTGGGAGAACATGGGTTGATGTTCTACCAGCTGTGTTGACTGAACTCAGAATGTCACCATCCTCTGTTATTAAACTCTCTCCATTTGAAATACGAATTGGTAGGCCTTTCCCGACCCTTTGGGTCAAAGGCCGTGCTGGCTCTCTCTCCACAGGTGACACGGAAGTGGTGATAGTAGAATATGTGGATTCCCTCGTTAAAATATTAAATGGCATAAATGGTGATATCTCTCTCTCTCTCCCTCTGCCTGCAGAAAGCCCTACTCATCCATTTGTTCCAAAACAGCAGATTCTGGCGAAATGTCTGAAACCAACAAAGTTGTACTGTCGGTGACCAGAACGGGGGTGCTGACTGACCTTCAACCACAGTGGATCCATGCAATCTGTGTGAAGCTTGCTCCAGAGGAGGGCCTTACTGATTCAAGGTGAATGGTGAAACTGGGAATCTGCGAATTAGGAGGACCTGAGGAGGGATCCGGAACAGTCAACATGAAAACATTCCTATATGGCAGGTGGTCGTGCTTGCCTACGCTCGTTCAATGTCAACACAACTGCAAGGAACCACAAGTGTAATTCCAATAATGTATTCTGCTTATGTTTTATGGTAATGTTACAGGAAGATGTTTTTGTTAGGAAGATACGGGTAAACACCCGGAAACCAAGGTACTTAGAAAGTGCATGAAGGTATTAAAGGAAATGTAGAAGTTGAATGTGATGATAAACAGGCATACTATTGCCATGCTCCATTATGAACGTATACCTAATACTGATAGTATTGCTTGAAGTTGGTTAAGGCTGCTATGTGATCCTTTCAGGATCAAAGTGGGCAATGTGGAATAATAAAGGCCTCTCAACAACTTCTCTTGTTGATGTAGCTTGCTGTGTCATCACAAATCACAGTTGCAGGAGGATGTGTCTATAGGAAAGTATTTCCTGTTTCTGTACTCTCACATTTCACACGTAGCTCAAACATGTATGTCACCCTCATATACGGTAAAGATCTATTTCATTGGAGGGTATAATGGAATGTTGTTTTGCTTGACCATATAATGAAGTGCTGGACAATAAACTTTGGAGAATGATCTGATATGCTCTGGTGTGTCATCTTCTTTCTCCCCTCGCGAGCATCCGGATTGAGACAGTGACTGCAGACCTGACTTAAAACTTAGGGCCAATTAAAAAATTCCTTACACTTGTTCAGTTTATGTATTAGTTGTTGAATCTTTTATGTTCATACAAATATTTAAACATGTTAAGTTTCCTGAAAATAAAAGAAGTTGAAAGTGAAAGGACATTTCTTTTTTTGCTGAGCTTATATTTTATATAAAAAAATATATAAAAAAGGGCTGTTCAGTTTCCTCAGACAGTCAAACGAATGTTTAGTGAGCTGGCCGAATTCGGAACAGGTGCCCTAATCACTCTAATGATTTGTATGAAATATTCCACAAATCAAACTCCATCCAATAGCAGGCATAAGTACAATGAACATGCAGATACCTCCACAAACTTTCCCGAAAGAGTTTTATTTCACAAAACAAAATCTCAGCCACTATGCGGAACCAACACAAAAAGAAACAAAGAAGGCACTCAGCTTCCTCGGACGGTAAAATGAAGGTTCAGTGAATCAGGTTCACTCAGCTGTATCAAGACATAACTTATTCCATTGACTTTATGAAGGACAAAGCTTGTTGTGGGCATGTAAAGGTCATTCTTAGCATCTCTTCTCAATTTGTCTGTGAAAATCAGTGCAAAAGCCACCTTCCATTGATGTAAGAGTTTCTTGCATTCCTTGAATCAATCATGTTTCTCCCTTTTCGAATTCACAAATTCTGGCAACAAAAGAATGTTGTGGTTCTTCCAAGAAAGCCTTCTTTTAATCCTCGCCTCATGTAACAACAACCAAGCCCCAACACCACCAAGACAACAGTGTTGGGCCCTTAAGCAAGGCCCTTGACCCTATCTGCTCCAGGGGTGCCGTATCATGGCTGACACTGCACTCTGACCCCAGCTTAGCTGGAATATGTGAAAAAAAATATTTCACTGTATATATGCAAAAAATGTATGTATAATGTCTGACAATAGATACATTATTATTATAAATTATTATTTTTGGTTCTCAGGAAATTCCAACAATTCGGATGTTGTTTCGAGTTCCAAGTCTTGGTCGCTAGCAGTTTAGCAGCTAATTCCCTCTCCGGGAATAATCGACTCCAGATAATCGATCTATTTCTCCAAATCCACCATTATTGTTACCATCTCCATGGTAATTTTAATCCCACCAATTGTGTCTCCATGGCAGTGATCGTGTACATATTACAGTAAGATTCTCCAAGTCAGTATCGACATTCGTCAGCATTGCCAACATGTTCAACAGTTGACAATTAATCTCTTTTCACCTCACTGGCCAAATTGAGCCCTGGGCTTTTGGCCTGTTGCTCAGGGGTTTCAGCTTGAGCACGTAGGTGTCTTTTAACTCTTTCCCCGCCAAACACGGAATTTTCCATGTTTTATGAAAAAACGCTTCCCCGCCAAACACGGAATTTTCCGGGTTTCCATGTTTTAGGTGTTATACGGTAAGGAAGACCCCTGCGCATGTTTTGAAAGAGTACGCAACTCTTTGATCAAAGAAACAGACTGCGATTGTCTCAACATAAACATGACATAAACATAAACATGCCTTTTTCTCAGCTTTTTGTCTGAAATGTTGTTTTTTGACAAAACCTACCTCTGTTCAAGTGGCAATAAAAAAAGAACAAATGAAGATAAAATAAAATCTTTTTTTTTGCCTAAAAGCAGAGGCTCAGATCTTTATTGTGATATATAGCATCTTCATATATTCATGGAAGAAAATATTCTGCGGGCCATTAAAGTTTAGCGAAAATCGTCAAAAACCCTGGCGGTGGCTGGCAACTTTTTTTTAAAAAGGCTGGCAGGGAAAGGGTTAATGTCTCCAGAGCCCAGAGCTCCAGATATGTCTTTTAGCTGATTGCAGTAAACAAGAGACGAGGTAATTATATATATATGTATGTGTGTGTGTGTGTGTGTGTGTGTGTGTGTGTGTTTATTTCTTATTGTTGTTATAATTTTTGTGTTATTTTTCACATAAGATTGATCTTATCATGATGATCTCATCAACGATGCAACACGTTACGAGCTGCAGACAGCGGGTTGAGAGACGAGCGTCTCCGTGTTAGAGTGTGCATTAGCCGGTGGAATTTTAAATCTCTACTGGTCTCGACTCACGCTCCGATTGGGTCACTTCCACGACTGGTTGAAGTGGCTCTGACCGCACAGAGAATGACACTTCCCCTTCTGTCACTCACTCGACGTTGTGTCGAATGAAGTGACACAATGGGTCTTCCTTGGGAGCCTCGCGTACCTCTGAACTTGAGAAAAGACCAATGTGAAATTGGCAGACAGAATTTGCATGTTCCGCCCCTGAACATACGGGTATAAAGGGAAGCGGGCGTGCATCTGTCAGTCATATTTTTTCTTCGGAGCCGAGCGGTTGTGCAACAGCAAGCTGAGTTCACCACTGTTCCACTCACCTCTATTGACAAGAAGCACTGCTGTTGGATCTTACGGCGCATTTCCAGCTGGTGTTCTCTCTCTCTCTGTACGCTGTGTAGTCCACATCTCTGGGCGCTTTGACAGGACTTTCACTGCCAGAAAGACTGTTTTCCTCTCCTAAAAGAGTTTGTTTCTCTAAAAGAGTTTGAGTTTTCACTCATAAAAGTGCAATACACAGCAGGCGTTGAACGTCCTTTTCAGGACGCGTCTTTTTAAAGATGTCTTTCTGCCTCTGTGTAGTTCCTGGATGCGGTCGATTTCTCTCCACTTCTGACGGTCATAAAAGCTGCCTGGCGTGCCTGTGCTGCGATCGCATGCGAGCAGCGTTTTATGAATGGTTCATGTTCTCTGTGCGAGAACATAGCCATGGCAACGTTGCAGTCGCGGCTTTCCGTCCTCACGAGAGAAAGCCACTTCAGCCACCCCCGTGTCATTCCTTCTTCCCACGGGATTGAGGACGACTCAGCTGGCAATGAAGCGATTTGGGGATGACACTGGGTAAATTCTCACGAACCACCCACCCCCCGGCATGCTCAATTGCTTATCCCACAGCAATATCCTACATCATGCCACGCTGTCGCCAAACCAGCGTGTCCAGCCTGCTCACCAAGGGCGTCCCCCTACTGCTAAACAACAGGTTGCTTCGCCTCAACCCGTGCCCAGCACTCAGCCCCAGCGTCGATCACCTCGCAGGTGGCGTACGCCCCCCGTCTCCAGGAACCCTTCTAGGACCAGGAAAGCTCCGAAGAGATGGGCAACCCAGGCAGTCAGACGTTCGCTCAAGAGCTGGTACTAAGACCACTCCGTCCCTCGGTGGAGGGCCGGGAGGAGAATCCCTGTTTCATTTGCTGCACAGCCCTCGGGCTGCGTTTTCCTCACTACCTGGGTCATCCAGCCAGTGTGCGCAGTTCTCACGGCACCCCGGCCCCAAAACTCTACAGTCGCGGCTCCCTGGACGCAGCTCCTTCACCTCCGGACCCGGGATTGCTCAGCTCCCGCAGGCCAGCGCTGACAAGTTCCAAAGACGCCTTTCCAGGACCTCTTCCTCAGTCTCTAACCCGCCCCCTGCCAGGAGTGCGGAGGGAAGAAGTGCTTTGAGTCTTTTCTCGGCACCCAAGCCTCGGTACACTCTTCTGCCTCCCGATGCCCTATTTATTACCTGCTCCCCCTGCCGCAAAGCCCCGCCCGGTACGTCAAAAGTGATCATCCCGTTAGTGCCCCTCATGCAGAGTTTGGATGCGTGGCTTTCGCTGCCCAACTCGTCGCGCTGGGTGTCCAGGACCATCTGACTCGGCTACACGATTCAGTTCGCCTGGCTCCTGCCTCATTTCGGCGGTATTCGCTCCACCAGCGATTTACGGGCAGAGATCACGACTCTGCTCCTCAAGGACGCGATACAGCCCGTCCCTCCAGCCGAGTTGAAGAAGGGTTTCAACAGCCCTTACTTCATTGTACACAAATCAGCTGGTGGGCTGCGACCAATCTTGGACCTGCGAGTTCTCAACAGGGCCTTGCAAAAACTCCTGTTCAAAATGCTCACGCAGAAACAGATTCTTACCTGCGTTCGACAGCTAGATTGGTTCGCGGCGGTAGACCTGAAGGACGTGTATTTCCACGTCTCCATCTTGCCTTGACACTGACCCTTCCTATGGTTCATGTTCGACGGCCAGGCGTATCAGTACAAGGTCTTCCTCTTCAGCCTGTCCCTGTTCCCTCATGTCTTAACAAAGGTCGCAAAGGCAGCCCTTGCCCTGCTAAGGGAAGTGGGCATCCGCAAACTCAATTACCTTGATGACTGGTTCATCCTGGCTCACTCCCGAGAGTTACTATGTACTCACAGGTTCACCTCAGCCGTCTAGGGCTTCAGGTCAACTGGGAAAAGAGCAAGCTTGCTCTGGTTCAGAGCATCTCTTTTCTCTGCATGGAGTCAGACTCGCATCTCACAGCTCTCTTCAAACCCGGCACAGCGGTTCTTCTTAAACAATTCCAGAGGCTCCTGGGGCATATGGCATCCTCGACCGCGGTCGTTCCGCTCGGTTTGTTGCATATGAGACTGCTTCAGAACTGGCTAAAGACTCGTGTCCCGAGATTGGCATGGCGCTGCAGCACATACCGTGTGATAATCACTCTCTCCTGCCATCAGACTTTCAACCCTTGGACTGACCTCTGCTTCCTGCAGACCGTAGTCGCCTTGCAGCAGGTGTCCAGACATGTCGTGGTCACCACAGGTGCCTCTCAACAGAGTTGGGGCGGTGTGTGCAACGGGCATGCTGCCGCTGGCTCCTGGACAGGACCCCGGCTGTGTTGGCACATCAACTGCCTAGAGTTGCTGGCTGTATCTCTTGCCCTGCGGATGTTTCTCCCGCTAATTTATCCATCAACTCACAATTAGGCTGCTTTAGTTAGGTCTGCCAGAACCAGAAACATTTCTCATAATATACAGTATAACTCTGCAATAAATGTTATGGAATATATACGCTAATATTATTCTATTTGTTTGCCTTGTGTTGTCTGAGTCATATATGTTTTATTTGTATAGAGCTTATCAAATTCTGCTAACAAATAACAAAAAAAAACAAGTTGTAATATCTGTGATGTATTAGAGTCATAATAGTGTGGTTTAATAAAAAACATGATTGTAAATTGTGCCTCAAGATAAATAAGTAAATAATATTTGTAATTAGACCTGCAGTGAGCAAGATAAAGGCAACTGTGACAAGGAACACAAAACTCCATAAGATGTTGGTTATTGGAGAAAACTAACCTTGAGGGAAACCAGGCTCACTGTGGGGGCCAGTTCCCCTCTGGCAAAACAGCATGAATATAATGCCAATATAAGTTATTTATTTATGTGTAGTACACGTCAAGTTTTAAAATGAGAAAACTAAGTAAGTGTTAGGGGCCAGTGTTTCAACAAAAAGCTTGTGTCTGCTGTTAGTGTGGCATATTGCCTGTTTAGATGGAGTTGCATTAATGTCTCCTGCTGGCTGACTTGTAAAAACATGAAGGCGGCTTTAAAATTGTTCCAATGGTAAATAAAATACTTATTACATTCTGAGTGCATTAAAATGTATAATTTTGTATAGAATTAATCACACCGACTTAGCGCGTTAAATCAGTATCACTAATTTATGGACATTATCACAGGAAAATCTGTGAAAATGTTTCTGTAAAGAGCTGCAGCTCTTTCACACGGTAGAGATGTGGTCAATGTGAAAGCTCGGTGTGCATCAGCTGATGAAGTCAGACAGTAGCACTGTTCATGCACTTTTTTTTAAAGAGTGTAGTACTCTCAGACCCACTTACCTTGTTTAAATCCAACTGGGCCTGTTCATGTCTGTCAAATATAGTAATACTCTGAGTAATATGTATTTACTCTGGTCAGAACATATGACCATACTGTGACAATAGTCAGAACTCAGTCACAATCATTTAAACTTAAGTTTTGCTGTCATGATAAGTGTTAGAGTAAGTTCCAAAGAAAAACTTAATTTGCTTGTTTTTACTGTGTTGAAATTTTTATTAATTTATTATAACCAAAACTGTTAAGGAACAGAGAAAGCTTGTGCCTTGAACAATAATTAGAAACCTGATATTTAACTGCACAAAACTCTTGTGGTCAGAGACTGGTTCCTTTTTTTAATCACTAACCCCCTGAATGTTTAAGAGCTAGTAGTATCATTTCTGTGTTGAGGTAGGAAGTGCAGTTGCTTATTGGTGGTTTAAGACAATTAAACATTGAGGGTATTTCTGCACTGAAATTCTGATATCAAGCAGACAGACAATGCTTTTTAGGTTTATTACATCAAAGTATTACACTTATTTATTATTGTTATGGATGCTGTTCTTTCTATACTCAAGACATGGTATGGTATAAATTATATATATATTTTAAATAATTTACATTGATTTATCAAAGATGGCATCAAAAATAAATATTGTGGACGTACATAATTGTTCACTTTCTGTGTGTCATTTCAGTTTCAGGAGAAGAAAGTTTTCAGACAATTTATTCAATTGGGACGACTGTTTTTCTCGGAGTGAGAGAGAACATATACGTTTCAGACACCGATGACGTGCACTGGGTTTTTGGAGATATTTCACGTATAAGGTGGAACAAAGGAAACATTTCTAACCCGAAGATACGCAAATATGATATATTTAAAAACGGCACACTCAAGATCTGTGATGGAAGCAAAGCAGACTCAGGACTGTACAACTTAATAATATACAACAATTTAGGGAAGAAAATTACCAACCAAACAACTGAAATCATTTTTCATGGTAAGTATGAAAAATAATCAATAAATAATGGAATCCCACACAAATCTAAATTTTACATGTCTTCTTATACATATCTGAGTAGCATTCCAATTAATTGGGTATTTAATCAAAGCTGAATCTCTCAACTAAATGCTTGTTATATTTTGTCATAAACTGCCAAAATAAAGTGAATTGCTGTTAACTTCAGATATCAAGTTTTTAATTGCAAATGTGAAGTCTACAGTGGGCATTTAAGATACATGTGTAACAAATAAGCCTCTATGTTTTCTACATATAAAGGCTTTACATTTAGAATTTGACAGTTTTCAGCATTCAACTTTCTACATTCTACCAAACATAATTGGTCAGTCAGAAATTCTTTCATTCCTTTACTGTAGATATTTCTACCATACTCACTTTAACCTGTTCTTAAATCTTCGCTGTCACTGTTCTGTCTTTAAATCGATGCACAAATGCCTTTTTGAGATGCAATTTCAGCTGCATATGGGAGAATAGTTTTTTTTTCACACTTTCTTTTCCTACTCATTTTCCTGCATTTTAATATCATGCAGTTACACACTGACATTGGGATTGATGTATGTCATCATGAAACAGAGACCCTCCCCCCAAATATGAACACAGGTGGTCACTGAGACACATTACCAGGTGTAAACAGCGTTCCCTATCTGTCACTCACTCGACGTTGTGTCAATGAAGTGACACTAGGCGTCACACTTGGGAGCCCGAGACATTACTGATCTTTGATAAAAAGGCCAATGTGAATTAGCAAGTGGTATTTGCATGCCACTCCCTCGCACATACGGAAAGGAGCTGGAGTGCGAACCATTCATTCTGATTTTCTCTTCGGAGCCGAGCGGTCAATGTTCACTGAGCTGAATTCCAACAGCTTCCCATTCATCTCTCCTGGAACTGACAGCGCATCATGGGAGGCACCTTTTACTGCTGGTCGCGATCTTTCAGCTCCCCTGCCCTCACTACCCTCGATGGTGGGACGGCCAGGGGCTACTCGGCGATGCCCCCAGTGGATAAGGCGCTCGCGGTGCACCTATACCCGCAGAGCGCTGCCACCTGGTGCAGGCACCAGAAGCTCCCATCCAGGGCCTGTACGTTTACATCGTCCCTGACTGCCAAGGCCTAAGGTGTCGCTGGACAAGCAACCTTCGCCCTGCACTCCATGGCTCTCCTGCAAGTCCACCAAGCCAAGGCACTGAAAGAGCTGCATGAGGGTAGTTCCGCCCCGGGATTGAAGCAGGAGCTGTGCTCGTCGACTGGCCTCGCCCTCCCGGCGACGAAGGTCATGGCGCGGTCTCTCGGGTGGGCAATGTCCACTTTATTGTTCCAGGTAGTTCTGCCCCAGGATTGAAGCAGGAGATGTGCTCGTTGACTGGCCTCGCCCTCCGGGTGACGAAGGTCATGGCGCGGTCTCTCGGGCAGGGCAATGTCCACTTTATTGTTCCACCTTTGGCTCAACCTGGTCGAGATGCACGAGGCCAACAAGGCATGGTTCCTTAACGCCCCCATCTCCCAGGCTGGCCTATTCGGTGACACCATCGAGGACTTTGCCCAGCAGTTCTCGGCAGTGAAGCAGCAGACAGAGGTCATTCAACACATCCTGTCCCGGCGTGGCTCAAGATCCCGCACCCCGTCTGCTCGTTGTCAAGGGTGTCCTCCTGCAGCGGCTGCACTGGCTCCGCCGTGGCCCTGCCCTGGCGTCGAGCCCCCGCAGGAAGCAGACGCCACCCATCGCACGGCTGGCCACTAAAAAGACCTCAAAGGGCCCATGAGACGGGTGACCTAGGGACGAGGAGACCTACTTTTTCGCCGCTTGTAGACAGACCACTCCGTCCCCCGGTGGAGGGCCGGGAGGAGAATATTTTGTTCCATCTTTTAATTTCGCTGCATGCCCAAGTTACTGCGGTACCCACAAACTTTTCTCATTCCCTGGGTCACATACCGGATGTGTACGGCCATCATTACGACCACCGCCCACTGTTTCATTCTGGCAGGTTCGGCGCTCCAGCAGCGGTCACCCCGCCCCTGTGCACCCAGCTGTGGCACAAACACGCCCACACCTGGACAGTTCTGATGGACTTTGAGGACGATGTATCTCCTCGCCCCTCCCCAACTGATCCGTAGGTGGGTATCAGGAGCCAGGTAAGTGCTTTGATGTCCCCCGACTCAGCACAGCCACAGGGCCCCACCCACCCTACGTCCGATGCGATTTTCCCTTTGGTACCCCTCGCCCGGAACTTGGACACGTAGCTTGCGCTTTCCAACCCGTCGCGATGGCTGGCCAGGACCGTCCGACTCGGCTATGCGATTCAGTTTGCCAGGCGCCTGCCCAGGTTCAACAGTGTCCACCTCACTTCGGTGAAAGGTGAGAACACTGCCACCTTGCTCACGGAAATTGCCACCCTCCTACAGTAGGGCACGATAGACCCGGTCCCTCCAGCCGAGATGAAGAAGGGGTTTTACAGCCCCTACTTCATTGTACCGATGAAAGGTGGTGGGTTGCGGACAATCTCGGACCTGCGAGTACTGAACCGGGCTCTACACAGACTCACGTTCAAGATGCTGAGGCAAAAACATATTCTAGCAAGTGTCCGGCATCAAGGTTGGTTCGTGGTGGCCAAACAGCTCAGGTTGATGCATATGAGACCTCTTCAGCACTGGTTCCGGACTCGAGTCCCAAGATGGTCATGCTGCAATGGGACATATTGTGTGGCTATCAAGCTGATCTGTCGCCGCCTCTTCAGTCCTTGGACCGACCTCACTTTTCTATGGGCAGGTGTTCCCCTAGAACATGTCTCCAGGCTTATGGTTATGACCGATGCCTCCAAGACGGGCTGTGGCACTGTATACAACGGGCACGCAGCCGCCGGCTCCTGGACTGGCCCATGGCTATGTTGGCACATCAACTGCCTGAAATTGTTGGTAATACTGCTCACCCTGCGGAGGTTCCGGCACTTGATACAGGGCAAGCATGTGTTGGCTCGGACAGACAACACAACGACAGTGGCCTACATCAACCGTTAAGGCGGTTTAAACTCCCGTTTTATGTCACAACTCGCCCGCCGTCTCCTCCTCTGGAGTCAGCAGCACCTTAAGTTGCTGCGAGCCACTCACATCCCGGGCGACCTCAACACTCCCTCAAGTGGTCCAGCTGATTTGGAGTCGATTCGGGCAGGCACAGGTAGACCTGTTCGCCACCATGCATATTCCCGCAAATATGCATTTCCCCAAGAGAGCCTACACAAGGTCAGGGAGGACGAGGAGCAGGTCATCCTAATATCACCCTACTGGCCCACCCAGACTTGGTTCTCGGACCGCACGCTCCTCATGTCAGCCCCTCCCTGGTGAATTCCCCTGAGGAAGGACCTTCTTTCTCAGGAACGGGGTACCTGGAATCTCCATGTCTGGCCCCTGGATGGGACGTGGAAGACCTAAGTGGCCTACCACCCACCGTGGTAGACACAATCTCTCAGGCTAGGGCTCCCTCTACGAGGTGCCTCTATGCCTTGAAGTGGTTTCTGTTCGCTAAGTGGTGTTCTTCCCAACACAAAGACCCCCGGAGATGCGCAGTCAGATCAGTGCTTTCCTTCCTGCAGGAGAGATTTGAGGGAAGGCTGTCCCCCACCACCTTTATGGTGTATGTAGGCGTTATAGCAGCACACCACAACATGGTGATGGTAAGTCTTTAGGGAAGCATGACCTGATCATCAGGTTCCTGAGAGGCACCAGGAGGTTGAATCCCTCCAGACCTCGCCTCTTTCCCTCATGGGACCTCTCTGTATCCTTCGGGGTCTACGGGGAGTCCCCTTTAAGCCCCTCGAGTCAGCTGAGCTTAAGACACTCTCTTTAAAGACTGCCCTCCTGACTGCACTTACCTCCATCAAGAGGGTAGGTGACCTGCAAGCGTTCTCTGTTAGCGAAACATGCCTGGATTTTGGTCCGGGATACTCCCACATGATCCTAAAACCCTGACCGGGCTATGTGCCCATGCAACGAATATCTTCTGCTAAATCATTTCACTGTTGGTAAACTGCATCTTCCTTGCGCAGAGGGCCTCTGCCCCAGTCAGCATCTTTGTAAAATGCTGACTGGGGCATGGTAGGTCCTTTGTGTAGGACCTACCATGGGACTTCTCCACATGACCCTCTTCCAACAAAGAAGTCGGCTAGAACCATGTGACATATCTCCAATCAAAATACCCCCTCCCCCCCTCTGAGCGGGGTGTGGTCTCCGCGGTGTCTTCCCCTTGGGAGTGACACCTCCCCCCCACGTGGACACTGGTGGTCCCAGTCGGTTGAAAAGTTTCCACTCTTTTTGGGTAAAAACAAAAAAACAAAGGGAAAAGGCATGACTGGGCTAGCCTGCCCCTATTCAAAATGGTATTATTTTCTTATTTACAGAAAATCTAAAATGCATTGATCAATAGGCTATCTGCTAAAGCCACCACCGTGCACTGCCTGTAGATCCGCACACCTAAAGAGCTAAGAATTCTTCTACAAAAACGTACTTTGTGTTCTGCAGAAGAAAGAAAATCATACACATCTGGGATGGCATGAGGATAACATTAGATCATTTTAATGTTTGTGTGAACTATTCCTTTAACATTACCGTAACTCGGTTTGCATTCATGTATGGATTTTTTTTAATGAACTCCTACATTTTAAATAACACAAAATGTATGATTATAACACTAGTAATCTGGACCTAAATTTGTAATGACTTGATGACAAAATATGAATGGGCTCTTGCTTAAGATTTGACCGTACATAAAAACTAAATAACACTAATAATTTGTCAATCATTTGTAACAGAACTGGTGTCTAAGCTGAGTGTGAGCTTGTGTGTAAATGATGGAAATATCAGCATCACGTGTACTGTTGGAGTTGGAGATGATGTTCATTTTCTTTGGACATGGCGAGTTAATGGAAGCATTCAGAGCTGGAAGGTACCTAAGGTGGCATCAAAGGAGCAAACCATCTCATTTAATGACCCCATTCCTGACAATCTGACCTGCACTGCATTCAATAACTTCAGCAAACTTGAGAGAAAAGTACATGGAAGCCCGATATGCAGAGGTAACTATTTCCCATTTAAAACAACCACTACAATCATTAGAATGTTATGAACAAACATTTTTAGAACAAATAAGTATGTTATGTCTCCCTGTGAAACCCACCTTAACAGTTCATTCTTCTTACAATTATATATTAATTATTATGATTACATCATATAAACAATGCAATGCTGTTATATTTCAAAGCAAATATATGGGATCAAAATCCCGCCAAAAATATTGTGGTCACGGATCCAAAAATAATAATAATGAATCCTAACCAGATGTCCGACATGCTTGCCCGGGCCGCCTTGAGCGTGGGGTTGGATTGGAACCCTCCATCCTCCCCACAGCCTTCTCGGTTGGATGATTGGTTCCTGGGGGCAGCGCGCCGTTCGCGGCCTCGCACCCCCCCGGTCCCTTTCTTCCCGGAGGTGCATGATGAGCTGACGTCTACGTGGAGAGCCCCGCTCTCCGCTCGTCTAGGTGCCACCGCTCCACTCTCTCCACCCTCGACGGCGGAGAGCCCACGGTACGACCACGATTCCCCAGGTCGATAGGGCAGTTGCGCACCATCTATGCCCCGGTAGTCCTACCTCCTGGCGGGGTCGCCCCGTACTCCCATCCAAGCCCTGTAGGACAACATCCTCGCTCAACGCGAAGGCCTACACTATGGCTGGACGCGCTGCCTCCGTCCTGCATGCGATGGCCCTCCTGCAAGTCCACCAGGCCAAAGCTCTCAGAAACATGCACAGGGGTGGACCTGATCCTGATGTGCTGCAGGATCTGCGCTCAGCGACTGACCTCGCCCTGAGAGCGACGAAGGCCACAGCGCAGGCACTCGGACAGATGATGGCCACCCTAGTGGTCCAGGAACGCCATCTTTGGCTCAACCTTGTCGAGATGCATGAGGCTGACAAGAACCGCTTCCTGGACGCACCTGTCTCCCAGATTGGCCTTTTCGGTGACACCGTCGAGGACTTCACCCAACAGTTCTCCGCGGTGAAGAAGCAGACGGAGGCCATTTCAGCACATCATGCCCGCCGCCGAGACCTGCCGCTCACGGGCCCTGCCCGTCTGCCCGCTGAGGGCGTCCCCTGCGAGGAAACCAGCTCCTGCTCTGCCTCAACCCGGGCCCAGCTCTCAGCCCCAGCGTCGAGCACTCGTAGGCGGCGACGCCCCTGTCTCCACGAACCCCCTCCAGGACCCGGAAGGCTCCCAAGCATTCCTGAGACAGCCGACCCAGAGCCGAAGACGTTAGCTCGGAGGTGGTAAGACCGCTCCGTCCCCGGTGGAGGGCCGGGAGGAGAATCCTTTGTTTTTTCATTTGCCACACCCCCTGACGGGGGCTGTGGTACCCACATTCTCAATAAAAGAGCTATTTCCTTTGACTCTGGGTCACCTGGCCCGCAAATGCCGTTTTCACGGCAATGTGCTTTCAGATCACAACAGTCCCGGTACACTGGACGTGGCGATCCCGCCTTCCACCTGCCCACGACTGTCCCCCGGCCGGCCGGTTCAGATGAGTCCAGAGGACGCCAACATCAGACCTCCTCCTCAGTCAAGAACCTGCCCCTTGCCGGGCGCGTGGAGCAAGATAAGTGTTTTGAGTCTATTCTCAGCACCTCAGCCTCAGGCTGCAACGAAGCCGCCCGACGCTGCATTACCTGTTCCGCCCCGCTGCGAGGCCCCGCCGGGTACGTCCAAAATACTCGTCCCTTTGGTGCCCCTAGCGCAGAGCTGGGAAGCGTGGCTTTCGCTTCCCAACGCATCACGCTGGCTGCACCGGACCATTCGACTCGGTTACGCAATTCAGTTTGCCCGGCTCCCGCCCCCCTTCAGGGGCGTCCGCTTTTCCACAATCCTGGACTTGCGAGTTTTCAATCGGGCCTTGTTAAAACTCCCGTTCAAAATGCTCACGCAGAGAAATATTCTGGCTGGCGTTCAGCATCTAGATTGGTTCGCAGCGGTAGACCTGAAGGACGCGTACTTCCACGTCTCAATTCTGCCATGACACCGACCCTTCTTACGGTTCGCGTTCGGCGGCCAGGCGTTTCAGTACAAAGTCCTCCCCTTCAGCCTGTCTCTGTACCCTCGCGTCTTCACGAAAGTCGCAGAGACAGCCCTTGCCCCGCTACGAGTAGCCGGCATCCGCATTCTCAACTACCTCGACGACTGGCTCATCCTAGCACACTATCGAGAGTTACTATGCACACACAGAGACCAGGTGCTCCAGCACCTCAGCCACTTGGGGCTTCAGGTCAACTGGGAAAAGAGCAAGCTCACTCCGGTTCAGATCATCTCGTTTCTCGGGCTGGAGTTAGACTCAGTCTCAATGACAGCATGCCTCACAAGCGAGCGTGCTCAGTCGGTGCTGGACTGCCTCGCTTCCTTCAAGCCAGGCACAGTGGTCCCTTTAAAACTTTTCCAGAGGCTCCTGGGGCATATGGCGTCCTCCGCGGCGGTCGCGCCGTTGGGTTGATGCATATGAGACCACTCCAGCACTGGCTCCAGACTCGAGTCCCGAGACAAGCATGGCACCACGGCACGCATCGGGTAAGGATCACCCCCGCCTGCCTCAAAACACTCCGACCCTGGACAGACCTGTGCTTTCTACGGGCAGGAGTGCCCCTGCAGCAGGTGTCCCGACACGTTCTGGTCACAACCGACGCCTCCCGGTCCGGGTGGGGTGCCGTGTGCAGCGGGCACGCAGCAGCAGGCCGTTGGAAAGGGGCCCCGCTGCGTTGGCACATCAATTGCCTGGAGTTGTTGACCGTCCTTCTTGCTCTCAGGAAGTTCCTCCCGTTAGTTCGGGACACACATGTCCTCGTGAGATCGGACAGCACCACAGTGGTGGTGTACATAAATCGCCAAGGCGGCGTACGCTCCCGCCACATGTCACAACTCACCCGCCGTCTCCTCCTATGGAGCCAGCAGTGACTCAAGTCGCTGATTTCTGAACGGTTTGGCAAGGCCCAGGTAGACCTGTTCGCCGCCCAGGAAACCTCCCACTGCCCGCTCTGGTACACCCTAACAGAGGCTCCCCTCGGGACAGACGCACTGGCACACAGCTGGCCTTCGGGGCTGTGCAAGTATGTATTTCCCCCAGTGAGCCTTCTTGCACCGGTGCTGTGCAAGGTCAGGGAGGACGAGGAGCAAGTCACGTTGGTGGCCCCCTACTGGCCCACTCCGACTTGGTTCACGGAACTCAGGCTCCTCGCGACAGCTCCTCCCTGGCGGATTCCCCTGAGAAAGGACCTCCTCTCTCAGGGACGGGGCACGCTCTGGCACCTGCGCCCAGACCTCTGGAACCTCCACCTCTGGTCCCTGGACGGGACGCGGAGGAGCTAGCCGGCTTACCGGCGACCGTTGTGAATACAATCAACCAAGCCAGAGCTCCCTCTACCAGGCACCTTTACGCCCTAAAGTGGCACTTGTTCGCAGATTGGTGTTCTTCCCGAGCCGAAGACCCGCAGAGATGCGCGATTAGGTCAGTGCTTCTGTTCCTACAGGAGAGGCTGGACAGGAGGCTGTCCCTGTCCACCCTCAAGGTGTATGTTGCCGCTATCGCTGCCCACCACGATCCTGTAGACGGCAAGTCTTTGGGTAAGCACGACCTGATCCTCAGGTTCCTGAGAGGCGCCCGGAGGTTGAATCCCTCCTGGCCAGGCCTAG
Organism: Xyrauchen texanus; assembly: GCF_025860055.1. Classification (NCBI taxonomy): domain Eukaryota; kingdom Metazoa; phylum Chordata; class Actinopteri; order Cypriniformes; family Catostomidae; genus Xyrauchen; species Xyrauchen texanus. The sequence goes on from NC_068309.1 coordinate 39,712,325, forward strand.
TTCCCTCCTGGGATCTCTCGGTAGTCTTGGCAGGACTCCAGAGACCTCCCTTCGAGCCGCTCGAATCAGTTGGACTCAGGGCCCTCTCTCTTAAGACGGCCCTGCTGATCGCACTCACCTCCATCAAGAGGGTTGGGGACCTGCAAGCGTTCTCTGTCAGCGACACTTGCCTGGAGTTCAGTCCGGCAGATATGTCTGTGATCCTAAGACCGCGACCGGGCTATGTGCCCAAGGTTCCTACCACACCATTCTGAGATCAGGTAGTGAACCTGCAATCGCTGCCCCGGAAGGAGGCAGACCCAGCCCTTTCGTTGCTGTGTCGAGTGCGCACCCTGCGCATTTACCTGGACCGCACACAGAGCACCAGACGCTCTGAGCAGCTCTTTATCTGCTTTGGGGGACGGCAGAAAGGGAATGCCATCTCCAAACAGAGGCTCGCCCACTGGGTTGTCGACGCCATCACACTGGCTTATCACACCCAGGCCGTGCCCCTACCATTGCGGGTCCGAGCTCACTCTACAAGGGGTGTTGCGTCCTCGTGGGCACTGGCCAAGGGCACCTCCCTAGCAGACATCTGTAGAGCCGCGGGTTGGGCAACACCCAACACCTTCGCGAGGTTTTACAACCTCCGCATTGAGTCGGTTGCGTCTCGTGTTTTGTCAGGTCCGAGCCCGTAGAACTCGGTAACACGTAGACCGACCGGCCGGGTGGATCACTTGTGCCCAGCGCCCTTTCCTGACGTCAAGGTAAAGTAGTGCGCCTTCTTCCCAGGGCGCCCCACTCCGAAGTCGGGACCCTGGTCGATTCCTCCCCAGCCCTCCGGGTCCAGCGGTTCAGCGGAGGAACTCGCCGACCCAAGCCACTGCGGGTACCCTGATGGCTACCCTGTACTGGTATAGGTGCTCCACAGGTAAGGCCTCCTGCTCAGACTCCCCTGTGTGTAATTCCACGGTTCTGTCCCCTTACGGCGGACCCCGTGTCTCCCTTAGGCAGTTACAGCTGCCTCGGTCGCCGTGCTGTAGCAACTCCCCCTTCGAGGCTGGATCTACCACCACACCATACTTTCCACACGAGCCCTAAGACGGCCGTGTGACGTGTCTACCACTTTTCCTCCCCAAGAAAAAGGGCAGGTGTGGTCTCCGCGAGGGTCTGGGTAAGACCCCTTCCCTATATGCGTGTAAGGGCCCCGGCCGTGATTGCTCTATGCGAGAAACATAGAGAGAAAAGAGGCCCAGCCAGGCTGGCCCGTTCCCATGTTGGCAAACATGGCCTTGTTCCCCTCCCAGGGTAACTAGAAGGACTCCTATGTTCTTATGGGGCATTGGGGAAGGGTACGTGCAGCCAGGTACAGACGATGTGCGGCACTGGATGAAATCTCTGCCCGCCTCTGTATCGGCGGTTCACGTACATGGTTCAGCACATGGCAAGATTGGAATGGGTCCCCTAGTGTCGCTTCTCCGACACAACGTGGAGAGAGCGACAGAAGGGGAACGTTTGGTTACGTATGTAACCTCCGTTCCCCGAGGGAGGGAACGACACGTTGTGTCTTTCCTCCGCCATGTCACTGAACCGAGCCACTGTTGTGGCCGGACCATTCCGGCTCCTCAGAAAAATCCTGACTAAACTTCCGTTATTTGCCCAGCTTAAATACCCGTATGTCCGGGGGCGGGGTATGCAAATACTGACTGCCAACTCCCATTGGCCCTTTTCAATAGGTCAGAGGTGAATATCGGCGCTCAAGAGAGACCCCTAGTGTCGCTTCTCCGACACAACGTGTCGTTCCCTCCCTCGGGGAACGGAGGTTACATACGTAACCAAACGTTTTCCTTGGTTATATTACTGTTACTATAAACATTTTGGAACATCTTTAATGAGGCCTATGACAGTAGTGTCATCTGCAAACTTAAGGAGCTTGACAGAAGGGTCCATGGTGATGCAGTCATTGGTGTATAGGGAGAAGAGTAGTGGGGAGAGCTCACTGGGTGGTGCCAGTTCTGATCATACGGTGCTGGAAGTAAATTTCCCCAGTCTCACTAGCTGCTGCCTATCCATCAGAACTGGTGATACACTGACAGATAGAGGTGGGAACACAGTGTTGGGTTTATTTAGTCTGTAGAATAGCTGGGATAATGGTGTTAAAAGCCAAACTGAGTTCCACAAAAAGGATCCTTGCATATGTCCCTGGTCTGTCCAGATATTGCAGGACATGATGCAATCCCATTTTGACTGCATCATCCACAGACCTGTTTGATAAGCAAATTGAAGGGGGTCCAGAAAGGGTTCAGTGTGATGTTCCCTGCTGCTTGATCTGCTGAAGATCTGTGTGAAGATGTGGGTCAGCTGGTCAGCACAGGCTTTTAAACAGATGTGTGAAATGCCATTGGGGCCTGATGCTGTCTTTGTCTTCTGTTTCCGGAAGACTCGGCACACATCCTCTTCACAGATCCTAAGTGCAGGTTGAGTAGTAGGAGGGGGTGGGGGTTGCAGAAGATGTTTATGTTTGGGTGAAGAGAAGGTCTGATTGGGTATGGGGTGTGAGGCTTTTCAAATCTACAGTAAAATACATTCAGGTCAGCAGCAAGTTGTTGATTCCCTACAGAGTTGGGGGGTGGTGTAGTTGGAAATGTCTTTCAGGCCTCTCCACTTTGATGCAGGGTAGTTAGCTAAAAACTTGTTTTTCAGCTTCTCATGGTAGCTTCTCTTTGCCACTCCAATCTCCTATGTCAGTGTGTTTTTGGCCTGATTGCACAAGATTTAATCCCCACTTCGGTAAGCATCCTCTTTGATCTGACAAAGCTGTCTGAGTTTTGCTGTAAACCATGGTTTGCCATTGATGAACGTAAAATAAGTCCTAGTAAGAATGCACATATCCTAACAGAAACTGATATATGATGTCACAGTATCTGTGAGCTCATCCAGATTGGTGTCTGCAGCTTCAAAAAAAAACTCCAATCAGTGTAGTAGTACAGTTCCAGCTCTGCTTCATTGATCCAACTTTTTACATTATTTACTACAGGCTTAGCTGATATAAGTTTCTGCCTGTAGGTTGTAAGAAGTTGAACCAGACAGTGATCAGAGAGTCACCTACCAAATTTTCTACTGTGTACCTCTTATTTGTGTTTTAAAATGTTCTTGGAACAACAGAGGGATTTCACTGCTTCCTTCAGGGTGAATAGCGTGAATTGGCAAAAGCTGTTGAATTCATGTAGGATGAGCTCATCACCCTGAAAGATAATCAGCTGACGGATGTGGCAGAGCAGCTGTATTCAAAAGCTACAGATATTTGCAAGAAGAATAACATAGATCACTGTATCGTAACCAAAAGGTAAGCAGCCGAAAAAATCAAGGAGGGTTTTATTGGAGAATCCTCATGTGGAGCAAGTGCCTTCAACCGCGCAGAGCAATATAAAATACAACTTTTCCTCCCCTAACTTGATCATATGCCGAATGAGTTTGGCAAATTATTATCTTGTGTCATCATTGCAAAGTGGTCAAAGACTGCAATCCAAACTCAAACAACTTTTTGTCTCAGTAGTGCCTCAAATGGACTAGCAAATCATTACAATATAACTCTGCACTTGAAAAAACTTTTGGTTGCTAAAAACTACTTGCATGTTATGCTTGTGAGAACTTATGCTGTGCACAGTCTCCTTAAAGTCAACAGATTTTACCAATACACACTATACACCCTGAAGGAAGCTGTGAAATCTCTGTTCCAAGAATATTTTGACCAGACCTGCGTGAAGTTGGCCCCCCACCCAGCGCAAAATGTTGGCAAAATAGTCTCAATCGTTTGTGCTTCGTTTGTGATGGTTTGTGCTGTTAAAATTTTTGTTTGTGCTGCTTCGGTTTTTTAGATATTAAAACAATATTTATAGGTCATTCTGAGGTCACTCAACACCCCAATATGTTCCAAATTCACCCTAAATAGTCTTGTTTGGTTGTGCTTCGTTTGTGCTGGTTTGTGCCTGTAAAAGTTTTGTTTGTGCTGCTTCGGATTTTTAAATATTAGACATTGTATTATTGGCGATGACGTCACCAGCCCCCCACATGCTCTAAATTCACCCAAAATAAGCTCAATTGTTTGTGCTGGTTTGTGCCGGTAAAAGTTTATTTTGTGCTGCTTCGGATTTTTAAATATTAGACATTGAATCATTGGCGATGACGTCACGCAGACCCCACATGATCTAAATTCACCCAAAATAGTCTCAATTGTTTGTGCTGTAAAAAAAATAGTTTGTGCTGCTTCGATTTTTTAGATATTAAAATAATATTTATAGGTCATTCTGAGTTCACTGAGCCCCCCACATGCTCTAAATTCACCCCAAATAGTCTTGTTTGTTTGTGTTTCGTTTGTGCTGCATCGGTTTTTAAAGTATTAGACATATTAGACATTGAATTATAGGCGATGACGTCACCAGCCCCCCCACATGCTCCAAATTCACCTAAAATAGTCTGGTTTGTGCCGGTAAAGGTTTCGTTTGTGCTGCTTTGGTATTTAAAATATTAGACATTGAATAACAGGCGAATTATAAATGCTGATATTTATTTAATACAATACTGACAGAATAAAATTGATCGCTTAATGGTCACAAAAATCAAATATAGGTTAGTAGCAGTCTCGGTCATTCTGATTACTATATATTAGACTACAATATTATATATTTCTAAAATAGGTCTATCTTGTTTTGTGTGTAGGCCATATGATTTATGAGCAGTGAGCATTTTATTTTGGGCTTGTCATTTACTGTAAATCTCTTGCCAAAATGTTGGATGTAGAAGTTTTAATACAACAACAACTCCTTATCAATGTTTTTGTAGTCGCTATGGTGTTTATTAAAAAGGTATTGGTGTTCAGACAGCAGCAACTCAATATTCATCTGGTATCTGTTGGACTCTTTTTCTGTCACTCACTTTTGCTCAGCTCTGGGCACGAGAACAAAAGCGCAAATCTCCTCGATGTGAACACAATTTCAGAGTCGAATTGTCAAAGAATTTCTGTCAAGACTAATCATCACATCATTTGTTCAATAAACAATTATATTTACTTCATTCACTGGTGTTTCCTGATTGAACTTTTTATTTATTTACATGGAGTATCATCTGCTACACTGCACTGCCACCACTAGGCTCAAGTGACACTTCTGTTCAAGATGCTCTTGTGGAAATTAGTGTAGAGTTAGTAGAGAAAAAGTCGTTACTAAATAAAATTTCTGTACAATGTAAGTACAATGTTTTAACACTGCCAGTTACAATATTATCTGTTAACTTCAAGAATAATTGTACACATTCAAGAGAGCTAAGATTGTCAATGTTTCTTGAACAGAATACACATTGCTAATACAAATACATTATTCTGTCCTGGCAGATACTTCACTGTATTGTTAGACAGATAGCGAACATCAACAATAAGACTCAGTAGGCTTGACTCCAGGTTGAGTGTTTTCTTTACTGAAATCTTGGTTGTTTTCTTTTTTGTAAAACTGCAATACAGTACAAAATAAACACTATGTTACAGTCAAATATGTGCAACATCAACATAAATATAATAACCACAGCACATATTACAATATGATTCACTCAAAGAACATAAGTAAATGGCTAAATAAAACACAGGCAAGTAAATAATCATAAATGAGTCTTAACAGCCTGCTAACTCTGTATATATAGCCCAGCTAAATCCATGCTAGCGGTTAGCATCGCGATTAAAATTAACCCGATTTTCACTGAAAATAAATGTTTTTAAACAACAGTAGAAGAATGTCTACACATGTTTTAACTATTTAAACAACTGAGCGACCATACTCACTGATGGATCTATTCCAAGGATAGACAAATAACGCTGCTAGAGGAGCATTCAGTCTGCATGTACCCCTGTTGATGATCTCCTTACAAGTGCAATGACTCCAAATACCACCAGATGTCGCTACCTAACATTACTAACAAAGCGCTGAAACTGATAGGAGTCAGAACACTCCCCGCTTGGTATAATCATGTTATACCACCATCTACTCTTTTTCCTTTGGTATCAGTAACACAACATCACTAATTGGCCTAAGATACTCCTTAATTGTCCCTTGGCTACAGGTCTTCACCATAACCTTGCGAATTCTGCTGTCAGAGCTGGGAATGGCCTCAACTATCAATCCGAGAGGCCACTGATTGCGTCTTGCTTGAGCGTCCTTTATCAGTACAACGTCACCGTCCTGGAGATTATGCTTCTCCTTTGTCCACTTTCTCCACGGCTGAAGAGTTGCTAAGTACTCCAGCCTCCACCTTTTCCAGAAGGAGTCTGCCAAGCTCTGGACCTGGCGCCACTGTCCCTTGCATAGGTGGTCCAATTTGAAATCCCCTGGGGGAGCGGGAGTAACACTTGCCCTTTGGGTTAGTAACATGGCAGGCGAGAGTATTTAAGGTATCTCTGCATCATACGAGATTGGGACCAGTGGTCTGGAATTCATAATGGCCATAACCTTAGCCATCAAGGTTGTTAGAACTTCATGGGTAAGTCTGGTAGCTCCATCCTTCTGCCTCATCCTCTTGACGTGTGTTTGACTGGCAGAGAAATTGAGGGCCAAGTAACCAACTGGATGAGGCCAGGTAAGCCGCTGGAATCGGCCTGGTTCCATGGTCTGCAGGTTTCTCATCGGTTTGCACGTACTGCCACTGTGATGGTTTGGTGGAGCTCCGAATGCGAGTTACTCTGTTAGCTACATAGGTATAGAACCTTCTTGATCTATTGTGAATGTAGCCCAGCACGACACGACTGTCTGTATAGAACCTGACTGCTTTCAACTCTACATCTATTTCAGATTGGATCAGTTCTGCTAGTTCAACTGCCAAGACTGCGGCGCACAACTCCAGGCGTGGCACAGTGTGCATGGGGTAAGGACCCAGCTTTGTTTTTCCCATTACAAACCCTACATGCCATTTTCCATCAGAGTCCAAGACACGCAGATAGCCTACAGCTGCTATTGCCATAGTAGAAGCGTCTGAGAAAACACATAATTCTATAGTTTTGCAACATGACATGGAGACTGGAATGTATGTTCGCTGGATGTGAATCTGTTCCAGCTCAGTTAAGGAGTCAGTCCATGCTTCCCACTGTGCCTCTTTCTGCTTTGGGAGAAGTGTGTCCCATTCATACTGCTCGGAGGAAAGGTCTCTTACAAGTGCCTTGCCTTTCACTGTAATGGGGGAAGCAAATCCAAGAGGCTCATAAAGACTATTTACAGTTGACTGAATGCCTCTCCGAGTGAATGGTTTCACATCTCTAGAAAGTATGAAAGTAAAACTGTCAGTCTGGAGTTTCCAGCTTACTCCCAGACTGCGTTGGGAGGGCAAGGGGTCTGCTCCTAAATCTAGATCCTTAAAGTCACTTGCTCGTTCTTCTGGAGGAAAAGCCTCCATGACCTTTGTACTATTTGAGGCTATTTTGTGAAGTCGTAAGTTGGACTCAGCTAGTAGGGCCCTGGTGCGTTGCAGGAGATCAATGGCGTCAACCTCCTCTGACACTGAGATGAGACCATCATCAACGTAAAAGTTTCTGTAGACTAAATCCTTCACGTCCATGCCGTGTTTATTTTCTCCTTGTTCTGCAGCTTTCCTCAGCCCATACATTGCTACAGCGGGTGACGGGCTGTTCCCGAACACGTGTACAGTCATCCAGAAGTCAATGATCTCCTTATCAGGATCATTATCTCGGTGCCACAGAAATCGCAAGAAATTGCGATGGTCCTCTCTGACTTTGAACCCATAGAACATTTGTTCAATATCGGCTGTGATGGCTATTTGTTCCCTCCTGAACATTAATAGGACTCCAACTAGAGTGTTGTTGAGGTTAGGTCTGCTGAGTAGCATGTCATTCAATGACGTTCCCTTAAACACTGCGCTGGAATCAAAAACCACCCTGATTTTCCCAGGCTTCTGCGGGTGATAAACACCGAAGGTAGGTAAATACCAACATTCTTGCCCTGGTTGCAATGGAGGAGCCGGCTCTGCCTGCTGGTTGTCGAGTACTTTCTGCATGAAGTCAAAGAAGTGCCGTTTCATGTCAGGTCTCCTTCTGAATGAGTGTTGGAGAGTGGAGAGTCTCTGGATGGCCTGTCCTCTGTTATTTGGAAGGGGCTTGCGAGGCGAATGAAAAGGTAGGGGTGCCACCCAGTGATTTTGGTCATCCATGTACACTTCGCTTTCTGTTATTCTGAGAAAGTTATTATCATCTACTGACATGGCTAGTTTCTCATCTTCGGGCGTTTTTTGAAACACACTTTCCCCCAAACCACCTCGACAGGTCTCCTGAAAGATCTCCTGGGTGTAAGATGATGTTTGAAGACTAGGCTGCACTGGACCCTGTACTCTCTCCATTATGTGCATCTTGTTGGTACATGGCTCAAGGAAAGAGGAGCGTCCATTTTGAAGGACATGTGTCTTGTAGGCATTAACTTCTTTGTTCTTGTGAGCACCACTCAAGCATAACTCTCCAACTATGACCCAGCCAAGGTCAAGGCGCTGGGTATACGGTGAGTTGTGAGGCCCGTTGCGCTGTTCACGCACCTTATGCACGCTCAAAATGTCCCTACCTAGGAGGAGGAGAATAGGAGCACTGGTGTCAAGAGGAGGGATCTTATTGGCCACAGGAGTGAGATGAGGAAAATATTTAGTGCACTCAGGCGTTGGGATCTCTGATCTGTCGTCAGGTAGGTTGCTACATTCTAGCAGAGTAGGAAGTTTCACCTTGGTTTCACCATTGACTGACTCCACTATAATGTTACTTGCCTTCCGCCCTGCAGTCTCCACTATACCAGAGCATGTTTTAAGAGTATAGGGGAATGCACTGCATTCTGATAGGACACTGATAGGAGTCAGAACATACATACTAAATACAGTTTTACATGTGACCCATGATAGTTTTTTGAATACATTGTGCATCTAGGTGTCAACATTACCATATTGGTCCTAATCATAGACTGTACAAAAAGATGGATGACGCCCTTTCGCTCTTTTCCATTGGTGAGAACTGAAGCCGCCAGTGTCCCGATATGGCGCTGACATCTTGGGACTTGAGTCTGCACAGTTGCGATTTCGGGACCAGACCTGCACAGTAGTGAGCAGGAAGTAAAGCCGCGAAATCAAGGCCCCGCCCTCACTCTCGCTGAATCAATCTCAAGCACACGCCCCTGCACTTTTGACTTTTGACTTATGACGGTGTGAAATAATTAATTATAGACATGTAGATATTAAATGTAAAGCTCCAATCTCCTCAGTCCTCCGAAGATCCCGAAAAAAAGTTTGTTGGTGCTTCAGTGACTACTTCGCTCAGAGAACCTGTCAGTCACAGCTGTCAATCATGATGTCACAGCACCGTTTTTACAGCATCAACTAAAAACAAAATTATTTTGAAAACAAACACTTGAAATTACATCAACGTGATAGAAACTACAGTAAATGACAGAAACTATCTTTGGAAAAAAGAAGGGGTTCATGACCTATACTAGGACCAGTCACCGGGGGGCGATCGAGACGTTTTGGCTTCACTTTTGAGGGCACACTTGGTCCTAATATAAGACACATTATCCTTATATATATTATTACTAGGGCTGTCAATCGTTAACATTTTTTAATCAAATTAATTACATGGTGTCCCGTTTGGATCTTACATTCTTACTTCAACTGTATTGTTAAAAAAAGACATTCGCAAAAACGTCTCGGGTTACTTAAATGTAACCCTTGTTCCCTGATAAAAGCGGAATGAGATGCTGTGCTGGAAGCGCTTTGGTACCTGTGTGTTTCTGTGTGTGACCAGCTGTGAATATGTGTGTAACACGTCAATGAACATTGACCGGAATTTATAGCCTCTGCCGGTGTAATCATTGGATGCACCTGGGGCTGGGCTATAAATAGATGCATCACCGGAGCATCGTCAGGTATTTTGTCTGAAGAGCAGTCCCGGGACATCCCAGTGCGGCAGGGACATTCCCTTTACAAAAAGTTACATTTCTGATGCTGCGCTGGAAGTGCTTTGGGAACGAGAATACCCACACTGCACTGAGGCTGTCCGGACCCCCTACGGTTGTGTTGTGTGCTCACAAGAACGTGAGAGGTCTCAGACACGAGCTTGAGATGTCGACTCGAGGGCATAAGAGTGGCATGAATATCTAAACTATAGAATCTAATGAATTGTGCGGAAAGAACCAACCTGCCGCATCACAAACTTGCTGCAGAGGGAGACCTCTAGCCAAGGCTTTAGAGGAGGAGAGCCTCTCTGGTAGAGTGAGCCCTGATACTTACTGGTGAAGCTTGACCCCGCGCCTTGTAGGCCAAGGCAGTAGCGTCCCTCACCTAATGCGACATAGTCTGCTTGGAGGTGGCCGCCCCCGGTTGCGGCTCCCATGGCAAATGAATAGTTGCCCTGACTTACGCCACTGGCTAGTGCGGTGGACATAAGTCTAAAGGGCACAGACTGGACACAGTCTGTGAAGTCTTTGCTGCTCCGGCGTTGCAAACGGCGGGGAGCAGAAGGCTTAGAGAGTGACCGGATGTAGGGTCGCGAATGGCACCTTAGGCAGGTAGTCAGGATGAGGGTGCAAAATTGCAATGGTCATTCCTGGGGCAAACTCTAAACAGGCTGGCAAAACAGGTCCCCAATTCTCTTTAGAGAGGTAATCGGCATAAGAAAAACCATCTTGAGAGTCAGAAGTCTGAAATTCAGCTGACGTGAACGTGGACCTCCTTGATGGTTTATGTAAGAGACTACCGCTGTATTGCCCACCCGCACCAAGACATGGCAGCCTCTGGAGGAAGTATGTCAGGGCCAGAAATACAGCCATCAACTCGAGACAGTTACTGTGACAACCGAGCTGATGACCCTCCCATTCCCATTGAGCTGGACAACCACTTAAGACCGCTACCCAGCCTGTCAGGGAGGCGTCTGTCGTTAGCAGCTTGCTACGACGGGACGCACCTAGAGTGGGACCCAAGGTAAGAAACCGGGGTCTGAACCACATTGAAAGGGAATGAAGCCCGCGGCGCCTAACCCTTATTTGCCTTAGGGGACCAGCCCTTGGATGAAACCCCCTGGCTTTTAGCCACAGCTGGACGGTCTCATGTGCAGAAGGCCCGAAGGGATCACCGTGGACGCAGACGCCATGAGACCTAGTATTCGTTGATAATGACGAGCAGTGCAACCTTGACCTAGACTGACCTTGCTCAGGGTGTTGTGAATGGAAATGATTCATGCAGGAGACAATTGTGCCTGCATCGTGATCGAATTCCATATAACCCCCAGATAAGTGAGTCCCTGGGTGGGAGAGAGAATGCTCTTTTGACGTTGAATCTCAGACCCGGAGAAACCAGATGAGCTAAGACAATATCCCTGTGCTGAACTTCCAGTTCTTGGAACTGCGCTAGGATCAGCCAGTCATCTATTTAATTCAGAATGCGGATGCCACGGAGTCGTAAAGGAGCCAGTGCTGCATCCATGCATTTCACAAATGTGCGGGTTAATAGGGCTAGGCCGAATGGAAGAATCCGATACTGGAAGGCTTCGCCCCCGAAAGTGAACCTCAGAAACTTCCTGTGCTGTGGCGTAATTTCTATATGAAGATATGCGTCCATGAGATCGATGGTGACCAGCCAAACGTGATGTTGGGCTTGTGACATGATCGTGTTGATTGTTAGCATCTTGGACTTGGACTGACTGGGAAGTTCAAGCCGTGAAGATCTAAGGTCGGACGCAACCCCCCACCCTTCTTGGGAACCAGGAAGTATTCGCTGTAATAACCTGACTCTTTCTCTGGAAGTGGAACATGTTCTATGGCCCCTTAGACCGAGAGATTTCGCAGTTCTTTCAACAGTAGAAATGCCTGCTCCGGTTTACGGTAGTGGGGACCACGCCGTTGAAACACGGAGTGAGGCGAGCAAATTTAATTCTGTAGCCCTTTTCTACTGTTCTTAGGACTCACATCAAAATATCTGGCAGAAGTTTCCACACTGCCAGGTACTCTGAGATGGGTATTCATTTAAGACTTCCTGTTGAGGGGATGTTGAGTGTTCTGCGTCCTGGATAAATGCAGGAAGCAGCTAAACATCCAACTTTTTGATGGAAGACTCTACCTCCCGAATCACCAGAGGTGGCGGGAATGGAGAGGTTTCGTGGGGGTACCGGGAGGGGCGTAGAGCGCACGCCCCATTCCGAGGGGAGCTACCCCTACAAGATTAAGTGCAAGACCGTCAGGGTTTCTTTATCTTAGAAATTAGTGTCCTGAGGTCTTGCTTTGGGGGCTGCTGAGGGCGACGAGACTGTCCCCAATCTTCGAGAGGAGGAACATGTCTCGCCACGCTTTGCTTCTGAGCCTCCCTTCTAGAAGGACTGTGGCGGGTCTGAGTGGCCAACGGGCCCGCCCCCTGAGTGCGGCGAGGAAGAAACTGCCCAAAGGCTTCCTCGTGGCTTTCTTAATGCCTGTAACACTGCCATCGTGTGCAGAGCAGCACCAGCCTGACCCGTTGCTTGATTAGCCCTCCCCACTAAGATGGAGGTAATTCTGCACGGCTTTGTGGGGAGAGAGTTTTTTTTTTTTTTTTTTTTTAAGTGACGATGCCGAAACCTGCAAGAGATAACCCGCAAGTGTCTCTCCTACCGGGGGCATCACAGAATCCCCCCGAGCTTCAGCACCCACGATAGTCGAATATGTCAACATCGAGGCCACGAAGACACGGGAAGTATAAGGATTCCTCCATGAATGAGAATATTTGTTATGGAGGTCATGGAGAAAAAGGAAGCGTTCCATTCCCTCTTTTATTTATTCATTTTGGCCACCAGACAGAAATTTGTCTTCTTGTTTGGAGTGTTTGGAGCATTGGGGGGTCCTGTTGTTAGCCGCTTTATTATTGTGCGTGGAATGTACAGAGATTCAGCATGAATTGCGTTTCAATTGTGCAATGTGAGAGAGCCCCACGAATGAAGTGTGGGCGCTGACTCCCGGATGTAAGCGAGGCGAGCGCGAAGCATTTTGCCCGAAAACAGATCGCAATGCTCGCACCTGCCCCGCTCCAATGCGAGAGCAACATGCTCTTCCCCCAAACAAACAAAGCAAAACTGATGCGTGTCCCTCTCGGCCATAGAGCGTAAACAACGGAACACGCATCGTTTGCTCTGACTTTCAGTCATTCTCTCTCTTTTTTCTTTTTTTTAAGAAAGAAGTGAAAGGAGAAAAGGTTCACTGTGCACTGCCTAACCAATTCTAACTCCTAACAGAGGAAAGAAAGTTTGACAGGCTCATATAAACACACACACACACAGAGTGAGCTCTGAAGACAAAGAATCTGACGATGCTCCGGTGACTAATCTATTTATAGCCCAGCTATAGCCCAGTTGCATCCAATGATTACACCGGCAGAGGCTATAAATTCCGGTCAATGTTCAATGACGTGTTACACACATATTCACAGCTGGTCACACACATGTAGGTGTTCCCAAAGCGCTTCCAGCACAGCATCAGAAGTGTAGCTTTTTGTAAAGGGAACAAAACTTTTACTGGCACAAACCAGCACAAACGAAGCACAAACAAACTAGACTATTTTGGGTGAATTTAGAGCATGTGAGGGGGCTGCGTGATGTCATCGCCAATAATTCAATGTCTAATATTTTAAAAACCGAAGCAGCACAAACGAAACTTTTACCGGCACAAACCAGCACAAACAAAGCAGAAACAAACGAGACTATTTGGGGTGAATTTGGAGCATGTGGGGGGGACTGAGTAACCTCAGAATGACCTATAAATATTATTTTAATATCTAAAAAACCGAAGCAGCACAAACGAACATTTTAACAGCACAAAACAGCACAAACAAAGCACAAACGATTGAGACCATTTTGCCAAAGTTTTGCGTTTGGTGGGGGGCCAACTTCACGCAGGTCTTGAACCAGCATGTTTGAGGCAACTGCACTAATGCTGCATTAGTGGAATTACTCGGTGAGAATCACACCACTGAGGGTAGAGAACCACTCCAACTTCCAACTCTTGTTTCAAAGTATATATTGTGACAAACTCTATAAAAAAACAGAACCACATACAACATAAAACATGTGACGTACTTTCAAAAGGCACAAGAAATTATAACAGCTCCCACACTGAATATCATAGTCCTTCAGTTGGTCTTTAGTTTGTACTGTGCAGGTAAGAGTCTTTCAGTAAAAATGGCAAAGAAATAGAATGGGCAAATCCTCACCCAACACTTGTGGTCCATTAAAGCAAAGCAGGCATATATTCACCAATATTATTTAGCTATACATTTCTTAATCAGTACAATCCAAGTTCCTGCTGTAACACTCAGGTAAGTATGATACTTCTGAACTACGCTACATGGCCAAAAGTTTGTGAAAACCCCCTATAAATTAACATGTTTAGCTACAAGGTACATAAATAAATACTGTACTGAGTGAGTCTGGTATCGAATAATTTGACTGGCCTGGTCAAAGTCCAGACCTGAACATCTTTGGGGGGACTGGATGCAGACAGTGAGCCAGGGTTCTCTTGTGTCTGAATGGGAGCAAATACATGAAGCAATATTCCAACATCAAGTGGAAAATCTTTTTAGAAGAGTAGAATATGTTATAGCAGCAAAGAGTGGGATTAATCCTTATAGATTTTAAATTAAATATTCAACAAGCACATGTGATAGTTGGTGTTCAGGTGTCCACAAACGTTTAGCCATGTAGTGTATGTATTGTGAATATCACAATGTTAAAAAGTTATATATACTGTAAATCTAACTTAATGCTTGGACATGTTGAAGAACAAACTTTTATTAGGGGTCAAGCCACGAAGGGGCAAAAGACCCCCATTTTTTCTGTTAGTGTTCTTATTATGAAGGGTCAAGCCCCAAAGGGGCGAAAGACCCCTATTGTTTTTGTTAGTTTTCTTCTTATTATTATTCTTCCGCTTCTTCCACTCTTGAGTCTATGGCCGCCCATAGAACTGCTTGCGGGAAAGTTATGAAATTTGGCACACAGATAGAGGACAGTCTGATCTGTTACCACAGAAAATTTACAATCTCTACCTCAAACCCTCTAGCACCACCAACTGCCCAAATTTGCACTCATGTCTATGTTAATAACTTTTGAGCCGTGTGTCCTAGAAATGAAATAATTTATCCTCTTATTCCAAGATGATTAGATTGGACCCTATGACATCATTTTCCATAATGAACATTTTTGGAACTCGCCCTAGACTGTTCGTCAGATTTGCATGAAAATTGGCCTGCATAATCTAGAGGCAATCACATCAAAAAGATATACACAGAATTTTTATAAACCATACCGTTTTCGAAGGGTGCTTCAACAAATATGACAAAGAACACTCAAAATTTAACTAGAGGCTGTATCTCTGCAATGGTTTGAATGACAGACGAAACTTGGCACATGTCATCACCATTAGGCCCTGAGGTTACCTGCAGTGTTTTGGTGCACTGCCCCATACTGGTTAGGAGATAGAAAAATTGCTATTTTCTCTTGTAGCTCTTGAAAGCTTTCCTGCATGATAAACATAATGTCCTGATACTACCTGAGCAGTTTCAGAACAGCGCCACATACTGGACACATATTCTATTACTAGCTATTTTTTGGTATTTTTAGAATATATGTTTTTTTATAAATGAAAGTTTACATTTTCTATTTCCTCATGCACTGTTCATCGAACTCTAACTAAAAATGGGTCACAAAGCTTCTTTTTCTGTTCATGGTGGCAATAATTGGCTTGACCCCGGTATTGCTGCATGCAGCTATATTTTTGCACATTTCACTAAAATGAACAAAAGATCAAATTCGAAAAAGTGCTATTGTTTTGATGACTTGCCATATTTTCAAATCCATATTTTGGAAGATGATACTGGATTAACATAGATTTTTGTTATCATCATTGATTGTTACTGATGAGGAGATATGTGTTCCAGTTTAACATGTATTCATGGTTACTGTATATACAAATTGTTCAGTTTATAAAGTTTTTTCTTGTGTCACTATATTTTTAAGAAAGGAATTAATTGGTAAAATAGAATAGCTTCTTAAGGGATACAGTAGTTCACCCCAAAAAATGAAAATAATGTCACAATTTTCACCTTGATTTAAACCTGTATGAATTTCTTTCTTGGAATACAAAAAGTTAGTTAATACAGTATGTTAGTCTCTGTCAACTTTTACTATCATTGCATATTTTTTTCCATAAAATTAACATGAATGGTGACTGGTCATTCTGCTTATGTCTCCTTTTGTGTTCAATTGCAGTAAGAAAGTCATACAGGTTTGGAACTCCTTTTAAGGCGGATGTCTAATTCAAAATATATTATCTATAAAACAGGTCATATTTCAACATGTGCTGCTTTTGTCATATTCATAACAATTATTTTGGGCTTGCTGGTCTTGTGGAAAGATGTGAAACACACAAAAAAAGCTGGTAAGAGGATCATGATTTATAAATCACAGAATCTCACAAATTAAATGTATTTCCATAAACATGCTAAACTTGAGCAATGTTGCTTTTCCAGTTGCTGATGAAAATGCATACCTTGAGATGCATGGTGTGTGGCACAGAAGACCTCTGCCTCAGGAAAGTGGAATCGCACCTATGGACAACTCTGTTTATGGTAAAAGCAAATACTTTTACAGCAGTCTCTGTGTCCGCAAGCATATTTCTGAAACATGTCACAAAAATGAACTGAAACTACACGAATACTTATCACACAAACATGAAACATACAGTCAGGTCCACAAATATTGGGACATCGACACAATTCTAATCTTTTTGGCTCTATACACCACCACAATGGATTTGAAATGAAGCAAACAAGATGTGCTTTAACTGCAGAATTTCAGCTTTAATTTGAGGATATTTACATCCATATCAGGTGAACAGTGTAGGAATAACAACAGTTTGTATATGTGCCTCCCACTTTTTAAGGGACCAAAAGTAATGGGACAGATTAACAATCATAAATCAAACTTTCACTTTTTAATACTGGGTTGCAAATCCTTTGCAGTCAATTACAGCCTGAAGTCTGGAATGCATAGACATCACCAGATGCTTGGTTTCATCCCTGGTGATGCTCTGCCAGGCCTCTACTGCAACTGTCTTCAGTTCCTGCTTGTTCTTGGGGCATTTTCCCTTCAGTTTTGTCTTCAGCAAGTGAAATGCATGCTCAATCGGATTCAGCTCAGGTGATTGACTTGGCCATTGCATAACATTCCAATTCTTTCCCTTAAAAAACTCTTTGGTTGCTTTCGCAGTATGCTTCGGGTCATTGTCCATCTGTACTGTGAAGCGCCGTCCAATGATTTCTGAAGCATTTGGCTGAATATGAGCAGATAATATTGCCCAAAACACTTCAGAATTCATCCTGCTGCTTTTGTCAGCAGTCACATCATCAATAAATACAAGAGAACCAGTTCCATTGGCAGCCATACATGCCCATGCCATGACAATACCACCACCATGCTTCATTGATGAGGTGGTATGCTTTGGATCATGAGCAGTTCCTTTCCTTCTGCATACTCTTCTCTTCCCATCACTCTGGTACAAGTTGATCTTTGTCTCATCTGTCCATAGGATGTTGTTCCAGAACTGTGAAGGCTTTTTTAGATGTTGTTTGGCAAACTCTAATCTGGCCTTCCTGTTTTTGAGGCTCACCAATGGTTTACATCTTGTGGTGAACCCTCTGTATTCACTCTGGTGAAGTCTTCTCTTGATTGTTGACTTTGACACACATACACCTACCTCCTGGAAAGTGTTCTTGATCTGGCCAACTGTTGTGAAGGGTGTTTTCTTCACCAGGGAAAGAATTCTTCGGTCATCCACCACAGTTGTTTTCCATGGTCTTCCGGGTCTTTTGGTGTTGCTGAGCTCACCGGTGCGTTCTTTCTTTTTAAGAATGTTCCAAACAGTTGATTTGGCCACACCTAATGTTTTTGCTATCTCTCTGATGGGTTTGTTTTGATTTTTCAGCCTAATGATGGCTTGCTTCACTGATAGTGACAGCTCTTTGGATCTCATATTGAGAGTTGACAGCAACAGATTCCAAATGCAAATAGCACACTTGAAATGAACTCTGGACCTTTTATCTGCTCCTTGTAAATGTTATAATGAGGGAATAACACACACCTGGCCATGGAACAGCTGAGCAGCCAATTGTCCCATTACTTTTGGTCCCTAAAAATTGGGAGGCACATATACAAACTGTTGTAATTCCTACACTGTTCACCTGATTTGAATGTAAATACCCTCAAATTAAAGCTGAACGTCTGCAGTTAAAGCACATCTTGTTTGTTTCATTTCAAATCCATTGTGGTGGTGTATAGAGCCAAAAAAATTAGAATTGTGTTGATGTCCCAATATTTATGGACCTGACTGTATGTCTAAAGAAAGTTTTAAATGTCTACGTTTAAATAAAACAATTCAAATTTAAAACAAATATTCTCCTGCAATGTAATCTGTTTGAAACAAAGTGATGTACAATTTTTCCTGGCTCAGCTAATTATCCCTAATATGATCACACCCACGGGCAGAGGGCGCAATTCATACAGTAATGTGCTGAGGCAAATGGTAAACACCCCCGACTGTGCCTTAAAAAGCATCTAGTTCATTCACTTTTCTGCGCGTTTGGAAGATGGCACAATACACAGCTGAGGAAACTCCTGGGTAGTGACGAAGTGTTCCTCAGAAGAGCGGGACTCCGATGAACGTTTGTATTTTGAAGAGAGACTTGATCCAGCCGAGGATACAATTTCGGATGAGTAAGTCATTTAGTTTTTCTCACATTAGTTGACATGCTATTTTATATAAAAACGTACATATTTTACTTGTGGGACTGTTTCCAGACTTGCCAGCCAGGATATAGAGTACTGAAATTTGAAATATGTCCTAATAGGCAAGTTTTAGCTAAGTTTAAATGCTGTTTTGGCTAAAGCAGATATTTAAATTGTATGCTGTATCATATAAATATGATATGTAATGTGATATAAAAATAATATTAATGTTTAGATTATATTTTAACTAGTGTTTACGCTGCCTCATTATCATCAACGAAGCTTGTGCTTGCAAATATCTGTTCGGGTGTAAATGTAAATATACCCATATTAGAAAATCATTTCTGAAGGATCATGTGAGACTGAAGACTGCAAAATTCAGCTTTGATCACAAATTGTATTTTACAATATATTAAAATAGAAAACCGTTCTTTTAAATTGTAAAAAGAGTTCACAATATCACAGTTTTTATCACAGTCTTGGTGAGCAGAAGAGACTTCTTTTAAACGGTAGTGTAAGTATAAAATTAAGTAAAGTCTTTATGTAAAGAAAATGTATAGTCAGATTACTTCTTTTAACTTAAAACTTGATTTTCTCAGAGAGAAAGAGAAATCGGTAGATACTGTTTTGGATGCGGGGAGTACAGCAAGCAACACCCACACTTTGGTTCCAGCTCTAGAGCCCCTGCAGCAGGGTGACATCTAATCGGCATATTCGCTCAGTATGCCACATAATTTTAAGCATATTGTGATTGTGCAATTGTGACAGGACCAACTCATCACCATAATCATACGCTACATTTAATTCTGTCATATGGAGCATATGATACTATAGAAAGGAGTACGAGGTCCGAGAACCAGGCCCGGGTAGGCCAGTAAGGAGCCACCAGGGTGACTTGTTCCTCGTCTTCCCTGACCTTGCACAGCACCTGTGCAAGAAGGCTCCCTGGGGGAAATGCGTACTTGCGCAGCCCCGAGGGGAGCCTCTGTTCGGGCATACCAGAGCGGACAGTGGGAGGTCTCTGGGAGGCAAACAGGTCTACCTTGGTCTCGCCGAATCATTCCCAAATCAGCTGGATCGACTGGGGGTGAAGCCTCCACTCTCCACCGGGCCAGTGTTGTCGTGACAGCCGCTATCACATTGAGGTCGCCGGGGACATGAGTGGCAACTAGAGTTTTAATTCTTTCACTGCCCTTATCTCCAATTTGAATTATCCACCACTGATATCGGTGCGTAGGGCCACGAAGACCCTTCCCCACAAATTTTCAGAGCCCTTACCTGCCACAGCCAATGTGCCAATGTCCACGTCTGCCACGGCCAACGAGCTGATGCCCATTCCTGCCATGGCCAACGAGCCGCTGCCCACACCTGCCATGGCCAACGAGTCGATGCCCACGCCTGCCACGGCCAACGAGCCGACGCCTAACAGCTAACAGCTAACACACACGCCTGCCACGGCCACAGGCTGGAAGCTTCATCCCTTCCAGAGCCAGCATTGTCAATCTCGTCTGTCCCAGAGCCAGCATTGCCAGTCTCATCCATCCCAGAGCCTGCATTGCCAGCTTCATTCTTCTCGGAGCCAGCGTTGCCAGCCTCGTCCATCCCAGAGCCAGCATTGCCAGCCTCGTCTGTCCCAGAGCCCATGTTGCCTACGTTGGCCTCCCGGAGGAGTAGGAGATTGGCTTCCGTTTCCAAGTCTCTGCCCATGTTCATGACCACAGAGGTCATCTCCGAGTCTCTGACCATGTACACGACTACTGAGGTCATTTCCAAGTCTCTGACCATGTACACGACCACAGAGGTTTTCTCCAATTCTCTGCCCTTGTACACGGCCACAGAAGTTGTTTCAAAGTCTCTGTCCATGTACACGACCCCATAGGTCGTCTCCAATTCTCTGCCCTTGTAAATGACCACAGAGCTTGTTTCAAAGTCTCTGTCCATTTTCACGACCACAGAGATCATCACCGTGTCTCTGCCTATGCCCACGACCACAGAGGTCATTCCCGAGTTTCAGTCCATGTTCACGACCATAGAGGTTTTCTCCAATTCTCTGCCCTTGTACACGGCCACAGAAGTTGTTTCAAAGTCTCTGTCCATGTACACGACCCCATAGGTCGTCTCCAATTCTCCGCCCTTGTAAATGACCACGGAGCTTGTTTCAAAGTCTCTGTCCATTTTCACGACCACAGAGGTCGTCACCGAGTCTCTGCCTATGCCCACGACCACAGAGGTCATTCCCGAGTCTCAGTCCATGTTCACGACCACAGAGGTCATCTCCAAGTCCCTGCCCATGTACATGACCACAGAGGTCGTTTCCAAGTCTCTGCCCATGTACACGACTATGGAGGTCGTTTCCAAGTCTCTACCCAGGTACAAGCCCACGGAGGTTGTTTCCAAGTCTCTGCCCATGTACACGACTACGGATGTCGTTCCCGAGTCTCTGACTATGTACACAACCACAGAGGTCGTCTCCGATTCTCTGCCCTTGTACATGACCACAAAGGTTGTTTCCATGTCTCTGTCCATGTTCACAACCACAGAGGTCATTCCCGAGTTTCAGTCTATGCCCACGACCACAGAGGTCATTCCCAATTCTTAGTCCATGCCCATTACC
Organism: Xyrauchen texanus; assembly: GCF_025860055.1. Lineage (NCBI taxonomy): Eukaryota > Metazoa > Chordata > Actinopteri > Cypriniformes > Catostomidae > Xyrauchen > Xyrauchen texanus. Next base: position 39,733,735 of record NC_068309.1, read on the forward strand.
ACAGAGGTCATTCCCGAGTCTCTGTCCATGCCCACGACCACAGAGGTTGTTCCTGAATCTCTGTCCATGCCAACGACCACAGAGGTCGCTCCCGAGACTCTGATCATGTTCATGACCACTGCGGTAATTTTCCAGTCATCCTGGACTCTTAGCTTCAAGCCTGCCACGGCTCTGCCATCTATGGCTCCGCCCCTCGAGCCTCCCACAGCTCTTCCTTCCATGGCTTCACTCTTCGAGCCTGCCATGGGTCTGCCTTCTACAACTTTGCCCCTCAAGCCTCCAATGGCTCCACCTTCCACGGCTCTGCCCTCCGAGTCTTCCACAGCTCCAGTCTCTAGTCTGTGGCCACCTCCCAGGCCTCCTGACCCTATCTTGACCCTGTGGTCGCCATCCAGGCCTCCTGACCCTGTTTCAGCCCTGTGGCCATAAACCAGATCCCCTGATCCAGTTCCTACCCTTAGGTGGTCCTCTGGATCTCCCTGCCATCCACCTGATTTGCTCTGGTATCCTTGGTCTCATGGTCATCCGCCTGATCTGCTCTGGTCTTCTGAATCTCATGGCTGTCCGCCTGATCTGCTCTGGTCTTCTGGGTCCCCTTGCTGTCCGCCTCATATACTCTGGTCTCTTGGGTCTTCTCGCCATCCCCCTGATCTGCTCTGGTCTTCTGAGTCTCCTGGCTATCTGCCTGATCTGCTCTGGTCTCCTTGGTCTCATGGTTGTCCGCCTGATCTGCTCTGGTCTTCTGGGTCTCCTGGCCGTCCGTCAGATCTACTTTGGTTTCCTTGGTCTCATGGTTGACTGCCTGATATACTCTGGTCTCCTTGGTCCCTCGGCTGTCTGTCCGCCCGATCTGCTCTGGTCTCCCTGGTCTTCCAGCCCTCCTCCTGATTCACTCTGGTCTCTTTGGTCTCTGGCTCCATCTTGGCCCTGCCTCCCTGACCAGCCTTCCTTGGCCTTCAGGAGCCACCCATTTGAGGGTCAGTTCTGTCATGATTACCTGTTGTTTTCCTTGTGTTTCTCCCCTGTAATCTGTTCCTCCCAGACTACATTTCCAATAATTCCCTGCCCAGCAGAATGCAAGTACAACCTCCAGACCTTAGCCAGGCAGGTGTGTAAAATATAATTTTGCAACCCTTTTACAAATGAATGCATATTAAATAAAGCACTGATGGTTTGTTTCAAAGCATGGTTACAAGGCTGCATATAAAATAAATACATACTCATTTCCTCTTCTAGATTTGATATAACATTCTTCTTCACTACTGTTTGGACACTTTTGCTTACTGCTCTGCTCTGCTCTGTGCTGTGCTTCCTTCCTTATTCCATATTAACCTCAATTTTCAGAGGTTCATGTTCATATCAGCTGTTCAGCACAGTGCTCAAATGACCTTATTTGGCTTTTTAAGCTTTCATGTTGCACACTTGTTGCCAAAAAACAGAACTTTGGAGTACAAGACTAAACAGTCTTTGTCTAATAAGAGCAACAAGTCAGATTGTCTTGTTGAGCAGAGACACAAGAGAGCCTCTGCAGTTTATGAGAGCTGCCAGTATGCAAGAATAATTCCTAGAACTGTGAAATGTGTAGTAAAGAATCGTCGGTACTGCATACACAGGTGTGTACCTAACTGGAGGCCAAAAGTTTGGAATAATGTACAGATTTTGCTCTTATGGAAAGAAATTGGTACTTTTATTCGCCAAAGTGGCATTCAACTGATCACAATTTATGGTCAGGACATTAATAACATGAAAAATTACTATTACAATTTGAAAAAAATATTAAACTACTTCAAAGAGTTCTCATCAAAAAATCCTTGGCATTCTAGCTGTCAGTTTGTCCAGATACTCAGGTGACATTTCACCCGATGCTTCCAGTAGCATTTGCCATAGATGTGGCTGTATTGTCAGGCACTTCTCAAGCACCTTACAGTCTAGCTGATCCACAAATGCTCAATAAGTGTTAAGATCCATAACACTCTTTTCCAATGATCTATTGTCCGATGTCTGTGTTTCTTTGCCAACTCTAACCTTTACTTTTTGTTTTTCTGTTTCAAACATGACTTTTTCTTTGCAATTCTTCCCATAAGGACTGCACCCCTGAGTCTTCTCTTCAGTGTTGTACATTAAACTGGGGTTGAGCAGGTAGAATTTAATGAAGCTGTCAGATGAGGACAGAGACTCTAGAGACTTTGATGTACTTATTCTTATTCAGTTGTCCTTTGTCTTTGAAGACTATAGTGTACACCTTTGTATGAAATAATTTTTTGGGGCAATTTCAAGCAATGTATAGCCTTCATTCCGCAAAACAATTATTGCCTGAGGAGTTTCTAGAGAAAGCTGTTTATTTTTGCCATTTTTTACCTAATATTGACCTTAACACATGCCTATCTATTGCATACTGTGGCAACTCAAAAACGAACACAAAAACGATGATAAGCTTCATTTAACGAATAGCATTAATATTGTTTGTTTGATATAATGGCAAGTAATTTTCTAGTACTAAATTAGCAATTTACCATGATTACTCAAGGATAAGGTGTTGGAGTGATAGCTGCTGGAAATGGGACCTGTCTAGATTTCATCACAAATTACTTTTTTCAAGTAGTGATGGTGCTGTTTTTTTACATCAATAATGTTCTGACTACACTTTGTGATCAGTTGAATGTCACTTTGGTGAATTAAAGTACCAATTTTACTACGAAACAGCAAAATCTGTACATTATTCCAAACTTTTGGCCACCAGGGTACCTACACTTCAAGCATTGACCTTAATAGAGTTAAGGAAAATTTCTCTCTTTGTCACTCACCAGTTTTCTGCAGACCGATTCATCACAGCTCCAGCCAGACAACTGCAGTTTCAACTCCAGAAGAAGATGAACAAGTGAATGTCTATGTGTGAAATTAGGTACTTGTTTTATTAAACATTAGAAGTATATTAGAATTAATTGTATTTTTTGGTTGTTTAATGCATATCATGATTGACTGAACCAACAATTGTAATTTTCCTATTTATGTATATACTTGTTAGTACTTGTTTCTGAAACATTAGATATAAATTAGAATTAATTGTATTTTCTGATTGTTTAACCCTCTGAGGGGTTAACACACCGCGTCCTGCTGGATTTTTTTCATCATTACAGCAGAAACAACATCAAATACTCCATCATTTTGGGGCATACAGATAAGTGTAAGACATCATTAGAGACTATAAAGGGTCTTTTTTTTATTTGTGTACACTCACAATAACAACAAAACCTTGTGATTTTGTAAAATAAATAAAATAAAAAGGGTGAGCTAACAGCAGTCTCTATGTTCACAAGCATATTTCTGAAACACGTCACAAAAATGAACTGAAACTCTGCGAATACTTATCACACAAACATGAAACTTATGTCTAAAGAAAGCTTAAAATGTATTTTAAATAAAACAATTAAAATATAAATATAAAATATAAAAACAATTTCTCCTGCAATGTAATCTGTATGAAACAAAGCGATGTACAGTTTCTCCTGGCTCAGCTAATTATACCTAATGTGATCACACCCACGGGCAGAGGGCACTATTCATACGGTAATGTGAGAGAATCATGAGACAATCAATGCAAATGGTAAATGCCCCCGACTGTGCCTTGAATATCTAGTTCATTCACTTATCTGCACGTTTGAAAGATCGCAAGATACACAGGCGAAGAAACTCCTGTATATTGACAAAGAGTTAAAATATCCTCAGAGAAAGAGCGAGACTCCGATGAACATTTGTATTTTGAAGAGAGACTTGATCCAGCCGATGATACAATTTCAGATGAGTAAGTCATTTAGTTTTCATTAGTTGACATGCTATTTTATATAAAGATGTACATATTTTACTAGTGGGACTGTTTCCAGACTTGCCAGCCAGGATTCAGAGGATTGAAATTTGAAAAATGTCCTAATATGCAAGTTTTAGTTACATTTACATGCTGTTTTGGCTAAAGCAGACATTTAAATTGTATGCTGTTTGATATAAATATGATATGTTATATGATATAAAAATAACATGAATGTTTTGATTATATTTTATCTAATGTTTATGCTGCCTCATTATCATCAACAAAGCTTGTGCTTGTAAATATGTGTTCATGTTAAATGAGTAAAATGCACTTTAAATATGCCCATATTAGAAAATCAGCATATTATAATGATTTCTGAAAGATCGTGTGACACTGAAGACTGCTGTAATGATGCTGAACATTCAGCTTTGATCACAAATAGCAGTTTACAATATATTCAAATAGAAAACTGTTCTTTTAAATTGTAAAAAGAGTTCACAATATCAATGTTTTTACTGTATTTTGGATCAAATAAATGCAGTCTTGGTGAGCGGAAGAGACTTCTTTTAAATGGTAGTGTAGGTCTAAAATTAATTAAAGTCTTTATGTAAAGAAAATGTATAGTCAGATTACTTCTTTTAACTTAAAACTTGTCTCCTCAGGTGTGAAACACACCAATATTCATGATAGTTCACGCCTCCTTGCATATGACCTAACACTAAAAGTGTCTTACATATGTTAAATTACTCTATTGTTTTGTATGAATGAGTGATCAGGATGGTTTTCACATCATTTTGTAGCAAAAACTCTAGGCTACAAGATCCAGTTCTCAAAAGTCTTGTGAACAAATGTTTAGTAAGTGATATATGGCCTTATTTTAATGACTTTTATAAAAAAAAAAGTTGTTTTTTCAAAAAACATGCATAAACGTTATTTTCTCAAAAATACAAATATGTAAACACATGTTGCTCACATATTATTGTAGCCCAGTTTGTGCTGAATACAGTGTTATCAGACTTTAGCCATTAATACTGTATGTTTTCAATCAACTAAAAAAAGCATAAATGTCAAGGCACGTCAAAACTTCTCCAGGGCCCAAAACACCCTAAGACCCCAGAGGGTTAATGCATATCATGATTGACCGAACCAACAATTGTAATTTTCATATTTTTGTATATACTTGTTAGTAGATTTGTCAAGACTGTAGCAAGAGATACTCTTCAGTGTCATTTTACTCACACAGTGCATGTTGTTGTGTCTCTGCAGATTGATCTGAAATAATTTTGCTGACTGATCTGAAATAATTTTAATCTATCTCTTGAATTCCTCTTCATTGTTCATTCATTAATCTTTACTGTGCTGTAATGTTTTGATACTGTATAAGATTTTAACATAGCAAATTCTTAAATAGTAATTTTTTATTCTTTATCATAAATAAAACAGAATGCCTTGAATGAATGACTGTAGGGCATTGCTCTTTAGATTTAAATTATTTTGTATAGTTTGTTTGGACAACTTTGTAAGAGTATAAGGCCAAGAAATATTATATGAGGATTTATTAGTTTTGAGGCATAAACAGAGTTTCTGCAGATTCGAAGGAATGAAATTGAAGACTTTTTAAGTCCAAATAAAAGAAAAATTTAAGACCACTTTCACAATAATAATAATAAAAAAAAACACATTAAATAATTAATTAGCTGGTAAATACAAAACCACTGGGGTGTGTGTGATTTGGCTTTGACCACAGGGATGTTTGTTGGTGTCAGGATGGGGTAGGGGATTGGGAGGGGGAAGGAGAATAACAGGGGTTGAAAGTTGATTCTATGCATATATGTTTTGTTTTTCTGTTTCATTTGTTTAAAAGTTTTACACATTCATAAAAAATTGTTTGTGGAAGAGTCATCTGAATAGTGTACACAGAATGGTGTACTTAAAGTAAATGAAGAACAGCGATTTTAACACTAGCCTAAATGTGTTAACATGTTTGTAAGCAACTCTAACTCAAAAATGTATCCCTGTGCTAGCCAAATTTGTCTCCACTACCCTCTCTTAGGGAGCCGCCTTGTTTCTTGTGTCTTCCCTACCCTTAACACAATAAAGACTTGACACAAATGACCAATGCTTTGGCAATGTCACCTCTTATGTCAAACACGGAAGTGGTGGCAAAAACCATGCATTAAAAGTTCCATTTTATCAGATTACATTGTTTAAAAATTATTCTGAGGGCTCTTGTTGACTGCTGTGGCTTCAAGATCATCAACAGAGCTGACTGGACCGAGATCATTTCAACTCACAACTTTGTATCAAACATTTATAGCGAACATGATTCCATGTTTGTTATTAACTTGTTTCATTATAGTAATTGTATCGCTAAGAATATGTTTGTATTTATGATGTTTTTTTGTCATACATTCATTTAATCATCTAATCTGTCAAATCTAACACAACAGTCAGTGGGCTTTCTGCCACCACTTACTGCACATGCGCTGACATTTTTGTAAACAAAAGGATTGGTCTATAAAACTTGTTCACAGTAGCTCCATATTTGATTTTTAATGGGAATGAAAATTAAGCTGTGAGGGATGGACTTAACATCTCTTCAATGGCGTGCATGGTGTAAAGCAGTAAAAAGCTCCTAAATCCCATTGTGACAGAGGCTGAGGCAGTTAGATCCATTTGCAGAGGTTTATTTATCACAGGTAACAGAACAAGGAAAGCTTGACATAAGCTCAAGCTGGCAATCGAAGAGAACTCAGGCAGGCATAAGTAGAATACTCAGGCTGGAATTAGTAGAGGGGTGATCCAATATTCAGAGTGAAACACAGGCCAAGGTCAGGGCAGGCAGCGAAGGTGTGAGAGTTCATTAAACAGTTCAGGTCAGAGATCGAAGGTCCAGGGATACAGAGTTACGTGTGATACAGACGGATAGGCAAATCAATACTTCACAGAGAACAAAAGAGCAAGCAGTCCATATAAAGAGAGGATAGGGAGCAACAGGTGATAATGCTGAAGATAACAAGGGAATTCAGCAGGGCTGGATGGTGATGAGTGCAGAGGGGAGAGATGGGAGATGAAGTGTTAATACTCAGGGGAAAGGGATTGGATGACGCCAGAAGGAGGTGTTGTAGAGCGTTCTGTGACAGAGCCCCCACCCTGCGAGCGGCTCCGGAAGCGAGGTCCTGGATGTCGACGAGGTCTTCCTCGGGGTCTGGGAGCAGGTCGATCAGGATGGTTACGGTGGAAGTTGGTGAGCAGTGCAGGATCCAGGATATCCTGGGCCCTGACCCAAGAGCGCTCCTCAGGTCCGTAGCCCTCCCAGTCGATAAGATATTGCAGAGACCCACCGCGGCGTCTGGAGTCCAGGACCTCTCGCACCCGGTAAGCCTCTGCGCCGCCGACCTCAATGGGGGGAGCCTGCACAGGTGTGCTCTCCTCCTGGACCTCCTCTCTCCTGGGGGTAGCCGTGGGTCTGAAAAGAGACATATGAAAAGTGGGTGAGATTCTGTAATGAGCAGGGAGAGCCAATCGAAAAGAGACGGGAGAGATTTGGCGCAGAATTTTAAATGGTCCAATGAACCGAGGGGATAGCTTCTTGCTTTGAAGTTTCAGACGCAAGTCTCTGGTGGAGAGCCACACCCACTGGCCGGGACGATACTGAGGGCCGCCACGCCTTCTCCGATCCGCATAATGCTGATAGTGGCGGATGGCACGCTGCAAGTGGACATGAGCAGCATCCCAGGTAGCCTCACTACGACGGAGCCAAGCGTCCACTGCTGGGAGGTCAGATGGGTCTCCTGTCCACGGGAATAAGGGAGGCTGAAACCCTAAGACACATTGAAAGGGAGTCAATCCTGTGGCTGGTTTAAGCAGGGAGTTCTGGGCATACTCTGCCCAGACCAGAAAGCGGCTCCAGTCCTGCTGATTTTGGTGGCAATAAGTCCGCAGGAAGCAAGTGAGGTCTTGGTTAAGCCGTTCAACCTGCCCGTTGTCCTGAGGATGGTATCCAGAGGTGAGGCTGACGTTAATATTGAGCTTGGAGCAAAGTTCCCACCACACACGAGACATAAACTGCGGACCCCGATCAGTGATGATGTCCTCGGGAAGACCAAAGAGATGGAATACTTGATTGAGGAGTGCCTCTGCGGTCTGAAGAGCTGTGGGGAGGCCAGCCAAGGGGATGAAACGGCAGGACTTCGAGAAGCGATCGACTACCGAGAGGATAGTAGTAAACCCCTGAGACCGCGGCAGATCCGTGACAAAATCTATGGCGATGTGGGACCAGGGACGTTGTGGTACTGGCAGAGGCTGTAAGAGGCCGGCAGGTTTCAGGTGAGAGGACTTGACAGTGTTAGACGTGGTACATTGATGAACAAACTTTACAACATCAGATCGAAGTGAAGACCACCAAAAGCAATTAGAGACCAACTGAGTAGTGGCTGCAATACCCGGATGTCCAGCGCAAGGGGTGCAATGAACCCATTGGAGTACTCGGTTACGGAGTTCGAGGGGGACATACAGACGATCCATGGGGCATTCAAGTGGAATTGGATGTCCTTGCTGAGACGCAGTGATTTCAGAGATTATGTCCCACTGTACGGGTGCAACAATGAGAGTGGAGGGCAGGATGGATTATGGTTTAGAAGGCTCACAGAGGCTGTTGAATTGACGAGATAGGGCGTCTGCTTTTCCGTTCTTCGAGCCCGGCCGGTAGGTGATTTTAAAATCAAATCTGGAAAAGAAGAGGGACCAACGAGCCTGGCGAGCATTCAGACGTTTGGCAGATCTGATGTATTCCAGATTTCTGTGGTCAGTGAGAACTGTGAAGGGCTGAAGCGCACCCTATTACTAGTGTCTCCATTCCTCAAAGGCTGCCTTCATAGCCAAGTGTTCCCGATCGCCCACATCATAGTTGCGTTCAGCTGCATTGAGCTTACGTGAGTGGAAAGCACAAGGATACATTTTAGCGGGACTACCGTGGCGTTGAGACAGGATCGCACCCACACTGGTGTTAGAGGCATCCACCTCTACAATGAACTCCTTCTCGGGATCTGGATGATGGAGGATGGGGGCTGTGGTGAATTTTGCTTTCAACCATTCAAACGCCGAACTGCACTCCGCGGACCAACGGAAACCTCTTCCTCCCCCCTGAAGAAGGGATGTGAGCGGAGCCACAATCATACTGAAATTCCGAATGAATGTGCGGTAAAAATTGGCAAAGCCCAGAAAGCGTTGCAGCTCCTTCTCTGATTTGGGTTGAGGCCAGTTAACAACCGCTTGGACTTTGCTGTCATCCATAAGCACTCCCTCAGCACTGATGACGTACCCCAGAAAAGCGATTTGTGTCCAATGAAATTCGCATTTCTGAATTTTGGCATATAACTGATTCTCAATTAAACGCTGAAGGACGATACGTACATCCCTGATGTGTGCGTCGAGGGTTTCGGAGAAAATCAGGATGTCATCAGTGTATACAATAACACTCCGATTGAGCAGGTCCCAGAAAATCTCATTGACAAAGGCTTGAAAAACGGAAGGACTGTTAGAAAGTCAGAACGGCATCACCCGATATTCATAATGGCCGGATGTTGTGGAAAAGGCCGTCTTCCACTTGTCACCCCTCCGAATACGAATTAAATTATATGCATTTCGTAGGTCTAGTTTGGTGAAATAGCGGGCAGTGCGGAGCATCTCCAGGGCAGCTGGAACGAGTGGCAGCGTATAGCGGTATTTGACCGTTAATCCATTGAGACCCCGAAAGTCAATGCATGGCCGGAGACCCCCATCCCTCTTTTTGACAAAAAAGAAACTGGCAGATGCTGGAGACGTAGAGGTGGTGATGAAACCCTTAGCAAGTTGCTCCTCGATGTACGAATTCATGGCCTCAGTTTCACCCGCGCGGTGGTACGGACCCTGGCAGGAGTTCGATGGCACAGTCACCCGCCCGATGTGGTGGTAAATGAGAAGCCTCCCTCTCGCTGAATGTCAGGGCTAAATCATGGTAAGCTGCGGGTAACTCCTGGAGACATAAATCCTTGGGGGAGAGAGAGCCCGTCTCCGGACTCTTAACAGCGGACCTGCAGTTAGTTTCAGAACCCTGGACAGCGGACATGCAACTTCTCTGACAAAAGGGTGACCACTGAATAATCCACCTCTCTACCCAGGAAATGTGTGGGTTATGTTTCTCCAGCCAGGGAAATCCCAAGATCACAGGATGAAGAGGCGAGTTGATAGTAAAAAACTGAATTGATTCTGTGTGCTGCGAACCAATGCAGAGAGTGAGAGATTGCGTGGTGAACTGAACCTCTCCAGTCCCCAGGGGGCGCCCATCTAACGCTGCCACTGTCACACGGGGTCCACAAGGAAGAAGAGAGAGATGATGAGTATTGGCAAAGGCTAAGTCAATGAAATTTCCAGCAGCACCGAGTCGATTAAAGCCCTCAATTTAATAACTCTCTCATTGACATTTAATGAAATCTCTACGATGAATTAATTAAGAGAGGGTAAACAAAAACTCACCGCAGCGGAATCTCGAGGTGCGGGTCTTACGGGACAGGAAGCCCTCAGATGACCGGTTTGTCCGCAGTACATACACAGATGGTTTCGTCGTCTTCTCTCACACTCAGCGGTGGAGATGTGAGTGTAACCGATCTGCATAGGCTCGGGCTCCGAACTGGTATAGGACTCGGTGTTTGAACTGGCTCTGAATGGTGTGCGTCGAGCACGGATCAGATTGTCGAGACGAATGGCGAGATCCATGATTTGATTGAGGGTCTTTCCTCGTCACGACACGCCAACTCTCCCTGAAGGTCCACATTTAATCCCTTGTGATACAGAAGCTTCAGTGGTTCCTCCCCCAGTTAGTCTGAGCCGCAAGCGTTCGGAAGGAGAGAGTGTGATCTGCTGCGGTGGAACTTCCCTGACGTAGAGCGAGCAGTAGGTCTCCAGGCTCCTTTCCTCCAGCGGGGTGTTCAAATACGTCTCTGAAGTGGGTAACAAAAACATCATAAGTAAAAGTCAACAGCTGGCCTCCTGACCACATTGCCGTTGCCCATTCCAACGCCTTTCCAGAGAGAAGCGAGCATATAAAGGAGATACGGCTCTCATCAGTGACGTGCTCCCGGGACTGGTTGAAATAAATTTCACATTGCATGAGAAACCCTTTACAAATGGTGGGTGATCCAATGTACTTTTCGGGAAGTGAAAATCTGGGATTGTTGGACGCGGTACTCACGACTGGCTGAGAAGGCGCAGGTGCAGCGGAAGCCGGAGCCTGATTAGAGGCCACGATCTGCGGGGATAATGCCTGAACGGACCTCACAAGCTCCTCGGTGAGAGAGGTTAGTTTGACCAACTGCTGACGATGTGTGGCCAGCTCAGATGCTTGAGAGGAAACCTCGTTGGCGAGGCGGTGAAAGTCTGCTGGATCTTGTGTTGGTGAAATATTCTGTGACAGAGAGGCTGAGGCAGTTAGATCCATTTGCAGAGGTTTATTTAACACAGGTAACAGAACAAGGAAAGCTTGACATAAGCTCAAGCTGGCAATCGAAGAGAACTCAGGCAGGCATAAGTAGAATACTCAGGCTGGAATTAGTAGAGTCCAATATTCAGAGTGAAACACAGGCCAAGGTCAGGGCAGGCAGCGAAGGTGCGAGAGTTCATTAAACAGTCCAGGTCAGAGATCGAAGGTCCAGGGATACAGAGTTACGTGTGATACAGACGGATAGGTAAATCAATACTTCACAGAGAACAAAAGAGCAAGCAGTCCATATAAAGAGAGGATAGGGAGCAACAGGTGATAATGCTGAAGATAACAAGGGAATTCAGCAGGGCTGGATGGTGATGAGTGCAGAGGGGAGAGATGGGAGATGAAGTGTTAATACTCAGGGGAAAGGGATCGGATGACGCCAGAAGGAGGTGTTGTAGAGCGTTCTGTGACACCCATCTGATTTTCCACAACTCATGTTGTCTGGAGTTTTTTGTCTACTGAGTGTCTTTGAAAAGATATGTTTCCAATGTTTTGTCTGCAGAACTATCCAAAAACATTTTAAACTGCAGTACAGCCCATTGAAGAGACTGTAATTCTATCCCTCACATTGTCATTCTCATCAAAAACAAAATATGGCACTGCAGTGAATAAGGACATGTGCATGAATAACATGTGTTGAATAACATTTATATATTTTTTCATGGCAGATATAAATTTAACAAATACTTTAACAGGTATTTAAATGGCAGTTCGTTCAAAAATTACACTTCTGTCATTACTACTTACCCTTGAGTCTGTATGAATGTTTCTCTGCCAGGGAACAAAAAGGAGATGTTAAGCAAAATGATTAGTCTCAGTCACCATTCACTGTCACTGCATCTTGTTTTCATTTAGTTTAGGTGAATCGTAATGAACCACTGGTCAAGTCAAGTCAAGTCAATTATATTTGTGTAGCGCCTTTCACAACACACATCGTTTCAAAGCAGCTTTACAGAAGATCAAGCATTAACAGAGGATAAAACTAATGTCTATAATGTCGATGAATCATCATTGTGTAATTAGATAAAATAAGATTCTTAATCATGTTTAAAAATAATTAAATAATAATTGTATTAATAACCCCAGTGAGCAAGCTGAAAGCGACTGTGGCAAGGAACACAAAACTCCATAAGATGTAGATTAATGGAGAAAAATAACCTTGGGAGAAACCAGACTCACTGTGGGGGCCAGTTCCCCTCTGGCTAACATCATGAATATAATGTAAATATTACTTATGTATAGTTAAAGTCATGGTTTAAAATTATTAAACTAAGTAAGTGTTAAGGGTCAGTGTTTAAACATCAATTTTGTTTGAACTGTAAGATTAATGACCAATGTCTTTGAAGTCCATCCTGGATTAACTGCAGAAGTTCACATAGGTGCAATTGTCCTTGTTAATTGGCTGATGAAGGCTTTTGTTGGCCATTGTTAGTCTATGCATTCCATTTCAAGATCGTAGTCCATCAATAGACCGAGGTGATGCAGGCAGAGATCAGGGATGTGAAACGCAGTTCAACCTGGCCGGTAATTTCAGTGAGGTTAGGTGTGGTCCATCCTAAATCCAAGGTTCAGACAATGGCATATGAAGTATCCCATGTCTTATGGTTAGAGTTGGCACAGTTAATCCTCCGAAGCCCATCATAATAGACTGAAGTGATGTTTGGCTGGCACCGGCTGCATTTAGTGATCATCATTCAGCGACACGTAGCAGTGGAGTCCAACACGAAGCAGGAATGGTGCTGGATCCAGCTGGTTCTGGAGACCTCAGGATAGGAGTCCCGAGGTTGAGACAGGGAAACAAATTAAATAATATAAGCATAGATGCCATTCAGACACAGAATTTGCAGAGATATAAGTCATGATCAATGTTTCTGGTTCCGGCAGACTAAACTAAAGCAGTCTAATTGTGGGTTGGAGGATAAATTAGGTGTATGCCTGGCTAAATAGATGAGTCTTTAGTCTAGACTTAAACTGAGTGACTGTGTCTGAGTCCCAAACAGTGTTAGGGAGACTATTCCATAGTTTAGGAGCCAAATATGAAAAGGATCTTCCTCCTTTTGTGGAATTTGATATTCTAGGAACTATTAACAGGTCAGAATTTTGTGATCGTAATGAACGTGATGGAATATAGCGTGGTAGAAGGTCACTTAAGTACTGTGGAGCTAGACCATTCAAAGCTTTGTATGTAGTTAACAGAATTTTTAAATTAATACGGCATTTAACAGGTAGCCAATGTAACGATGATAAAATGAGGTTAATATGATCATATTGCTGCATTTTGAACCAATTGAAGTTTATTTATTGATTTTGCTGGACGTCCACCCAGTAATGCATTACAATAATCTAGTCTTGAGGTCATGAACGCATTAATTCGTTTTTCGGCATCAGCAACAGAGAGCATGTACCGTAATTTAGCAATATTTCTTAGGTGGAAGAATGCTGTACTACAAACATTGGTAATTTGATTTTCAAAGACAGATTGGTTTCAAATATAACACCTAAGTTCTTCCATCGAGAGTCAAATTATATTGTAGTGGCATATTTTTAGTTTTAGTTTAGTTTTTTGTTTTTTGGTCCAATAACTAGTACCTCTGTTTTGTCAGAATTGAGTAGAAGGAAATTTCTGGCCATCCAATATTTTATTTCATTGATACACGCTGCTAATTTCGAGAATTGTGAAATCTCAACAGGTTTTGGACAAATATAAAGTTGTGTATCGTTGGCATAGGAGTGGACACTTATTCCACGATTCCTGATAATATCTCCCAGGGGAAGCATATACATGGAGAAAAGCAGAGGCCCTAAATCTGATCCCTGTGGCACTCCATATTTTATTTTGTTTGGTTTGACAATTCCTCATTTACATAGACAAAGTGGTAGTGGTCTGCTAAATATGACCCAAACCATGCTAATGCAACTCCCCAGATAGCAAAAAATGTCCGCACGGCTTCTTTTTGCCACCGACCCTAAGCTGTCGGCTATAGGTGCGTCCCACTGGCGGGGATGAAAGTTTGCCGCCGAATTCATCACTCCCATTTCTTGCGAGATGCCGCCGGCGATCAGACGGCGGGACGACTGCTTCATTTTCTCTGGCGGTTGCCTCCGGCTAATGGGCCGCGGCCGGCTGGCGGCAAGCCGCTTTGAAATACAAGGACAGCTTAGACTCTCAAAATCGACCAGCCATGTTGGCTATTATTATTTTTTGCTCCAAAGCCATTAGGGTTTATAACATAGACTTGACTCTTGATTCCATGATAAGGTAAGGTTTAGGAAATTACATTTAAATTACTTTGAAACTCTGAAGTGATTATACAGTATTATATGTAAAATATATTGAATTATTTTATGCACTTAGGTGAAAATTGTTTACATTTCTTTGATTGATGCAAATTTGAGACATGCACCAATAAACCAAAAATAATTCCTTTTGTAAAACTTACTTGGCAATAAATATCTTTCTGATTCTGATTAGGTTTTAAAATAGATATTTAATTCATGGCATGAACAATTTAGCAGAATAAATTGATGAAGTTAGACTTTTCACCAATGCCTGACTATCAGTGAACAGTGAAAGACATCTGCAACATGGATAAAATCTTGGGTATACTTTATATTTTTTTTATTAATTTGCAACCATGGTGATATCTATCATAAACATGAAAATCCCGTTTTGACGTGAAGGATAAACTCAATGAAAAAGCTAAATTATCCTCTGGTTTCACAGTTGCGCAGAAATTTCGTTTATGTCTTCACATTTTTTCCAACTTTTTTTTTGTTATTTTACCTTTTGTAGGTAAGGGATTCATATGACCTGTACAAATGTTTAAGAAAGTGTTAAAGTCCCTGTAAAGGCAATAAAAAAAAATCTAAACACATTATAAATGTTAAAAATGTATTGCTAAAACACATTACAAAGACTGTGAACTGTGAAGTACTGAATAGCCTACGTGCACAAGCGTAGTGATGAACTTCCGCTGTCGCCAGAAGTCAGCATATCTTTTTACGGTTTACTTGCGCGTCGCCCAAAATGTCTGTTTTTACTCTCCAGGATCTTCTGAAAATTAGCGTCAGCGATGTTCAGCGCATTGTTGATGCCTGGTCCCCAGTGTCACGATTACCTTGTTGTCTGCCCTGTCTTTCACTAGTCTTTGTCTCAAACTCCTATTCCCTTTGTAAAAACTACACTTCCCATGATTCCCGGCCCTTATCTCTGCCAGCCCTGTGTCGTTGTGCTCACCTGATCGTCGTTTGTCATCATCATGTCTCCTGTGTATTTAAACCCTGCTGTTTCTACATTCCCCTGTCGATTGTTGATGTGTATGGATGTTTGTTCTTCGCCCTGTTCAACCTGTTCTCACCATTCGTGGTCCCTTGATGTTTTCGTGCTTTTATTTTTATTTGCCCATCGTGGATGTTTCGTTTGTTCCTGTTTTGTCTGTTTTCACGTTTAATAAAAACCAACTGCATTTAGTTCCTCACCCTCGTCTGCCTTCACCTACTCATCGTAACACCCTGCTCCGACAAGCAAGAAAGACAAGGGCTTTAAACTCTACATATCGAGTTATCTGCACAACTACAAGGGTAAGTATTTTAATCTAATGTGGTGTGCCGGCAGATAGCGGCTTAGCTAGTTCGCCGCGTGTTCATTTTTAATGTAACGTTAGTATAGAAGCTTGTTTTTTCTTAGTTTTAAAGCAGACTGTTTGTTAATTTTTGTGATAATTGTAATAACAATTATATTAACTTGCTCTCCTCTCAGTTTCTAATAAAGATCAGGGCACAGGTGAAGTCACTGTCAGGGCATTGTGCTACAGGTCCATGAGGAAAACAGAGAAACCTCACAGTTTGAGTGTATAGTGAAGCTAGAATTGATAAGACCGCAGTTATAGGCTTGTTACTTTAATAGCCCGATGTTCCTGGGGACTCGGCTAAGGTTATTCATGTTTAATGTAAATCAAATGAAAACAGTTATTGTAGGCAGGTAAGTTTCCCTAGCTGGTCCCCTCCGGGTAAAATGCGTTCTTATTCAAGTTTTCAACTCAGTCATTCGTTTAAGATGCAATCTTGTGTTATAAGTATTAGGCTATCATGATTATACAGTGAGCAAGCTATATAAAAAAGTATTTAACATAATAAAAGTGTAGAGCAACAACCGAGGGTGTAAGGTAAAGGCTGAATATTGTAGATTTATTACAATATGTTGCATGTTTGAATTAAAATACCTGTGGATATGCAACTTCCCACTCATGAAAGTTTTATGTTATTCAAAGGAGCACACTCTCTGGCCTGACTGGAGATTTGCATGATCTATCCGTCCTTCAGGTGAGTAGGGATATAACAATAGCAAATTTCACTGTACAGTATGATATATAAACCCAAATCTGTATACCAATATTTCATTATTTTCTTTTCCCTCCCCTTTTACAAACAAATATACTGCTTCAAAGAAAAAAAAATGAAATTGATGTTATCATAAGGGTTCTTCATTATGAACTTGTATGCCATGCATAACATACTGTGGATAGAAATTACAGGGAAAGTTACTGGTATGATAATTGTGGTTATATTATATTACTATTATATTTAGTGTATTGCTAATCAATATATTGTTACTTCCCAGGTGACAGCGGCTCACTTATAGAGCAGGTGAAGCAAGTTGGGACAATGTTGAAGACGTTTGCTCGCACTGGGCAATCAGGTACAACTTGCAAACAACACCTGTGGTTGTTGGTTTAATTCCCACTGGGGCCACTTGTACATGTAGTAGACCTAGATATAAATGTCATAGTTTAGTAGTTGAAGGACCAGGACTGACTACTTTATTCTTTTATTCTGGGAACCCCTGTAGGTGCAGATCAAACCCTAATGCCTCGACGTCTTGGAGAGTTTGGCGATGTTGTGCGTAGTATGGAAAACAAAATGGACGCTATGCTGCAACGTTTCAGTGCAAATGTGTCTGTTGGAGAGTTATCCCTGCCAGGGGATCAGTTACTCCCCCCTAGACACCCAGGAAGATTTGGCGTTGCTTGACAACAGTTTGAGGCAGGATAAAGAGCTCCAGCAACGATTTATAAGTGTGCCGATTTCGTTTATAATGCCATAGGGTAATCTAAAAGTAAAATTAAGATTGTACACTGCATATTCTACAGTCTGAATCCACAGCCTTTCACATTTTAAATTTATGTGAAGCTTCAGAGAAATGTAATTTGTAACACGTTTTTTTTTTTGTATTTTCAGCTTCGGTTTTTGGCAATCAAATGTGGGAGGGACCTAAAGACAACCATGTGGCGAATGCTTCAGAGTATCTTCTCTAATCCCCTTTCCATCAATACAGCCTGGACTGGTGTAGGGGATAAAGCATGTTTTAGATACATGTTCCTGAAGACCATTGTTCAAAGTAAGTTGGATATTGTTTTTATATTTAAATAGATGTGTATGACCTTATGCCATTCAAATGGAATGACAGATCTTTATTTTCTACAGGAGCCATCTGGAAGAACCAGGCAACCCAGGATGCCACTGATGAGGCGATCCAGGTTAACGTTACGCGTTACCTGAAAGGAGCATCTGAACGTGAAGGTGGAAAAAGGCGCCGCACAGCTTAGAGGGACCCACAGCCGACCCCTTAAACCTAGGCTGACTACTGACACCCCAGCATTACTGACAACTGGAACCCTTTTTTTATCCTGCAGTCAGTAACATCAAGACCCATAAAAAATCCTGCTAAAAGTGTCAGACTACACTCACCCAATCCACACTGTTCACTGTGGAAATTGCTCTTTTTTTTTTTTGTTTTTTTTCTTTCGTGACCCTGCTTTGAGGGCAGCTCCTCGGATGAATATGGGATGGTTTGTCCTTTTATACAGGCACACACGGAATCACTGATGATTTGCACTGCCTCATTCTGGAGGTTGGGGAAAACCAGTGATACTTAGCCCACTATGCCACGCAGACCCCAACCACTCCAGACATTCTAATTGGCTGTTCTCTACAGCCAGATTTTCTGCTGTTAATTGTATTTGTTCCCACTTGTTGTCATGTGTAAGTTGAATGTCAAAATGTATATTATACCTGTTATCCTGCACATTCTTTGATACCAAAGATCTCAATTATTTCATATACAATTTGTTGCTTATTTCATTGTTATAGAGCTTAACTATTCTATTTTTAAATATAGCTTGTAAATCCTATTTCATACCTCTGATACTTGATATTGCACATTAACTAGTACCAAAAATTCTACTTTCATTCCGTCACAGTGCTTAACTGTTATTCTATTGTTAAATATAGCTTGTAAATCCTTGTGCCACAGGTCAGCATTGCAGTTATAATGGTACATTCTACTCCAGAGCTTTACTCTAAATTATTACCACTTATCCTATTGTTAGAAATTACTTGTAAATTTGATGTTATACCTCAATTTATTTGGTATCCTGCACGTTATTTGGTACCAAATATCCTCATTGCTTATGTTTACTGGTAATTCTTTTAATCCCAGAGCTGACCTCTTTATATTATTAACAATTAGTGTGTGTGTGTGTGTGTGTGTGTGTGTGTGTGTGTGTGTGTGTGTGTGTGTGTGTGTGTGTGTGTGTGTGTTCTGACATCTTGTTTCAATGACAGTTACTGTACTTTGAAATGTGGCATTAAAACGCCAAAAGGAAATTTGTCTGGTTTAATCAATCATTATTCTTGATAAACTACATGCTATAAATAAAAAAAAATATATATACAATAAGCGGCGGCAGATCGCTCGAAAATAGCATTTGCCTCCGACGCCCCGCAGAAGGTCACCTTCGATATAATGGCAGATGGCCAGCGGGCCGGCCGCCGAACGAAGGCGGCAGGAAGGCGGCTGCTGTCAAACGTGTTTGCGATAACGCCATTCTGTCGCTTCTACTGCCTCCGGAGCACCGCCAGCGGCCCGCCGACTCATTGCTATCTGGGTCCACAAATGCCAACATAATTCTCTAGCCTATTCAAGAGAATGTCGTGATCTATCGTGTCGAATGCAGCACTAAGATCTAAAAGCACTAGAAGAGAAATGCAGCCGCGATTAGTTGATAAGGCAAGTAATTTGTAACTCTGATAAGTTCAGTCTCTGTACTGTGATGAGGCCTAAATCCTGATTGAAATTCTTTGTATATACTATTTCTCTGTAGAAATGAACATATTTGGGAGGTTACTACTTTTTCTAGTATTTTTTACATAAACGGGAGATTTGAAATCGGTCTATAATTAGCCAATTCCCCAGGATCAAGTTGTGGCTTTTTAATAAGCAGTTTGATAACTGCCATTTTAAAGTTTCTTGGGACATGTCCTAAGGCGAGCGAGGAGTTAATCATTTTAAGAAAAGGTTCTGAGATTACAGGGGATACCTCTTTTTAGAGCTTAGTTGGTATAGGATCTAACAAACGTTGTGGCTTTTGATGTTTCGATAAGTTTTGATAGCGCTTCATAACCTATGACAGAGAAGGACTGAAGTTGCACATGAGGAAAATTATTAGACATTGTTTTCTGAGTTGCTATGACAGATGATTGCATAATTCCAATTTTATTTCTGATTATTTCAATTTTATCTGTAAAGAAATTCATGAAGTCATTACTCTTGTGCTGCGATGGAATATCTGGTTCTGTTGAGGCTTTATTCCTAACCAATTTAGCCACAGTATTGAATAAACATCTAGGATTGTTGTGGTTATTTTCTATGAGTTTACTAAAATATGCTGACCTGGCAGCTACAGACACTCTCCGGTTCATCCGGATGAATAAAAAATTCATCCGGTTTAAGCCAGGTTTCAGTTAAACAGAGTGTATCCAATTTTATAACAATTAGTGCTTTGGTAGAAAGAGATTGAATGTTTAGTAGCCATTATTAAGCGATGACATCTCGGATCATTACCTTGTATGCTACAATGAGCAAATGTTACTCAATCTACACCACACTATTGGTCAGGTAGAACTATTCTTTTGATCACTAAAGATAGCTTCACTAATAATCTTCCAGATCTATCTCATACACTCAATAAACCCCAAAGCCCAGAAGAACTTGATGAAATAACAAAAATATAAATGCAGTCTTCTCTAGCACTCTTGACATTGTCGCCCCAATTCGATTAAAGAAAATTAAAGACATAACCCCTGCACCATGGTACAATGATCACATTCATGCTCTCAAGAAAGCAGCTTGGAAAATGGAGTGCATTTGGAAAAATACAAAATTAAAAGTATTTCGTGGTGCATGGAAGGATAGTGTCTGTAGCAACACTAAAAGCTGCCAGGTCAGCATATTTTAGTAAACTCATAGAAAATAACCACAACAATCCTAGGTGTTTATTCAGTACTGTGGCTAAATTGGTTAGGAATAAAGCCTCAACAGAAGCAGATACTACGTCGCAGTACAAGAGTAATGACTTCATGAATTTCTTTACAGATACAATTTAAATAATCAGAAATAATATTGGAATTATGCAATCATCTGTCATAGCACCTCAGAAAACTAATTTGTCTAATAATTTTCCTCATGTGCAACTCCAATCCTTCGCTATCATAGGTCATGAAGAGCTAACAAAACATGTTTGTTAGATCCTATACCAACGAAGCTCTTAAAAGAGGTATCTCCTGTAATTTCAGAACCTCTCTTAATATTATTAACTATTATCAAACTGCTTATTAAGAAGCCACAACTTGATCCTGGAGAACTGGCTAATTATAGACCTATTTCAATGTCACAAAGAAATAGTATATACAAAGAATTTCAGTTAGGATTTAGGCTTCATCACAGTACAGAGACTGCACTTGCTCATATCATCTGATCGTGGCTGCATTTCTCTTCTAGTGCTTTTAGATCTTAGTGCTGCATTCGACACGATAGATCACGACATTCTCTTGAATAGGCTAGAACCTCTCTTAGAATTATCTTGGCATTTGTGGAGTTGCATTAGCATGGTTTGGGTCATATTTAGCAGAACGCTACCACTTTTTCTATGTAAATGAGGAATTGTCAAACCAAACAATAGTAAAATATGGAGTGCCACAGGGATCAGTTTTAGGGCCTCTGCTTTTCTCCTTGTATATGCTTCCTGTGGGACATATTATCAGGAATCGTGGAATAAGTTTCCACTACTATGCCGATGATACACAACTTTATAGTTCTTCAATTCTGATGACATTTCACAATTCTCCAAATTAGCAGCGTGTATCAATGAAATAAAAGATTGGATGGCCAGAAATTTCCTTCTGCTCAGTTCTGACAAAACAGAGGTACTAATTATTGGACCAAAAATCTCTAAAAATATGCCACTACAATATAATTTGACTCTCGATGGATGTACTGTTATATCATCTTCAACAGTTAAGATCTTAGGTGTTATATTTGATACCAATCTGTCCTTTGAAAATCAAATTACCAATGTTTGTAGACAGCATTCTTCCACCTAAGAAATATTGCTAAATTACAGCTCATGCTCTCTTTTGCTGATGCCGAAAAACTAATTAATGCGTTCATGACCTCAAGACTGGATTACTGTAATGCATTACTGGGAGGATGTCCAGCAAGATCAATAAATAAACTTCAATTGGTTCAAAATGTAGCAGCCAGAGTGCTTAATAGAACCAAGAAATATGATCATATTAGCCCCATTTTATCATCGTTACATTGGCCACCTGTTAAATTCCATATTCATTTTAAAATTATGTTAACTACGTACAAACCTTTGAATGGTCTAGCTCCACAGTACTTAAGTGACCATCTACCACACTATATTCCATCACGTTCAATACAATCGCAAAATTCTGGCCTGTTATTAGTTCCTAGAATATCAAAATACACAAAAGGAGGTAGATCCTTTTTATATTTGGCTCTAAAACTATGGAATAGTATCCCTAACACTGTTCCCTAACACTGTCTCCTCTGTTTAAGTCTAGAATAAAGACTCATCTATTTATCCAGGCATACACCTAATTTATCCTCCAACCCACAATTAGGCTGCTATAGTTTAGTCTACCGGATCCAGAAAAATGTATCCTGATTTATAACTCTGCAATAAATTGAATGGCATATATGCTTATATTATTTTATTTGTTTCCCTGTCTCAACCTCGGGACTCCTAACCTGAGGTCACCAGAAACAGCTGGATCCAGCACCATTCCTGCTTGGTGTCAGACTCCACTGCTACGTGTCGCTGAATGATGATGACTAAATGCAGCCTGTGCCATTCAAACATCACTTCAGTCTATTATGATGGACTTCAGAGGATGAACTGATGCCAACTCCAACCATAAGACATGGGATACTTCATATGCCATTGTCTGAAACTAGGATTTAGAATGGACCTCACTGAAATTACCGGCCAGGTTGAACTGTGTTTCACATCCCTGATCTCTGCCTGCATCACCTCAGTCTATTGATGGACTACGATCTTGAAATGGAATGTGTAGACTAACAACTGCCAACAAAAGCCTTCATCAGCCAATTAACAAGGACAATTGCATCTATGTGAACTTCTGCAGTTAATCCAGGATGGACTTCAAAGACATTGGTCATTAATCTTACAGTTCAAACAAAAAATGACCCTTAACACTTACTTAGTTTAATCATTTTAAACCATGATTTTAACTATACATAAGTAATATTTACATTATATTCATGATGTTAGCTAGAGGGGAACTGGTCCCCACAGTGAGTCTGGTTTCTCCCAAGGTTATTTTTCTCCATTAATCAACATTTTATGGAGTTTTGTGTTCCTTGCCACAGTCGCCTTCAGCTTGCTCACTGGGGTTATTAATACTATTATTATTTAATTACTTGTTTTTAAACACGATTAACAATCGTATTTTATCTAATTACACAATGATGATTCATTGTCATTATAGACATTACAGTTTTATCGTCTGTCAATTCTGATCTTCTGTAAAGCTGCTTTGAAATGATGTGTGTTGTGAAAGGCACTATACAAATAAAATTGACTTAACTCCCTAATATCTCTTTTTGATATCCACTGAAATAAGAAAGTCAAGAAAGAAAGAGGTTTTGGTGCCTGTGAATCGATGTCAGAGTACGAGAGATAAGAAACAGTGTCAGGGAAGCATTTATGCTTTCTAGCTGACTTGGGACCAGTGCTAGAATGGCCAGCCATACCCCAAATAATAAGAGTAACAGCGTTAGTTTTACTGTGAGAACCAGTCATATGAGAAGTAGAAACAAACAATACATACACATTCATATACACCAAGTTTAGGGCTGCACGATTTTAGCAAAAATTATAATTTTCGATTATTGCCTTTTGATATTGTAATTGCGATTATTAATGTCCATTGAAATATTAAATTACTGTGACGTCACAAAGTAAGCAACCGTGTGGTTCTTCAGAGCAGCATATGCTATTCATGCCATATTCATTATGTTGGCTACACTTCCAAAACACACTTAGAACAGTTAAGCTGACGCTCCGCACAATGTTCTGCACTCTCTCTCGAATGCTCTCATTAAAAGCAAAGTTGTCTAATCAGCATAATAAATAAATTATTTACACTGTGTCTGTGCCTTGATTAGAACGGGAGCGTTTTAGTTTCGTCATGGTGCTCATTTGCAGTGTATGTAACATCTACAGGTGAAACTCGAAAAATTCGAATATCGTGCAAAAGATCATTAATTTCAGTAGTTCAACTTAAAAGGTGAAACTAATATATTATATAGACTCATTACAAGCAAAGTAAGATATTTCAAGCCTTTATTTGATATAATTTTGATGATTATGGCTTACAGCTTATGAAAACCCCAAATTCAGAATCTCAGAAAATTTGAATATTGTGAAAAGGTTCAGTATTGTAGGCTCAAAGTGTCACACTCTAATCAGCTAAACACCTGCAAAGGGTTCCTGAGCCTTTAAATGGTCTCTCAGTCTGGTTCAGTTGAATTCACAATCATGGGGAAGACTGCTGACCTGACAGTTGTGCAGAAAACCATCATTGACACCCTCCACAAGGAGGGAAAGCCTCAAAAGGTAATTGCAAAAGAAGTTGTATGTTCTCAAAGTGCTGTATCAAAGCACATTAATAGAAAGTTAAGTGGAAGGGAAAAGTGTGGAAGAAAAAGGTGCACAAGCAGCAGGGATGACCGTAGCCTGGAGAGGATTGTCAGGAAAAGGCCATTCAAATGTGTGGGGAGCTTCACAAGGAGTGGACTGAGGCTGGAGTTACTGCATCAAGAGCCACCACACACAGATGGGTCCTGGACATGGGCTTCAAATGTCAAACGTCTTCCCTGGGCTAAAGAAAAAAGAACAGGTCTGTTGCTCAGTGGTCCAAAGTCCTCATTTCTGATGAGAGCAAATTTTGCATCTCATTTGGAAACCAAGGTCCCAGAGTCTGGAGGAAGAATGGAGAGGCACACAATCCAAGATGCTTGAAGTCCAGTGTGAAGTTTCCACAGTCTGTGTTGGTTTGGGGAGCCATGTCATCGGCTGGTGTTGGTCCACTGTGCTTTATTAAGTCCAGAGTCAACGCAGCCATCTACCGGGACATTTTAGAGCACTTCATGCTTCCTTCAACAGACAAGCTTTATGGAGATGCTGACTTCATTTTCCAGCAGGACTTGGCACCTGCCCACACTGCCAAAAGTACCAAAACCTGGTTCAATGACCATGGTATTACTGTGCTTGATTGGCCAGCAAACTCGCCTGACCTGAACCCCATAGAGAATCTATGGGGCATTGCTAAGAGAAAGATGAGAGACATGAGACCAAACAATGCAGAAGAGCTGAAGGTCGCTATTGAAGCATCTTGGTCTTCCATAACACCTCAGCAGTGCCACAGGCTGATAGCATCCATGCCACGCCGCATAGAGGCAGTAATTAATGCAAAAGGGGCCCAAACCAAGTACTGAGTACATATGCATGATTATACTTTTCAGAGGGCCGACATTTCTGTATTTAAAATCCTTTTTTTATTGATTTCATGTAATATTCTAATTTTCTGAGATTCTGAATTTGGGGTTTTCATAAGCTGTAAGCCATAATCATCAAAATTATATCAAATAAAGGCTTGAAATATCTTACTTTGCTTGTAATGAGTCTATATAATATATTAGTTTCACCTTTTAAGTTGAATTACTGAAATTAATGAACTTTTGCACGATATTCTAATTTTTCGAGTTTCACCTGTACGTTCAAAGAAGGGTTGCAATGGTATGAGATTTTCAAGGTATGATAACCGTCTCAGAACATATCATGGTTTCACGGTATACGGTATTACACAATTATTATTATCAGTAAAAACAGAAGGGTTATTTTATTTAAAAACATTTTTTATTATAGTTGAAACTTGAAACCATTTATTTTATTGAAGTATGTGTAAAAAAGTCTCCCTTTTGAAAATAAAATAAATAGAAAAAATAAGAAAGCTAACAGAATTATAATAAACAGAATTATAAACATGATTAAAAAAAAAGCATGTAACTATAACATGATTGTTGCAGGGCGGAGCCGGGTCGTGATTCTACACACCCAGTCCCTTATCAGGTTAATCAAGCCTCCGAGAGGGATAAAGGCCTACTGCGGAGGATTGTTCGGGAGAGAGAGATAGTTTACGGACATGTCCGTCATGTGTGTTTGTGTCTTTTTTTTAAGTTTATAATTAAAATATTATTTATATTGTCAAGCCGGTTCTCGCCTCCTCCTTTCCATCTAAATTACGTTACAATGTTATATAACTAAAGTATGTTAGTTTACATGTTAAATTAACTACTGAATGAAAAATAACATCAGCTGTGTGAGCTTTTGAAGTAATGTCCTATGATTATTAACAGTTAACATATACTGTAGGTTCGCAACAGCACAACCAGACTGCTCCTGTCTGTACTTTTAACTCAGTGGTTCTGGTTTTGCTTCAGGACAGATTTTACATTGGACATCAAGTGTTGTCCTGCCATAGATTAAACATAACCTGTATTTAATGTATCCTGTTTCACATTTCCTTTTATGTTGCATAGTTTTGTTCATGGATTTCCAGTACAAGGACATGCATCATGTGACATTATTTTTGTTGTTGATGTCAACAACAAAATCTACAGGAAGTTGTCTCTCCCCCTTTTAAAAATGGAACAGCATATTTACTTCTATGAGCCCATTATTATTGTCAGGATAGAGACCAGGAGGCAGAGGTAAGTGAATCCAAACACAGCTTTATTCAGGTGACAATCGTGTAAGGTGGGTATAAGGTGAGTTTTCAGGTGCAGGTTTGGTGAAGATCGCTGGATGTACGGAGAACAACAGGTAATCCAGATAACTTCAATCGTGGCATAATACTCAGTCTCAGTTCGTTAATCCATTCTTTCTTCTAGGACTGGTCGGAGCAACTTGGACAGATATCAAACATGGGCTTTCAGGAATCGGACGGGAGATCTGGAGATGGCAGAACAACAATGCAAAGGGTTAGTATTGAGTCAGGTAAGGAAGCGGAATACTCAGGTGTTCAGGTTTCACAGGGTTCACAGGATACGGGAGGAAACGGTCTGTTCCTGTTGGAGGCTTGACAAAGACTGGGATCGCAGTGAGTGTTCTTATGAGCTGGTTGATGAGGTAATTGATGATGACCAGGTGTGTGTGTTTAATATTCTGGAGAGAGTGATCTTTGAGTGGTGGGCTGAAACGAGCTTGATTGATCGCTGACATTACCCCCCCTCCAGAGGGGACAGGCAGTCCAGGGGGCAACGAGGGGCAAGCAGGAAGTCCAAGGTGGCACAGAGGGCAGGCAGGAAGTCCTGGGGGGCACGAAGGGCAAGGACAGGTTCAGGTGGTCTGGGGGCCGGCCATAGGGCAAGGATAGGTCTGGGGGACCTGGGAGGGGACCACGGGACAGGGATTGGGTCAGGGGCCCTGGGAGGAGGCCACAGGACAGGGGCCGGGTCAGGAGGAGGCCACAGGTCAAGGATAGGTTTGGGGGACCTGGGAGGAGGCCACTGGACAGGGACTGGGTCAGGAGGCCTGGGAGGAGGCCACAGGATGGGAACAGGGTCAGGAGGCCCGGGAGGAGGCCACAGGACAGGGACTGGGTCAGGAGGCCGGGGAGGAGGCCACAGGACAGGGACTAGGTCAGGGGTCCTGGGAGAAGGGCACACTAAGGGGACAGGTTTGGGTGGACCAGGAGCTGGCCACAAGGCAAAGGCCGGTTCAGGGGACCTGGGAGGTGGCCATCGGACAGGGACAGGTCCAGGAGGCCTGGGAGGCAGCCTCAGGACAGGGACAGGTCCCGGAGGCGGAGCTGAGAGGGGCTCTGGAGACGAAGCTGTGGGCGGTTCTGGAGGCCCAGGAGGCGGAGCTGAGGGAGGCTCTGGAGGCTCAGGAGGCGGAGCCGTATGAGGCTCTGGAATCTCTGGGTGAAGAGCCGTAGGAGGCTCGGGAGGCGGAGCCAAGGGAGGCGGACCCATGGAAAGCTCAGGAGGAGCAGGAGGCAGAGCTGAGGGAGGCTCTGGAGGCTCAGGAGGCGGAGCTGAGGGAGGCTCGGGAGGCTCTGGAGGCAGAGCCGTAGGAGGCTCTGCAGGCGGAGCCGTAGTAGGCTCTCGAAGCGGAGCCGTGGGTGGCTCTGGAGGCGGAGCCGTGGCTGGCTCGAGAGACTTGAGGGGTGGAGCCCTGGGAGGCTCGGGAAGCTCAAGAGGCGGAGCCCTGGAAGGCTCGAGAGGCTTGAGAGGTGGAGCCCTGGAAGGCTCAAGAGGCTTGAGAGGCAGAGCCCTGGAAGGCTCGAGAGGCTTGAGAGGTGGAGCCATGGAAGGCTCGAGAGGCTTGAGAGGTGGAGCCATGGAAGGCTCGAGAGGCCTGAGAGGCAGAGCCCTGGAAGGCTCGAGAGGCTGGAGGGGCAGAGCCCTGGAAGGCTCAAGAGGCTTGAGAGGCAGAGCCCTGGAAGGCTCGGAAGGCGGAGCTCTGGAAAGCTCGGGAGGCGGAGCTCTGGAAAGCTCGGGAGGCAGAGCTCTGGAAAGCTTGAAAGGCGGAGCTCTGGAAAGCTCGGAAGGCGGAGCTCTGGAAAGCTCGGGAGGCGGAGCTCTGGAAAGCTCGGGAGGCAGAGCTCTGAAAAGCTCGGGAGGCGGAGCTCTGGAAAGCTCAGGAAGTTCGGAAGGCAGAGCTCTAGGAAATTTGGAAGGCGGAGCTCTGGAAAGCTATGGAGGCGGAGCTCTGGAAAGCTCGGGAGGCGGAGCTCAGGAAAGCTCGGGAGGCGGAGCTCTGAAAAGCTCGGGAGGCGGACCTCTGGAAAGCTCGGGAAGTTCGGAAGGCAGAGCTCTAGGAAGCTCGGAAGGCGGAGCTCTGATAAGCTCGGGAGGCGGAGCTCTGGAAAGCTCGGGAGGCAGAGCTCTGGAAAGCTCGGGAGGCGGAGCTCTGGAAAGCTCGGGAAGTTCAGAAGGCAGAGCTCTAGGATGCTCGGAAGGCGGAGCTCTGGAAAGCTCTGGAGGCGGAGCTCTGGAAAGCTCGGGAGGCGGAGCTCTGGAATGCTCGGGAGGCTTGGGAGGCGTTGGCTCTTGGACGGTCATGGCTACTGGCGCTGGCTTTTGGACGGTCACGGCTACTGGCACTGGCTCTTGGACGGTCACGGCTACTGGCACTGGCTCTTGGATGGTCACGGCTACTGGCGCTGGATCTTGGACGGTCACGGCTACTGGCACTGGCTCTTGGACGGTCACGGCTACTGGCACTGGCTCTCTGACGTCGGAGGCTAACGGCTCGCTGGCCGTGGCAGGCGTGGGCTTTGGCTCGCTGGCCATGGCAGGCGTGGGCTCTGGCTCGCTGGCCGTGGCAGGCGTGGGCTCTGGCTCGCTGGCCGTGGAAGGCGTGGGCTCTGGCTCGCTGGCCGTGGTGGGCGTGGGCTCTGGCTCGCTGGCCGTGGCGGGCGGAGACTGGGGAGCAGAAGCCTTTCCTCTTCTCTTTCTCCTCCGGGCAGATGAAGTGGACTGTGCAGGCTCAAGGGAATCAACTGGTGTGGGGTTTTTTTTGCTGGTTATGTTGTGGAACACCGGCTCGGTGTCCACCTCCCCCACGGTGAACGCAGGATCCGCGAACAGTAGGGCGAGGTCAATATATTGAACCAGGCTGAGGGAACAGCGACCACCAGGCATACAAGAAGTTGGCTTATTTAGCCCATAATGAAAAATGTCTTTAAGGGCTACCTCATTGAAGTCGACCTGATCTGCCAGGGCACAAAATTCCGCGACAAAAACCTCCAGGGGTTGATTCCCCTGACTGAGAGCCAAGAGCCGAACTGCTGGGTCCATAATGGAGATCTTTGATCTTTTTGTAGGATACAATTGAGGTTGTTGTTCGAGGATGAGCGAGGATTGCAGCAAGAATCCGTTGCAATCTTCCGCCCGACCTGAGAAGGGCACTGGTCGGGAAGCGGAGTTGGCGACGCACACCAGAGAGGAAGCGGGGTTTGCGGAAGTGCCGTCTTCGGGTTGTTTGGATTCAATGGCGGTGTAGGTCAAGCCTTCTGTCAGGATAGAGACCAGGAGGCAGAGGTAAGTGAATCCAAACACAGCTTTATTCAGGTGACAATCGTGTAAGGTGGGTATAAGGTGAGTTTTCAGGTGCAGGTTTGGTGAAGATCGCTGGATGTACGGAGAACAACAGGTAATCCAGATAACTTCAATCGTGGCATAGTACTCAATCTCAGTTCTTTAATCCATTCTTTCATCTAGGACTGGTCGGAGCAACTTGGACAGATATCAAACAAGGGCTTTCAGGAATCGGACGGGAGATCTGGAGATGGCAGAACAACAATGCAAAGGGTTAGTATTGAGTCAGGTAAGTGTCACAATTCCCTTGTTGTCTACCCTGGTTTCACTTGTCTTTGTCCGAACTACATTTCCCACAATCCACCTGCCGTCATCACTGCCATTTTGTGTCATTGTTCACACCTGTTCATCATTTGTATTATCCTGTCCTTGTGTATTTAAGCCCTGTTTCTTGTTCACTCCTGGTCGATCGTTGTATGTTGTAGTCTGGTATGTGTCCTCATGCCCTATTGTTTTAGTTTATGTTTTGTTTCCCCATTGTGGGCTTTACTTTGTGTTTTGCCTGTATTCTAGTCAATAAAGATAACTGCATTTGGGTCCTCAACCTTCGTCTGCCTTCGCTGCCTCATACGTAACAGAACGATCGACCTAAAATGGATCCAGCAGCATTCTTCGCCGAACTGACCCAGGCGGATCTGTCAGTCTGGGAGTTCTCCCACTTTTTCATCAGCGTGGCCAGTTGCACCGGCTGGGATGACCACACCCTGAAGGTGGCGTACTGGTTCGGTGTTCCCAAACACCGGTGGTGGGAACTCCCGGAGACCGGAGACTGCACCTGGCGGAAGTACGTGGGACTCATCTTGGAGGAGTTCGCTGCCGGGGAGCCACCACTCCAGATCCCAGCTCCCGCCTCTGGGCTTTCCTCGCCAGCCACGGTGAGTGAGCCAACCCCCACGCCTGCCGTGGTCAATGAACCAGCGCTGCTAACTTCATCCGCCCTGAGGAGGAGAAGAAAGGCCTCTGCTCTCCAGCCTCCGCTAACCACGGCCAACCAGCCAATGCCTGTAGCCTCCGATGTCAGTGAGCCAGCGCCTGTAGCCTCCGATGTCAGTGAGCCAGCGCCTGTAGCCTCCGATGTCAGTGAGCCAGTGCCTGTAGCCTCGACCGTCCCTGAGCCAGCGCCTGTAGCCTCGACCGTCCAAGAGCCAGTGCCAGTGGCCATGACCGTCCAAGAGCCAGTACCCCCCGAGCTTTCCAGAGCTCCGCCTCCCGAGCTTCCCAGAGCTCCGCCTCCCGAGCTTCCCAGAGCTCCGCCTCCCGAGCTTTCCAGAGCTCCGCCTCCCGAGCTTTCCAGAGCTCCGCCTTCCGAGCCTCCCGAGCTTTCCAGAGCTCCGCCTCCCGAGCTTTCCAGAGCTCTGCCTTTCGAGCTTTCCAGAGCTCCACCTTCCGAGCCTCCCGAGCTTTCCAGAGCTCCGCCTCCCGAGCTTTCCAGAGCTCCACCTTCTGAGCCTCCTGAGCTTTCCAGAGCTCCGCCTCCCGAGCTTTCCAGAGCTCTGCCCTCAGAGCCTCCTGTGGCTCCGCCTCTCGAGCCTCCCAGGGCTCCGCCTCTCAAGCCTCTCGAGCCTCCCAGGGCTCCGCCTCTCAAGTCTCTCGAGCCTCCCAGGGCTCCACCTCTCGAGCCTCCCAGGGCTCCGCCTCTCGAGCCTCCCAGGGCTCTGCCTCTCAAGTATCTCGAGCTTCCTAGAGCTCCGCCTCCCGAGTCTCTCAAGCCTTCCAGGGCTCCGCTTCCCGAGTCTCTCGAGCCTTCCAGGGCTCCGCCTCTCAAGTTTCTCGAGCCTTCCAGGGCTCCACCTCTCAAGCCTCTCGAGCCTACCAGGACTCCGCCACTCAAGCCTCTCGAGTCTTCCAGGGCTCCGTCTCTCAAGTCTCCCGAGATTTCCAGAACTCCTCCTCCCGAGCCTCCTAGGGCTCCGCCTCCCAAGCCTCTCGAGCCTTCCAGGGCTTCGCCTCTCAAGCCTCTCAAGCCTACCAGGACTCCGCCACTCAAGCCTCTCGAGCCTCCCAGGGCTCCGCCACTCAAGCCTCTCGAGCCTCCCAGGGCTCCGCCACTCAAGTCTCTCGAGCCTTCCAGGGCTTTGCCCCTTGGGCCTCCCGAGCCTTCTGAGGCTCCGTCCCCAGAGCCTCCCGAGCCTCCTGCGGCTCTGCCTCCTGAACCTCCTATGGCTCCACCTCCCACGGCTCTGCCACCAGCGCCGCCTTCCTCGGCTCCGCCTCCTGAGCCTTCCAGGGCTCCGCATCTAGAGCCTCCTACGGCGCCACCTTCCTCGGCTCCACCTCCCGAGCCTTCCTCGGCTCCACCCCAAGAGCCTTCCAGGCCTCCGCCTCTAGAGCCTCCTACGGCGCCACCTCCATCGGCTCCACCTCCTGAGCCTTCCAGGCCTCCGCCTCTAGAGCCTCCTACGGCGCCACCTCCCTCGGCTCCACCTCCTGAGCCTTCCAGGGCTCCGCCTCTAGAGCCTCCTACGGCGCCACCAACCTCGGCTCCGCCTCCGGAGCCTCCAAGGCCTCCGGAACCTGTCCTTACCCTGTGGCCAGCTCCCAGGCCTCCTGAACCTGTCCTTGATCTGTGGCCAGCTCCCAGGCCTCCTGAACCTGTCCCTGCCCCTTGGACTGCCTGCCTACCCTCTGTGCCTCCTTGGACTGCCTGTCTGCCCCGTGCCTCCTTGGACTGCCTGTCTGCCCTTTGTGCCCCTTGGTCTGTCTGTTTGCCCCTTGTGCTCCCTTGGTCTGTCTGTTTGCCCCTTGTACTCCCTTGGTCTGTCTGTTTGCCCCTTGTGCTCTCTTGGTCTGTCTGTTTGCTTCCCCCCCACACTCCTTGGTTGTTTCTGAGGAGCGTCTGGAAGCCGCTCCTTTGAGGGGGGGTTATGTCACGATTCCCTTGTTGTCTGCCCTGGTTTCACTTGTCTTTGTCCGAACTACATTTCCCACAATCCACCTGCCATCATCACTGCCATTTTGTGTCATTGTTCACACCTGTTCATCATTTGTATTATCCTGTCCTTGTGTATTTAAGCCCTGTTTCTTGTTCACTCCTGGTCGATCGTTGTATGTTGTAGTCTGGTATGTGTCCTCCTGCCCTATTGTTTTAGTTTATGTTTAGTGTCCCCATTGTGGGCTTTCCTTTGTGTTTTGCCTGTATTCTAGTCAATAAAGATAACTGCATTTGGGTCCTCAACCTTCGTCTGCCTTTGCTGCCTCATACGTAACAGTAAGGAAGCGGAATACTCAGGTGTTCAGGTTTCACAGGGTTCACAGGATACGGGAGGAAATGGTCTGTTCCTGTTGGAGGCTTGACAAAGACTGGGATCACAGTGAGTGTTCTTATGAGCTGGTTGATGAGGTAATTGATGATGACCAGGTGTGTGTGTTTAATATTCTGGAGAGAGTGATCTTTGAGTGGTGGGCTGAAACGAGCTTGATTGATCCCTGACAATTATCATGTTTGTTACCTAATATTACATATTAATACACATATTACACAGAAGGAAAGGCTCCTCTTTACCATGGTTAGGTCAGTGTGCTAGTCTTAAATAATAGTAATAATAATAATAATAATAATAATAATAAATTAATGGATTTATGAAAAATAAATACTAGCTGAAACACATATTTTGACCTTTAACTAAAACTGCGATTGTTGAAATAAAATGAGGTCTAATAGATTCTACCTTTAGATTATTTCAAACGAAACGAACATTTTGTCAAAATATAACATGTAAAATCCTGAAACAAATTTGTGAAGGTGATGTGTGTAATTATTATTATTTGTATTTTTTTGGCGCATAGCACTCTTTTCCTCCTCAGTGCTGTTTGGCGTGTCAGGGCTGCCTACTGATGAGAGATTCGACTTAAATTCCTCCTTAATGCTTTAAACTGAAAAGTCTCACTAGAATTGAGATTGGTCGCATCAGTTTTGAGGTCTGCTCTCTGCAATATCGAGGGAAGCCCGGTTGTTGCACACGCGTGCCAGAGAGAGGAGCAGTTCATTAGCGCAAGCTGGGTCCGTTACACTCTTGCAAAAGTGCATATGAGAAGCCTTTGGCTCAGGGGTGGGCAACTATTTTGGTAAAGGGGCCACATCAGGCTTTAAGTAGTGCATAGGGGGGCCACATTGTATTACCTTTGAGATACAATGTTCTGCATTGATTTGGTTTTTGTATCTTTTAAGCCCAGAAATAGTGCACTCAGTTTTCTGAAGTGTATCTGTGACTAGTGAGACTATTCTGCAATTGCCTAACGTATTGTATTGCTCTACAAAGATAGATACTTTTCTATCAGGCATTAAAAAACTGAATAAACTTCCCTGTTAATTTATTATTCAATTTAACACTCTCTACATCAGGGATCTGTTTTAATAATAATAAAAAAAAAATGAAATTTATAGAACTTCTAATGTTTGTTGCAAAACGGACGAGTTTAATTATTTTTTTCTGAAACCGTTTACATGCTAAAAAGGGTCATGATGCGGGTCTCCTCAATGGAGGAGCAGCACACAACTGAATAGCAGAGGCTGCATGACTATGATAAAGGATTACTGCAAGAGTTAGATTAACATACAGCCGCTAAGGGACTTCAACATTTCTAAATTGCACAAATAAAAACACATATACATATTCATCTCTGGCTTGCTTTTGCTCGCATGTCAGTGCGTCAATGATGCCGATATCTACTTTTAGATTTAATTTAAACACTGAGAAGGTTTACCTGCAAAATTAGAAGCACCAAAAATCACAAGCAGCCTCAAGAATGGACACAGAGTGGCTATATAACACTTTTCCTTGAGCAGAATATTGCACTACAGATCGCTAAGTTTGTTCAAAGGAAGAGCGAGAGACATAAAAAGTGCAATTGCATGTATGGCTGCCAGATTGCACAAAATAAGTATAACATTAGGCAGAATATTTCCAATTCCCTCAATTATAAAGCTCAAACTGGGGGTGTTTCGTCTCTTATCAGGCAACCCTGAGCATGTTAAACGCTTGTGGAGACGCGTTAGGTCCCAATGCAAGTTAACTGAAATATCAAAAAAAAACAATATACACTTTTACAATAAATGAGCCACGGGCCACATTAAACCATGTGGATGGAGGTCCTGATCCAGCCCGCGGGCCGTAAATTGCCCATGTCTGCTTTAGCTGTTTGCAAGATTATCATTAGATCTGCCTCGGCAGTCCTAAATAGTTTATCACTTTGGCGGCCGCTGAAATATCTTCAATGGGAGAACCATGGCATTGTTCTTTCCCTGCTGTCCACAACCCAGTCCGAATAGACCAGTTGAGAAACACTGCTTTAACTCACACACACACTCACTTATGTCAGACCCCCTCGCCTCGCTTCTCTCTGACATTTTCTCCGCTGCGTGCGTGCGTGCGTGCATGCATGTGTGATGCATGTTGACTAGTCTGACAGGCAGACAAGGAGGAAAGGAGATGCGCACGTGCATGTGAGATTCTCCGTCCTGTTGCATTTCTTTCTACCAATCATATGTGCATTTAGCTTATATTGTCATGAGTATCTGGCAGATTTCAGAAATAAAATCGGTGATTGGATGGCGAAGACACTGAGACAGGAACCATGGGAATAGTTGTTCCCAAATTTGAATGCTCCAGCTGGAAAAGGTTAAAGGTTCTAATCCGTCGATATACAATTATATGTTTTAATTAACAAAGATTGTATCCGCACCTCAGTTGATGTATATATTGAATGGGGACACATTGTTTGCATTTTTTTTATGGGATTCGACTGCAAAAGACTTCAACCAAATAATTAATAGAGAGTGGATTAGACATGCGTTTTCTTGTATTTTTACATTTCAGTTGATATTTTTACTATATTTTATTTATATAAAATATAATAAATATGTTTACTAACATTAAACTTTAAATTCAATTATGCCAAATACCTCAAAACATGTGAATATGCACAAAAAAGTATCATGACATTTAATGCTTTGCCATGCCAACAGTATTTAAGATATCATGAAACACTTCAGAATTTCAAATTTGCAATGCTTTGACATTAATCTGTATTTTTTTGAAGCAATTCTGACTAACATAATAGGGATTTTTCGACGTCTGTTTAAAGTGACACACTTCCTTCCACCAGTTGGTGGCGTTACGACCGTGACCCACATTAGTCACATCAAAGTGATCAGCCCGCAAGGACAAACATTTGGCTCAATTGTTTTGTTTTTTATTGTCCACAAAATATTAAATTGCACTGTATCAGATCGCAAGACTCAGCAGCGGACAGTGAGGACAGCTGAGAAGATCACTGGAGTTTCTCTTCCCTCCATCATGGACATTTACACCACACGCTGCATCTGAAAAGCCACCAGCATTGTGGATGACCCCACGCACCCCTCACACAAACTCTTCACCCATCTTCATCCAAACTTTTCGCCATCTGGAAAAAGGTATATTGTTATAAGGTCATAATCAAAATATTGGCTAAAGAACATATTAAGGTGATAATATGACCCCCTGAACACTATGCACCCCTCAAAACACAATACAAAATAGACATTGTCAAAAATACATGGTTGGTGGACATCTATTTTTATATGGTCAATAATCAAAATATTGACAAAAAACATATTAAGGTGGCTATATGACTCCCCTGAACAGTATGCACCCTTCAAAATCTCAAAAATAAGCTGTCAACAAACCATGTATATTTTTGATTTGTATGCATTGCAGATGGGACCTTCTTATCTCATAGTTGGAACCACTTAGAGAGATGAAACCTGCACTTCTGTGCTTGACTTGACCTCCCCTGTTCATGTGTTGAATATCAGTAAGATTGGAGAAATTCAAAGTTTTTGCCCCAAAAAATAAGGTCATAATCAAAATAGATTAAATAAAAATTAACTTTATCACAAAAACCCAAATATCACAGTTTTTTGGCTATGGCACAAAATGACCAGCTAAAATTATTTCACTAATCATATCAGCAGCACCTGAGATAGTGTGAATGAGTGTATAAATAATTTGTCCAATTTGCACGAAAATTGGCCTGCATTATCTAGAGGCACTCACAACAAATATGTTTTCACAGACTTTTGATAAACCATACCGTTTTCCAATGGCGCTTTAACGAATTCGACAAAGAATGTGCTAAATTTAATTTAAGGCTGTATCTCCATAATGCTTTGAGGGATTGGGACACAACTTCGTACATGTCATCACAAATCGTATCTTAGGTTACCTGAAACGTTTTGTTGCATTGCCCCCTACTGGTTAAAAGATATGAAAAAAGCACATTTTTAATTATAACTTCTGAACAGTTTGTCATAAAATCAACAAATTGGTCTAATTAGATTCAGTAGGGCATAGCGAGTCCAACGATGTGAAAAATTCCTATGTCGGCCATTTTGAATTGAGTTTAGAAATTCTGTATTTTACGAATGACTTCAATAACCTTTACGAAACTCGGTATGTGTCTTTGGCACCATGCTCTGTAGGGACTCAAAAAGTTTCGGGACAGCGCCACCTTTTGGTAAAAATGTATTATAATATTGCATAAAAAGGCTAATAGCTATTGACTCCTGTCATGAGTCATGAGTCTGGTCATGATAGATTCCATGGTTCATACCGAGAACAATGAAACCAATAATGTCATGATCAAGCAAACTTCCTGACCTTTAAATGTTTTGAAAACATACTTTTTCGAACACCTTCTAGACTGTTTTTCCAATTTGCATGAAAATTGGCCTGCATCATCTAGAGGCACTCCCAACAAAAATTTAACTTGAGGCTGTATCTCTGCAAGACTTTGAGGGATTGGGACAAAACTTGTTATGTGTCATCACCTTTAGGCCCTGAGCTTACCTGGAGCATTTTGGTGCACTGCCCTCTTCTGGTCAGGAGATAGCTGAAAATTAGTTTTTTGGCTTATAACATTTGAACACTTTTGCTGAAAAATAATGAAAATTGTCTCTTTAGATCAAGTGGTACATACTGAGTCGAATGATACCACATTTTCCTATGTCTGCCATTTTGGATGTCGACCATTTTGAATTGAATCATAAAGTGCTGTATTTACCAATGACTTGGTGTATCGTTACGAAACTCGGTATGTGTCTTTGGCACCATAACCTGAATGGACTGAAAAAGATTTGGAACAGCGCCACCTTGTGGCCAAAAATTATAATGCTATTTATATAAATGCTAATAGCGATTGCCTCCTTTTGTCTACTGTAATGAGACTGGTCTTGATAGTTTTCTTGGTTCATGCCGAGAAATATGATACCAATTATGTCATGATCGAGCTAACATCCTCTCTGCCACTTTTAAAAGTTTTGAATAGCTACTTTTTAATTCCTCCTAGACTGTTTCTCCGATTTGCATGAAAATAGTTCTGTGTCATCTAGAGGCACTCACGACAAAAATATGTTCACAGAATTTTGATTAACCATACCGTTTTCGATTGGCGCTTCAACAAATTTGACAAAGAATGTGCAAAATTGAACTTGAGACTGTAACTCTGCAAAGCTGTGAGGGATTGTGATGAAACTTTGTACGTGTCATCACCATTAAGTCCCAAGGCACCTGCAGCATTTTGGCACACTTTCCCCTATTGGTCAAGGGAAAAATTTTATTATTCTGCTTCTTCTTCTTCTGCCACTCTTGAGTCCTATAGAACCGCTTACAGGAAAGTTATGAAATTTGGCACACATATAGAGGACAGTCTGATGTGTCACCATAGTAAACTTGGCATCTCTACCTCAAACCCTCTAGCGCCACCAACTGTGAAATAATTTTTTTTCTCTGATTCCAAGGCTCACAACAATTCGATTGCAACCTATGATGTAATTTTCTGTCATGATTAATTTTCCGGCATTTAAAATAAATAAAAAAAAATGACTTTTTCAAACTCGTCCTAGAGCATTTGTCCAATTTGCACGAAATTTTGCCTGAATCATCTAGAGGCACGCACGACAAAAAGTTATTCACAGAATTTTGATAAACCATACCGTTTTCCAATGGCGCTTTAACGAATTTGATGAAGAACTCGCAATATTGAACTTGAGGCTATATCTCCGTAACACTTTGAGGGATTGGACAAAACTTGGTACATTTCATCACCGTTAGTATCTGAGGTTACCTGCAGCGTTTTGTTGCACTACCCCTACTGGTCATGAGATATGAAAAAAGCTAATTTTTGCTTATAACTTCTGAAAAGTTTGTCATTAAATCATCAAATTAGATTCAGTATGGCATTGCGAGTCCAACGATATGAAAAATTCCTATGTTGGCCATTTTTAATTTAGTCATAAAATGCTGAATTTTACGAACAACTTGGCGTATTGTTATGAAACTCGGTAAGTGTTTTTGGCACCATGTAGGGACTCAAAAGTGTCAATTGTGATGATTCATTCTTTATTAATATGCAAATCCAGTTTTACTGGTTATTAATTATGTCATAATGATATTATGTTAATCTGTAAATCTGAGGACCTACCCCACGATCCCTAAGTTAATTCGATCTGATCCAGGAGAGTTTGCTCTACTCAGGATAGAATTGGAGAATCTGCTCCCCCCAGACCTGACTGAACTTTTTAAATATCAGATCTTAGTGGATCATCTTAAGCTCGAGGAGGCTAGAATGATAGCAGATGCTTATCTGAACTCACTGATACAATGGCTGCGTTCCATGAGAAATTCAGCAAACCGCAGCTAGCCTTAAGTAGAATTGCTATTGTCCTAGAGAGCCCTGACATAAAGCAAGGTGATATCTCCACCTTCCAGAGGTTCGCTCTCAAGGTGCAGTCTCTAGTTGGCCTACTGAGAACCTTGAGACATGACGGTGAACTGGAGTTGAGTTGTGGGTCTCATGTCACGCACCTGCTGAGTAAGCTCCACCCATTTTCAAGGTCATATGTTCCACCAACCTGGCACAACCCCTAATCTAGTTGACCATTTGAATTGGCTCCGTTACGAAACCTGGTGCAATAGCTACGATGGCGAGCCGATGTCTAAAGGCTCACATGCTAAGTCAGACTCTGGAAAGAGAACTGTGACAATCTTGCATGGAGTTGGAGAATCCCAGAGGGAGACTCCTGTCTATCATAAAGGTTCCATTTCACAACCTAAACCTGCTAAAGTGAAATGTTATTGTCCTTTCTGTTATAAGACTGATCATTACCTGAGCCAGTGTGCCTCCTTTGCTAAACTTACCTCCTATCAAGTCAGGACCTGGATTTGAAGCAACAATTGTTGCTGGCATTGTGCTAGATTGCATTATGCAGCTCAATGTGACCTTAAAAAGTCCTGCAACCTCTGCCAATGCACCCATCTTCACCCTCTACATGAGGTTAATGTTAGTCCCTCCCAGAAGCAGGACTCAGCTGTGGAGAAGAGCTGCCTAACAAATTCTTCTCCAGATCGATTCTTTCTGGATAAACCAGAGATACTAACAACCGTTATGCTCAAAGTAGTTCCTGTAAATCTG
This sequence comes from Xyrauchen texanus, assembly GCF_025860055.1. Classification (NCBI taxonomy): domain Eukaryota; kingdom Metazoa; phylum Chordata; class Actinopteri; order Cypriniformes; family Catostomidae; genus Xyrauchen; species Xyrauchen texanus. The sequence continues at coordinate 39,774,073 of NC_068309.1, forward strand.
CATTATGAATATCCCACTGTAGGGCCTTGCCCCACTCAAAATGGCAGGGAGACAGCATGGCCCTTTGTTCTATGATCAAAGGTGAGACAGAGTCCTTCGCAGTTTAACAGCTGAATGTGAAGTCCCGCCCATGGGCCCAGCCTCAAACGTCATAATGACATATTGATGTAATTTCGTCATCAAAACCGGCAAACAGCAGTGAGTTCGCTCTCTATGCATACAGTTGCACAAGCCTGCAGATTAAAGAGACTCGTATCTACACATACAAAGGAGTTTTCCCTCCTTCTGGACAAAGAGAGACCACGTTTTTCTAACCTCACCATTTATCCACGGTAGAGTAAGATTAACTTAGCTTTGTTCCAGTCATGTAGTATACTTATTACAACTTGTTCATTTAATTTTCACTGCTAGACAACAGTGAATTTATTTAGAAAAGGTTGACTACCTCCTGCATTTCTCTCCATCACCGGACCTGAGAAATAACGCAGAGATGTGTCTTTTCGCTGACGAACGTAAGACAAAGGACCCACTCCAGATCGTTTTCTCCTGACCGCTCAACGCTACAGGAATTCAAATGGACAACCCTGCTGAAATCACACAGGATTTCCCAATTCTCCTAAAGAGATTTAGGTTGAATACACACTGAAATTCATGGAGCGAGCAGCATGCGGTTTATGTCCGAATCAGGCAGGTGTTTTCAAATTCTCCCGCCTGTTTCATTCAGTTCCTTTGTGTGTCTGCTTATTACCACCCGCACAGTATTAACTCCGTTGCTCTGGATCTGATCCAGCCATCTTTCTTTCCCTCCACATTCAAATAATCGTTGGTTCCGCCCTTTATGATCTAATCCTCCATTTTGAAACTAGTTTCCATTTAGAATTCAGTTTGCCATTTTGAACCTAGTTTTTCAATGTTGAAACCGATCCTCCATTTTGAAACTAGTTCCCCACGTGGAGTTTAATCTGTCATTTTGTGTCCTTTGTTACAAAATCTAGACACACACCCACATACATCCATACACTTAAGATATATAGCTCCACTATTTAGTTTGGACTTCCATTTTATGTGTTTGTGTTATATTCATATAGTATTGGTGGTGTTCATTGCTGTTTGATTATAATAAATCTTTTTATATTATAATATGTACTCCTGGTTGTTTGTTTGAATATTGTGTTGAAGTCAGCCTCTGCCACGTCAAGAACTCCCCTATTACTTCAGTATTGTTAAATTGTTGTTGTTAGAAACCAAATGTAACCAGATTACTGTGGGATTCATACAGCAATAATTTGACTAGCTTCTTCTAGTATTTGAGTATTCTGATTATGAATCAGAATACTCAACCTTCAGGGTAAATTTTTATGAGACTTGATCTGTCATTTACTATCATTTTTCTTTTGTCAAAGAGTGCTGCCACGAGGATAGAATTTAGAAAGTTAAATTCTATTATTTAATTTAATTATTAACTAATAATTAATAAACATTAATTATTAGTTATATCTGATACTAAAACTGAACTAAACAGCCAGTGAACCCTACAGCACCTTGGACACCTTCGCTCTTCTAGATGACGGCTCAGAGGGGACTATTCTGCTCTCCACTGCAGTTAAAGCCTTGGGCATCCAAGGTGTCCCTTAAGATCTTCCTTTGTGGACAGTGATAGATGACAGTCAAGTCCTTCATGGTTCCTCCATATCCTTTCAGATCTCCCCCATTTTTAAACTCAAACTAGAAATAAGATCAATCATGTCTTTACTGCAGATCGTCTTAACCTGTCACGTCAGTCTTACCCTGTAGAACAACTATTCCATAAGTACAGACATTTAAGGGGTCTTCCTATCAGTAAATTCACTGAAGTCCAGACTTAACTTCTCAATGGTTCCGATCAGCCTCATCTCATAACTCCAACTGAGCCTGTTCGATTAGGTGGCCCAGGTGCGCCAGCTGCAGTTCATACATTCCTGGGATGGATGCTCCAGGGCCCCATCCCTTCAATGGGGCAGCCTCATGCCACACGACAATGTCTGCTAACCTCCTTAGATTCAATCCAGGATGAACTCCTACAGAACGTCCAACGACTATGGCAGTTGGATATGGATATGGTTCATCAGCGCGATGGCAAAGAGGTAACCCAGTCTAAGCAGGATCAGGAGGCTCTTAAGCTGCTTGAGAAGAAGACTCTCATCCTGGAAATGGAGGGTATCAATCGGTTGACTAAGCCCTTACTGTGGCGAAAGGGCATTCCTGTGTTAAATTACCTAATGAGTCATTCCTACCTACCCTTTGCAGTCTGGAAAGCCGTCTGCTGAAGGATCCTGTCAAAGCTGAGGTCTATAAAGAGGAAATAAGGAAACGCATTGAGTCTGGTGCAGTTCGAGAAGTGACTGACCCTATACCTGATTCAGCCAGTTAGCCACAATGGAAAGTTCTGCATTGTCTTTAACTGCTCCCATCAGTTCCAAGGACAAAGCCTTAATCAGTACCTGTTGCACAGTCCAACCCTCGGGGCCTCTCTGTTAGGTGTCCTTATCCGCTTCAGAGAACATCCTGTGGCAGTGAGTGGGGATATCAGGGCAATGTTCCACCAGGTCCATCTTCTACCTGGGGACCGTCCTTTGATCTGTTTCCTTTGGCGGGACATGAAGATGGATGAGGCACCCAAGACTCTAGAGTGGCAGGTATTGCCTTTCGGTATGATATCCAGTCCATGCTGTGCTATCTACACACTACAACGCCATGTACAGCCACACCCTCAGATGGATGAGACAATTTGGTTTTCGGTTGAGAGATGTTTCTATGTTGATAACTGCCTGCAGAGCCTGCCTACTGCTGATGCAGCTAGAAGCTTGATTGATCAGCTATGAAATATCCTTTCAGGAGCTGGATTTGACATTCACCAGTGAGCCCGTTATGATCCTAAGGTGCTGAGTCACCTACCAAACAATGCCTGAGCAGCAAGTGTGGAAATGTGGTTGATGCAGGAGAAGGCAGATATCCCTGAGTCAATGCTAAATTTGAGCTGGAATTGGCTGATGGACACCTTGTCCTACAAACACCGACCTGTGGTATATATGACTCCCACTTTGAGGAACATCTATAAGGTCCTGGCTACCCAGTACAACCCTCTAGGATGGCTTTTACCTTATACAACTCGAGCGAAGGTCATCATTAAATAATTGTGGAGGAATTCTGGAACAAACAGAGAGGGTGTGACAACCTTAACCTTTCACCTGAGCTCACCCAGTCCTGGAATGCGTGGGAGGAAGAACTCTGATACCTTCATTGTGTTACCCGGACTTTTGTCCCTCCTGAAGTTAGGATGGATGGAGCTACCCATGAGGTATATATCTTCTCGGATGCCTCTGAGCAGGCTTGTGGTGCGGTGGCTTACCTCTGAACTTCTGACCAGGAAAGTCAGACCTATATGTCCTTCATTATGGCACGCTCCCATGTCACTCTTAAAATAATTCACTCTATTCCAAGACTGGAACTCTGCGGAAGTCTAGTCGCAGCACAGATGTCTAAGTTACTGGAAACCGAGTTGACCTTAAGTATCAAATCTATTTCCTAGTGGACAGACTCTACAACAGTCCTCCAGTGGTTAAACTCAGAGTCCTTCGCTTCCAAGTCTTTGTTGGGAACACAATTGCTGAGATTCAGGAGCTGACGGAGAAGTGTTCTTGGCATTATGTGGGCTTTGCAGCCAACCCGAACGACCTCACGAAAGGGAAACCTCTCCCATACCTTGCTACACCAAAACAATGGTCGCAAGGACCTTCTTTCCTCCTCCAGGATTCCAAGGAATGGCCAGTAATATCTAAGACTGAGTCTATGGAACACAAAGTCTTTTGTGAAATCAGCCTTTTGTGGAATCAATACCTTACCTTCCTCTGCTGACCCCACTGGTGGATGGAACTACCACACCTGGCTAGAACTATTGGATGTCACTGCCCAAGAACTTTGAGCTACCCTAGCTCCAGGGACTCCTCCAGAGGCTTAGGATTACCACCAGGCTGAGGTCCATATCCTCAAATGGATACAGCAGGAATCCTTATCTGAGGATTATAAACTTTTAGAGATTGGAAAGTCAGTCAGGTCCAGAAGTCGACTAATCACCCTAGCACCTGAAATGGATCCATCCTATGGTCTAATAAGTGTAGGAGGTCATTTGAGGCGAGTTGTAGGCATCGAGGATGCCATATTGCATCTGGTGGGCTTGGATCCTAATCACCCAGTCACTTGCTTGATCATTCACCATTATGATCACCAGTTACATCATTCTGGATCGGAATGGTTGTTTGTAGAAATACGGAGATATTACTGGATCCCTCATGGTCACGAAGTGGTTCGACGGTTCCAACATAATTGCCCAGAATGTCAACAGTGGAGGGCCGAGCCGACAATCCCTAAGATGGCAGATCTGCCATCTGTGCACCTTCAGCTTTACAAACCTGCCTTCCATTCTTGTGAAGTGGACTGTTTGGACCTATGCTGGTCAAAATCGGAAGACGTACAGAGAAGCATTGGGGTATTCTCTTTAAATGTCTGACCAAGAGAGCAGTCCATCTAGTCTTACTCCCTAGCATGAGTAAAGACTTATTCCTCATGGCTCTTAGAAGGTTTGTCTCGAGGAGAGGGACACCAGCAGAGTTATGGTCTGATCGAGGTACTAACTTCCACAGAGATGAAAGGGAGTTACTGGAAGCTTATGCCACATTAGTTCCTGACATACAGAGTCAACTTGCCTGCCAAAGGATCAACATCCACTTTAAACTGCCATCGGCACCTCACTTTGGTGGAGCTTGGGAGAGGGAGGTGAGATCTGTTAAATTGGCCTTGTACACAGTCTTGAGTTCACAGTCAGTACCTGAGGAAGTTTTAATGACAGTCTTGCTGGAAGTGGAGGAAACTATTGAGGTATGTGTCCTCAGACGTGGCAGATGCTGACCCAGTAGTCTCATTATGGGGCGGCCTGATGGAGCTCTGCCTCAAGTAATTTACTCTGAATCAGAGATGTAAAGTCGCCAACACTGGAGACATTGGACGGATTCTGGTCCAGGTTTATAAGGGACTATCTTCCTAGCCTCCAAACTAGGCAGAAGTGGCAAGCCTCTCCTCCAAATTTAAAGGAAAAAACTTTTGTTGTCATTGTAGACCCTCAATCACCTCGGAGCTTATGGCCTGTAGGAAAAGTCATTAAGACCCACCAAAGCCTGGATGGTTATATCCGGTCAGCCAATGTAGAAATAAAGGGCCAAGTTTATACCAGACCACTTGCCCACCTGGTCATCCTGCCGGCCTTACCAAAGGATGGACTTAATGTCCCTAACCCTGACTAGTTGAGTCGCCTTTCATGGATGCAAAGATGCTACACATCTTTGGGGGCGGCTGTTATAAAGGCTCATTTGATATGGACTTTTATTCTGAAACTGTAGCCATTTATGTAGCCAGAAACATTTTACATTTACATTTATGCATTTGGCAGACGCTTTTATCCAAAGTGACTTAGAGTGCAATTATTACAGGAACAATCCCCCTGGAGCAACCTGGAGTTAAGTGCCTTGCTCAAGGGTACAATGGTGGTGGCCGTGGTGTTCGACCTAGTGACCTTCTGATTTGCTTTAGCCACTACGCCACCACAACGTAACAATCCCACAGTGAGCATTATAGTTAGTTGAGCTGCTGCTATCTGCTGTGTCTGTGTGATCTGTGCACTGTTATCTGAAAAGATGTTTATTCCTGCTTGTTCGTGATGACTGATGCAGATGTAACATCCAGATGTTAGTCATTGACCTCAAAGTAAATCTATTTGATTATATTTGTGTTAACAGTGATCTGAAAAGTGTTATATGATTCTGCATATGTACACGTCCGTATATTGCCCTGAAGCGATCGTTCTGTGTTAATTAGATCGCTAACATTGTTTAAATTGTGATGATTCATTCTTTATTAATATGCAAATCAGTATTACTGGTTATTAAGGTTATTATGTTAATCTGTTAAAATGTTATCACCCCGAACGAGTGATTAGAGTCATGTTTGTTTGAATGCTTTTCATGTTAGCCACAATGTTATCCATACATGGGAATATTATGTTATTAATGGCCAATGATCACTTGTGGCTTATGTTATCCTGTAAATAACTTGTTTATGTTGGACTGTATTAGTACAGCAATGTCACTAATGTGAATTAAGAGTATTTCCGTTTCCTTATGTAACAATGAATGCCTGTTCTTATGTGCATATATTCTGTTCATTCATTATCTTTATTGTATTTCTTGTTTTCAGACTACAAAACGATATCATTATCACTACATATACATCTATATGTACATCACTGAATTTAGATCTGTGGTCCATTCATCTACCATCAATACACAGTGATTAAGTTGAACATCTGTCTCCTCATCATTTGTGCTCTGAAAGGCACCCAGGGGGGTTTACTCATCCATTAGTTAATCAGAACCTAACAGTTCAAACGCATCTACAACAGACCATCTTGTGGTCAAAATTTATAATGCTATTTCTATAAATGCTAACTGCGATTGACTCCTTTTGTCTACTGTAATGAGACTGGTCTTGATACATTCCGTGGTTCATGATGAGAGCAATGATACCAATTATGTCATGATCGAGCTAACTTCCTGTCCTCCACTTTTAAATGTTTTGAAAAGTTACTTTTTCTAACTCCTCCTCGACTGTTTGTCTGAATCTGTTTTTTGTGTGAAATTTTCGACTTCCTCAGATCTTCTTGAAATTTATACCATAGAAAGAGGAGGCTTGGAGAAGAACAGAAATAGAGGTTTCAGCTCACTAAGTCTGTCCACAGCTGAGATCTGGACATCCCACATACAATTTGTCCCATTCACAGAAATAAAGGTTTCGTGCTCAGTGGAATTGTTATGTTTTGAAGGACATAGGTTGATCAGGGGGCTTCACTGAGTAACCTAAATGTGATTTCAAGTCATACATTTGATCAAGGATTTATAAAAATGATGTCCACCAAGTGATGATTTAAGCAAATGCAAATAAATTGCAAGTGGGTAGTCAAAAATAATAATTATCAAAAATAATTGATTGGTGGACATCATTTTATAACTCCAGGATCAAAGTTTTGACATGAAATCACATTTAGGTGACTGTAGGACTCGCCCTGAACATATAATAATAAATTGGAAATGGGCAGTTAGTCTGTTGGTGGACATACAGCTAAACAATCAATTGGAAATGGGAAGATAGTCTGTTGGTGGACATACAGCTAAACAATCAATTGGAAATGGGTAGTTAGTCTGTTGGTGGACATACAGCTATACAATAAATTGCTAATTTGCAGTTAGTCTGTTGGTGGACATACAGCTATACAATAAATTGCTAATTTGCAGTTAGTCTGTTGGTGGACATACAGCTATACAATCAGTTGGAAATGGGCAGTTAGTCTGTTGGTGAACACATACAGCTATACAATAAATTGCTAATTGGCAGTTAGTCTGTTGGTGGACATACAGCTATACAATAAATTGCTAATGGGTATTTAGTCTGTTGGTGGAAATACAGCCATATAATCAATTGTTAATGGGCATTTAGTATGTTGGTTGACATAAATCTATACAATCAATTGGAAATGGGCAGTTAATCTGTTGGTGGACACATACAGCTATACATTAAATTGCTAAGTGGCAGTTAGTTTTTTGGTGGACATACAGCTATACAATCAATTGGAAATGGGCACTTAGTATGTTGGTGGACATACAGCTATACAATCAATTGCTAATTGGCAGTTAGTCTGTTGGTGTTACAGCTAAGTGGCAGTTAGTTTTTTGGTGGACATACAGCTATACAATCAATTGGAAATGGGCACTTAGTATGTTGGTGGACATACAGCTATACAATCAATTGCTAATTGGCAGTTAGTCTGTTGGTGGACATACAGCTATACAATCAATTGCTAATGGGCAGTTAGTCTTTTGGTGGACATACAGCTATACGATCAATTGGAAATGGGCAGTTAATCTGTTGGTGGACACATACAGCTATACAATCAATTGCTAATTGTCCAAAAATAATACAATACAAAATGACTGAAAGGGGCGTGTTTATGGAAATGTCCACATTGCCTCAATGTATATGTGTCAATAAATAAAATTTTGTTTTGACTGAGGGTTTTTCAAACCTAACATGCTTCAAGATCACATCGATCTGAAGTACTGTGCAAAGAATGGCCTACATTCACCTTTAGAGGGTGCTACAGGCCATGCCCAAAAGTCCCATTTTCTTATAAAAAAATATTATTTGGTACATTGATACTACAGGACAACGGGAACCCCCACACCAAGAATGGCCAACATTCGCCCTTAGGGGGCGCTACAGGCCATGCCCAAATGTCTATATTTCCACACCATTTGTCCAATTCTTCTGAAACTTGGTGTACATGCCTCAATTCTCATGGGGAACAAAAAAGCTTCAAGGATCCATAAGGTCCAGCATGATGGATTTTCCTGTACACTGAATATATTTCGATTAGGATTCTGACAGAAAGACATGTTTTTTAGGTTCCTCCATTGAATAGGTTGAACCACAACATTCTGCTGATACATTTTTAAATGATTTGCCATTTTGAAGAATCCTTATTGCTGCTTGCAAATATATTTATTATTAGATTTGTCCAGAAGAAGGAAATCTATTGTTATTGACGGTGTAATTATTATTAGATTCCTTCAGTAGATGGAAATCTATTGTTATTGATGGTATTATTATTATTATTACTATTATTATTATTAATAGATTCCTCGGTTAGGAGGGAATCTATTGTTATTGATGGTTTTATTATTATTGGGGTCAAGCCCCGATGGGGCGAAAGACCCCTCTTGTTTCTGTTAGTTTTTTTATTATTAGGGGTCAAGCCCCGAAGGGGTGAAAAACTCCTATTGTTTCTGTTAGTTTTCTTCTTATTATTATTAGGGGTCAAGCCCCGAAGGGGTGATAAACCCCTATTGTTTCTGTTAGTTTTCTCATTATTGTTATTATTATTATTATTATTAGGGGTCAAGCCACGAACGGGCGAAAGACGCCTATTGTTTCTGTTAGTTTTCTTCTTCTTCTTCTTCTTCTTCTTCTTCTTCTTCTTCTTCTTCTTCTTCTTCTTCTTCTTATTATTATTATTATTATTATTATTATGCTTCTTCTTCTTCCACTCTTGAGTCTATGGCAGCCCATAGAACCGCTTGTGGGAAAGTTATGAAATTTGGCACACTGATAATGATGAGGACAGTATGATGTGTCACCATAGCAAATTTGGCATCTCAAACCGTCTAGCGCCAACAACTGCCCAGATTTGCACTCACGTTTATGTTAATAACTTTTGAACCGTGAGTCCTAGAAACAAAAATTTTCTATTTTCTTTTTCATCTGATTCCATGGCTCAAGATGATTCGAATGCATCGTATGACGTCAATTTCCGTCATAAAAATTTTTCAGGCATTTTTTATTTTAATTTTCATTTTTTCGTACTTATCCTAGGCCGTTTGTCCAATTTGCATGAAAATTGGCCTGAATTATCTTGTGGCTGTCATGACAAAAATTAGTTCACAGAATTTTGAGAAACCATACCGTTGTCGATTGGCACTTACACGAATTCAACAAAAACAAGCAAAATTGAACTTGAGGCTAAATCTCCGTAACACTATGAGTTATTGGGACAAAACTTGGAACATGTCATCAACATTAGGCTCTGACCTGCAGCGTTTTGTTGCACTGTCCCCTACTGGTCACGAGATATGAAAAAGCACATTTTTGCTTATAACTTCTGAACAGTTTGTCATAAAATCATCATTAGATTCAGTAGGGCATTACGAGTCCAACGATATGACAAATTCCTATATCGGCCATTTTGGACATCGGCCATTTTGAAATTAGTCATAAATGACTTGGCATATTGTTACGAAACTCGGTATGTGTCTTTGGCACAATGCTATGTAGTGACTCACAATGTTTCGGGACAGCGCCACCTTGTGGTCAAAATATATAATGCTATTTATATAAATGCTAATAGCGCAAAAATCAGCCTGCATCATCTAGAGGCACATACGATAAAAAGATATCACAGAATTCTGATAAACCTTACCATTTTCAAATGGCGCTTCAACGAATTTGACCAAGAATGTGCAAAATTGAACTTCAGGCTGTATCTCTGCAACACTTTGAGGGATTGGGACGAAAATTGGTATGTGCCATCAACATTATGCCCTGAGATTTTTGGCACACTGCCCCCTACAGGTCAGGAGATAGCTAAAAAAGATTTTTTAGCTAAAGAAGAAAATTGTCTCTTTAGATCAAGTGCTACATACTGAGTCAAAGGATACCAAATTTTCCTGTCGACCATTTTGGTTGTCGGTCATTTTGAATTTAATCATAAAATGCTGTATTTTCCATCGTCATGGTGTATCGTTACGAAACTCGTTATGTGTCTTTGGCACCATGAAAACGTTTGGGACAGCGCCACCTTGTGGTCAAAACATATAATGCTATTTATATAAATGCTAATAGCGATTGACTCCTTTTGCCTAGTGTAATAAGACTGGTCTTGATAGATTTCATTGTTCTTGCCGAGAACAATGATGCTATGGTATATTTCCTTAAATATATAGTGTGTTTTCTTTTAATGTAGTGTATTTTCTTTTATTAATTAAGTAATATTATATGTGAACAAATGAATGCAACTAACATGGCTTTGTGAAACAAGGCACATGTGTGCAACATGTACTATATGATCCATGGGCACCAAGGACAACGTTAAAGCTACATGTCCCATATGCAGACCATGGCAAACCATGACATAAGCACAATCTATGCTAAACAGTACAGGCAAAGCAAATATTGAGTTTTGTTTTAAATAGACAGGCGAGGGACTTTCCACCAATAGTTAAAAAGAAGGCCAGGTAAAAGATAATGTGGCGAGCGAAAGGACACGAGAAGCAGGCCCATTGGTCAGATAGTGGAATAAGAGATAACAGAAAGCTATATAATTGAGAGTTTGGGACTGTGTATTCAGAACGGACAGCTGACCGGCTCAAGCTTGTTGGTGTTTTCATAAAACTACAACTTTGGCATCTGGAACTCAAGACTCCGAGAGTTTTTCTTGTATCTTAGAGAGATTCTTCACGATTTTCCATGACATATCCTGGCGCCCAACGTGTGGCTTGCGTTGAAGTTAGGGGGAAGAAGGACCACTGAGAGGACCGCTGGCTCGAAATACACAAAACCACCGGTGCCAAAAACGAGGTAAGCATTTTGCTTAAAGGTGTTTTTGTGTGATCTGAGATGGAAGGCCCCAGTAAGTGGTCTCCCTGAAACTTTGCCAGTCTGGACATAGAACAATTTGAACTGATTGGCTGAAAATAGAGGCGAGTTCCAGATTCCAAAAACTGGAGGGTGGGATTATTTATAGAAAGTAATAAAGGCCTGAGAGGTGAGCCTGTGAAGCAGCTGGCGCGTGAAAGTCCTGTATCTAGGTGTGTTTGTGCCAGAAGAGGGCAGAAAAACCTGCGCAGGTGGAAAATTCCTAGTACAGGTGTAAAATTCCTGGGTCGCAGTGGGAGCAGGTGAGATTCACGCAGAAAATTCCTCCAGGTGTTAAATAAGTTATTTAAAAGTTTGAAGTATTCAACGAGGCCCGGACTGTATAAGGAATGGGGGAGATGTTGAACTGTGTGCATGAATGCAATAATGAGATATATGCATGACTAACAATGATTGTCTGTGCATGTGTACACATAGTACTAACTGCGCTGTTTCTGTGTTTAACTGAAAGCATGAATTCAGTGTCAGTGATATATTGTGCAGTAAGGGCAGAATAACTCAGATAACCAGATACAATAAAAAGGATGTCAAATAAGAGTAAAGAGTAAAATATAGAAAAATAACCAATTGTTTAAACATTTGTTAAAATCACAGAGACATGAACGGTCTCAGATTTTTTCCCTGTCTTGCTCTCACTCACTGGATGGCTGAACGGACAGCCCCATGAGTGAGAAGAAGGAGGGACCCAAGAAAAAAGGTAGCTTGAAGGAACAAAATATAGTAATTGGAAGAAGAATAGAGACAAATAATTATTTTTCCAGTACAGTGATTAAGATTAGAGACAATGCAGAGACAAGAAAACTTTGTGAGACATGGAGAGCATTGTAGATCTGAAGAATGGGAGAGAGAACTGGAGAGAACATTGATAGAAACAAAGGGGATCAGTGATAATTTTTGGAAAGTGTCAGAGTATATAGATTACACAGGACAGAAGAAAAAGTTAACTTTTAAAAAGAAAAAAGAATTGATGAGGAGCCTTACCAAGGTAGTGAACTTAGAAGAAATTGAGCAGGAATGGCCACTTGTTGATTGGACAGATATTGGAGTACATAACATAAAGCTTAAACCATTTGTAGAACAAATAACTAGATCTGTAAGTCAGGCCATGGTGACCAGCTAGACACATTTGGGGGAAATATGAGAGTATCAGCTGAAGAGGTGCAAATCCCTTACCTACAAGCTGAAGTGGCACGCTATTGGGATACCTTGGAAAAGCCAGTGGGTGCAGGGATAACTATCTTGAAGAAAAGTGATATTTTACAAGAATGACAGTGGGGAAAGAGTGCCAGCAACCACAACTGAGGGAACAATTGGGATATTTGAAGTAAGGATTTGCCTAGATCACCCAGCAGAAATAAGACAAGTGTGGGTGGATGTATATGAAAGGGAGTAATCAAATAGCAACAAGGAGACAACACAGAGTGCAAAGATGAAAGATATGCATGACATAAAGTAGAATGCAAAAAGTGACACGTGTTACTTACATAACTATTGATAAATGATGTATTACATATATAAAATGGTAAAATGATGTATTACTCATGTTAAGATGAATGTGTGCATGATAAAATAATAGATAGAAAAATTAATGTATTAGCTTAGACATTTGTAACCACACTGTATGTACAAGGAATAAGTAATGTGTGACTATGTTAAAGAAAAACTTTGTAACCCACAAAATGTAATTGTATGAACAAATATAAAGCATGAATGAACAAGTAATTAGTTCTAAAATAAAGTAATAAAGCAAGATTATGAAAGCAAGAAGAAAACATTAGTAAACAATAAAATAAAAAAGATAAGAAAAAATGAACTTAAGGAAATAAAGGGGGAAAATACAATGATTGAAAAAGTTGGAAAAGAAAAAGAAATAAAAGAAAAAAAAGTAAAGATAATAAACAACAGACAAATATAAGAAGTGTACAAGTGACCAGATATAATAAAAAGTGAGAAAACAAAGATAGTGAACAATGATGAGTAATAGGCATAGAAGAAGAAAAGGAAAAAGAGGTAGAGGTATACTGCATAAAGAAGAAAGAGAAGATCTGATTAGGGTCCTTGAACCTTTTTATTTAGAACAGTGTAGAAGAGATGAAATAAACATCACTGTGAAAGCATGGGAGGAAGCATAGAATTAACCCCATGTCTCACCTTTATACATTGGGCAGGCGAAGTAATCGGAACAGGTCGAAGATTTGCCGCGGGAAGATCCTGGAGTATTGATTTGATAATCCTGAGGAGAGACGTTATCTGGATGCGAAATAACTCATATAAAGTGGGGCCTGAAGACGAACCAACAAAGCCACTAAGCAGAAAGCAAGTGAAGGCTGTACTGAAGTATCTAAGAAAAACTAATAACAGTCTACGAAGTAGTCCTCAACCCAGAGAAAGCCCAGGGGAAGTCAGGGGTCGGATACTTTTAGCTGACCTCGTCTAACCAACCTCATCAACACCAATAGATCAGGTATGCATTGAATTTCCAATGTACAGTGAAGTCATAAAAGAAGCTTCTAAAAAATGGGAAGGGAACAAAAGGGTTGAACACAAAATGGCCAACGAAGGGAACATTTGATGTGGGTGTGTGTAAGGAAATGGAAGCACTGATAAAAAATCATAAACCAAAGGATAAAAGCCAGGTACGAGTAATGAAACGAGATAGGGAACTAACGATATTACAAATGTTCAAAACCAAAGGAATAAAAATAATAAGACATGAAAGAGAAGAAGAAAAGAAGGTGGAGGAGGAAAAAATGGAAAGTCCACCCCCATATGCGCCGCACTTTGAGGCAGTAGGAAAACAGCAGGTGCCGGTGATGATGTTTAAAGGAGGAATGGAAATGGTAGGAGAACTAGAGATAGAAGAAATAAAGCAACCAGAATTCCAGGAAGAGTCCGTACAATCAAGTCAAAGGATGATATTCCCAAGAGCACCCAGCAGAGATGGAAGAGAATCAGCAGGATCGGTAAAGGAAGAAGAGGGTCAAAAAACACCAAGCCAAAATGAAGAGGGGCCAGAAGAACCTGATCGAGGAATGTATCAAAAGACGTCAAGCTGACAAAGAATGAGTGATGTGAATGAAAGAGAGTGTTAAGAAGCAACAGAAGATGAAGGAGGATATAGACATCGTTTGGGGCAAGTCACGAAGGCTGTCAGACTCCATGGAAAGGTTTTGAAAAGAATGAGAAAGACAAAAAGGGGAAGAGAGCATATCACTCCAGACACAAGCACCCTGAGAAATACGCCCAAGGGAAAATTAAAACAGGTTTCAGGACAGCTTCATCTTGAAGACATGCCGGAAAAATCCGAGCGAAGATGGAAGAGAGGAAGATCTGGAAGACTAGCAAAAACTGATGTGGAATCTGCCGGGGATAGTACAGAATCCTCAGATGAAGATGAAGTAAAAAAGCCGGCTAAACGATATAATGAGGCGGCGTCACGGCAATGTCCCATCGTAATAAAAGGAAGATATGACTGTTATGTACCATGGGTCAACCATGATCTTGAAGGATTGCTGGCAGCCCTCTCAGATATATATGAAGGAGCGGGAAGATGGATAAGAGATGTTGAAGAATGAGCAATAGGGACTGAGCTAGCCCTGGGGGATATTACAGCACTGCTTGCCAGATGTGTGGGAGGGAATAAGATGACAGAGATATTGACCAGGGCAGGCTTGAGCAGAGCAGCAGACAACGCAATGCTGGACAAGATGCCATTCAACAGATGCCAAAATAACATCTGGAAAGTCTTAAGAGCAGAATTTCCCAAGAGTCTAGATCCAAAGTGACTGAAAGGAGAACCATTAGGAGAGACTGAAAACCCAAAGGCTTATATTGACCGAGAGCTGAAAAGATGGAAACTGGAAATGGAAAAGGACCCAGAACAGGATCCCTGGATGGCAGCAATATTCCGATCCTCTATAGTAGACTCAATGCCTGAACCAGTCAAAGACAAATTAGAAGATGTGGTAGGATTGACCACTAAGTCACCAAGAGAGTTCACGTGGTCCGCACAGTAGAACAACACAGAAAGAGTGAGGAGAGAATAAAACAACAGGAAAAGGACATATGTAAAAAACTGGAACAATTGCAGCTGGAAGAGCTGACAGGGAAGAGGAAAAAACTTCAGGGAGCATTAACTCTTTCCCCGCCAGCATTTTTAAAAAAAGTTGCCAGCCACCGCCAGGGTTTTTGACGATTTTTGCTAAAATTTAATGGCCCGCAGAACATTTTCTTCCATGAATATATGAAGATGCTATATATCACAATAAAGATCTGAGCCTCTGCTTTTAGGCAAAAAAAAAACGATTTTATTTTATCTTCATTTGTTCTTTTTTTATTGCGACTTGAACAGAGGTCGGTTTTGTCAAAAAACAACATTTCAGACAAAAAGCTGATAAAAAGGCATGTTTATGCCTGATATTTTGAGCTTCTCAATACTCCACTTCTTCATGTTTGAGATGATCGCACTCTGTTTCTTTGATCAAAGAGTTGCGTACTCTTTCAAAACATGCGGAGGGGTCTTCCTTAGCGTATGACACCTAAAACACGGAAACCCGGAAAATTCTGTGTTTGGCGGGGAAGCGTTTTTTCATAAAACACGGAAAATTCCGTGTTTGGCGGGGAAAGAGTTAAAAGAAAAAGAAGCACCAACCACTGTAATGGCACCAGTGAATTCAGCCACACAGCAAGTCCCTGGTGGAGCACAGACCCAAATGGCTCCAAATGTGCCCATGTACCAACCCGCACCGGCCACCCAGGTGGCACCAATGATTCCTATACCAAATGTCAAAATGTAATGCCAATTCAAGGACAGACATTGCAACAGCCCATACCAGCAATAGTATATAACTTTCCAGAACAGACGAACAGAGGTTGGAGTCAACAGTTTCAAGGAGGAAGGGGAAGAGGACGAGGAAGACAGAACAATGACAACAGAAATGCGAACGTATGTTGGGGATGCAACCAAGTGGGACATATGAAAAGAGACTGTCCTACGAATCCCTGGCTACAGACACAAGAGGCAACTATCAACAACTGGCAGCAAGGCCCACAGCAACAAGTCCAAGGTCCACTAAATCCATGGCGTGGACCAGCACAGGGCTACTAGGGATGCCCAGAGAATCCTACGGGGAGGGGTCAGCTTCCAATGATATCGACTGATGCTGATCAAGAACCTATACTGCAGGTTAAAATAGAGGGCAAAATAACAGTTATGTTAGACACTGGAGCCACGTTCATGTGTATAAATCCAAATTATGCCTCTTACCTCCCTCAGTCTGAAAAATATGTAAAGACAGTAGGATTCTTGTGACAAATGCAGTTGATTCCAATGACGGCTCCAGTGAACATAGAAGTAAAAGGGAAAGCAGTAAAAATTCCAATCCTAATATCAGAAAATACGCCAGTCAATTTGTTAGGAAGAGATGCTATATGCAAAATGAATTTACAAATATGGTGCACTCCAGAGGGAATTTACATGCACGATAGAGGAGTAAAACAAATGGCAGTTATGCAGCAACCAGAGAACTAGGAAAGGAGGTAGATGCCACAATAGAAAAATGGGGAAGATACATCAGAGCACAGCTAGGTGAGCCAAACGTGCCAGAAGCAGAGCACCATTGCACGCTTATATATGACGAAACAAGAAACTCAGACCTGGAGAAAGAATGGCTGTATGAAACAAGACAGCAGGAAATCTCACTCACATCAAAATACACAGTTGTGGGACAAGAGGGTGCGGCACTTAAAGTAGACAACAATGACTTCATAACCACATGGTTTCAGATACCAGACTATGTACCACATGTAACACTCTATGTGAGCAGGGGAAGAGAGCAGTAAGACAGCAGAACGAGTTATGTGGCAAGGGACAGAAAAATCTTCTTATTTTTGAATCACCAGACAAAACATATTTAAAAATTTTGTGTACTACAGAAATGGTAGGAATACCTAAAATAGTGCTTATTACTCTTGCAGAAAAATTTTATTAAAAAATGGCAGAATTGAAGACAGAAATGGAAAAGCTAGTACCAGCTGAGTTATGGTCCCGTCATGACACAGACTAGGGCTAGTGGTATCAGCGAACCCAATTCAAATAAAAGTAAAACTAGGGGCACGGCCCCCGCGAAAGCAGCAGTACCTGCTGAAGCAAGAGGCAATATTGGGAATTAGAAATACCATTGAGGGGTTTCTTAGGGCAGGAGTATTAATTG
The DNA here is from genome assembly GCF_025860055.1 of Xyrauchen texanus. Taxonomy (NCBI): domain Eukaryota; kingdom Metazoa; phylum Chordata; class Actinopteri; order Cypriniformes; family Catostomidae; genus Xyrauchen; species Xyrauchen texanus. The sequence continues at coordinate 39,791,637 of NC_068309.1, forward strand.
AAACATCAAGCTGTTGTAATACACCTATACTACCAGTAGAAAAGGCAGACAAAACAAAATGGCAATTAGTACATTATTTATGGGCAGTTAATGAGGTAGTGGAGGATTGGCCTGCAGAAGTACCAAACCCACATACGCCGTTGACTAATGTTCCCCCTGCTTCCAATTATTTTACTGTGATTGACTTTTGTTCTGTCTTTTTCAGTATCCACTTAGCAGAAGAAAGCAGACAACTCTTTGCATTCACCTATCAAGGTAAACAGTACGCATACACACGGCTGCCACAGGGGTTCAGGCATTCGCTGCATGTGTTCAACCAGGTACTGAAAGCAGACCTGGAGGATCTCAGAATTGATAGCACATTGATACAGTATGTGGATGATTTACTCATTTGCTCACCAACACTAGAACAGTGTCACCGAGACACAATCAGGGTACTTACTAAACTGGCTGAGGGAGGTCATAAAGTATCCAAAGATAAGTTACAGTACTGCCTACCACAAGTGGAATATTTGGAATGAATTATTGCGGATCAGACAAAGGCAATATCACCCAGCCAATTGGGAGGTATAAGCAAAGCACAACAGCCGCAAATGGTGGGGCAGATGATGACCTTTTTAGGAATTACAGGATTCAGCTCAGATTGGATAGAAGATTATGCTATCAAAACGAACCCCTTGCGAGCATTGATGAAACAAACAGGACAGCAAAATCTTAGAAGCAAGCTGACTTGGGATGCAGATGCACTGGTGGCTATTGAATCTTTAAAGAAAGCGCTGCAAACAGTACCTGCACTGGCCAACCCAGACTATACTAAACCATTTCATTTGTATGCATATTCAACACTGCTGACATATCCAGATGTAACTATAAAAAGATGCACCACTGTAAATCCAGCAAATTATATTCCCTTGGCTGATGAGGGGACACCGCATGATTGTGTGGCAAATTCATTAGCCTTCAAACGCCTGAGAACTGACCTTGAGTCAACACCGATGGTTGAGGCAGAAGTAGATTATTTTGTTGATGGATCATGTTTCAGGGACCATTTGGGAAATCATGCTGGATTTGCTGTGGTGAAAAAGCAAGGAGAAACCTTTGTGCCAGTTGTGGTTCATCATTGTGAACAGCCATGCTCAACACAACTGGCAGAACTAAAAGCATTGACCAAAGCCTGTCTACTAGATAAAGATCAAAATGTTAACATATATACAGACTCTGCTTATGCACACAGGGTGTGTCATTTGTTTGGGGCAGTTTGGAAGCAAAGAGGGTTCAGAAAGAGCGATGGAACTGCAATCCAGCATAATGATCAAATAATCAAACTAATTTCAGCCATGATGAATCCAAAAAAGTTGGCTATAATTAAGTGTCAGGCCCACAAAAAAGGAAAATACTTTGTTATAAAAGGCAATAATGCTGCGGATGCATATGCCCGAAAAGCCTCAGGATGCAAGGTGGCGATAATGACCCCGCAAGTCATATTACAAGTCCAGACAAATCTAACAGATATTACACGTATACAACGCCAAGCTGGCCAACCTGAATTAACGCAATGGCAACAGAGGGGGGCGACCATGGATGTGAACAGAATCTGGAGAACACATGAATGGTAAATATTGGCTCCAGTAGCACTTCTTAATATGCTAATTTCTGATGTGCATGGGTTTGACCATTGCGCGAGGGGGGAGGTAATGAGGAAAATAAAAAAACAGGGATACTGGTCCCCATATTTGCAAGCTTCAGTAGATGAATTCTTGGCAAACTGCGAAATTTGCAAAAAGCATAATGTTAGGAAAGGTATGTCTGCAACCATAGGACACATACCAGTGCCGGAAGGGCCGTTCAAACATTTAGTAATGGACTATGTGGATATGATAAGACCAGTCCGAGGAAAAAGATACATGTTGGTCATAATAGACAGATTCAGCAGATGGTTAGAAGCTGTGCCGTCAGCAGATCAGGGATCACAAACGGTAATCAAATTCCTGACAAGAGAAGTCATCCCAAGATTCGGAATACCATCCCAAATTAGCTCAGACAATGGTTCGGAATTTATTCAAAGAGCAGTAAAAACAGTGATACAGCAACTAAGAATAAAACAATGATTAGGATGTGTCTACCATCTGCAGTCGCAGGGAATGGTGGAGAGAGTAAATAGGAACCTCAAGGCAAACATTTTGAAGATCTGCCAAGAAACCAGGCTCAATTGGGTTAATGCGCTTCCACTAGCATTAATGAAATATTGCATGCAGACAAACAGAGTTACCAATCTAACCCCGTATGAAATGCTGTCGGGGAGACCTATGCCAGTGCCCTATCTAAGAGGACCATATGAGGGTCCATCTTTGGAGCAGTTAGAAATGGAATTGAAAGCATATATGAGACAACTGACTACCATACATCAAAAAATCTGTTTGCAGGAACAAAGAAGACAACCCAGACAAGAAGAGAATGCACCTTGTACAATAGTTCCTGGGGACTTTGTGCATCTGAGAGTATTCAGACGAAGGTGGAACAAACCAAGGAGAGAAGGGCCCTACGAAGTGGTGCAAGCAACTCAGACAGCAGTAAAGGTAATAGGCAGTAACATGTGGTATAATTTAAATCACTGTACCAGAGTACGCAGGAGAAACCTGCCACGCAATAAACAACCTGAGGCAGACGGAGAAGAACCACAAGCATTGGATCAAGAACCTGAGGAAAGAGAAGAGAAAGTTGAAGGACAAAGGAACATAGGGGAAGAGCACTCTGAGGCAGAAAGAGTGATTGAAGCAAGTGCCACAGAAGAGCAGGAACAGGACAGTGAAGAAAGAGAAACTGAAGTATGTGTCGTAGAAGAGCAGGGATGGGAAGATGAAGAAAGAGAAGGACAGGAAGAAAGTGATTATTCTGCTGAATCAGATGCAGAAGCAGCCGAAAGGAATGAGCAAATCCAACAAATGCAGCCGATGGACGAAGTGTTGGGGGAAGCAGAAGAAAGGCTGGAATTTGGAGGAGGTATTAGTGTGGACGATGCTGTTGCTAACATACTTGGGACAGGTATTGCCCCCAATGCAGGGCCTGCCGGAGAAACATCCCAAGAGGAAGCAGGACCCTTCCCTACAATTAACCTCGAAGACCTTGAGTGGTATGCACCAGGACAGAAACAGAGTAAAAAGAGCATATGTGTCAGATCCTAATGTCTATTTAGATTCAACTGGCCAATGTAAAGCTAGAAACAAGATAAAATCAGGCTTTGAGTCAATGTTTGTATGGATAACAGTTAACAAAAATGTGGAATGGATTAATTATATTTTCTATAACCAGCAGAAATTTATAAATTACACGGATGAGGCAATGAAGGCATTGGGAGACCAATTAGCGGCCACTAGTAAAATGGCATGGCAGAATAGACAGGCATTAAATTGGATGTTAGCAGATAAGGGAGGGGTATGTGTTATGTTTGGAACTGATTGTTGTACATATATCCCAAATAATACAGCCCCAGAAGGATCTTTTACACAGGCGATGAAGAGATTACATGATTTAAGAAAGGTAGTCCAATCAAATGCCGGAAGAGATCAGATGTTCGGACAATGGTTTGATTACCTTTTTGGGTCATGGAAAATAGGGCTAATGAAAATAGGTATAATGGTAGCAGTAGGACTGACCCTATTTGCATTATTGTTTTGTTGTATTATACCCATTCTTAGATCCATAATGACTAGGACTGTGGCTAAGCAAATGGTAACTCTATCAATGAGACCATTTGGAACAAGTGTAGAGGCCAGGATGCTTACCATCGGCCCCGGGCTGGATGAACTGGATGAGTTTTAGACAATAATTGAAAGATTGTAGTAAAAATTTGATTTTTTTTAAAAAAACTTTTCTCCTGGTTTTGATAGTAAGGGAGTTAGCATGACTATTGTACTTTCATTTACATAAAAAAATAGATAGCAACTCAAGCAAAGGAGTTAGAGGGTGTTTTGTTTGTTATTTTGACATATTCCCCTAATACTTTCAATGTAACAAATCAATTATTATGATTAATGAAGTATATCTCTACAACAATGTACCTAATCAAGTAGAAGTAGTGATGCTGATGATTACGTTTAAGCAAAATATACATGTGAAAGAATTGCCAAGAGAAGACATGTGAGGAAGAAATGTGAAGAAAGGATTGGCGAGCACCTCAGTGCTTAGCTACAAGAACAAGAGACTCAACTGGTTGCTTAAAAGCCCGCTGTCTGCTCCAACACACCACCAGATAGCGCTCCAGGCTAACGGAAATGTCTGTGAGTTCCTCTGGCACCAAAAAGGATGAATATTATTGTGTTAGCTTTACTAATAATTTGTTAAGTATGTATGACTATCAAACTATGTGTAATCAGTTGTACTCTACATCACGCAAGGCTACAAGACTGCATGCACACGCTTGTTACACAAAGGTTGATTAATGACAAGTCAAGTCAAGTCCATTTTATTTGTATAGCGCCTTTCACAACACACATCATTTCAAAGCAGCTTTACAGAAGATCAGCATTAACAGACGATAAAACTAATGTCTATTAAGTCAATGAATCATCATTGTGTAATTAGATAAAATACGATTCTTAATCATGTTTAAAAATAATTAAATAATAATTGTATTAATAACCCCATTGAGCAAGCTGTGGCAAGGAACACAAAACTCCATAAAATGTAGATTAATGGAGAAAAATAACCTTGGGGGAAACTAGACTCACTGTGGGGGCCAGTTCCCCTCTGGCTAACATCATGAATATAATGTAAATATTACTTATGTATAGTTAAAGTCATGGTTTATAATTATTAAACTAAGTAAGTGTTAAGGGTCAGTGTTTAAACATCGATTGTGTTTGAACTGTAAGATTAATTACCAATGTCTTTGAAGTCCATCCTGGATTAACTGCAGAAGTTCACATAGATGCAATTGTCCTTGTTAATTGGCTGATGAATGCTTTTGTTGGCAATAGTTAGTCTATGCATTCCATTTCAAGATCGTAGTCCATCAATACTGACAGAACCCCCCCAGAAAGAAAATTAGCTAGAGGATTGGGATCTTTTACTCCTTCCTAGCCAAATGTGGAGGGAGAGGTTTGGTCCTTAATCCTCCAGAGTGCGGTCCCATAAAGACAGTATTTGGTAAATGATTGAGTGGCCCAAATTGGCCACATGGTGGAAAAGGAAGACTGGCTTGTGTGACTGCACTCTGGGTGAGGGCGTTAGGAGGAGTCTGTATAAATCTCAGAGGGGGGAAATATATGGTATATTTCCTTAAATATATAGTGTGTTTTCTTTCAATGTAGTGTATTTTCTTTTATTAATCAAGTAATATTATGTGTGAACAAATGAATGCAACTAACATGGCTTTGTGAAACAAGGCACATGTGTGCAACGTGTTCATGGGCACCAAGGACCACATTAAAGCTACGTGTCCCTTATGCAGACCATGGCAAACCATTACATAAGCACTGTAGCGTGGCCACATAAGGGGAGGTTTTATATTAAGGTTTATGACTTTAAATGTGTGTCATTGATTCTTATTAGTTATATTGCTTTCCCCTGTTATCTGTCATTCCCCTCAGCTGTTGTGTGTTGTTCCCCGATCTCTGTTCACGCGAGATCTTCGCGTGAATTCATGTTACGTGTTTTCCTGCCACGTAAACAGGAAGACTTTCAGTTTCTATTTAAAGAACCGCTATGCCGGTGTTCGGGGCTCATTTGCGAGTACGCACTTCAAACCCGTCTATACAAAGAGAATTACGTTGGTGACTGACTTGGAAGCGCTGGGACGCCGTTCCTCTTGAGAAGTTTTTTCGTTTGGCTCGCTGCCAGGAATACTTTTATCAGAGGACATTGGTCTGTCATCTATTCATCACTCCATCACTTGATCACGCTCACGGACGATACAAACACCCGGTGAGGCTGATCCGAACACTGTTGATATCTCTGTGCACTCTGGACTTCACTTTTACATGTATATACACTTTGTTTGTTATTATTGTAAATTTTATTGGTTTGTTAATACACTTGGTTTGTAAAACTCCACTTTAAGATTTTGGGGAGTGTTACATAGTGGTGGCCCGTACAGGGAACTACGTGCCGTTTCTATTGGTTGATTTTTGTGTGTGTTCATAAATATGGAAAACATGACACAAGCTAATGGAGGGATTATTCAGAATGTAAATACTGATGAAATTGAGAATGAAGTGCATGAGTTAAGGTGTAGCTCTGATGAAACTGAGGATGCTGATTTCACTGCGGGCCCGTTTGTTACCAGACGTAACCCGCCAGATGAAATAGCATCTATACTGAGTTCATTATATAATTCTGATGATGAGGATGATGATGATGAAAAAGAAATGGTTAATATAAATGTTGTACAGACAATGCAGATGGAGATCGATAAACTTAAGGTGGATTTATTGGCTCTAAATGCAAAAATACAACATAATGAACAGGAATTACAACAGTCTGTAGAGAGTTCCCTGAATAGGGAAACTAGTTTCCGGGAGTCAGTGGACGCTGGCTTAGCAGACTTAGGAGATCACTTCCAGAGGTCTATAGAGAAGTTGGAGAGAGCGGTGGTGGATTGTTTCCTCGTGGAGAGATGCTAGATGGGAAAATCAAATGAAAAAATTAGATTCACCAGTACCCCATCTCGATCTCACATACAGCCTTTTACCCTGCTCCTTCCCCATCTACAGCTAATGTCTTAAATACTCCCGTACCAGCTACCAGACGTAAAGTCCCCCGGTTAACAGAGACAACGTTACCTATGACGTCACTGCTGGAGCACAAAGATCGAACCTGGCTCACCCTTCATGTATGCCCAGTATGTCATCTTTCTGTGGGAAACCCCTATCCGCCTAGAATTTCCTTCCTTCGGTGAGTCTAGCTGAAACATCCGACGTACTCCATTTCATCGAACAGGTCGAAAATTATCTGGCCATTAGACCCCACCTAGTGTGGAGCTCATTGGCACCCTGAGTACAGTGCTCAAAGGACCCGCTTTAAGCTGGTGGAAGGCAGAAAAAACAAGGTAACAGATTGGCAATCCTTCAAAGATGCTTTCATGTCTGCTTTTCTTCCAGATGATTACCTCACTGAAGTGGAGGACAAGTTAAGATCACTGGTGCAGCAACCCAATCAGCGTTTGAGAGATTTCAGCCTATGATTACCGAGCCCTCTGCCTCAAATGGAAGCCAGCTATCACTGAAGAGGAGATGGTGAGCCGTATTCTCAATAACATCAACCCAAGGGTTGCGGGCTGTCTGAGAGGCACGGTGAAAACAGTGGAACAGCTGGTGAAGGTGGGATCTATGGTGGAGAAGGACTGGATGGGAGCAAAAGATTACTGGCAGAAAGTGGGTAAATTGAACAGCAAAGAAACCACAAATAAAAGACCACCTGAACGCCATACTGCTAAAAATCTAGCAGGAGTATCCATTGCTTAACCCCACCCTATGACATCTCTTCTAGTAGTGCCTGTGACGATAAAAGGACAAGAGGTGAAGGCGGTACTGGATACAGGGAGCACATACACCCTTATGCAGGAGAGCCTCTGGAGACAGTTAGGAGGGGAAGCTAAACCTGACCCTTCAGCCCCTCTTCAACGGTTCATTATGGCTGATGGAAAGATGCACCAGGCGATTAACAAGAGATCAGTCTGTTATGAGTGGCATGACAAGGTATGCAGGTTGGACACCTATGTAATGAAGGATGCTCACCTGGCCTTTCCCCTTATAGCTGGTCTGGATTTCCTGAGGACCGCTGAAGCCATAGTGGACGTGGGACACTGGAGATATGGTCTAAAAATGGGCAAAGGATATGTTTATCATCCATTTCTAACTGCACTTCTAAATCCTCTACTGTCTTCACGACTAATGGGTGAAAACATAGGTACGACCGCTGCGGTGAGTCTCTATTATGCCTTACCTCCAACCTGGAATTCAGCCACATATGACTTACCCACACAAGTTGTTCCCAGCTGGGACTCCGACAATCAGGATGAATTAAAAAAGCTGATGGAAAATTGGCCTCATACCACCTCTCAAGTCCTGGGAAAAACATCTGTGGAACAACACAAAATTATACTTTCTGACGAAATGCCCTTGAGATCCAGAGCTTATAGGGTCTCTCCATTCAAGAGGAAGATTATTGATGCACAAGTAGAACAAATGCTACGAGACCATATCATCGAGCCTTCTTTCTCTCCTTGGTCATCACCTGTAGTCCTGGTCCCTAAACCTGATGGTTCCTACAGGTTCTGTGTGGACTATAGGAGGCTGAATAGTAAAACCATCCCTGATGCTTATCCAATGCCAATCATCCACGACATCTTGGAGTCCATGGAAGGCGCCTCCTGGTTCAGCACATTGGATTTGCAGTCAGGGTACTGGCAGGTTAAAATGGAGGAAAGTAGCAAAGCCAAAACAGCCTTCATCACCTCCCAAGGACTATTCCAATTCTGCTCCATGCCATATGGATTACGGAATGCCGCTGCCACCTTCCAGAGGCTGATGGAGAAGGTCCTAGCAGAGTTGAGAGGGAAGTTTTGCTTTGTCTATATTGATGACATCATAATCTATTCAAGGTCTTTATCAGAACATGTCCAACACCTGAACACCATTCTACAGAGACTAAACCAAGCTTCACTTACACTAAATATGAAGAAGTGTCACTTCTTTAAGAAGCAGCTGAAGTTTCTTGGACATATAGTCTCAGAGAAAGGGGTGGAGGTCGACCCTGAAAAGACCCGAGCGGTAGCTGACTATCCTCCTCCCAAAGACATTAAAGCTCTCCAACGCTTCTTGGGATTAGCTGGGTGGTACCACAAGTTCATTCCCCATTTCAGCCGACATCACAGCTCCATTAAACAACCTAAAAAAGAAAGGAGTTAAGTGGGATTGGACTCCTGAGTGCCAAACCAGCCTGGAGACTATTAAACAACTATTACAAAACCCCCTGTATTGATGCAGCCTGACCTCAATCAACCTTTCCAGGTTCATACAGACGCCAGTGATGTGGGCTTAGGAGCCATCATTACCCAGCAAACTCCTGAGGGGAACGGGTAATAGCATACGCATCACCGAACATTGCGTGGACCTGAACTGAATTATTCGACGGCTGAAAAAGAGTGTCTAGCTGTAGTCTGGGCGGTGGAAAAATGGAGACATTACCTGGAAGGAAGACAGTTCGACGTTTACAGTGACCATGCTGCCTTAACGTGGGCCTTCAATAGCCCTAAAACCTCCTCTCGGCAGACCCGGTGGACTCTTAGGTTACAGCAATTCATCTTCCAAGTACATCACAGAAGAGGATGTCTGAACCTGGGACCAGATGCCTTGTCACAAGCCTGTGAATCTCAAGAAAGTGAAAGTGTGCCCTGTCTAGCCATAATAAAACCAAAATGTGCCTCTGACATACCCCACACGTTACAGGAAATCTCACAAGCACAAAGTCATGACAATACGGTGTCTCTCCTCCAACTGGCCCAAAAAACCAGAAAGGTCCAGGATAACCAAATCACCTTTGAGGTCCACCAGGGGGTGTTATATCGCCGGGTTCCTGTCAAGAACAATGGAAATAAATTCCAACTGGTCGTACCTCAGGCATTAATTCCTGGTTTCTTGCACTACGTACACGATAACCCGCTGGGAGGATATCTGGGACGGCTGAAAACCTTACTGAGGCTTTTGGAGGTGGCGTGGTGGCCCACTGTCCGTAAGGATGTCTGGCAGTATGTAAAAGGATGTGAAACATGTCAAAAATACAAACATGACAATACAAAACCCAGCGGTTTTCTACAACATACTCAAGTGACAGAACCAGGTCACACTTGGGGGATGGATTTCATGGAACCTTTCCCGACCAGTAAGAAACGAATCGCTTACTTACTGGTGTTTGTGGATTATTACACCAAATGGGTAGAGATGTTCCCCCTTCGAGATAGTAAGACCCCTAAGATCGTAAAAATTCTAAGGGAAGAAATCTTCACCCGTTGGGGGGTGCCAAAGTACCTCATTTCCGACCGGGGAGCCCAATTCACCTCCAATGTGCTCGCTGAGCTCTGCAGGTCCTGGGGAAGCATCCAAAAACTTACTACCAGCTATCATCCTCAGACAAACCTGACAGAAAGAGTAAACAGGACGTTAAAAACAATGATTAAGCGCCATATGTGGGACAACATCATGATAGATGGGACCAGTGGTTGCCTGAATTAAGGTTTGCCATCAACACCGCACATCAGGAAACTACAGGTAGAGCACCTGCTGAATTAATGATGGGCAGACAGCTACACGGTCCACTAGAGAGGTTAATCCTCAAAAACCCCACTCCTGACAAAACCTCATATAACATAATTGAAAGACAGAACATCATGGCAGAGGAGGTAAAGCACCGAGTAGGGGTGCAACAATCTAGACAAGCTAGATACTATAATGCCCGACGGAAAGATGCGCAGTTTCAGCCAGGAGATCTAGTCTGGGTTAGAACTCACCCTCTCTCGTCTGCCTCCAATAAATACTCTGCTAAGCTAGCGCCCAAATGGGAGGGACCAGCTGAAATAATAAAAAAAATGGGGCCAATAAATTACACCGTTCGCTGGGGAGACCCATGTAAAACGGACAATAAAAATGTGGTGAATCTGAAACGCTGGTACGGACGATCTCCTCCTATGCCGAAGGCTGGGGGGGATCTATGTAGCGTGGCCACATAAGGGGAGGTTTTATATTAAGGTTTATGACTTTAAATGTGTGTCATTGATTCTTATTAGTTATATTTCTTTCCCCTGTTATCTGTCATTCCCCTCAGCTGTTGTGTGTTGTTCACCGATCTCTGTTCACGCGAGATCTTCGCGTGAATTCATGTTACGTGTTTTCCTGCCACGTAAACAGGAAGACTTTCAGTTTCTATTTAAAGAACCGCTATGCCGGTGTTCGGGGCTCATTTGCGAGTACGCACTTCAAACCCGTCTATACAAAGAGAATTACGTTGGTGACTGACTTGGAAGCGCTGGGACGCCGTTCCTCTTGAGAAGTTTTTTCGTTTGGCTCGCTGCCAGGAATACTTTTATCAGAGGACATTGGTCTGTCATCTATTCATCACTCCATCACTTGATCACACTCACGGACGATACAAACACCCGGTGAGGCTGATCCGAACACTGTTGATATCTCTGTGCACTCTGGACTTCACTTTTACATGTATATACACTTTGTTTGTTATTATTGTAAATTTTATTGGTTTGTTAATACACTTGGTTTATTGGTATTTCATCAGTGTTGCTATTTATTTTCTCCACATCATTTACTATCATTAGAAACGGTACGGAAGATCCCAAAATAGTGTAAGCTCCACTTTAAGATTTTGGGGAGTGTTACAGCACAATCTATGGAAAACAGCTAACAGTACAGGCAAAGCAAATATTGAGTTTTTTAATAATAGACAGGCGAGGGACTTTCCACCAATAGTTAAAAAGGAAGCCAGGTAAAAGTTAATGGTGGTGAGCAAAAGGACACTAGAAGAAGGCCCATTGGTCAGATAGTGGAATAAGAGATAACAGAAAGGTATAGAATTGAGAGTTTGGGACAGTGTATTCAGAAAGGACAGCTGATTGGACTCAAGCTTGTTGGTTTTTTCAATAAACTACAACATTGGCATCTGGAACTCAAGACTCCGAGATTTTTCCTTGCATCTAAGAGAGATTCTTTGCGATTTTCCACGACAATGCCAATTAAGTCATGATCGATCTAACTTCCTGTCGGCCACTTTCAAATGTTTTGAAAAAATACTTTTTCAAACTCCTACTAGATTGTTTCTCCGATTTGCACAAAAATTGTTCTGCATCATCTAGAGGCACTTACGACAAAGAATTATTCACAGAATTTTGATAAATTATAAAATTTTCGAATGATGCTTCAATGAATTCTAAGGAGAATGCGCAAAATGTAACTTGAGGCTGCAACACTTTGAGGGATTGGGATGAAACTTTGTATGTGTTATCACCATTAAGTCCCAAGGTTACCTGCAGCTTTTGGCACACTGTCCCCCACTGGTATGGAGATAGAACAATAGCTATTTTGGCTAATAACTCTTGAACGCTTTCTTGCATGATAACCATCATGCCCAGATTGTACCTCAGCAGTTTCAGAACAGTGCCATATACTGGACAAAAGTGAAATAGCAATGTTTAGTTATTTTTAAAGTAAATGGGGTTTTTTATGATTGAAAGTTTGCTTTATCTGACTCCTCATACACTGTTCATCGGACTCTAACTGAACAATGCTTTTTTTGCTGCTCATGGTGCCAATTATTGGCTTGACCCCCGGTATCGCTGCTTGCAGCTATATTTATTATTATTATTATTATTCTCCTTGAGCCCCAATATCTCAAAAAGCCACTTGTCAAAATTGTTCTTAATTGGCACATTGATACTACATGCCAACGGGTACACCCACACCAAGAATGGCCCACATTCGCCCATAGGTGGCACTACTGGCTACGCCCAAATATTTTATTTTCACTCCATTTGTCCGATTTTTCTGAAACTTGGTGTACATGCCTCATATCTCATGGGGAACAAAAAAGACTCAAGGACTCATACTTTCCGCCATTATGGATTTTCCTGTAAAGTGAAAATTTGGGAAAACATACTTTCTCTTGAACCTTAGCTCCAATTGACTTGAAATTTGGTACCCATGTGTAGAATTGATGTCTTTCAATTTGTTACTTAGCAAAAATGAAAACAATGCAAAATGGCTGAAAGGGGCTTGTTTATGTAAATGTCCACATTACCTAAATATATATGTGTCAAATAAATCAAATGTCATTTTGACTGATGGTTTTTCAAACCTAACATGCTTCAATGTGACATCACTCTAAAGTATCGTGCAAAATTTCACCTTGATATGTCAAAAGATAACTGAATTACAGCTGTTTGAACTTGTGCCAAAACTGACAATGCTAGCCACTAGTTCCTTTTTTTATACTGAAACTGAAAGCAAAAATACTCAGAAATGTGAATAGCTAACTTGGCAAAGATGTTGTGCTGATAAGTGAAGGGTCAGAGGTTCAAATCCAGCCACAGCCATCATTTTTAGTTTAGGATTCAGACATAAAGACATATTTTTTAGGATTCCTCCATCAGGAGGGTTTAATCCCAACCCTCTACTCATACATTTTTAAATGATTTGCCATTTTGAGGAGGAATCCACATTGCTGCTTGAAGCTATATTATTGGCATTGTATTCATGTTGTTTAGCCAGAAAGGGAACTGGCCCCCACAGTGAGCCTGGTTTCTCCCAAGGTTATTTTTCACCACTAACCAACATCATATGGAGTTTTGTGTTCTTTGCTACAGTCGCCTTCGGCTTGCTCACAGGGGTTCTTAATACAGTTATTATTTATTTTATTTATACACACATTTTACAATCATATGTAATCAAACTACACAATGATCACTGTAAGACATTACAGATATTACAGTTTAATTTTTTTGTTTTTGTTATTAAATTTTTTCCTGTAAAGCTGCTTTGAAACTATGTGTGTTCTGAAAAGCGCTATACAAATAAAAATTACTTGACTCTTCTTTGCAGAACTGCTTTAGTTCAGCCACATTGGAGGAAATTCGAGCATGAACTGCCCATTTAACCCTCTGGGGTCGACGGACGTGCCGGCGCGTCCTGCTGGATATTTTCATCATTACAGCAGAAACAACTTAAAATACTCTGTCATTTTGGGGCATACAGATAAGTGTAAGACATCATTACCGACTATAAATGAACTGAAACTCTGCGAATACTTATCACACAAACATGAAACATGTCTAAAGAAAGCTTAAAATGTCTACTTTGAAATAAAACAATTCAAATTTAAAACAGATATTCTCCTGCAATGGAATCTGTATGAAACAAAGCGATGTACAGTTTTTACCGGTTCATCTCATTATCACTAATGTGATCACACCCACCAGCAGAGCGCGCCATTCATACGCTAATGTGCTGAGACTGTCAATGCAAATGGTAAACGCCCCCGACAGTGTTCAGAGGTTTGATGTAAACAATTCATTAATTTTACTGCATGTTTGTAACGATACACAGGCGATGAAACTTCTGAATATTAAGGAAGAGTTAACATTTTCCTCAGAAAAAGAGCAGGACTCTGATGAACGTTTGTATTTTGAAGAGAGACTTGATCCAGCCGAGGATAATATTTCGGATGAGTAAGTCATTTAGTTTTCTTTAGCTGACATGCTATTTTATATAAACATGTACATATTTTACTAGTGGGACTGTTTACAGACTTGCCAGCCAGGATTCAGAGTATTGACATTTGAAATATGTCCTAATAAGCAAGTTTTAGATACATTGAAATGCTGTTTTGGCTAAAGCAGGTATTTAAATTGTATGCTGTATGATATAAATATGATATAAAAATAACATGAATGTTTAGATTATATTTTAACTAGTGTTTATGCTGCCTCATTATCATAAACAAAGCTTGATCTTGCAAATATCTGTTTAGGTGTATTTTAGTAAAATGCACTTTAAATATGCCCTTATTAGAAAATCTGCATATTATAATGATTTCTGAAGGATCATGTGACACTGAAGACTGCAGTAATGATGATGAAAATTCAGATTTGATCACAAATTGCATTTTAAAATATATTCAAATAGAAAACTGTTCTTTTAAATTGTAAAAATATCACTGTTTTTACTGTATTTTGGATCAAATAAATGCAGTCTTGGTGAGCAGAAGAGACTTCTTTTAAACGGTAGTGTAGGTCTAAAATGAAGTATTTATTTAAAGAAAATGTACAGTCAGATTACTTCTTTTAACTTAAAACTTGATTTTGATCGTTAAGTCTCCTCACATTCATTCTCTCTCTGTCACATTCCTCATTGATGGGCCCAGGGGAGGGTCTTTGCCTTCTCAGGTGTAAATTACCTCAATATTCATGATAGTTCAAACCTCCTCGCATATCGCCTTTCAACACTAAAATTGTCTTACAAAAGTTAAATTAGTATATTGTTTTGTATGAATGAGTGATCAGGATGGTTTTCACATAATTTTGTAGCAAAAACTCTAGGCTAGAAGATCCAGTTCTCAAAAGGCTTGTGGACAAATGTGTTATATGTCCTTATTTTCAATTACTTAAAAACGCATAAACTTTATTTTCTCAAAAATACAAACATGTTGCTCAGATTTTATTTTAGCCCAGTTTGTGCTAAATACAGTGTTATCAGACTTTATCCATTAATATGTTTTTAAGCAACTGAAAAAAGCACAAATGTCAAGGCATGTCAAAACTTCTCCAGGGCCCAAAACACCCTCAGACCCCAGAGGGTTAAGATCCTGCCACAACATCTCAATAGTGTTCAAGTCAGGACTTTGACTAGGCTACTCCAAAACTATAAGTTTGCTTCTTTTGAGCCATTCAGAGGTGGATTTACTCCTATGCTTTGGATTATATAGCTTCAACTCAGGGACTGATGACCAGACATTCTCCTTTAGGATTTTCTGGTAGAAAATGAGAATTGAGAGAAACGTCTCGGGTTACATGTGTAACCCTTGTTCCCTGAAAGAAGCGGAACGAGATGCTGCGCCATTGACCTGAATTTATAGCCTCAGCTGGTGATGATCATTAGATGCACCTGTGGCCAGGCTATAAAACAGAGGCGTCACCAGCGTGTCGACAGATATCTTTTTTCTGAAGAGCAGTCCTGGAACGTCCCAGTGCGGCAAAAAAGCGCAGCATCTCGTTCCGCTTTTTTCAGGGAACAAGGGTTACACATGTAACCCGAGACGTTCCCTTTACAAAAAGCTTCACTTTGTTTGATGCTGCGCTTTTGCTAAGCGCTACGGGGAACGCAATACCCACGCCGCCGCACTTGGGGCTGTCCGGACCCCTACGGTTGTGAAGTGTGCTCACAAAGCGCGAGAGGTCTCAGACATGAGCTTGATGTCGACTCAAGGGCATAAGAGCCCGGAGTAGCATAAACATCTAAACCATTCAATTTTGATGAATGTGTGCAGAGAGGACCAGCCTGCCGCATCACAAACTTGTTTAGGCATGAGCTGAGGTGTCGACTCAAGGGCATAAGAGCCCAGAGTAGCAAAGCACCTAACCCATAAAGTTCGATGAATGTGTGCGAAGAGAACCCTATCGCAACACAAAACTTGTCATAAAAACTGATGAATGTGAGCGGAGAGGACCAGCCTGCCGCATCACAAACTTGCTCAGGCATGAGCTGAGATGTCGACTCAAGGGCATAAGAGCCCGGAGTAGCAGAAACATCTAGCCCATAGAGTTCGATAAACGTGTGCGGAAAGGATCAGCCTGCCGCATCATGAACGTGTTCAGGCATGAGCCTGTCATAAAAAACTGAAGAATGTGCGCGGAGGGGACCAGCCTGCCGCGTGACAAACTTTTTCAGGCATGAGTTTGGGATGTCGACTCAAGGACGTAAGAGCCCGGAGTAGCATGAACATCCGAACGATAAAATCTGATGAATGTGTGCAGAGAGGACCAGCCTGCCGCATCACAAACTTGTTCAGACGTGAGCTTGAGATGTCGACTCAAGGACGTAAGAATCCGGAGTAGCAGAAACATCTAACCCATGAAGATTGATGAACGTGTGTGGAAAGGACCAGCCTGCCGCATCACGAACGTCTTCAGGCACGAGCCTGCCATAAAAAACTGAAGAATGTGCGTGGAGAGGACCAGCCTGCCGTGTCACAAACCCGTTCAGGCATGAGCTTGGGATGTCGACTCAAGGACGTAAGAGCCCGGAGTAGCATGAACATCCAAACTATAAAATCTGATGAATGTGTGCGGAGAGGACCAGCCTGCCGCATCACAAACCTGCTGCAGAGGGACCCCTCTAGCCAAGGCTTTAGAGGCGGCGACCCCTCTGGTGGAGTGAGCCCTGACACCTACTGGCGAAGCTTGACCACGCGCCTCATAGGGCCCCAGGGCAATAGCATCCCTCACCCAATGTGATATAGTCTGCTTGGTAGCGGCTGCTCCCCTGTTGCGGCCCCCAAAGCAGACAAACAATTGCCAAGATTTACGCCACTGGCTAGTGCGGTGGACATAAGTTTGAAGGGCACGGACTGGGCAGAGTCTGTGAAGACTTTCCTGCTCTGGCGTTAAAAACGTCGGGGAGCAGAAGGCTTCCAGAGTGACAGGGTGTAGTGTCGAAAAAGGCACCTTAGGATGGTAGTCAGGATGAGGATGCAGGATAGCTTTGGCCATACCTGGGGCAAACTCTAAACAGGCCGGCAAAACAGACAGAGCCTGTAGATCCCCGATTCTCTTAAGAGAGGTAATCGCCACAAGAAAAACCAGCTTGAGAGTCAGAAGTCTATCAGACGCTGACTCTAGAGGTTCGAAGGGGGTCTCGGCCAGGCCCTCCAGGACTATTGCTAAGTCCCATGAGGGAGTTCTGGTCCTAACAGGAGGCCTCAGTCGCCTGGCACCATGAATGAAGCAAGCGAGTAGAGTAGCGTCCATCAAGGCGTGGCAAGCCGAAATGGCGGCCACATAAACCCTGAGAGTAGCGGGGCATATGCCTGCTGACAGTTTTTCCTGCAGAAAGTCCAGAACTGAAACAATTGGGCAGTTAACTGGATCTGCACCATGTAAACTGCACCACTTTTCGAAGACACCCCATTTATTGGTGTAGATTCTTCTGGTGGAGGGAGCCCTAGCACTAAGAATGGTCTCGATAACTTCAGGCGACAGCCCTGTGTTCCTCAGTTGGTACCCTTCAGGGGCCAAACATGAAGTTTCCACAATTCGGGCCGGGGATGAAATATCGTCCCCTGTGCCTGAGACAGAAGGTCCCTCCTGTCCGGAATCGCCCAAGGCGAGCCGTCAAGGAGAGATATAATTTCTGAGAACCAAATCCTGTCCGGCCAGTGAGGCGCTATCAGTAAGAGGCAAGACCCTTGCTGGCGAACTCTGGCTAAGACTCCCGGGAGCAGAGAAACCGGGGGAAAAGCATATAGACACATTCTGGGTCATGTATGTGCCATCGCGTCCAGACCCAGGGGGGGTGACTCAGAGAGAAGTAGAGGGGACATTGCGCAGTCTCTTGTGAGGCGAAGAGGTCCACTTCTGCTCTGTAAAATTTATCCCAAATTTGTTGTACTACCTCGGGGTGGAGTTTCCACTCGCCCCTCGGTATGTCTTGTCTGGACAGCAAATCTGCTCCCACATTTAAGCGTCCAGGGATGTAAATTGCCCTGAGTGACAGGAGCTTGCCCTGGGCCCAAAGGAGAATCCGACGTGCCAGCAAATTCAGGTGGCGAGAGCGTAGACCTCCTTGACGGTTTATGTAGGAAACTGCTGCTGTGTTGTCTACCCACACAAGGACATGGCAGCCTCTCAGATGTTGGAGGAAGTATTTCAGGGCCAGAAATACCGCCATCAGCTCGAGGCAGTTGATGTGCCAATCGAGCTGATGACCCTCCCATTCCCCTTGGGCTGGACGACCACTTAAGATCGCACCCCAACCCGTCAGGGAGGCGTCTGTCATTAGGATCCTGCGACAACATGACGCACCGAGAGTGGGACCCAAGGTAAGGAACCGGGGTCTGAGCCACATAGAAAGGGAACGAAGCGCTCGGCGCGTAACCCTTATTTGCCTTAGGGGACAGGCCCTTGGATGAAATCCCCTGGCTTTTAGCCACAGCTGAAATGGTCTCATATGGAGAAGGCCCAAAGGAATCACCGTGGACGCAGACGCCATGAGACCTAGTATTCGTTGATACTGATGAACAGTGCAACTTTGACCTAGCCTGAGATTGCTCAGGGAGTTCTGGATGGAGCTGACACGAGCGGGAGACAACTGTGCCCGCATCGTGATCGAGTTCCATATAATCCCTAGATAGGTAATTTCCTGGGTTGGAGAAAGAACGCTCTTCTGGACGTTGAGTCTCAGACCCAGAGAACCTAGATGAGCCAAGACGATATCCCTGTGCTGAACTGCCAGTTCTTGAGATTGTGCTAGTATCAGCCAGTCGTCTAAATAATTCAGAATGCGGATGCCCTGGAGTCGCAAAGGAGCCAGTGCTGCATCCATGCATTTCGTGAATGTGCGGGGTGATAGGGCTAGGCCGAATGGAAGAACCCGATACTGGAAGGCTTCGCCCCCGAAAGCGAACCTCAGGAACTTCCTGTGCTGTGGCAGAATTCCAATATGGAAATATGCGTCCATGAGATCGATCGTGACCAGCCAATCGTGATGTTGGATCCTTTAGCAGGTCAGCCTGGTACGCCTGTAACACAGCCATGGTGTGCAGCGCAGGACCAGCCTGATCTGCCGCTTGATAAGCCCTCCCCACTAGCATGGAGGTAGTCCTGCATGGCTTAGAGGGGAGAGCAGGTTTTTTCAAGGACGATGCCGAACCCGGCGAGAGATAACCCACAAGTATCTCTTCAACCGGCGGCATCCTTGAATACCCTCGAGCCTCAGCACCCACGATAGTCGAATATAACGACGTCGAGGGCACGTGAACGCGCGAGGTATAAGGGTTCCTCCACGAACGAGCAAGCTCATCGTGGAGGTCATCAAAGAAGGAAGGGACTGATGAGGTGTTCCTTCCCTTGGCCATCAGACAGAAATCTATCCTCTAATTTGGAGCGTTTGGGGTTTCTTGGTCACGTGGCCAGTCTAATTGAAGTCTGGCCACAGCACGAGTAACCACATCGAGTAACTCCTCAGAGGATTTTGCATCATGTTTTTAGTGCTCTGATGTGGGTAACTCGAAATCTATAGACCCAAGGGAATCGAGGTCCCCTCCTGAACTGAAGAGGCGCCGAGCGCTTCAAGAACACGAGAAAGACCAGCCGGATCTGGGGAGAGAGCGGCGAAAGGGACGCACCGTCTCTCGCTCCTCAGCCAGATCCATACGAGAGCCCCACGAATGAAGTGCGGGTGCTGGCTCTCGGAAGTAAGCGAGGCGAGCGCGAAGCATCCCGACCGAAAGAAGGTCACAATGTGCGCCCCCGCCCCGCCCCACGCGAGAGCCACGTGCTCTTCCCCCAAACAAACAAAGCAAAACTCATGCGTGTCCTTGTCCGTCATGAGACGTTGACAAGGAAACACGCATCGTTTGCTCCATTTCTCCGTCATTCTCTCTATATATATATAGTCTCTTTCAGAGCAGAGAGAAAAAGTAAGAAAGTTCTGCGCATTGCCTAACAGTTTCTAACTCCTAACAAAGTGGGAAGAAAGTTTTCTGAGCAGGTTGTGAGACACACAGCATAGTATGCTCTGAATGAAAAATATCTGTCGACACGCTGGTGACGCCTCTATTTTATAGCCTGGCCACAGGTGTATCTAATGATCATCACCAGCCGAGGCTATAAATTCAGGTCAATGTTCATTGACGTGTTTCACACAAATTCACAGCTGCTCACAATGCAAGATTGTTCCCCGTAGCGCTTAGCAAAAGCGCAGCATCAAAGTGAAGCTTTTTGTAAAGGGAACTTGATTTTCATGTTTCTCTCAATTACTGCAATTCTTCCTGGCCCTGAAGCAGCAAAGCATCCCCACCCATCACACTACGACCACCATGCTTCACTGTAGGTATGATGTTTATTTTGTAGAATTCTGTCTTTGCATTACGCTAGATTTTAGGGGACCCCTGTCTTCCAAACACTTCCACTTTCAGTTGACAGAACATTCTCCCAAAATGTTTGAGAATCATGAAGGTGTGTTTTGGCAAAATTCAGAAAAGCTTTAATGTTCTTTTGGGTTATCTGTGGTTTTTGCCTTGCCACTCTTCCATGGATAGCATTTTTTCCAGTGTCCTTCTGATTGAGTCATGAAAAGTGCCTTTTAATGATGCAAGAGAAGCCTGCAGTTCATTGGATGTTGTCCTTGGCTTTTTTGTGACTTCCTGTATGAGTTGTAGCTGTGCTCTTCTAGTAATTTTGGAAGGTCAGCCACTTCTGGGAAGGTTCACTACTGTGCCAAGTGTTCTCCATTTGGAGATAATGGCTGTCACTGTGGTTCTTTGGAGTCCCAGAGCCTTTGAAATAGCTTTGTAACCCTTCCCAGACTGATGTATTTCAATCACCATTTTCCTCATAATTTCTGGAATTACTTTCAACCTTGACATAGTGTGCTACTGTGTGAGACCTATTAGCCAACTTCATGCTGCTGAAAAAGTTCTATTTAGGTGTTAATTTGATTGAACAAGGCTGGCAGTAATCAGGTCTGGGTGTGTCTAGTCCAGCTGAACTCCATTATGAATGGAGTCCCAAAGATTTGGGGATTTAGTAACTAAGGGCAAATACTTTTTCACACTTTTTGGTATTGGATAATGTTTTTTGCTTCAGTAAATAACATTATAATTTAAAATGTTTATTTTTTTGTGTTTACTCAGATTGCCTTTGTTTTACGTAATATTTTGTTTGAATTTTTGAAACAATTTAGTATGAGATATTCACAAAAACAGAAGAAATCAGAAAGGGGGGCACATACTTTTCCTGTCAAAATTCATTTATTTTCTTCTTGGGAAAGAAAAAAACAATATGTAATAATAATGCTTTATAACATTTTTCAAACAAAGCCTTCTGATATAAATGCACTAAAGTATCACCAACTCAAGTAACACTAAACATTTCCCAAAGTCTAAGAGGGAAATTGACTAATGAAAATAGGTTGCACATCTCTCTCTTAAACCCTCTTCCTCCACAATATTAATCATCTGGCAGGCTGTTGCTATATAATAGCTATAGCGATTGTGAAGCTGCATTCATATAAAAAGTGCAGCAGAGAATGTCTGTTTTAGTGATGGCATTGCCCAGTTAATGATACTTCATTTGAATTGTCAGATACATTGGTAAATGTGTTAATTTTGGCAGATCTACTTATACTTAACATTTGTTACACATAAAAGGGCAATGTATCTCCTTAGATACAAAGAGTTTGTCCATTTATGAAGTGTAAATATTGAATTCATCCATTTTCAACATCAACATGTAATTCCTAGATAAAATATTTTAAGTGAAGCATGTTTTTCCAAATATAGTTAATTTGTAAAAAAATATCAATGTTTACCTTGAGGTCAGAAGTTTTGACATGACATGCTGTCATGTTAACTTTAGATAAAGATTATGACTTTATGCCAGATTTTTTTATACAGTCACATGACCAAAGTCTAATGCAAAGTCTTTCGGGCTAAGGTAAAATACATCACACAGTTTTGGTGATCGCATGCACTCCTCAAACAACAAATCTGCTCAAAAGAAATCTGTATTGACAGATTGACATCAAATACACAAGTGACAAGCCTTTGTAGAGCACTTTAATTTTCAAGATTAGGTGCATTACACCTTAACTACAGAAAGCACAATTTACTCAGAAAACACGTCATACACACCCACTTTGTAGGAATAAAACAGCATGCCTCAATAAAACACATTATATACGTAAAATAATATCAAAAGATAACAATGTGCCCTTAACAAACAATAGAGTAGGCAAAAACATCAAAATCCACAAAGCAACTACTTATTTATTTATTGCAGCTGTTTGCACTTAACCACAGATTACTCGATGACATAGAAAAGGTTTTCCGTGCATTTAATTAATTTAAATTCTAAATGTGTTTTGCAGTTAAATAATCAGTATAATAACAATAACTTTGGTTCAGTAATGACAATTTAATAATTGCAGTTCATTAATAATTCAATATTGCAAGTGGATATTTGTAAAAGATGTCAAAAGTAGCCTAAAATTGTTTTTTGTTTTAATCAGAAATATGATTACAAAGTGCTGTCTATGGTAAGTGCTCCAGTCACATGATGAAAAGCAATGTATATACAGCCATCACCAAAAGTTTACATACTTTTGCATTTAAATCAATATTACACAAAAAAAACTCATGCTTTCTTCACATTAACATTTGTTTTAATAAAGTCTAAGAACCAGCGATATTTGACACCTTTAAGTAACCTGCTAATATAATAGTTCAGATTGTTTTAGACTGTAAAAAGTAAACATTAACTGTTTATTAGTGACTGCACTAATAAAAATGTAACTGGTTTATTAAATCTGAACATATATGTGCATATAAGAGGGAAAGGTCAATTATATATACAAGTGTTAATACTTAAATTTTTCAGATAAGACAGAAAGACTGTATTGAATAGCACTTTTTCTGCTTACGATAGCGAAAGGCTGATTACAACAGCCTGGAAACTGCAATTCTTTGAATACAATATCAAAAAGGTACAAATGTAGGGTCTTTTGACCATCACACATAATTGAAAGTAACACTTCCCTAATTGTTTACATCATTGTTGATAGAAAATTCATTCTAATAACATTGTAACATTTAAGAACTGTAAAGCCGATTATTTACTAATTCGAATGAATTTGGTATAAGCTCTTTCTCTCTCTCTCCATAGAGCGCAATGCAGCCCTTTAATTTGAATAAAAGTTAAACTCAGGAATCAAATATACCCTTTGTAGCTATTATGACAAAAAAAAAAGATATTTAAAAGCTTCAGAATATAACTGTGGCAGCGGGGGCGTGGTCAAGCCCCCGCTGCCACAATAACACTTTATATATTACAATTAGAATTACTATCATCACATTGGAATTAAAGGTGACAGTGTGTAAATATGTATATGCATTGAGGTAACACTTGAACTGCTTGATTACAGACAATGGCAGATTACAACAAATTTTTGCCATTCAAGTTAGCTGGCATGATAGCATCTCAAACATGGAGGCTTAACCCTAAATACAAAAGGAAGAGCAAATGTAGTGGCTCTTTTGACTGGAAGAACTTTATTGAAGAGCTCAGAGCACGACACACCAGGCCAGGTTTGGAGAACAACCTTGATCAAAGATTTTGTACTTTCTCTCTTGATAACCCCATCATAAATGCCACACTTAACTTTAACCAACCTGTTATGCAGGTTGGATTTTAATCATGATCCATCACTTTTGATCGTGTTTTTGCCATGGATGCAGCTTTGAATTTCAAGGGCAAATGTTAAATATGCTTCACTAAAGCTCTGTTAGTACACACTAGAAAATGTTCAGTGGTGAACTTCTGGAAATTGGGCTGGGTTGATATTTCCACTTTTCTCTCACATGACATCAGCATGAATCACAAACAATTACATTTGTTGAGGTCACCACAAAAAAAATGATCAAATCATGGCAAATGTACTTATTCTACAAATCTATTCTATAAATACTTAGAATTTACAGTACTCTACAATGTAAATGAGGGATTTTAAACATACCACTTTAGTTCAGATATATAAACATATTTAAGACTGATTTATTTTGACAGTAAATAGTGAAATACAGAGGTATCTATTTAAAAAGTATAAAGCAAAACAGATATTTTAGGTTAAAAATTGTAATACTGCAGTTAGAGCGACTGGAGCCAGTAAAACACTGAAATGCTTAGTGCGTTGGGAAAAACAACAGGCTATATCTAATAATCCATGTATTTAAGTTAGTAACAGAGAAAATATTTTTTCTGAATCAGTGGAAAATTATTTTGGAATTAAAGAATTTCTCAATGCTTGTCTCAAGTATTCATTTTAAGTGACAATACAGTATCCAAGCAGTTTTTGCAAATATAGGTCGATCAAAAAGATGGCCAATACGTTTGTAAAAATATACATAATATTCAAAGAAATTGTTTAGTTTTACTCCCTGACTGGCTGTAAACTTCCCTTCATCTGTATGATCCATCAGTAATCACTTAATCTTTGAAATAGAACCATTAATGCCACACATGGCAAAAACAGCAGATTGTGACTTGAATCAGCTTATCCACTAAGAAATGTGTCAGGTAATATTAGCAAATGTAAATGTGATGACACTGTAAAGGGTTGGGCAAATGAAGTTCAAGTAAAAGATGCAAAGCTGTGGGCTAGTAAGTTCTCTAGCGAATAAATCTGCAACTCTTATACACCACTAAGACACAGAGAGAGAGAGAGAAACACAGACAGAAGAAAAGTGTTAATGCTATACATTGTAGTTGACATGACATGTCAAGCAGTGACATGAGTTACATGCAGCACTTCACCAAAACTAATATGAAAATATTATTTCTCATTCTTTTATAATTATTAATGCATTTTAATGAGGATAGAGTGTCGGAATGTACTCTCTCAGTACAATTTATACTTTCCAATTTTCATTTGTTACGCAGCAGGACCATTCAAATTACAGTAATTGGTTAATATTTTATTAGAAATGAAAAAAGAAATGGTGACCATGCTATTTGTATATGCTGTTGTTATGAAATCGGAATATGATTCACACATGATTACATTTAAATACAGTGCGTTTATAAATATTTTCCCAATGCACACACAAAAACACATTTCATGGTAGGTGATGTGGCCAAAAATAATCACAATATATTATTTTCCATAACGTTCGATATCGATATTTATCACAATTTACTGTACATGTCATACCATTAATGGGGGTTTGTTAGACCTAAAGAATGAATTAAACATTTACTTGTTTGTTTACAAGTAAAATCCAGAGGGTAATCTACCTTTAAAGAATACTCTGTTTAGGATTTAATCCTATATAAGGTGTATGACCTCTTTTCAATAAAATTTCGATGATTTCATTATCTTCAGCTGATGTTTGACTCCACTGAAAGACTTTGTGACACTCCACACTCAAGATCAGTAGGTGGCGGTTATGCACCATTGGCTGGATTGCCAACCACCAATAATCATCACAAGAAGAAGAAACATTGTCTTGCCTGTGATAGTGTTTTGAAAAAAACTTTTAATTAAATAGTACATAAACAGCAATGGTGTTGATTAGCTAGTGATATCATATTGATATCATATTAGCCAGATAGCTAGCTGCTATAACTTTACCTCGCATTTTTAGCAACATGCACCTGATCCATTTGTCAAGATGTAGAACATAGAAAATTACTCAGAAGTTTATCAACATAAAAAAATTCGGATAAATATTGATATCGTTTTATCGCCCAGTCCTATGTCATGATAACATTTTTAAGCTGCCTTTGTAAGCTATAGCCGACACCATAATTTGTCGGTGCATAATGAAAATACTATATTGACAAGACAATATTTGCTGTCGCGGTACAAAAATGGGCTTTTTTCATACAGACATGTTTTACAAACCTTTTGAACAGTGACTTTGCAATCTCAAAAAAAATTAAAAAATAAATGAAAGAATCACAAAGAGCTATTTCTAGGTGATCTTAAGAGCAGAACAAAACTAGTGAAAATATAAATATAAACTGTACCATGACTTTTCCGAGACTACTACAAACTAATTAACTAACATGAATTTTCAAATCCTGGAAATCACAGTTTTAAAATTCTCTGATAATCACAAGTTCCCCTAAAGGGAAGCGGGCAGCGAGTGCCAGTCAGAATTTTTCTTTGGAGCCAAACGGTTGTGCAACAGTAAGCTGAGTTCACAACTGTTTCACTCACCACTGTTGGCAAGAAGCACTGCTGTTGGATCTACAGCGCGTTTCCAGCTGGTGTTTTCTCTCTCTGCACGCTGTGCAGTCCACGCCCCTGAGTGCTTCGACAGCGCTTTCATTGCCTGAAAGTTTGAATTCCCACTAATAAAAGAGCAATACACAGCAGGCATTGAACGTGGCAACATTGCGGTCGCGGCTTTCTTTCCTCACGGGAGAAAGCCACTTCAGCCGCCCCCGCATTGTTCCTTCTTCCCACGGGATTGAGGACGACCCGGCTGGCGATGAAGGCGATTTAGGGATGATAACGGGCTTTGTTTTACCGGGTAAATAACCACGAACCACCTGCCCCGGCACGCTTGCTTGCTTCCGTCTGAGCTCGGGATGAGTGTGAACTCGGGATGAGTGCGGCTCGCCTCGCAGCCAGCCGGCATTCTCCCTTGAGCCCCCAGAATTGGATGACAACATCGCCGCTGCATCCGCCGGCGTGTTGTAGCTGCCCTCGCCTGCTCGCCGAGGGCAGCCCCTGCCGCTAAACAACAGGTAGCTCCGCCTCAAACCGGGCCCAGCTCTCAGCCCCAGCATCGAGCACCTTGCAGGCGGCGTATGCTCCCCATCTCAAGGACCAGAAAAGCGCTCCTGAGACCCAGGCAGTCAGACGTTCGCCCCGGAGGTGGTACCATGACCACTCCGTCCCCCGGTGGAGGGCCGGGAGTAGAATCCTGGTTTCATTTTCCGCACTGCCTTCGGGCTGCAGCACCCACATTCTCAATAAAGAGGAATTTCCTCACACCCTGGGTCATCCAGCCGGTGCGTGCCATTCTCACGGCATCCCGGCCCCAAAACTCTACAGTCCCAGCTCCACGGACGCAGTTCCCTTGCCTCCGGCCCCGCGACTGCTCAGCCCCGGCAGGCCAGCGCTGACGAGTTCCGAAGATGCCTCTCTAGGACTTCTTCCTCAGTCTCTAACCCGCCCCCTACTGGGTGCGCAGAGCAAGATAAGTGCTTTGATGCTTTTCTCAGCACCCAAGCCTCGGGATGCCCTTCTGCCTCCCAACACGCTATTACTTGCTCCTTTCTGCCGCGAAGCCCCGCCCGGTACGTCAAAAGCGATCGTCCCGTTAGTGCTCCTCGCGAGGAGTTTGGATGCGTGGCTTTCACTTCCCAATCAGTCGCGCCGACTCGGCTACACCATT
The DNA here is from genome assembly GCF_025860055.1 of Xyrauchen texanus. Classification (NCBI taxonomy): domain Eukaryota; kingdom Metazoa; phylum Chordata; class Actinopteri; order Cypriniformes; family Catostomidae; genus Xyrauchen; species Xyrauchen texanus. Next base: position 39,819,315 of record NC_068309.1, read on the forward strand.
CAGTTCACCTGGCTCCAGCCTTGTTTCAGCGGTGTTCGCTCCACTTCTGTGCACGGCGAGAAAGCCAGTGCCTTACGAGAAGAGATCACGACCCTGCTCCTCAAGGATGCGATAGAGCCCGTCCCTCCAGCCGAGATGGAGAAGGGTTTCTACAGCCCTTACTTCATCGTACCCAAAAAGGTGGCGGGTTGCGACCAATCTTGGACCTGCGAGTTCTCAACCATGCCTTACACAGACTCCCGTTCAAATTGCTCATGCAGAAACAGATTCTTACCTGCGTTTGACAGCTAGATTGGTTTGCAGCAGTAGACCTGAAGGACGCGTACTTCCACATCTCCATTCTGCCTGGACACTGACCCTTCTTACGGTTTGCGTTCGACGGCCAGGTGTATTCAGTAGACGGTCCTCTCCTTCGGCAAGTTGGCGTGTGCTCTCATCATATGTCACAACTCGCCCGCCATCTCCTCCTTTGGAGTCAGCCGTGACTCAAGTGGGACGCGCTGCCATGGCAGGTTTCGCCCAGTGGAGAGGGGAGGCTCCACCCCCAGGTGGTCCAGCTGATTTGGGACCAATTCGGCAAGGCACAGATAGATCTCTTTGCCTCTCAAGACAACTCCCACTGCCCACTCTGGTACTCCCTTACAGGAGCTCCTCTTGGGACAGACGCGTTGGCACACAGCTGGCTCCGGGGCCTGTGCAAGTACGCATTTCCCCCAGTGAGCCTTCTTGCACCGGTGCTGTGCAAGATCAGGGAGGACAAGGAACAGGTCATCCTGGTGGCCCCTTACTGGCCCACCCAGGCCCTCAGATTTTACGCTCCTCGCAACAGCACCTCCCTGGAAAATTCCCCTGAGGAAGGACCTTCTTTCTCAGGGACGGAGCACCCTCTGGCACCCACGCCCAGACCTCTGGAACCTCCATGTCTGATCTAGTGGATCTACCACCTGCAGTCGTAGACATGATCAACAAAGCCAGAGCTCCCTCCACCAGCCAACTTTACACCCTAAAGTGGCGCTTGTTTGCGATTTGGTGTTCTTCTCGAGTTGAAGACCCGCAGAGGTGCGCAGTTCGTTCAGTGCTTTCATTCCTGCAGGAAAGGCTGGAGGGGAGGCTGTCCCCCTTCACATTGAAGATGTATGTAGCTGCTATCGCAGCCCCCCACAACGCAGTAGATGGCAAGTCCCTAGGCTGAACCCTCACCGGCCTAGCCTGTTCCCCACCTGGAATCTCTTTGTGGTCCTCTTGGGCCTTCAGAGACCCGCATTCGCACCCACATTTCCCTGCAGCCGACACAGTTGCCTCTAGCACACAGTAGCCTGCTTAAACCTGTCTCGACAGTTCACGTAACACGGTCAGTGTGTGGCGTTTTTATATGGGACCCCTTGTGTCACTTAATTCGACACAACATCGCGTGAGTGACAGAAGGGGAACATCATGGTTACTATTGTAACCTCCGTTCCCTGAGGGAAGGAAGGAGACATTGTGTTCCTCCTGCCACAGCACTAGACCTAAGACTGTAAATGGCTGTACCTATTATTTTTGGCTCCTCAGTGCGAAATCCTGACTGGCACTCGCTGCCCCACTTCCCTTTATACCCTTATATCTGGGGCGGGGCATGCAAATTCTGTCTGCCAACATGACATTGGCCTTTGGGAGGTACGTTTGGCATCCCAGGAAGACCCCTTGTGTCACTTCATTCGACACAACGTCTCGTTCCTTCCCTCGGGGAACAGAGGTTACAACAGTAACCATGACGTTTTCCATGAGCTGAAACCCTCTGCAGAAGTTTTATTTCTGGGAGAAATATCGGTTTGTTGGCTATTTCTCTTGCTAACATTAGGTGAAATATTCTAGTTATCCAAATTTTACTTTTGTACATTTGAAATATTCAATTTTTTTCTTATCATTACATGTGTAGAGCATCTTTTAAGTAGGGATGCAACGACACCACTTTTTCTCTTCTGATCCGATTCCGATATCAGAAATCTCAGTATCAACCGATTCGATACCACTGTTGTTTTTTTTGCATAATCAGTTTAGAATATCTTTACATTATTGTGTGGAACTAACTGGGTGTACTCTTTAATACGTAAAGAAACACAAACCTCTATCTACACATTATTTCAATATAAATGTATAGCTTATTAAGAAACGCTTTATTATTAACTAGTATACTGGATAATGTAGTAGCAAAAAAACGAGAACAATTGTGGTTTACGAGGACAATTTTTTAGGTTACAAACTGGTAATTACAAGGGTATTATACTATAAATGTGGTTTCATGAGGACATTTATAATGTACCCATAATTTAAATAGCTTAAAAAACATATTAAACGATGTTTTATTGAAAATTTAAAATGCAGAAAGTTATTTGTGAGGGTTAGGTTTAGGGGTTGTGTTAGGTTTAGGGTATAGAATCTATAGTTTGTACAGTATAAAAATCATTATGTCTATGGAAAGTCCTCATAATGATAGGTAGACCAACATGTGTGTGTGTGTGTATGCAAAATCCTTGTATCTGGATGTTAAAAGATTCAGATCTATTTTGATTTAATCTTAATTTTGTCTTTTAGATTTTGTCTTAATTTAGTTGTAAGAAATCAGCTCACTTTTCATTTACACAGTTACTTTTTGGAATCCATTCAACTTAAATATTATCATAATTTGTAAACAAATAAATATATTATAATAGTATTATATCTCAATCGTGCACATTTAACTTTTAAACCCTCCTGCTTTTATTTTGACATTCTGAACTCTCCAGGAAGTCCTTGTAAGAAAGTTCACAGTATTTGAATTAGCTTCTTATTCAAATTCTGGTAAAATGCACCTCCAGTGCCATTCTAAATGCATATTATAAGTGAACCGAACTATTGAGCGTCTACATTTGAGATGCGGTTCATAGTAGTGCTCCAATATTGCGCACCACATGAAGGCTAAAAATAGGCGCGAATGAGTGTGTAAACAGCAGCGCCATTCACTAACGCACTTTAATTGTGTTATTATGGTTCTTTTATGTCATTTTTGAGCATGACAGTAATGAACGTGATAAACACACAGTATCGGATTTGGATTAGGCTCATCGGACCGATACCCGATCCATCTAAAAGCTTCAGTATTGGAGCCGATACCAATCCAGGTATCAAATCTGTGCATCCCTACTTTCTTAAGCAGTCAAAGGTTTGTCATTGGTGAGAGCTACGCATATGCCAAAGAATTTGCATTTGCAAAGAGAGAAAAAAAGTGCTTATTGCAATTTGTACATTAATCATTACCTGACTCTCTTATTTGGTGATGGCAGAGGGAGCGCCTGAGCGGTGGAAATGAACTATCTGCCACTTGCCATCTTTGCGGTGCCAGATCCGTGTCTCCTCTGATTGGGCAGTGTGCGGCATGCCGTTTACATCGAGGTACTGCGTGATGCGGATGTAGGCAATGCAGGCAGCCTCCTCACCAATCAGATGAATGTGAGGGTTCAGAATGGTGGTGTGAACAGGCTTGCTGTTCTTTGACCACACTGTGAAAACAAAAAAACAAAAGTTTTACAAAAGATTGAGGAGAGATAATATCAACACTTTATATATATATACAGATTCATGGAGGGGTTTAATCCTTGAAATGACACTTAATTTTATTGCAATACTCCTTGCTGTATGCATGTCTTTTCCCAAACCACAATCATAATTTAAACTTTTTTAATGTAAAGAAGTGGAAAAAAGAAACTGCTCCCTAAAGTATGCTTGGAAGGTTGAACCCAGAAAAGTGAGTCCAAAAAGCAGATGCCATTAGCCAGCAGTTATTAAAATAACCAGCATCTATAAAATGTTGATATGCTTAAGACTGCATTATAAAATGGATAGTTCCGATCCTGGATGCTGATTGGTCACATGATAAAGCACAGCTCTGATCTCTTCACAAAACTTCTATTTGTATCACTCCACATTACTGGGAGGATGTCCTGCATGTTCCAAAAATTATCTTCAGTTAGTTCAAAATGCAGCAGCTAGAGTATTGAATAGAACCATTAAATATGATCATAACAACCCAGTCTTAGCATCGCTACATTGGCTACCTGTTAAATTTCATATTCATTTTAAAATACTTCTAATTACTTTCAAAGCTTTGAATGGTCTAGCTCCACAGTACTTATGTGACCTTCTATAACGCTATATTCCATCAAGTTCACTATTATCGCAAAATTCTAGCCTGTTAATAAAACCTAGGAGTTCAAAATCCACAAAAGGAAGTAGATCTTTTGCTCCTAAACACTGAAATAGTCTTCTGAAGATTGTTCGAGACTCAGACACACTGTCAGTTTAAGTATAGTCTAAAGACTCATCTTTTCATCCAGGCATACACCTAATTTATCCATCAACTCATAGTTCTGCAACATTAGTCAGGTCTGCCGGAACCGGACACACTTCTCATATTCTATAATCCTGTTTTAAACTGAATGGCATCTATGCTAAAATTATTAGGAGTCAAGCCCCTTCGGGGAAAAAGACCCCTATTGTTTCTGTTAGTTTTCTTATTATTATTATTATTAGGGGTTAAGCCCCAAAGGGGTGAAAGACCCCTATTGTTTGTTAGTTTTCGTATTATTTTTAGGGGTCAAGGGGCAAAAGACCCCTATTGTTTCTGTTAGTTTTCTTCTTCTTCTTCTTCTTCTTCTTCTTATTATTATTATTATTATTATTAGGGGTCAAGCCCCGAAGGGGTGAAAGACCCCTATTGTTTCTGTTAGTTTTCTTCTTATTATTATTATTAGGGGTCAAGCCCCGAAGGTGCGAAAGACCCCTATTGTTTCTGTTCGTTTTCTTATTAGGGGTCAAGCCCCTAAGGGGTGAAAGACCCCTATTGTTTCTGTTAGTTTTATTCTTATTCTTATTATTATTAATCTGCTTCTTCTTCTTCCACTCTTGAGTCTATGGCAGCCAATAGAACCGCTTGCGGGAAAGTTATGAAATTTGGCAAACAGATAGAGGACAGTCTGATGTGTCACCATAGCAAAATTGGCATCTCTAGCTCAACACCTCTATACTAACGCCATTTTTAAATGTTTTTAAAACTTTTTCGAACACCTCCTAGACTATTTGTCTGATTTGCACGAAAATTGGCCTGCATCATTTAGAGGCACTCACGACAAAAAGATAATCACAGAATTTGGTAAACCTTACCGCTTCAACGAAGTTGACAAAGAATGCGCAAAATTGAACTTGAGGCTTTATCTCTGTAATGCTTTGGGGGATTGGGACGAAACTTGGTATGTGCAATCAACATTATGCCCTGAGCTTACCTGCAGCATGTTGGCACACTGACCCCAACAGGTCAGGAGATAGCTAAAAATTATTATTTTGGTTTATAATATTTGAACATTTTTGCTGAAAAATAATGAAAATTGTCTCTTTAGATCAAGTGCTACATACTGAGTCGAAGGATACCACATTTTCCTATATCGGCCATTTTGGATATTGGCCATTTTGAATTTAATCATAAAATGCTGTATTTATCAACAACTTGGCGTATCGTTATGAAACTCGGTATGTGTCTTTGGCACCATGCTCTGAAGGATCTGAAAAAGTTCTGGGACAACGCCACCTTGTGGTCAAAATTTATAATGCTAATTCTATAAATGCTAATAGCGATTGACTCCTTTTACCTACTGTAAGGAGACTGGTCTTAATAGATTTTGTTGGTCATGCTGAGAACAATGATACCAATTAAGTCATGATCGAGTTAACTTCCAGTCCGCCACTTTCAAATGTTTTGAAAAGCTACTTTTTCGAACTCTTCCTAGATTTTTTCTCCGATTTGCACAAAAATTGTTCTGCATCATCTAGAGGCACTCACAGCAAAGAAAAATTCTCAGAATTTTGATAAATGATACTGTTTTTGAATGACATTTCAATGAATTCTACGAAGAATGTGCAAAATTAAACTTGAGGCTTTATCTCCGCAACAATTTGAGGGATTGGGATGAAACTTTGTATGTGTTATCATCATTAAATTCCAAGGTTACCTGCAGTGTTTTGACACACTGTCCCACACTGCTTTGGAGATAGAAAAATAGCTATTTTGGTTTATATCTCTTGAACGCTTCCTTGCATGATAACCATCATGCCCAGATGGTATCTCTGCAGTTTCAGAACAGTGCCACATACTGGACAAAAATGAAATAGCAATGTTTAGTTATTTCTTAAATAAATGGGTTTTTTATGATTGAAAGTTTGCGTTTTCTGACTCCTCATACAATGTTCATCGGACACTATCCGAAAACATGTCACAATGCTTCTTTTGCTGCTCATGGTGCCAATTATTGGCTTGACCCCGGTATCGCTGCTTGCAGCTATATTTCTATTTGTTTCCCTATCTTAACCTCGGGATACATATCCTGAGGTTACCAGAGCCTGCCATATCCAGCTCCAGTCCTGCCTGAAGTCCGACTCCCACTACTACATGTTGCTGAGTGATTGAAGACTAACTGCAGCCTGTGCCAGCCTGATATCTTTTCAGTCTACAACAATGGACTTCTACAATGGACTTCACAGAGGATGAACTGATGCCAGCACTAACCGTCAGACATGGGATGCTTCACTGGACACTTCATGAAACTTGTACTTTAGATGGACACTGGAAATGAACTTGCTACAAGCTTAGTCAAACAGCAGTACACCTTACTGACCTCTGCCTACATCACCTAGGTCAAAGGATGGACTACACACTTACAATTTAATACATAAACAATATTAAAATTAAATTAATAATCAAAGCCTTCATCTGCAAAATAACAAAGGATTGTGCATCCACGTGAACTTCCGCAGTTGATCCAGAATCATTAATCTCACAGTTGATTTTGTAACACCTTCTCTATTGAATTTGGAAAAGGTTCATTGCACACTGCCTAACAGAATCTAACTCCTAACAGAGGAAAGAAAGTTTGACAGTTTGTGATAGCACACAGCACAGAATGGCTCTGAAGACGAAATGTGTAATGATGCACTGGTGACGCATCTATTTATAGCCTCTGCGCCAGGTGCGGTGATGGTGCTCCATCCGACTTCCAACCCTTAAAATAATTTTTCTGCCAATCATGATACTGGTCAGAACCCAGAATTTTATATGTTTATCTCCCAAATGTATGACCGCCCAATTGCCCAAAACACAAAGTCTGGGGCAAAACAAAACCCGAGTGCCCACCATGTCACACACAAAATTCTGAATGTTCAACCAGAATTTCTGGATCTCACTACACCACCAAAAAACATGGGCCATGTCTCCATGCTCCGATTGGCATCGGTGGGTGTCTTTAAGACCAAGCATATACAATCTAGAGGGGGTCTATGTAAAATCTTGAATTGCATAAGGCAAACCCTTGAATCTCTAGATGCAGACTTGACATTTTTTAGAATCCTAGCCCACACTCCCTCCTCCAATACCAAATTTAAATCTTTCTCCCATTATCTCTTGATAGAAGTTGAAGGTCCGTCCCCCAGAATCTGAATTAACAGGGAGTAATACACTGATGCCTCATGACCTTTTCCATAAGCAGTAATCACCTCTCCAAGAGTATCTGCCTCTTTAGGTGGGTATGTGCTACTCTCAAAAACAATACAGAGCAGGTGGCGCAGCTGTAAATACATATGAAACTGAGATGTGTGAATCCCAAAATGTTGAACCAAATTCTCAAAAGATCTCAACACTCCACTCTTATACAGGTCACAGAGTGTTGTAACCCCCCTCACAATCCACTCTGACCAGCAGAAAGGGACTTATTAATACATAATTTAGAGTTCAGCCATATGCTTCAGGCAACATTTAAATAAATGTCAGAATGAAACACTCTGGACACTTTTGTCCATACCGAGTGCAAATGCAAGACCACGTGGTGTAACTTATCTTCTCTGATTAGTTTAATAGAAAGGCTTTGCAATGGCAAAATAGGGGCAAGAACTTCCTGTTCAATACAAAACCAGGGAGGGGCTTTTTCAGGTGGAAGCGACCAATGAGCCAAATGTTTGAGACCGAATGCATAACAATAACACAAAATATTGGGTAGGCCTAGCCCACTTTTGTCAGTCGGCCTATGTAATTTATTAAAATGCAATCTAGGACGCTTACCATTCCAACTGAAGGACTTTGCTATGCTATCAAATTGCTTAAAATAAGAGAGAGGGACATCTACAGGGAGAGATTGTAGCAGGTAGTTGAATTTCTAGCTGAAAGCCATTACTGGGCAGTTAGCTGTCAGAGCAAACATTTCGGATTTAGACCAATTTACTCTGTATCCTGAGAACATAGAAAAGGAATTAATAATTCTATAGAGGCAAGTCAAAGATCTAATGGGGTCAGAGATGAATAATAAAATGTCATCTGCATAAAGCAAAAGCTTATGCGCCACACCTCCTACCACCACCCCTGGAAAATCATCTTCCCTTCTTATCGTGGCTGCTAATGGTTCCAGGGCAAGATAGAACAATAATGGGGAAAGAGGGTAACCCTGCCTGCCAATTAATCCATTTGTTTGTACCACCGCTACCGGGTGTCTATAAAAGTAACTTAATGCATCCAATGAAGTATTCCCAAACAAATTTTCAAAATCTTAAAAAGATAATCCCATTCTACCACATCAAACATCTTTTCAGCGTCAAGTGAGATGGCTGAGGCCGGAGTCTGATCAGTCGCCACTGACCACATAATACTGATGAAACGAATAATATTATCAGAAGAGATGCGGCCCTGAATAAACCCCAGCTGATCCATATGTATAAGGGATGTCATAACTTTGTCTGTTAGCCAGAAAGTTTGACAATATTTTTACGTCTGGCTGGATCAGGGAAATTAGATGGTAACACTTACACTCGTTTGGATCTTTGTCCTTTTTAAGAATCAGACTGATCTGGGCTTGCATCATGATTGGCGGAAGCTTTCCATTCTTTAATGATTCTGTATAAACTTCTAACAAAAGTGGATTCAATTCTGTAGCATAAGATCTAAAAAATTCAGCGGCAAAACCATCTGGCCCCTTAATTACCTCGCCAAGCTCTTCCAAAGTTATCTCAGAATCAAGAGAACTTTTTTGCTCATTCGTCAATTTAGGGAGTTCTAATGGTTCCACGAAGTTTCTAATGTCTTCATCAGTTGACAAAGACATGGAAATATAGAGATTCAAGAATTCTTTCAAGATAAATATTTCACCACCAGCAGCTTTCACTAAGGGAATGGTAGAAAAAACTCTATCTGCTTTATATAACTAACCAAAAGCTTCCCTGCTTTGTCCCTTGACTCAAAGTATCTCTGTCTTGCCCTGAATAGCCAAAACCCCACCTTTCTCGACAAAATAGTATTATATCTGTATTTCAATCAGGTCAGTTAGCTGTGGCCATTTGAATATATATGGCACTCCAGCTCTGTCTCTACACTTTTAATATTCCCTTCAAACTCCACGATTTCATGTGCTTTGGATTTTTTGATGAATGAGGCATACTCTATGATCCGACCCCAAAGAACCACCTTAAGTGCCTCCCAACTAACCGCCAACAGTTGTATAATACAGCTACGATGCTAACATACACCCATTTCTAATGGATGAAGCCTTGGCCTGGAAGAGAGATCATCAAGTGGTCCCCAACCTTCTCTGGGTGACTAAAATGTTTCCAATTGAGCAATCAACAACAGATTAAATGAGGAACTTAGATTTATAAAAAAAAAATCTATTCTAGAATAAATCTAATGGACTGATGAAAAAAATGTATAGTCCATACCTGATGGGTTCAAAAGTCTCAAAAGATGTTGCAATTGGATAGAAGCACAGAAAAAACACGTCTACTCCACAATAATCTGTTGGAAATGGGGTGTTTCATTCCCACCAACAGCACTTTTGGGCAGTTTCATTGAAATTTGAGTGAACAGCAGTTCTTTTGGACTGCTGACGTCACTGGACTTCCTGTTGCCAATGGCACGCTGCACGAGAGTGTGTTTGTAGCCTGCTTAGGCTGCTTAGCATTGTTTATTCTTATTCTCAAATGTTCATCATTATATTCATCGTTCATCATTATATCCTTTGTCATTTTACAGCGTTTCAGGTTTTCCCGCTTTTCTACCGTTTCATCTGCGTGTATTTTACCTGTTGCTGCTGGCACCTAGCTAGAGTCTGTGTTTGTAGCCTGCTAGTTTTTTTAGCATCACTTTTTTCAGCCTTTAATCCTTAACATCTGCCATTTTTAAGTGCGTATCAGGTTTTCCCTCATATTATTCTCTTATCGCGATTCAACTGCGCGCATATTCCACCTGCATCCGCGTTCTATTTTTTTATTGCGATTAAACTGCGTGCATTTTTTTCAGCGTGCACACATTTTTTCTCCTCTGTGGTACACAGATTATTGCATTAAGCTGGTAGATACTGTTTCGGATGTGAATAGTACAGAGAGCAACATACATACTTTGGTTCCAGCTGTAGAGCCCCTGCAGCAGGGCATTTGTGTGACGTCTCGGCGGCATACTTGCTCAGCAAGAGACACCACTCTCCCGTTCCTGTTAGGGTTTCCAATTGATTCTCCCCACTCAGTGATATACCCACTGAGAATCATGTTGAAAGAGCCCTTGTTATTGGCGATTCTATTGTAAGGAACGTGGAAATAGAGACTCCAGCCACAATTGTTAATTGCATTTCAGGAGCCAGAGTGTCTGACATCAAATCAAATTTACAAGTGCTGGCTAATGCCAAACGTAGATTTTCTAAAATTGTTATCTATGTCGGTACTAACGACGTCCGGCTTCGCCAGTCGGAGATCACTAAAGATAATGTTAAAGAGGTGTGCGAATTTGCAAAAATTATTTCAGACACTGTAATATGCTCTGGTCCCCTCCCTTCTCATCGTGGTGACAAGGTTTATAGTAGATTAGTGTCACTGAATGGCTGGATGTCTGAGTGGTGTCTGAAGAATAAAATAGGATTTATAGACAAATGTAAGGGTTTTTGGTGTAGACCTGACCTGCTAAAGAGAGACAGACTCCATCCCTCCAGGGAAGGTGCCGCTCTCCTCATAGTAATTTGCCTCATAGTCTTAATAATGATATTATTTGACTAACTGGGGCCCAGGTCAGGAAGCAGACAAACTGGTTAATCTGAACGTCTGCTAGTTGCCTTAAGACATCACACAGGTCACAAAAACACATAGAGACTGTATCACCTAGACATCTCATAGAGACTGTGTCTGTTCCCCAAACTACCAAACACAATACCCTCACTAAATCATTTAGAAAAAATTTTATTAAGGTCAAACTTAAATTAAAAATTACACATCATATAAAAATAGGGCTACTAAACATTACCAAAGCACTAATTGTTAATGAAATTATTACAGATCATAGATTGGATGCGCTCTGTTTGACTGAAACCTGGCTTAAACCGGATGAATATATTAGTTTAAATGAATCTACTCCCCCAGGTTATTGTTATAAACATGAGCCACATCTGAAGGGTCGAGGAGGAGGTGCTACAATTTACAGTGAAGTTTTTGGTGTTACTCAGAGGACAGGATATAAATGTAAGTCTTTTGAACTAATAATGCTTAATGTGACCGTCAGATATAAAAAAAAATCTCTGTTTTCTTTTGTCCTTGCTACAATGTATAGATCACTTGGGCCTTATTCTGATTTCCTTGGTGAATTTGCTAAGTTTTTATCAGATCTTGTAGTTACTGTAGATAGAGCCTTAATTGTTGGTGACTTCAACATTCACATAGATAATGAAAATGATACATTGGGATTAGCATTTATCGATATTCTCAACTCTCTTGGAGTCAGACAAAATGTATCAGGACCAACTCATCACCATAATCATACACTAGATTTAATTCTGTCATATGGAGTTGATATTGATAATATAGAAATTCTGCAGCAGAGCGATGACATCTCGGATCATTACCTCGTCTCTTGTATGCTGCAATCAGCTAATGTTACTCAATCTACACCACGCTATCGTTCAGGTAGAACTATTCTTTCGACCACTAAAGATAGCTTCACTAATAATCTTCCAGATCTATCTCACACACTCAATAAACCCCAAAGCCCGAAGAACTTGATGAAATTACAAAAAATATAAATGCAGTCTTCTCTAGCACTCTTTATATTGTCGCCCCACTTCGATTAAAGAAAATTAAAGAAATAAGCCCTGCACCATGGTACAATGATCACACTGATGTGTGAATGATGTCAATGATCAAAATGGAGCGCATGTGGAAAAATACAAAATTAGAAATATTTTGTGGTGCATGGAAGGATAGTGTCTGTAGATACAGACAGGCACTAAAAGCTGCCAGGTCAGCATATTTTAGTAAACTCATAGAAAATAACCACAACAATCCTAGATGTTTATTCAGTACTGTGGCTAAATTGATTAGGAATAAAGCCTCAACAGAACCAGATATTCCGTCGCAGCACAAGAGTAATGACTTCATGAATTTCTTTACAGATAAAATTGAAATAATCAGAAATAAAATTGGAATTATGCAACCATCTGTCATAGCACCTCAGAAAACAATGTCAAATACGTTTCCTCACGTGCAGCTTCAATCCTTCTCTGTCATAGGTCATGAAGAGCTAACAAAACTTCATCAAAAGCCACAACATGTTTGTTAGATCCTATACCAACTAAGCTCTTAAAAGAGGTATCCCTGTAATCTCAGAACCTCTTCTTAAAATTATTAACTCCTCGCTATGCTTAGGACATGTCGTATATACAAAGAATTTCAGTCAGTATTTAGGCCTCATCACAGTACAGAGAATACACTTATCAGAGTTACAAATGACTTGCTCTTATCAACTAATCGCGGCTGCATTTCTCTTCTAGTGCTTTTATGTCTTAGTGCTGCATTCGACATGATAGATCACGACATTCTCTTGAATAGGCTAGAGAATTATGTTGGCATTTGTGGAGTTGCATTAGCATGGTTTAGGTCATATTTAGCAGACTGCTACCACTTTGTCTATGTAAATGAGGATTTAGGGCCTCTGCTTTTCTCCATGTATATGCTTCACCTGGGAGATATTATCAGGAATCGTGGAATAAGTTTCCACTGCTATGCCGATGATACACAACTTTGTATTTCTGCAAAATCTGATGAGATTTCACAATTCTCAAAATTATTAGAGTGTATCAATGAAATAAAAGATTGGATGGCCATAAATTTCGTTCTACTCAATTCTGACAAAACAGAGACACTAATTATTGGACCAAAAAACAAAAAAAATAAGCCAATACAATATAATTTGACTCTCGATGGATGAACTGTTACATCATCTTCAACAGCGAAGAACTTAGGTGTTATATTTGATACCAATCTGTCCTTTGAAAATCAAATTACCAATGTTTGTAGAACAGCATTCTTCCACCTAAGAAATATTGCTAAATTAAGACATATGCTCTCTGTTGCTGATACCAAAAAACTAATTAATGCGTTCATGACCTCAAGACTAGATTATTGTAATGCATTACTGAGAGGATGTCCAGTAAGATCAAAAAATGAACTCCAACTGGTTCAAAATGCAGCAGCCAGATTGCTAACGAGAACCAAGAAATATGATCATATTAGCCCCATTTTTATCATTGTTACATTGGCTACTACCTGTTAAATTCCATATTCATTTTTAAATTCTGTTCACTATGTACAAAGCTTTGAATGGTCTTGCTCCGCAGTCTTTAAGTGACCTTCTACCATACTATATTCCATCACATTCATTACGATCACAAAATTCAGGCTGTTAATAGATCCAAGAATATCAAAATCCACAAAAGGTGCTAGATGCGTTTCATATTTTGCTCCTAAACTATGGAATAGTCTCCCTAACACTGTTTGAGATGCAGACACACTCCCTCAGTGTAAGTCTAGTCTAAAGACTCATCTATTTAGCCAGGCATACACCTAATTTACTGTATCCTTCAACTCAAAATTAGGCTGCTTTAATTAGGTCTGCCAGAACCAGAAACAGTGATCATGATCTATAACTCTGCAATAAATTTAATGGCATCTATGCTTATATTATTTTATTTGTTTCCCTGTCTCAACCTTGGGACTCCTAACCTGAGGTCACCAGAACCGTGACTTTAACTATACATAAGTAATATTTACATTATATTCATGATGTTAGCCAGAGGGGAACTGGCCCCCACAGTGAGTCTGGTTTCTCCCAAGGTTATTTTTCTCCATTAATCAACATCTTATGGAGTTTTGTGTTCCTTGCCACAGTCGCTTTCAGCTTGCTCACTGGGGTAAAATTAATATTTAATTACTTATTGTTAAACACGATAAACAATCGTATTTTATCTAATTACACAATGATGATTCATCGACATTATAGACATTACAGTTTTATTGTCTGTTAATGCCTGATCTTCTGTAAAGCTGCTTTGGAACGATGTGTGTTGTGAAAGGCACTATATTGACTTGACTTGACCTCTTTTCTGGGCTACCAAATGAGCCTGAAAGTGGCAGGGTGGAGTGTTTGTTTGTAAACAACAACTTAATCTATACAAATAAAAATGACTCAACTTGATCCATAGCTGACAGTTATTCTAGTTGCCTAGCAATGTTCTGTTTACTGTTCACTGCCAGGGACTATATTTTTCTGGAGGGAAGGATGGTATTTAATGATTTTACTGCCAAAAATAAAATTATAATGAACATTTGTTTCTTCAATGTTTTTATTATGTGGTGACAAAAGCAATAAGGGAATAAGGCACTCCAGGCTGTGCCATATTGTGAATATAGTCACGACTAAAGGGGTCGCTGATCTTAAGAGCTTACTTCAGGAAGAAGTATGCTTTTTAGCAGCAAGTAAAGACCCCTATGGTTGTGGAGAAGAAAATATCTGTTTTGAATGGATCTCAAGTAGAATCTCGGCTTTGCATCTTGCCTAACAATGCCATTCAGCCAGTAGCATTGTTAACCACTACGCAAACCACGCAAGTGTGTGGAGCCCGGGTCAGAAAGCTGAGACTGATGACATGGGAAGGGGTAATGGGTGACGCTGTTTTCAGCCGTCTCGGAGTGGATCACATACACTGTGAAGGCTATAAGCGCTGCTGGCTCACCCATTTGCATAATTCCAAATATTTGAAGCAGCTTAAAGTTATTATACAAACCTAAAAAAACAACACAGTCTCACAGAAATTTAGGTGATTTCACCCGATTTGAAAGGAGGAACATTGTAAGCTGTGAAATACATACTGACACTGCAGCACACTATCATTGCTCCATCAAAATAAAAGCTCCAGGTGAAGGTGAAGTAAATATGACAGAATACATCACTACTGCATGAAAAAATACTAATAATAATAATAATAATTCAGTATCATATTATAACAAGCTTCCTGAACAATAATACATAATATTCAACTGGGTTCCAAAATATAAGTAAGTGAAGTTGTAGTTTTTGCACACCCTGTAAAAAAATAGCTTTTTTTTATCTTTACCTTAATGTTTATTTCATTAAATATTCTGAAAGTACTTGGCAATAAGAGCTTTAAGAAATTATATAAAAATTATTTAATACAATCAGTTTTATGTATTTCCCCCAGTTGTACGCTGAAAGGGGGGCCCCAGCTGGGGCCTTTAAAAAAAAAAAAAGAGGAACAGGAACAGGTGTGTGACTCGCAGCTGACTGCATGCACGACCATCGGCTCCGAAGAAAATTTCTGAATGAACTCGACGTATTTTCCCGCTTTTATACCCGTATGTTTGGGGGCGGGGTATGCAAATACTGTCTGCCTACTTCTTATTGGCCTTTTTTCATAGATCAGAGGCATATTCGGCGCTCAAGAGAGACCCCTAGTGTCGCTTCTTCGACACAACGTCGAAGTGAGAGACAGACGGGGTACATATGAGAGACAACACATATGACAAAAATATATTGTAAAATATAAAAATATTGAAAACAAATAGCATCCAGATGTAATTTAAATATTAATAAAATATTAATACAAAATGAATGTATATATTTTATCTGTCTTGTTATTGATATACAGGAAAGTTTCTCTTACAGTTCTCAAAATAGAAGCGATGGAAGTCCAGCCCCTCCACCAGATTTCCCAGCGCTTCAGGCTCAAATGCTGTAACACTGGGATCACACATCTTCCTGCACACAAACATCACTGCTTATAGATGACTGAAACCTGAAAGCACTCAAATCCTTATCAGACTGACAGATAGAAATTTATGAACAGTATTTTGCAAACATGCACGTTCTTACACCGTTTATGCTTAATAAACCGTCAACGTGTGGACATGTAAGTACTTTTTCCTTTCTAAGGGAAAGTTCAGTAACAGCTTTAGAATAAACTGACTAAGGTAGATTTTTGCCCACAAACCCAGTTACTCATAGAATAATAACACCTTTACCGATGGTCTTAATGTGTGGTCACATTTATCTTTGCACTGCGAAATTCTTCAGGCAAAATACAAAATCTCAATAGGAATCCATGCAATAGACTTTCGCTTGGAGTTAAGTTTGGTGAACTCTGAAAGGCAAATTCACCACACTGACCAATAGGAAGTTGCTTGGTTCGGACATAGCAACACTATTCACAATGGACAATCATATAATTTTAGCTGTGAGTTTTATTTTAACTTAACTCACCCAAAGTATTAAGTGAAGCATTAAAAAAAGAGGCTGCTTGGCAATACGTTTTTTGCTAGTTTCACATGTGCTCAACATCCTTCCACGCATTCTTTGCCCACAGAATTTCACTGTGCAAAGGTAAATGTGACCACGCCTTTACTGGCTTTTCTAATGTGCATAAGTGTTGTGCACATGCCTGTTTATGTTTTGAAGTCAGAAGCAGAGAATAACATGATGATTTCAAGTCTTATGTAAACACATTTTTCATCTGTTGTTGAATATTTTGAATAAACTGATGTTTGGTAGTTACCTACATGTTGAGATCACATGACCAGTCGAATATTGCTTACCTTATCTTGCCAACCCCAGTTATCCCACTTTTAAGCACTGAATAACTTACTCATTGCTGACTGTGAATAGTGCATTTCTTCAATGGCACTGGTAACTAAAAAATTATTAACTATATAAACTGGGTCTCATAGAATCATGGTACTAGAACAACATTTTTGCAAAATGAGTTTTACGTTGCACATTGTACATATTGCAAAATGTTCCAGGAAATCAAAATCAAACAAATTTAACTTTTACACAATACACTAGAAAAAAGGCAGATTATCAGTTCATAAACACTTATTCTTGCTCTGTTACTCACACAATGCAATCTAATGACATCTGTACACTTTTACTATAGTGCATGATTTTTTAACTCACATTTGCTTTTATGACCGTATCGGTAAGGTTTAGGATAGGGAGGAATTTCCACCAAAAGCAGACAAATAGCTGCTCAGAACCTTGGGCACGTAGCCCGGTTGAGGTCTTAGGACGATATGGGTGTCTGCCAGACCAAACTCCAGGCAAGTGTCACTGACAGAGAACGCTTGCAGGTCCTCAACCCTCTTGATGGAAGCGAGCGCGATCAGGAGGGAAGTCTTCAAGGAGAGGGCTAAGAGCTCGACTGATTCTAGTGGCTTGAAGGGGGGTCTCTGGAGGCCTGAAAGAACCATGGAGAGACCACGGAGAGATCCCATGAGGGGAACAGGCATGGCCTGGGAGGGTTCAGCCTCCGGGCACCTCTAAGGAACCTTATGATAATTTCATGCTTCCCTAGGGACTTACTCCACTGCATCATGGTTAGCCGATATAGCGGCTACATAAACCTTCAAGGTTGCAGAAAACGGAGGTCTGTCCAGGGGTTGAAAGTCTGATGGCAGGCAGGGGTGATGAACACACAGTATGTGCCGTGGCGCCATGCCCATCTCAGGACTCGAGTCTGAAGCCAGTGCTGAAGCGGTCTCATATGCATCAACCCCAGTGGTGCGACCGCCGCAGAGGATGCCATATGCCCCAGGAGCCTCTGGGATTTTTTTAGAGGAACCGCTGTGCCTGGCATTGCATTTCAGCACTGACTGCGCACACTCGTTGGTGAGGTGCGCTGTCATTGAATCTGAGTCTAACTCCATGCAGAGAAAAGAAAAAGAGATGCTCTGAACCAGGGCGAGCTTGCTCTTTTTCCAGCTGACCTGAAGCCCTAGACGGCTGAAGTGCCTGAGCACCTGGTCCTTGTGGGTGCACAGTGATTCTTGAGAGTGGGCTAGGATGAGCCAGTCATCAAGGTAGTTGAGTATGCGGATGCCAACTTCCCTTAGCGGGGCAAGGGCTGCCTCCGCGACCTTCGTAAAGACGTGAGGGGACAGGGACATGCTGAAGCGGAGGACCTTGTACTGATATGCCTGGTCGTCGAATGTGAACTGTAGGAAGGGTCAGTTTCGAGGCAAGATAGAGATGTGGAAGTACGCATC
This sequence comes from Xyrauchen texanus, assembly GCF_025860055.1. NCBI lineage: Eukaryota > Metazoa > Chordata > Actinopteri > Cypriniformes > Catostomidae > Xyrauchen > Xyrauchen texanus. Next base: position 39,837,732 of record NC_068309.1, read on the forward strand.
ATTCAGGTCTACCGCTGCAAACCATCTTGATACCGGACGCATGATAGAATGTGTCTTTGTATGAGCATCTTGAATGGTAGTTTGCGCAAGGCCCGGTTGAAAACTCGCAAGTCCAGGATCGGTCGTAAGCCAACGCCGTTCTTGGGTACGATGAAGTAAGGGCTGTAGAAACCCTCCTTCATCTCGGCTGGAGGGACAGGATCTATTGCATCTTTGAGTAAAAGGGTCGCGATCTCCACACGTAGGGTGTTGGCATCTTCGCCGTGCACCGAGGTAAAGCGGACACAGCCAAAAGGGGAAGGGGGCCTGGCTAACTGAATCAGGTAGCCGAGTCGGATGGTCCTGGCCAGCCAGCTCGAGGGATTAGGAAGTAAAAGCCATGTGTCCTAGATCTGTGCAAGGGGCACTAGGGGGACGATCATTTTTGAAGTACCTGCAGAGGCTTCGCAGCGGGTGGAGCAGGTAGTGTCGCGTCAGGAGGCAAAAGGGCATCCCGAGGCTTTGGTGCTGAGAGAAGGCTCGAAGCACTTACTTTGCTCCGCGCACTCGACAGGGGGCAGGTTAGTGACTGAGGAAGAGGTCCCGTTTAGGCATCTTCTAGACTCATCATAACCGGGTGGCGGGGGACAGCAGTTGTGGGTCCAGAGGCGAGGTCCTTGAAGACGTACCATAGACTGGGGCGTGCACTTCCTCGTTGCGGGCAGTGAAAGGTGCCCTCCACGCCCTCATCAGCTCATCATGCACCTCCATGAAAAAATGGACCTGGGGGAGGTGTAGCTGTGAATGGCGCCCGGACCCGCGGAACCAGTCGTCTAGTCATGAGGGCTGCAGGGAGGATGGAGGGTTCCAGACCAACCCCACATGCATGTCGGCCATCTGGGCATTAGCCTCAAACTAGGCGTGCTGACCCGAAGGTGAAAATCCAGTACATCTTCCATGTCAGACGCTGGGACGCTCTCCGATGCAGTGGCAAATTCGTCATCCAGCTCAGCGGGCTCGAGGGAGTAAACAGACTGGCCGTGAGGTGAGCCGCTCTCTTCCTCAATCCTGTGGGAAAAAGAAGCGATGCGGGGGGTTTCTGGAGTGGCATTACTTTTTAGGAAGGATAGCCGCGACCGCAACGTTGCCATGGTTAAATTCTCGCAGTGAGAACATGAACCATCCACAAATACCACCTCAGTGTGATCTTGGCCCAGACACACAAGGCAGCGTCTGTGACCGTCAGGAGCGGAGAGAAATGGACCTTATACAGGAACTATACAGGGGCGGAAGGGCATCTTTAAAAAGACACGTCCTAAAAAAAGGATGTTCAACGCCAGCTGTGTGTGCTCTTTTAGAGAAATAAACTCTTTTAGGGAAAATTCTCTCTTTTAGAAGCGCTGTCAAAGCACCGAGGGGCAAAGCTTCACAGCTGTTCAGAGAAGGAGAAAGCCGCTGATATGCGCCGTAGATCCAACAGCAAATGCTCTACAGAGGTGAGTGGAACAGAAGTGATCTCAGCTCGCTGATCGCACAACCGCTCGGCTCCGAAGAAGAATCTGAATGAACAGATGCAAGATTCCCTCCTTTTATACCCATATGTCCGGGGGAGGGACATGCAAATTCTGTCTGCCAATTTCTCATTGGCATTTTCTCAAGTTCAGAGGTAATGTGGAGGTCCAGAGGTCAGGGCGCAGATGCCAAAGTGTGCCCTGTCCCTGAGAGACGTATTAGTGTCGCTTAATTCAACACAACATCAAGTGACTGACAGACGGGGAACAAAACATTACTGAATTTACCTTTAAGATGTTCCATAAGTAGTCAGAGCATGTTTATCTCAATGCCTCAAATAGTATACTTTAAGGACTGCTGAGTGGAAAGATGCTTTGATTTAAATTTTTTGTTGTTTTCTTTAAAAGTCAAATTTATTTCCCCTGTTGTGGGTACTACTACCTCACATCAAGGCACAAAGCTCATTGAATATATATCAAATGGTCTCCAAACTCACGTGTAATTCTCAAAATCTCCATTGCTGATGGCTTCAATGAGCTGCTCAGTAACTTTGATGATCTCCTGTTTCCTCACTGTAAAACAGACAGAGATTTTTTTACAGTGTTTTTTCTGCTCAGGGTTCAAATGATGGTGGATCCCACTTCAGTACAATCCATGTGCATATCATTTATATAATTTCACGTGCAATTAAGATGTGCACGGTTGTATATGAACAGTTGGTGAGCAGCAATTTTCTTGCAACAGATTATCAATGAATTCAAAGTCAAGGTATTGACTGGTTTATTTGAAGGCAAATTCGTTGAACAATATTTCATGCACTAGAATTTAGCATTAAAACCCACTGCCTATTTACTAACCACCTGCAAGACAACTTAAACAGACACTTACCTGTAAATAGCACTTAGTCAATGTAATTCTTGTAAGTGCAAGTATGTCTCCTTTCTATGTAAATCAGGCTTATTTTAGAATGTTCCTAATTCACAAAACACTTTGCCTGGCTAAATTATAGTCACTTTATTACCAACTGCTGAAAGTAACTATTACTACTGAAAATGGCAAATGGCTGCACCCTTATAGTGTTTGACATACTGCATGAAAATAATTGCAAAAAATCCCAAATAAATTTAATTTACATCCAGGCTGTAACACAACATATCCAATGAGAACTGAATACTTTTCAAGGCACTGTAAATAGGAAGGTGTGCAGGTACCTCTTGTATCCTCATCCTCAATGGTGGTGTTGGTGCTCTCGGATGATTCCTATAAATGACAAATAGTCACATTTAGGGTTTAATGGTTAATTTTAAAGGCTAATATCACAATTCATGAGGTGGCTTCTGCTCTCTATGACTCTTCTGTGTCCTTAAGAAAGAAAGAGTTAGTGGAGATCAGAGGTGGGGGGGTGCTGAGCTGACACTGCTCCTGCAATAATCCCATTAAGACAGTGAGTCAAGTCATTTTAATTTGAACAGTGCTTCTCACAATACACATCCTTTCAAAGCAGCTTTGCAGAAAAATCATGTTCTAATACAAGTAATTTCTTAATTGAGTAAATGGAGTATATAACATAAACACATCTGATTTGACCAACTTTACAGGTGAGATGTTACATAAACAACAGTAAAAAGAAAGTCCAGCTCCATGACAGCCATCGTTTGCTCATTGGGTTGCCTTTAAGGCTTTGGGCTATTTGCAATGACTTTCCTTGAGGCAGATTCTCCAAACACTCACCATCAGCTGGGTGTTGGAACTGGACTTCCTTTTCTAGAAGAGAAACGAGAAGTTAGACAGGATCAAACACTATGTGATGGACAGATGGAGAATAGCAGACACTATTCAGAGTGTATGAATGAAATGCTTTTGTATCATTACAGCCTCACCAACCCTTGTGTTTGTTCCTTGAAGGGCTTATACAGTAAGTATTGTAGTACTAACTATTGCTTAAAGAGTCGCTTTTGTACAATTTAAAGGCTCCACATTCACAACTGTATACTGTTTGTGAACATTTAAACACCACCCACGTATGAAGGTACAAATGTAGCAACAATGTGAAAACTTTAAAAGTTTAATGTTGAAATCTGACTAACAGACAATAATCAAAGACCTGTGTTCCGAATTCAAAGTTGCAGACAAATTATTCACAAATGTGTAAAATTACATTCACATAAATACAATGACAGAAAGTTTATTGTGTGTATTTGCAGTCCCTCAGTGATCGCTATCAAGGCGGGAACCCCCCATCTATGGCAAGGTGCCCGTGTTCGATCTCGCCATGGCCCTGCCCCCATGGCCCTGCCCAGACTATATTCTCAATATGGCACAACCTCGAAAAACTGACCAGAAAAAAATGTTGGCCACAAAGTAGGTTCACACCCACTCATGATATAGACCAATGGCAGTAATAAGATGTTTAACAGCCGGTATGTAGTTTTTCTGAAAGTTCGCACTTGCAAGCTGCTTTGAACCACCACAACAAACTCAAAAACATCCTTCTTTTGTCAAGATTCTGTTGAAATGATGCCTTGCCCATTGTCTTTTTTTTCACTAATACTTCTAAAATATTAATATTTCACAACCTACATCAAAAAGGAAAGTGGTGGAAAAAGACTGCTGCAAACACTAAACCAATCCTGTAGTTAGCTGACCCATCAGTCCTTTAAAAAGTTGGTTGTTACCATTAAACCCTTTGGTAAAATTAAATGAAATGTTGTGCTGCGCTGCACTGTTGGCTGTCAAAATTGCAATAGCAAAAACACAAAAAAGGGCTTTCCTTTTATCTGATTCCATCAGAGAACTGACTGGACCGAAGAGATCATTTCCAACTCACTGGTTTGCAATAAACATTTTATTACAGGTATGTTTATTACAGGTATTCATATAATTATAATAATACTATAGCTTTGAATATTTCTGTATATGATAACTTTGTGTCGAACTTTCATTTAATCTATGATTATAACAAGCTGTGTTGTTAGCAATAGTGTACCCAAACCTAGCTAACTTTGAACCTTAAGGCAAATTTTATTCTATATTATTTTTAAGATACGTAGATTTATTGGAGCGGTCTAATCTGTCAAATCTAACACAACATTTTGCTGACATTCTGCCACCACGTTCATCATAACTCACAGAAATGCTGAAAGACACAAGCAGTCACAGACAGTGCTCATGTTGCACATTCACAACACACTTTGACATTAAATAAAGATGAATCTAAATTCTGAATTTTTAGGTTTGTGTGATGTTTGTTTTAAGTATCCATAATGTGTTCTGTAATTGTTGTCAAAGATGATAACAATAGTTGAAATGCACAGCCACAGCACCACGTGAAAACTTGTCAAATACAAATCTGAAGTTGAACATTGCAATCTGCACTCACAGACAATAATCCAAATCTCTGTTCTGAATTCAAAGTTTCAGAAAAATAGTTACAAATGTATAAAATGACTCCCATAAATACAACAACAGACACAAACTTGTATTACACATTAACTTTTGTACTTTAATTCAGTTTCAAACACAAGTCTGCACTTATAACCCCTATAAACCATATAATAGATATAAACTAAAAGCAGCAAAACTTTAATTTTGGCTTTTAAATATAATATTCAGAATTTCTAATTTTATCCTAATAGTTCACATTATATATATATATATAGTTTTTATTAGTGTTCTTATTGGGGTCAAGCCCCGAAGGGGTGAAGACCCCTATTGTTTTCGTTAGTTTTCCTAATATTATTATTATTTTTCCGCTTCTTCCACACTTGGGTCTAGGCAGCCCATAGAACCGCTTTCAGATAGAGGACAGTCGAATCGTCTAGGTTACGTATGTAACCTCCGTTCTACGTATTCTTTCAGGGGGAAAAGACCCTGCGGAGACCACACCTACCCTGCAGGGGAGGTAAAAGTGGCGAATACATCACATGGCCGCTTAGGTCCTATGTGGGAAAGTTGGCGCGGTGGTAGATCCAGCCTCGTAGAGGGGGGAAAGCTACAGCACGGCGACCGAGGCAGCTGGAACTGCCTAAGGGAGACACTGCGGTCCGCTCGTGAGGGGACAGTACCGCGGAAATTACACACAGGGGGAGTCCGAACAGGAGGCCTTAACCTGTGGAGCACCTATTCCAGTACAGGGTAGATTGAGTACCTTGGGTAGTGAGTAGTGGCTTGGGTCGGCGAGTTCCTCTGCTGAACTGTGGACCCAAGAGGGCTAGGGAGGAATCAACCAGGGATCCGAGAGATGGGGTCTCCTGGGAACAAAGGCGCACTATTTTACCTCGGCTGAGGGAAAGGGCGCTAGGCGCAAGCGATTCACCCGGCCAGTTCGTCAGCATGTTACCGCGTTCTACGGGCTCGGACCTGAGAAAACACAGGACGATACTGACTCAACTCGGAGATTGTAGAATCTCGCGAAAGTGTTAGGTGTTGCCCACCCTGCCGCTCTACAGATGTCTGCTAGGGAGGTGCCCCTGGCCAGTGCCCACAAGGACACAACACTTCTGGTTGAGTGCGCTCGAACCTGCAAGGGGGGGGGCACGGCCTGGGTGTGATAAGCCAATGAATGGCAATGACAACCCAGTGGGCGAGCCTCTGTTTGGAGACAGCCTTCCCTTTCTGCTGTCCCCCGAAGCAGACAAAGAGCTGCTCAGAACGTCTAGAGCTCTGTGTACGGTCCAGATAGATATGCAAAGCACATACCGGACACAGCAACGAAAGGGCTGGGTTTGCCTCCTACCGGGGCAGTGCTTGCAGGTTCACTACCTGATCTCTGAAGGGTGTGGTAGGAACCTTGGGCACATAGCCCGGTCTTAGGATCACGTATGTGTCTGCCGGACCGAACTCCAGGCAAGTGTCGCTGACAGAGAATGCTTGCAGGTCCCCGACCCACTTGATGGAGGCGAGCGTGATCAGCAGGGCCGTTTTGAGAGAAAGGGCCCTGAGTCCAGCTGAATCTAGCGGCTCGATGGGGGCCTCCGGAGGCCCATGAGGACCACTGAGAGATCCCAGGAGGGGAACAGGCTTGGCCGGGAGGGAGTTAGCCTCCGGGCGCCTTTTAGGAACCTGATAATTAAGTCGTGCTTACCCAGAGACTTGCCGTCTATCGTGTTGTGGTGAGCCGGGATGGCGGCAACATACACCTTGAGGGTAGAGGGAGACAGCCTCCCCTCCAGCCTTTCCTGTAGGAACATGAGCACTGACCTAACTACGCACCTCTGTGGGTCTTCAGCCCGGGAAGAACACCAATTTGCGAACAGGCGCCACTTTAGGGCGTAAAGATGCCTGCTAGAAGGGGCTCTGCCTTGGTTGATAGTATCTACGACAGTCAATGGTAGACCGGCTAGATCTTCCGGATCCCGTCCAAGGGCCAGATGTGGGGAAAAACGGGACCAGGGGGGCGAGGCTGTGTGCGCCGACCGGACCCCAGGAACCAGTCTTCCAGCCGTGATGGCTGTGGGGAGGATGGAGGGTTCCAATCCAAGCCCACGCTAGTGGCGGCCTGGGAAAGCATGTCGGTCATCTGCGCATCGGCCTCAGCCTGGGTGTGCAGGCCCAAAAGCGGCAGCCCAGGGGAGTCCTCAGTGTCAGATACCGCGCTCTCCGATGCAGCGGTGAGCTCATCCACTTCGGTCTCGAGAGGATAGGCAGACTGGCTGTGAGGCGAGACGTTGTTACCTCGAGCACGGACGGGAATCAACGAGCGTGCCGGGGACGGGTGGTCCGAGGGGGCGTACCCGGCGGAGATGCACCTACTGCCATCCCCAAATCGCCTTCCTCGCCAACCGCATCGTCCTCAATCCCGTAGGAAGCAGGAGCAATGCGGGGGGTGGCTGGAGTGGCTTGCTTTCGGTTGAAACCAAGCCGCGACCGGAACGTTGTCATGTTCTGGCAGTGAGAACATGAACCATCCACAAACGCAGCCTCGGTGTGATCGCTGCCCAAACACACGAGACAACGCCTGTGGCCCTCTGAAGCGAGGAGAACAGAGGCATATATCAGCGCTCAAGTGAGACCCCTAGTGTCGCTTCTCCGACACAACGTGGAGAGAGCGACAGAAGGGGAACTGTTAACAAAGCAAATTGGGTGTCTCTACCTCGAACCCTCTAGTGCCACAAACTGCCCAAATTTGCACTCACATTTATGTTAATAACTTTTGAACAGTGAGTCCTAGAAACAAAATTCTGATTCCATGGCTCCAGATAATTTGATTGCACCAGATGACGTCATTAAAAATGTTTTCTACTATTTAACATTTTCTGGAAAACCTACTATTTAAACTCGTCCTAGGTCATTTGTCCAATTTGCAGGACAATTGGTCTGCATCAACTAAAGGCACTCACGACAAAAAGCTATTCACAGAATTTTGATAAACCATACCTTTTTCGAATGGCACTTCAACGAATTTCATGCAGAGCACGCCAAAATGGATGTCTCTCTGTAATGCTTTATCATATTCATTCAAGCTCACTATTTGTCTTTGCCTGCTCAGTTTTGGAACAGTGCCACCTAGTGGTCACGAGATATGAAAAAAATCACATTTTTGCTTATAACATCTGAACAGTTTGTCATAAAATCATCAAATTGGTCTCTTAGATTCAGTGGGGTATAGCGAGTCCAAAGAAATGAAAAATTTTGGCCGTTGGTCATTTTGAATTTAGTCATAAAATGCTGTATTCTACGAATGACATGGTGTATCGTTACGAAACACGGTATGTGCCTTTGGCACCTTGCGCTGAGACAGGACCTCTTTGTGGTCAATAATTCTAAAAATGCTAATAGCTATTGAATCCTTTTGCTTACTGTCATGAGAATGGTCTTGATAGATTCAGTGTTTCATGTCGAAAACAATAATACCAATTATGTCATGATCGAGCACACTTCCAATCTGTCATTTTTAAATGTTTTGAAAACCTACTTAATAACATAAGTAATAACATTTAATAAATAATAAATGGCAGACATCCAAAATGGCTGACAAATGAAAACGACTCAGTATGTAGCACTTCTACAGAGACAATTTTTGTTATTTCTCGTAACAGTTGAAGGTAACCTCAGGGCCTAAAGGTGATGACACGTACCAAGTTTCATCCTAATCCCTCAAAGCATTGCGGAGATACAGCCTCCGGTATGGTTTATCAAAATTCTGTGAATAAATTTTTGTCGTGAGTGCCTCTAGATGATGCAGGCCAATTTTCATGCAAATATATTGCATGGCATTATATTCATGATGTTAGCCAGAGTGGAACTGGCTTCTGAGACGTCAATCCGCACATCTTAACATGTGGCTCGCTAGGAGACACCGCAGAGTCTCACAACATGTGGAGGCTCATGCTAAATTCTGCGATCCATGCACAACTTACCACATGCCCTATTGAGAATGAGAACCACTTAATCGTGACCATGAGGAGGTTACTCCATGTGACTCTACCCTCCCTAGCAACCGGGCCAATTTGGTTGCTTAGGAGACCTGGCTGGAGTCACATTACTTTGGATTCTTATGCATACACACTATGACAATACTGGCTCATAGGATGCTTTAACAACATTAATGTTGGCAACTTCATTCAGGAGTAGGTTTGGTTATTAGCAATAATTAATAATTATCAAAAGATAATTATTAATTATTAAAATCAATTTAACATTGATCAGAATCAAAAATAGCGTTTTAATCCTTTAAATCAACAGTCATTAAAGATAAATATCAATTAACAAAAATAGAATATTAATTATTATCAAAGACAACTATTAATTATTAAAATCAATAGACATTGATTCAACATTAAGTTATTAATCCTTCAAATCAACAATCATCAAAGATAACTATCAATTATTAATTCAATAGAACATTGATAAGAATCAACATTAGCCTATTAATCCTTCAAATCAACAATCATCAAAGATAACTATCAATTATCAAAATCAATGAGAAATTGGCAGACAGAATTTGTATGTCCCGACCCGGACATATGAGTATAAATGGAGGGAAATGCGTCTGTCCATTCAGATTATTCCTTCGGAGCCGAGCAGTTGTGTGATTGTCTGGGCACCCCTCACAGCCATGCCCCCCGGTTCCTTTCTTCCTGGAGGTGCATGATGAGCTGAGGAGGTTGTGGAGGGAACCTTTTACTGTCCGCAACCACCCCCTCGCTCATCCGCTCTCACCCGGTGCTCCCCTCCAAAGCCTGTAGGATGACGTCGTCACTGACCTTCAAAGCCTACAGTGCCGCCACACAGGCCGTTTCCGCTTTGTATGTCATGGCCCTCCTGCAAGTTCACCATGCCAAGGCACTGCAGGAACTGCGCTCTCATCAGAGTAAGACGTCGTGCAAATCGACCCCCGCTACCCAGTCTGATGAGGGATTGCTGCGTTATCTGCCTTACAGAAACCTGGATGTCTGCGGAGATTCCAGACACGGCCATTGAACCCGCGGGGTTCTCCGAGCACCGAGTGGACAGAGCGAAAGACCTCCCAAGGAAAAGGAGAGGTGGTGGTATATGTTTTATGATCAACAAATCATGGTGTGATCAGAGGAACGTACATTTTATCAAGTCTTTCTGCTCTCCTGATCTGGAATATCTCATGTTTCTGTGTCGACCATTCTAGCTACCGAGGAATTCACAGTGGTCATTATCACAGCTGTGTACATCCCCCCATGAGCCGACACAGACCGGGCACTCAAGGAACTGTATGGGAGTATAAGTGAGCAGGGGGACGTGGACTTTAACAAAGCCAATTTTAAAACAATCCCACCAAAACACTGCCAACACATCAGCTTCAACACACGAGGGGACCGGGTTTTGGACCATTGCTATTCTCCTTTCCGGGATGGCTACAAATCCCTCCCCCGCCCACCATTTGGCAAATCAGACCACTCTTCCGTTCTGCTTCTGCCCACTTACAGGCAGAAACTGAAACGGGAAGCACCCACCCTCAGAACGATCCAGTGCTGGTCGGACCAATCAGACTCTGCGCTACAAGACTGTTTTGATCACGCAGTCTGGGAAATGTTCTGGTCCGCCTCTGATGACGACATCAAGGTTTACGCTGACAGCGTAACGTGTTTCATCAGGAAGTGCGTAGAGGATGTTGTGCCAACCAAAACAATACGGATCTACCCCAACCAGAAACCATGGGTTAACGGCGATGTTCGCGTGGCACTTAATGCACAGACCTCCACTTTTAATTCCGGGAATGTGGAGGAGTGTAAACTTCATCAGTGCTGCCAAACACCAGTACAGGCAAAAAATTGAAGGACAGTTCAACACCACTGACTCTAGAAGTATGTGGCAGGGAATTAACATCATCACGGACTACAAAGGGAATAAAAACTCCACCGTGAACACCGCTGCCTCTCTCGTGGATGAGCTTAACACATATTATGCTCGTTTCGAGGACAACAACAACGCCTTCGTGGAGAGAGCACTCGCGGCCGACGCTACAGAGGTTGGTTTACTCTCCGTCTCTGTTGCAGATGTAACCCTATCCTTCCAACGGGTGAACATCCGTAAAGCCGCGTGTCCAGACGGCATTCTGGACGCATCATCAGAGCGTGCGCAAACCAACTGGCTGGTATTTTTACGGACATTTTCAACCTGTCCCTCTCCCTGTCTGTAGTCCCCACATGCTTCAAAACGTCAACCATTGTGCCTGTACCAAAGCAAGCCAAAATCACTTGCCTAAATGACTGGCGTCCTGTTGCTCTGACCCCCATCATTAGCAAATGCTTTGAGAGGTTAATCAGAGATCACATCTGCTCTGTGCTGCCCACCTCTTTGAACCATTGCAGTTTGCCTACCGCAACAACCACTGATGATGCCATTGCATCTACAATACTCACTGCTCTCTCCCATCAGGAAAAAAGGAACACATATGTGAGAATGCTGTTTGTAGACTAAAGCTCAGCATTCAACACCATAGTGCCCTCCAAGCTTGATGAGAAACTCTGGGCTCTGGGCTTAAACAGCTTGCTGTGCAGCTGGATCTTGGACTTCCTGTCAGGCAGACGTCAGGTGGTTAGAATGGGCAACAACATCTCATCACTGACCCTCAACAATGGAGCCCCGCAGGGCTGTGTTCTCAGCCTACTACTGCATATATATTTTCATATACTCTTATTTATTTTTTTTATTGTATGTGTATTCTATATTGTGTGTATTGTTTACTGTACATTGTATATTAGTATTGTGTAAGTATATTTACATTTGATATGTAAATTGTGTTGTGTAAATATGTTGTTTACTGTAAATTGGTATATGTCTCGTCAATGTCATGACTGCTATGTTGCTCGGAACTGCACACAAGACTTTCACCTATTGTTTTACTTGTGTACATAGTAGTGTGAAAATAAAGTGATTTGATTTGATTTGATTTGATTTGAAAAAGGTGTCCATATTTAATCATGCCATGATTGACCGAACTCCAGGCAGGTGTCGCTGACAGAGTACGCTTGCAGGTTCCCAACCCTATTGATGGAGGTGAGCGCGATCAGGAAGGGCGTCTTCAAGGAGAGGGCCTCGAGCTCAACTGAGAAGGGGGGTCTCTGAAGGCCCAAGAGGACCACTGAGAGATCCCAGGAGGGGAACAGACTTGGCCAGGGAAGATTCAACCTCCAGCACCTCTAAGGAACCTGATAATCAAGTCGTGCTTACCCAAGGACTTGCCGTCCACTGCGTCGTGGTGGGACGCGGTAGTGGCTACATACACCTTCAAGGTGGAGGGGGACAGCCCCCCCTCCAACCTCTCTTGCAGGGATGAAAGCACTGACCGAACTGCGCACTGCATTCAGACCGGGAAGAACACCAGTTTTCAAACAAGCACCACTTTGGGGTGTAAAGTTGCCTGGTAGTGGGAACTCTGGCTTGGTTGATCATGTCTACTACGGCAGGTGGTAGGCCAATTAGATCTTCTGCATTCCATCCAGGGTCCAGACATGGAGTTTCCAGAGGTCTGGGCGCGGATGCCAGAGTGTGCCCCGTCCCTGAGAAAGAAGGTCCTTCCTCAGGGTAATTCACCAGGGAGGGGCTGTCGCTAGGAGCACGAGATCCGAGAACCAAGTCCGAGTGGGCCATTAGAGGCGCCAGAATGACTCATTCGTCGTCTTCCCTGACATTGCATAGCACCCGTGCAAGAAGTCTCAGTGGGGGAAATGTGTACTTGCGCAGCCCCCGGGCCAGCTGTGTGCCAGCACATCTGTCCTGAGGGAAGCTTCCATCTCTTGGGAAACAAACAGGACTTCCTGTGCTTTGCCGAACCATTCCCAAATCAGCTGGACCAACTGGGGGTGAAGCATCCACTCTCCGCTGAGCATACCTTGTAGCGACAGCGCATCCGCTGGCTGTTGAGGCTGCCCTGTGGTGACCAGAACACATAGGGACACCTGCTGTAAAGGGACTCCTGTCCATAGAAAACAGAGGTCTGTCCAGGGTTTGAATCTGGTGGCAATCAGGGGTGATAATCGCACGGTGCGTGCCGTGGCACCATGCCCATCTTGGGACTCAAGTCTGGAGCCAGTGCTGAAGCAGTCTCATATGCATCAACCCCAGCAGTGCGACCACTGCGGAGGATGGCATATGCCCCAGGAGCCTCTGGAAATGTTTTAGAGGAACCGCCGTGCCTGGCTTGAACAAGGTGAGCGGCGCCCTGACCCGGAAACCAATTGTCTAGCTGTGAGGGATGAGGGAGGGGACGGAGGGTTCTAGTCCTGCCCCGCGCTCATGGCAGTCCAGGCAAGCATAGCGGACATCAGCGCGTCAGGCTCACACTGGACGAGCAGACCCGGAGGTGGCAGCCCAGTCGAGTCATCAGCATCAGATGCCGCTGTGACGCTCTCCGATGCGAAAGTGAAAATAATCATCCAGCTCACGGTGTCTGACGGAGTAAACATACTGGCCGTGAGGCGAGCCGCTCTCACCTCGAGCCCGAATGGAAACAAACGAGTGTGCTGGGGAGCGGGTGGTTCGTGGGGATTTACCCAGCGAAACCGAGTCCGTTGTACGCCCCAAATCGCCTTCATCGCCAGCCGCGCCGGCCCCAATCACGTAGGAAGGAGGCACAGCGCAGGGGAAAGAAAGCCGCGACAGCAACATTGCCATGCTATGTCCTCGCACTGAGAACATGAACCATTCATAAAACACTGCCTGCGTGTTATCACAGCCCAGGCACACAAAGGCAGCTCTTATGACCGTCAGAAGTGGAGAGAAATTTAACCGCATCCAGGAACTACACAGGGGCAGAAAGACATCTTTAAAAAGACGCATCATGACATTCAACGACAGCTGTGTATTGCTCTTTTAGAGAAATAAACTCTTTTTAGGGAAAATAATCTCTTTAAGAAGTGTTGTCGAAGCACCCAGGGGCAAAGCTGCACTGTTGTGTAGAGAAGGAGAAAGCCGCTGATATGCGCTGTAGATTCAACAGCATACGCTCTCTGTAGAGATGATGCGAACAGTCTCGTGAATGCAGCTCACTGATCACACAACCGCTCGGCTCCAAAAAAATTTTTAATGGACAGACACATTTCTCTCCCTTTATACCCATATGTCCGGGGGCCGGACATGCAAATTCTGTCTGGCAATTTCTCATTGGCCTTTTCTCAAGAGAGACCCCTAGTGTCGCTTCTTCGAAACAATATCGAAGTGAGTGACAGACGGGGAACTATAATATCTTAGAGTCATTATTGTGTAGTTTGATTAAATTGTTAATAGTGTTTAAAAATAAGTAATTAAATAATAATAATAAATAATAACCCGAGTGAGCAAGCTGAAGGCGACTGTGTCAAGGAACACAAAACTCCATAAGATGTTGGTTAATGGAGAAAAATATCCTTGGGAGAAACCAGATCCACTGTGGGGGCCAGTTCCCCTCTGGCTAACATCATGAATATAATGTCAATATTACATATGTATAGTGCAAGTCATGGTTTAAAATGATTAAACTAAGTAAGTATTAAGGGCCAGTGTTTAAACTAAGATTTTGAATATAATGTCAATATTACATATGTATAGTGCAAGTCATGGTTTAAAATGATTAAACTAAGTAAGTATTAAGGGCCAGTGTTTAAACTAAGATTTTGTATGAACTGTAAGATTAATGACTGATGTCTTTGAAGTCCATCCTGGATTAACTGCAGAAGTTCACATAGATGCAATTGTCCTTTTTTGTTGGCTGATGAAGGGTTTTGTTGGCAATTAATTGATAGTCTATGTATTCCATTTCAAGAGTGTAGTCCATCATTAGACCGAGGTGACACATGCAGGGATCAGTGAAGTGCATCGCAGTTCAACCTGGCCGGTAATTTCTGTGAGGTCTATCCTAAATCCAAGGTTCAGGCAATGGCATATGAAGTATCCCATGTCTTATGGTTGGAGTTGTTATCAGTTCATCCTCTGAAGTCCATCATAATAAACTGAAGTGATGTTTGGCTGGCACCGGCTGCTATTAGTAATCATCACACAGTGACATGTAGCAGTGGAGTCCAACACGAAGCAGTAATGGAGCTGGATCCAGACAGTTCTGGTGACCTCAGGATATGAATCCTGAGGTTGAGACAGGGAAACAAATAAAATAATATTAGCATAGATGTCATTCAATTTTTTGCAGAGTTATAGATCATGATCACTGTTTCTGGTTCCGGCAGACCTAATTAAAGCAGGCTAATTGTGAGTTGGAGGATACAGTAAATTAGGTGTATGCCTGGCTAAATAGATGAGTCTTTAGTCTAGACTTAAACTGAGTGAGTGTGTCTGCGTCTTGAACAGTTTTATGGAGACTATTCCATAGTTTAGGAGCCAAATATGAAAAGGATCTAACTCCTTTTGTGGATTTTGATATTCTAGGGACTATTAACAGGACAGAATTTTGCGATCGTAATGAACGTGATGGAATACAGCATGGTAGATGTTCACTTAAGTACCTCGGAGCTAGATCATTCAAAGCTTTGTACGTAGATAACAGAATTTTATCTTCATTGATACACTCTGCTTATTTGGCAAATTGTGAAATCTCGTCAGGTTTTGGAGAATTGTGAAATCTCATCAGGTTTTAAAAAATTATAAAGTTGGATATCGTCGGCATAACAGTGGAAACTTATTCCACGATTCCTGATAATATCTTCTAGGGGAAGCATATACAAGGAGAAAAGCAGAGGCCCTAAAACTGATCCCTGTGGCACACCATATTTTATTTTTGTTTGGTTTGACAATTCCTCATTTACATAGACAAAGTGGTAGTGTTCTACTAAATAGGACCTAAACCATGCTAATGCAACTCCACAAATGCCAACATAATTCTCTAGCCTATTCAAGAGAATGTCATGATCTATTGTGTCGAATGCAGCACTAAGATCTAAAAGCACTAGAAGTGAAATACAGCCACGATCAGATGATAAGAGCAAGTCATTTGTAATTCTGATAAGTGTAGTCTCTGTACTGTGATGAGGCCTAAATCCTGACTGAAATTGTTCATATATACTATTTCTCTGTACAAATTAACATTTTTGGAGGATACTACTTTTCTAGTATTTTCAACATAAATGGGAGATTTGAAATCGGCCTATAATTAGCCAGTTCTCCAGGATCAAGTTGTGGCTTCTTAATAAGCGGCTTGATAACTGCCATTTAAACATTTATTGGGACATGTCCTAAGGATACCGAGGAGTTAATTATATTAAGAAGAGGTTCTGAAATTAAAGGAAATACCTCTTTTAAGAGCTTAGTTGGTATTGGATCTAACAAACATGTTGTGGCTTTTGATGTTTCGATAAGTTTTGTTAGCTCTTCATGACCTATGAGAGTGAAGGATTGAAGTTACACATGAGGAAAATTATGAGACACTATTTTCTGAGGTGCTATGACAGATGATTGCATATTTAAAATTTTATTTTTGATCATTTCATTTTATCAGTAAAGAAATTCATAAAGTCATTACTCTTGTGCTGCACCGTAATATCTGGTTCTGTTGAGGCTTTATTCCTAACCAATATAGCCACACAAATTAATAAACACCTAGGATAGTTGTTGTTATTTTCTATGAGTTTACTAACATATGCTGACCTGGCTGCTTTTAGTCCCTGTCTGTAGCTACAGACACTATCCTTCCATGCACCTGGAAATACTTCTAATATTGTATTCTTCCACATGCGCTCCATTTTCCAAGATGCTCTCTTGAGAGCATGAGTGTGATCAGTGAACCAAGGTACAGGGCGTATTTCTTTATTCAGGGCTCATTTTGTTTAATCGAGGGGAGGCGACACTATCAAGAGTGCTAGAGATGACTTTATTTATATTTTCTGTTATTTCATCAGGTTCTTCTAGGCTTTGGGGTTTACCAAGTGTATGAGATAGATCTGGAAAATTATTAGTGAAGCTATCTTTAGTAGTCGAAAGAATAGTTCTACCTGAATGATAGCGTGGTGTAGATTGAATAACATTAGCTTATCGCAGCATACAAGATACAAAGTAATGATCTGAGATGTCATTGCTCTGCTGCAGAATTTCTATATTATAAACATCAACTCCATATGACAGAATTAAATCTAGTGTATGATTATGGCGATGAGTTGGTCCTGTCACATTTTGTTTGACTCCAAGAGAGTTGAGAATATCAATAAATGCTAATTCCAATAGGTCATTTTCATTATCTATGTGAATGTTGAAGTCACCAACAATTAAAGCTCTATCTACTGTAACTACAAGATCTGATAAAGAATTTGCAAATTCACCAAGGAAATCAGAATAAGGCCCGGGTGATCTATATACTGTAACAAGGGTAAAATATTTATTTTTATGTATATCTAACGGTGTCACATTAAGCATTATTAGTTCAAAAGACTTAAATTTATATCCTGTCCTCTGAGTAACACCAAAACTTCACTGTAGATTGTAGAAACACCTCCTCCTCAACCCTTCAGACAAGGCTCATGTTTATAACAATAACCTGGGGTAGTCAAACAGAGCGCATCCAAACTATGATCTGTAATAATTTTATATACAACTAGTGCTTTGGTAGAATGAGATCTAATGTTTAGTAGCCCTATCTTTATATGATGTTTAACTTTAATTTGTTTGTTTTGTTCAAGTTTGACCTTAATCAAATCTTTTCTAAATTACTTAGTGAGTGGTTTTGTGTTTGGTAGTTCGGGGGACAGACACAGTCTCTATGAGATATCTAGGTGGTACAGTCGCTATGTGTTGTAGTATATGTGAACTGTGTGACATCTCAAGGCAGCTAGCAGACGTTCGGATTAGCCATTTTGTCTGCTTCCTGACCTGGGCCCCAGTTAGTTACTATCATTATTAAGGCTATGAGCCAAACTACTAGAGGGGAGAGCGCAACCTTCCAAGGAGGGATGGAGTCTGTCTCTCTTTAGCAGGTCAGGTCTACCCTAAGAACTCTTAAAATTGTCTATAAATCCTATTCTATTCTCCAGACACCACTCAGACAGCCATTCAGTGACACTAATCTACTATAAACCTCATCACTACGATGATCAGGGAGGGGACCAGAGCATATCACAGTGTCTGACATCTTTGCAAATCCCCTTTAACATTATCTTTAGTGATCTCCGACTGGCGAAGCCGGACATCTGAGACATCACTAAAAATAGTGGCTGGAGTCTCTATTTCCACGTTCCTTACAATAGAATCACCAATAACAAGGACTATTTCAACATGATTCTCAGTGGGCGCATCACTGAGTGGGGAGAATAGATTGGAAACCCTAATAGGAACGGGAGAGTGGTGTCGCATTGCTGAGCTAGTATGCCGCCGAGATGTCATCCAAGCACCCTGCTGTGGGGGCTTTACAGCCAGAACCAAAGTGTGCGTGTTTCTATCTGTACTGCCCGCATACGGAGCAGTATCTACAGACTTCTCTTTCTCACTGACCTCCACTAGTGTTCGGATGCGGGTCTGTAACTCATTAACCTTCTCTAATTCCTACATTTATCACATGTGAATCCCTCACTACTAATGGAAGAGGGTATTGTAAGTATGTGACATACAATGTAGGAAGAAATAACATGACTTACCACAGATGTTTGTTGTTTGTTCCTGAGCGGTTAGGGTTTGAGATTGTTGTCAATCCCTCACGCAATTGTTTGTTGTTGTTGGTTGTTCTTGATAAGCAGTGCTTTTAGATCAATGCAATATTCAGTGTAACAGAGGAGAAAAACATGTGCGTGCTGAAAAATGCATGCAGTTTAATCGCAATAAAAATAGAAAGCGGATACACATGGAAAATGCACGCAGCTGAATCGCGATAAGAGAATAATTCAGGGCAAAACCCGATGCACACTGAAAAATGGCAGCTGTTAAGGATTATAGGCTGAAAACAGATATATAAGTGATGCTAAAAAAACTAGCAGGCTACAAACACAGACTCAAGCTAGGTGCCAGCAGCAACAGGTAAAATACACAAAGATGAAACAGTAGAAAAGGAGAAACACCCGAAACACACAGTAAAATAACAAAGTAGAACATATGAGAATAAGAATAAGCAATGCTAAGCTGGCTACAAACACAATAGCAGCATTCCGTCAGCAATCTCAGAATCAGAATCAGAATCAGCTTTATTGCCAAGTATGCTTACACATACAAGGAATTTGTCTAGGTGACAGGAGCTTCCTGTCTACAACAATAGCAGCATAGGTAATTAAAAACAGAAAAGAACACAAAATAAATAATTATACATATACGTACATACACTCACCTTCATACATACCCACATACACACACGTAGTGCAAATCTAATACAATCTGTTAAATAAAGAACAAAAAACTGTATATTATGTACAGAGCAAGGTAAGTAATGGCAGAAGTGGATATGTTGGATAATATACATTAAAATTAAAATTAAACTGTGTATTGCACATAATTATTGCTCAATGGGGCAATTGAATTGTTCATTAGATGGATGGCCTGAGGGAAAAAACTGTTCCTGTGCCTGACGGTTCTGGTGTTCAGAGCTCTGAAGCACGGCCAGAAGGCAACAGTTCAAAAAGGTAGTGGGCTGGGTGAGTGGTGTCCAGAGTGATTTTACCAGCCTTTTTCCTCAATCTGGAAGTGTATAGTTCTTGAAGGGGGGGGCAGGGGGCAACCAATAATCCTCTCAGCAGACCGAACTGTCCTTTGTAGTCTTCTGATGTCTGATTTCGTAGCTGCACCAAACCAGACAGTTATTGAAGTGCAGAGGACAGACTCAATGACTGCTGAGTAGAACTGTTTCAGCAGCACTGGTGGCAGGTTGAAATTACTCAGCTGGCGAAGGAAGTATAACCTCTGCTGGGCCTTTTTCACAATGGAGTCGATGTGTATCTCCCACTTCAGGTCCTTTGAGATGGTAGTGCCCAGGAACCTGAATGACTCCACTGCTGCCACAGTGCTGTTTAGAATGGTGAGGGGGGACAATGTTGGGGTGTTCCTCCTAAAGTCCACAATCATCTCCACTGTTTTGAGCGTGTTCAGCTCCAGTTTGTTTTGACTGCACCAGAAAGCCAGCCGTTCAACCTCCTTTCTGTATGCAGACTCATCATCATCTCGGATGAGGCCGATGACAGTGGTGTCGTCTGCAAACTTCAGGAGCCTGACAGAGGGGTCCTTGGTGGTGCAGGCATTGGTGTACAGGGAGAAGAGTAGTGGGGAGAGCACACATCCCTGGGGGGCACCAGTGCTGATGGTACAGGTGGTGGAAGTGAATTTTCCCTGCCTCACAAGCTGCTGCCTGTCCGTCAGAAAGCTGGTAATCCACTGACAGGTAGAGGTGGGAACAGGGAGTTGGTTTAACTTAGTCCGGAGTATATCTGGTATGATTGTGTTGAAAGCCGAGCTGAAGTCCACAAAAAGGATCCTTACGTATGTCCCCGGTCTGTCCAGATGTTGCAGGACGTGATGCAAACCCATGTTGACTGCATCATCCACAGACCAATTTGCTCGATAAGCAAATTGAAGGGGGTCCAGAAAGGGTCCAGTGATGTCCTTCAGGTGGGCCAACACCAGTCTCTCAAATGACTTCTTGACCACAGGTGTCAGGGCGACAGGTCTGTAGTCATTAAGTCCTGTGATTTTAGGTTTCTTAGGGACGGGGATAATAACGGAGCATTTGAAGCAGCATGGGACTTCACACTCCTCCAGTGATCTATTGAAGATCAGTGAAGATGGGGGCCAGTTGGTTAGCACAGGAACGAAGGCAAGCTGGTGAGATGCCATCTGGTCCTGGAGCCTTCCTTGATCTTTGCTTCCGAAAGACACGGCACACATCATTCTCACAGATCTTGAGTGCAGGTAGTGTAGCAGGAGGGGGGAGGAGGGGGGTTGCAGGAGGTGTTAATGGTTGTGTGAAATGAAGGTCCGAGTGCATGTGGGGTGTGAAATCGGGCCTTTCAAATCTGCAGTAAAACACATTCAGGTCGTCAGCCAGTTGTTGGTCCGCCACAGGGTTGGGGGTAGGAGTCCTGTAATTAGTAAGTTGTTTCAGGCCACTCCACACTGATGCAGGGTCGTTAGCTGAAAACTTGCTTTTCAGCTCCTCAGAGTAGCTTCTTTTAGCCACTCTGATTTCCTTATTCAGCGTGTTCCTGGCCTGATTATACAAGACTTTATCCCCACCCCTGTAAGCCTCCTCTTTGGCATGACGAAGCTGTCTGAGTTTTCCTGTGAACCATGGTTTATCATTGTTGAATGATAAAAATGTCCTAGTAGGGATGCACATATCCTCATAGAAACTGATGTATGATGTAACAGTATCTGTGAGCTCGTCCAGGTCTATAGCTGCAGCTTCAAAAACACTCCAATCAGTGCAGTCAAAGCAGGCTTGTAGTTCCAGCTCTGCTTTCATTAGTCCATCTCCTTATAGTCCTTACAACTGGCTTTGTTGATTGTAATTTTTGCCTGTATGTCGGGAGAAGATGAACCAGACAGTGATCAGAGAGTCCCAAAGCTGCACGTGGGACAGAGCGATATGCATCCTTTAATGTTGTATAGCAGTGATCCATGACAATACAACATGGCGCCACAGATGGCTGCCTCGGTGTGGAGCTCTCCAATTCTTTTGTTGTTTTTGTTAGTTTTTCCTGTGTTTAGCAATCTTTTACCAATCAGTTTTAACAGGGACGAACTGCTGAACATTCGGCAGCACATACCAGATAATCTTTTCCCGGTTTTTCAATATTCGGACGGTTTGCTGGACATTTTAGTTGGAGGCGCTGATGTGTTGTTTAGATGCGCTACGAGACGCAGACGAGGGAGATGAGCTGGCGCGCTGCTTAAACTCCGTCAGCGCGGCGTTCGAACAGCACTTCATCTCGCAAATCTCCGCTCTCTTCCCAACAAAACGGACGAACTACATCTCCTCACACATACTAATAAGGACTTTTCAAACTCTGCTGCACTGTGCTTCACTGAAACCTGGCTGAGTGAAGCCATTCCGGACAGCGCATTACATCTGCCAGGCTTCCAGCTGTTCAGAGCGGATCGCATCGCAGAATTAACGGGGAAAACGAGAGGCGGTGGAACATGCTTTTACATCAACGAAAGTTGGTGTACAGATGTAACAACACTTGTTATTTCTGGTGCGGCACAAACAGTCACTTAACCCAACATGTCAGGGGTTGCGTTAAATGAAAATTCCAAATTAAATGTCCATTATTTTTGAGAGATTAAAAAAAGAAACAAGAAAATCACTTTGACCTAGTACATCAGTTTTGGCTTCTCTCTCTCTCTCTCTCTCTCTCTCTCTCTCTCTCTCTCTCTCATATACACACACTCCCTGTGTACCCTGTTTATTCCCAGGTATTACAATGGATTAATTAAGATGTCTTTTAGCAGGCGCCATCACCATATACTGTACACCTAGTAATATTTGTTTCTTTTGATCATTTGTGTTAAAATTTCAGACGGTCTCTGATTTAATGACCGTATACATCACACAAAAAAAGTATAACAAAAAGAAATAAAAAAAAATGGGGCATCATTTCTGTTAATTATACTTGAATTTAACTTCCATAAGTGCAAATATTACATTTACAGCAGTATTATTAGTTATTTTATTGGAGTATGTGTATTAACTGAGCTTCAGAGATGTGTGTGCTTCTTATCGGTGACACTTTGTGGAACTTTTTCAGGCACACTGGAAAAAATTCCATGAACTTGTGCATATGCTGTATGTATGTGCTTTAATCAGCAACATTTAAAAATAACTTGTCTTATCACAGTGATTTATACTGACAGTAAAATCTTTCACCCTAGAACTCAATGGTTTCACCATGCTAGTGCATGAGGAGTCAACAAAATATATCATATAGGCTTATCTACTGATATGTTTTTGACAATATAACGGATGCTACAGAACCGAATGTAGCCCTAGTACTTCTAAAATTAAAACAAGTATGATGGATAAAAATAGATCAAAACAGAAACTCAGTCCATCAGAGTGACAGATGTTTTCTAGCATAAACTCTGAATGTGATGCCACACACAAACATCCATAATAATTTAACCCTCCTATGGTCCTCGGCCCTTTTTGACTGGAATAAATTTTTATGATATAATAAAAATTGTTTTCTTTCTCCGAGCAGTAAAAGACTTTGTGACTTTTCCTCCACTTGCCATCTGAACATGTAAACAATTTTTGGGCATGATTCGATAAGTCTAAGTGGTTGTAAAAAAAAAAAGGCATGCACACACACACACACACACACACACACACACACACACACACACACACACACACACACACACACACACACACCAAGAGACATTAAAACCAGAATGGTATACAAAAAATGCATTAAGAAATTGTGACATATAATACTGTTCTTACAGGTTTTTTTATTGTTTACTGTTTATTTTTTATGCATTTATTGTTCTAGTTCACCTCACTGACTTGGAAATGTTTTCTAAATAAATTTTTGATATAGAAAATTTGAAATTGCAAAATGTTTACTCTGATTCTTCTGTTTTATACTCATAAATTCATAAATATATGAATTAATATATTCATTTTCACAATTTTGCAGTTCATTTGTTTGAACTGCAAAAACATCCTGGTTACTTTTGTAACCTCCATTCCCTGATGGTGGGAACGAGACTTTGTGTCGATGTAGTGACACTAGGGGTCACTCTTGAGAAACACCTCTGATCTTTGATAAAAGGCCAATGGGAATTGGCGAGTGGTATTTGCATGCCCCTCCCCCAGACATATGTGTATAAAAGGAGGGTGCATGCATAACGCTCATTAGGTTTTGTGCAGGGTAGCCGAGAATAAGGTCCAGACTATTTCAGCGGTAGTTCAGCGCTGTGGCAGGAGCGACACAATGTCTCGTTCCCTCCATCAGTGAACTTAGGTTATGAAAGTTACCACGAAGTTCCCTACCTGGCACTCACTCGCCGTTGTGTCGATGTGGGGGGGGGGTGTCACTCCCAAGGAGAAGACACCGCAGACACTATACCCTGCCCAGAGAGAGAGGGGAGGGGGGGATTAAGTGGAAATACATCACATGGTCTTGCTGAGTCTAATCGGAAGTATGTCATGTGGAGAAGTCCCATGGTAGGTCCAACCCAATGCTGGAGAGTTTGCTAACCAGGAAACGTTTTTCAGCAGAAATACATTGCTAGGGGTTGCCTATAGGGAACTAACACATGTGGAGCACCTGTCCTTGCATGGGGCATAGTTAGCACAAGTACTGGGCTACATTTTATTTCTCTGAAAAATAAAATGAAAAGGGAACAAAAGATTCTTCATCTCGAACAGGTTCAGCCACAGGTGCCGCTCCTGGACCAACAACATGGACATCGTCCACCTGAGAGACCATGCCATAACTTTTATTGCCCGGAAGGCAAGGTCGATAACCGAGGACAGCTCCTGCATCAATGCCAGGGCAGAACTACCCTTGTGCAGTTCTTTCAGCACCTTGGCTTGGTGGAACTGCAGGAGAGCCATGACTGGTGGCACCATAGGCTCTATTCGTCAGGGAAGACATGAGCCTACAGGCCTTGGATGGGAGCTTCGGGCATCTGCGCCAGGTGGCGGAGCTACGTGGGCACAGGTGCACCGCGAGCGCCTTATCCATCGAGGTTAGTGAGAGCGGAGGAGCCGAGAGAGGCGGGGCACGTCTGTGAGCAGCGCTGCAAGCCCAGATACCAATCATCCAGCAGCGAGGTTTCAGGGGAGAGTGGAGGGTTCCACTCTAGCCTGATGCTTGTGGCAGCCTGGGAAAGAATGTCCGTTATCTCCGCGTCTGCCTGTGACTCGGAGACCAGACCCAAGGGGTGAAGCCCAGCGGAGGTTTCTGTGTCCGACATGACAGGTCCGCTCTCCGATGCTGCACTCGAGAGCTCATCACCTTCACGGGCACCGAATAAGAGGTCGAACTCGGCATGGGCAGCGCCCAGGCACGAAAGACAGCGATCGTGGCCGTCAGAAGGCGAGAAGTATCGACCGCAACCAGGAATAACACACAACCGGAAGGGGATCTTTGAAAAGACACATCTTAAATAAGACGTTCCGATGTGTGCCGCTCTTTTAGGAATATATTCTCTTTTGAGAGGGAAAACTGCTCTTTTGGAATATACTCTCTTTTAGATATGCTGAAGCGCCCAGGGGTGATCTCTGCAGTGCACCAGTGCAGAGACGGGAGAAAGCCGCTGTAATGCGTGGTAAGGATTCAGCAGAGGTGAGGGATGGAAATCACTTGTACAGCTTGAACCATGGACTGTTCGGCTCTGAAGAGAAAATCTAATGAGCGGTATGCACGTCCCCTCCTTTAATACCCGTATATCCAGGGGAGGGACATGCAAATACCACTTGCCAATTCCCATTTGCCTTTTATCAAAGATCAGAGGTGTTTCCGGGCTCTCAAGAGTAACCCCTAGTGTCACAGCATCGACACAACGTCGAGTGAGTGACAGATAGGGATCTGACACTTCAAATCCATTTTAAAAGGCTAAACTTTGACAAATAATAATTTGTAATGGCTAAGTATATATCCAAATGCATAACTTAACATAAATTAGGTTACAACAAGAAATCATCTTTCTAGAAATCAAATTTGGACCTAATTTGAAAGAATAGCGGTTTCTTTCTGTTCTATGTGAAGACCGGAACTATTGTGACACATCAGTAAATGTAACATTACAGTATAATTATAAATTATTATAAGTAAATTTGCTATTAAAAAGGTATTTCTCAGACAAAGCTTCTTCGTCATTTACTGATAAACGAGAGTCCTGCTGTAGGATGGTGTCCATTGTTCACTTGCAGTTTCCTCGTAAATTCAGTTCCCACCAATTTTCAGACCATTTGCAAAGATTGGTACATCTCTAAAGCTATAAATATACAGTATAAAAGCATTTACATTTTAGATGCTTATGATATTGTACATATCAGGGTCACCCAAACATACAAATATCTAGGTAAAAATTTAATGTACAAATAACTGCATACAACTGAGATCACGATTCTAAATGTCAGAGCTCCAGAAAAACACTGCTGATATAATTAAGCCCTACCTTCACACCATCCGTCTTCTTGCTCACTCCACTCTTTCCTCCTGAATGAGAGAAAAATAAGTAGAGGGAAACTGCTATAAGAAAGGGCATAAAAGCCCAGAAAAGCATTACAAAGGGCATTGCACTGGACTGCTCTCCAACAGCTCTGTTGTCAGCTCTGGAGATCTGGTGACTTTCAAAAACAGGTGTTGGGAGTTTTCAGCAGAACATAATCATGTATTCCCAAACCGCAGGGACTGTTCACTTTTAATGACTGCTCAGGATATACATATGATCAGTAACAGTGAGTGATTCTCTGATGTTGGATTCAAAAATCTAGACATGTTTGAGTAATAAAAGAAGTGGACAAAATGTATCCCACAAATAGAAACAGTCAAGATAGGGGCCCTCCCCAAGACTGGAATCCAAGATGGAATCCACACAAAAACTATTCTAGGATGGTATTCCCCACCTTTGATTATTTTTATCAACAACTTTGCTCATTCAAGTTGGTTTCTCTGGCAAGGAGGGTGCATTTCTAGAGTGCCTTCACACTCTGAGCATTGAGAAGTGTAATTGCTCTTGCATGCACCAGACCTTCCAGAAAATTTGCTGGAAAAAAAAAAGATAACAATTGGAGAATTTATCCCACCTGAAATTTTGTGAAAAAGTGCCAAAAAATAAAATGACAGAGAAATACAATAATAGAACACACAGAATTGTATAATAAATAATATCATAAAGTAGTCTATATGGCTTGTGTTCTATATTCACAGTAAGTCATAGAGATACAAATAGAATTTGAAAATATTCACTGCTAATCTTCTTAATTTGATAATAACTTGATAACCCAACAGTCACATTCATAAACAAGTCTTTCAGATCTGACACAAATGAACAATTTGTTCACGAATTAGACATTGCTACTTCTCTCAAGAACATGCCTTGTGCCAGATGTCAAGATGTTTAGTTAACAACCATTTAAATAGTATTTTGTTCATCATACAAAGCTTTCATATGACTTTCATATACTTAGAATATAGCAAACAAGTTCAATAGAATATTGTTTTGGTGCTTTTGCATCCTTTGTAAGATTGAAAGCCACAGTTCCCATTCATTGTACAGAGCAACCAGGGCATTATTTAAAATGTCTCTTTGTGCTCCACAAAAGGAAAGTCATAAAGATTTGGAACAACATGAAGGTCAGTAAATAGTGGCAGTATAATTTTTGGGTCAACTATACCTTTAAGCTCCTGCTGTACATATTAGAAGTTGTAGTCAGACGAGAATAACTGTATATCAGTTTCTGGTGAGCTCTGGTTAAAAATAGACAATGCTATAAATGATGAATGGTGTTCTGGATTGTTTAGAATGGTTTCAACGTGACACCATGTCAGCATTTCATGGCAGGTGGAGCGATCTATTTTAGATCAGCTGGGACATTCCTGACCTTATATCACTTTGTGTGATAAACTAACCAAAATTTACATTTTTATTCACTTAAATCATATCAAATCAAGTTATTGATCAACTACTGTAGACAGAGCACAAATCAAATATGGTGACAAATCAATATCATCAAACTTCACTGGTTCTTGCACACCTTGTGACCAAATGTCATGATTCAACAAGGTTTGATTTTATATGATTTGAGAGTGAATAATGATATGTTTCGGTCTGTTTATTGTGGAGCCAGAATGATCTCAAATGTAATATATTTACAAAATACAATTCATAAATGCACAGCACAATTCACATTCACAAAATCTGATTCATATATTAAAAATACTATTCATAAATATACAAGTGAGGGCAAAAATATTTCCCCAACTGCCCACACAAATACTTCTTAATTTGCATCAAAAAATATTGTAAATATTTGTAAATATTGTTACATTTATTAATGGATAATTGAGCCATTTTTCAATTCACAAATAGTTTTTTTTAGGAAGCCCTCAGCCAATCACACTGAGCTTTTCATCCGCCAATCATAACACGCCTTGCTGAACTCTGGTGGACCTCGGGCATTTGGTAGGTTGCAGCAACAGTGCTCTTCTTTAGGCTTCTATATGGTTGAAAGGCGATACAAAATCAGTTCCAGGTTTTATTCCTTTGTCTAAAGTGCAAAAACTACACAACAGCTTTTCATCATGTTTTTCGTTGTTAGAATAGCCAAATCTATCGGATATTTCTTCCCATTGTTCTCAGGAATTAATGAGTAACTATGGTATGTGGAAACACTAAACCACGATAGAGTGTGCCCACCAGAGCTCAGCAAGATGTGTTATGATTGGTGGATTAAAATCTCAATGTGATTGGCTAAGGAGGACTTCCTAAAAAAAACGCAATTCCTGAATAGAAAAGGAAAGTCTAAAAAATCCACACACAAATCCAAAGCTATCCACCCACATTTGACGATTTACAAATGCAGATTCAACGATTCACAATGAATGCAACAACATTCACAAATGTTTTGATGCAAATTAATTCAAAAACTTGATAGATACATATTTGTAAAAACATTTTGAATTTAAGTGAGAAGTATTTATGTGGGCAGTTGGGGAAATATTTGTGCCCTCACTTGTATATTTATGAATAGTATTTTGAATTTATTAATCAGATTTTGTGAATTGTGCTGTGCATTTATGAACTGTATTTGTAAATATATTCTTTTTGAGATCATTCTGGCTCCATGGTTCATCACAACATGTCTAGAGATTGTTGTTGTACTGTTAAACTCACAGCAAAAAAATAGAGAAAATAACGGATTATTTTTTACTGATATACAATTACTTGAACTGTTATTGCTGCAGGTTAATCGTAAACGTGTTCATAATTATTGAAGTATATTCCAGACTATTGTGTTTGCAATTGTGTTTTCTATTTGTGGACACATAAATTGTGACATAATCCAAATGCAACAGCAAATCGCAAATTACCGTTTGCATTTTCATTTACACAAACGTACAATGTCTGCCAAATTTCAAACTGAAAAGCAAAGTCCATTTGCAATTGCATTTCCCAAGACTTATGAAAAAGCCTATTTATATATATATATATATATATATATATTAATTATTATTGTTAATGCCAAGAACATCCTACACAGTGCATTACAGAAATTGAAGAGGAAAAAGGACTATGAAACCAAAAGGAAAATTCAGATAAACAATTATAAAAGCTTGTACATCACAAATAATTTTACCAATAATTATTGATAATCAATGATCTGTAGATTTGATCTTAGTCAACTATGAAACAATGATTAATCAACTTATCAGATGTTTCACATCTTGCCATATGCTCTACTATATCATGTAATGTAAAAAAAATGCCATAACATTTAGTAATAGAGCATTGTAAAAAAAATATATAATGTTGCAATATAAAGTGCAGATAAAACAGTTTGAAAAGCAATAAAATTGTTAAAATAAAGAAAGTTTCAATTATCTTAAAAGAACAAAATAAACGTTGACTGGTAAGAGATAGAAGACAGCAAGGCACTCTAAAATGTGATCTGTCATCGCTTTGAAGTAAAAACACACCCCACATATAAACTCCCACCCTTAACACGGATTGACAGGTGTCTGTTTAAGGCATTGTAAATGCAAGTGCAAAGGGAATTGCGATTCAATTTGAAAGGCTACATACGGGACATCGAGTGAAATAGCAAATGGGGTAATTGCTTTGCTTTTTCGATATGACGGACATAAATCGTAAGATATGGGAAATACAATTGCAAATGGTCTTTGCTTTTCCATTTGAAATTTGACAGACATCGTATGTCTGTGTAAATGAAAATGCAAATGGTAATACGTGATTCGCAATTGCATTTGGATTGTCACAATTTATGCATCCACAAATAGAAAACGCAATTCCAAATACAATTTGCAAATTGTTTTGAAAATAGTCCAGAATATACTTCCATATGTAGTGGTTTCCATTACGGAAATCTAAACAGAAAAAAACTCCATGTTAGATGGTTTTATGGATTATCAAAATTTTATGTGCAATAAAAATTAAAGCCAAAATGAAAGCCTAATTAGGAATGCGTTGTCCAGAGTGTTAAATGTTTAGAGCTCCTCTGGTCAAATAAGTTACCAGTACAGCATTTTTACAATGATTTAATTTCTGTAAATTTGTTAAAGTGTTGTGCTTTAATTTGGTTGTGTTATAGCTTATTTCCTTGGGTTGTGGCTTAATTTTGTTGTTCTTTGGCTTTTCTGTTGTAGTCGGGACTTTGCCTATATTGTTAGCATTCTTATTATTATTAGGGACTTTAAGCAATAGCTGTTTATTGGACGGCTTTCTGTGTTCTATTGTGCATGCAAGTCTTTAACTTGCTACTTCCTGATGTTGCACTATAACCAAGTACTACGGGAGAATCGCTACTTTATCATCGTCGATACTATGAGACATGTCATGTTTCACAAGAGATAATGCAAATTGAGCACAGTAATCAGCTTAATCATCCATCTCAAAACATGCTCAAAACAACAATATGTTGAATTTATTACCCACGGTTCATTAGAATAGACCTTTAAATGTAAAACAAAATCTATAATATTAGTACTTGATGGGTGTTTAGACTCATTGACATCTTATAAGAGTAAAAACTCAAATTATAATTTAACACTAAAAGCAAACCTTCTCTTGCTGTTTTAAAAGGCATTTGTGACCTGCTCCATTATTTTAAGTTGCATTGATCCAGAATCACATTTTCTCCGATCAAGGAAGATCTCAGCTTTCTAATGATATAATTGTTATGTTTCTATCCCAGAGAGTTGCAGAGATAAAATCGTTTAAAAGATTGCTGTCAGAAAACCTTGAGAAAATGCCTCAGTTCCCCTTCTGTCACTCAGTCAACGTTGTGCGGATTGTAGTGACACAAGCCGAGCGGTTGTGCAGCAGCAAGCTGAGTTCTCACTACTGCTCCACTCACCTCTGCCAGAACACTGCTGTTGGATTTTACACCGCATTTCCAGCTGCTTTCTCCATCTCTAAACACTGTGCCGTCCACACCACTGGGTGCTTTGACAGTGCTTCTGTGAAAGAGCTAATAACCTCTAAAAGAGAGTATTTTCATAAGTAAAAAGCAATAAACAGCAGGCATTGAACGTCCTTTTCAGGACGCGTCTTTTTAAAGATGACTGGTGGTAGCAGACTGGAAGTGTGGCTGGAAGTAGCAGACTCTTCACTACAGCATGAGTTCCAGAACACAGACTTGAATGTGTTTGCTTCTCAGGCCAACCTGGACTCCCACGACATTAATAGCTACACAAATTCTGTTCTGCAACACATTAACAGGTGTGTTGACATGGTAACCATCCATAAAACAATTAAAATATACCCCAATCAGAAACCCTGGATGAACAAGGAAGTCCGACTCCTGCTGAAGGCACGTGATGCTGCTTTTAGATATGGTGACCGGGAAGTCTACACTCTATCCGTGGCCAATCTGAAGATGGGAAAGTAAAGCAGCCAAATACAACTACAAACTTCAGATTGAGGACAATTTTACAAACAATAACTCCGACGTATGTGGACAGGCATCCATGACCTCACAAACTACAAACCAGTGAACAGCACCCAACCTCCCAGACGAACTGAACACCTTTTATGCTTGCTTTGATCACAGAAACACAGAACAACCCATAAAAGTTGAGCTCCCACTTGATGATCTGCCACTCACTTTTTCCTCCAGTGATGTGTGCTCCACCCTGAGCAGAGTGAATGCACAAAAAGCTGCTGGCCCAGATGGCATCCTGGCCAAGTGCTCAGGACCTGCACTGAACAGCTGGCTGATGTCTTCACCAAGCCATTGTCCCCACCTGCTTCAAAACAGCCACCATTGTACCAGTACCCAAACATACTGCTGCAGTGGCCCTCAACGACTTCCGCCCCATTGCTCTTACTCCCATCATAGCAAAGTGTTTTGAGAGGCTGGTCCTCTCCCACCTGAAAACATGTCTGCCCCCAACACTGGACCCATATCAGTTCACCTACAAACCCAACAAGTCAACTGAGGATGCTATCGCCTCAGCTCTTCACCCCACCCTGACTCACTTGGACAAAAATAACACGTATGTCAGGATGCTATTCATTAATTTCAGTTCTGCCTTCAATACTGTGATCCCATCCAAGCTGATCTCCAAGCTCACTGATCTTGGCATCAGCCCCTCCCTCTGCAACTGGACCTTGGAGTTTCTCACTAACAGACCACAGTCTGTTAGGATCAGCAACAACAAATCCTCCATCCTCACTTTGAACACTAATGCACCACAGGGCTGTGTGCTGAGTCCAATCCTCTACTCCCTCTTCACCCTCGACTGCATACCTGAGCATGGCTCCAACTCCATAATCAAGTTTGCAGATGACACCATGGTGGTAGGCCTGATCAGCGGTGACGATGAGACAGCCTACAGGGAAGAGGTACAGAGCCTGGCACTGTGGTGTGCCAACAACAATCTCACACTCAACACCCAGAAGACCAAGGAGCTGATTGTGGACTACTGGCGGACTAGGAAGGGACACACACACACTCCTATCTACATTGATGGGGACGAATTGGAGCATGTGACAAGCTTCAAGTTCCTGGGTGTCCATATCTCTGAGGATCTTTCCTGGACCTACAACACCTCCACTCTGATCAAAAAGGCACAACAGCACCTTTACTTCCTTAGGAAGCTAAGGAAAGCTCACCTGTCCCCCCACATCCTGCTGAACTTTTACCGCTGCACTACTGAAAGTATCTTAACAAACTGCCTCACAGTGTGTTATGGCAGCTGCGCTGTCTCAGACCATAAGGCACTCCAGCGGGTGGTGAAAACTTCCTGATACATCACTGGTGTCCAGCTACCCTCCATCAAAGAAATTCACAATAAACGCTGCCTAAGGAGGGTGAGAAGCATTATCAAAGACACCTCTCACCCCAACCACGGCCTGTTTACTCCTCTCCCATCTGGGAGACGCTATAGGATTCTTCGCTGTCGCACCAGCAGACTCAGGAACAGTTTCTTTCCCTCAGCTGTCAGCCTACTGAACTCTAAACTCAGGCGCTGAACACTACATCCTACTCAAACTACTTATTGTTTTATTAATTTATATATATATGTATATATATATATATATATATATACATATTTTTTTTTTTTTGCACATTCCCTTGAACATTTCTTGCACACAACTTGTACCTCCTGATGCCGCTTGCACTGTTATGGTCACCGGCCATATAAATATATTTAAATTTTATATCTCATTCTGTACAATGCACCTTCAGTTTTATACTACTTTCCTTGTACTGTATTCATAGACATATGCATTGGACTGGTCTCTGCTTCTCTCCATCATAACTTTGCACTCAAAAAAACATATTGTATATACTCACATATTTTATATATATATATAAACATATTGCTATTTGCACTTCTGGTTAGATGCTAACTGCATTTCATTGGCACTGTACTTGTATTTTGCACAATGACAATAAAGTTGAATCTAATCTAATCTAAAAAATGCTCATGCAGAAACAAATTCTAACCTGCATTTGGCATCAGACTGGTTCGCAGCGGTAGACCTGAAGGACGCGTACTTCCACATCTCCATTCTGCCTCGACATCGACCCTTCGTAGGTGTGCGTGCATTCTCGTCATATGTCACAACTCCCCGCCATCTCCTCCTTTGGAGTCAGCAGGGACTCAGGTCGCTGCACACCACTCATATCCTGGGCAACCTCAACACAACAGCAGACACGCCGCTGACAAGTCTCGCTCAGTGGAGAGTGAAGGCTCCACCCCCAGGTGGTCAAGCTGATTTGGGACTTGTTCAGCATGGCACAGATAGATCTCTTTGCCTTCCAAGACAACTCCCACTGTCCGCTCTGGTACTCTTTAATGGGGTCCCCTCTCGGAACATACGTGCTGGCACACAGCTGGCCCAGGGTGCTGCGCAAGTATGCATTTACCACATTGAGCCTTCTTGCATTGGTGCTGTGCAATGTCAGGGAGGACAGGGAACAAGTCACCTTAGTGGCTCCTTACTGGCCCACTCAGACTTGGTTCTCGGATCTCACGATCCTAGCAACAGCCCCTCCCTTGCAAATTCCCCTGAGTTAGGACCTGCTTTCTCATGGACGGGGCACCCTCTGGCATCTGTGCCCAGACCTCTGGAACCTCCACGTCTGGCCCTTGGATGAGACATGGAAGATCTGAGTGACCTAACACCTGCAGTTGTAGACACGATCAACCAAGCCAGAGCTCCCTCTAACAGCCAACTTTATGCCCTAAAGTGGCGCTTGTTCACAAATTAGTGTTCTTCCCGGTTTGAAGACCTGCAGAGATGCGCAGTTCGGTCAGTGCTTTCATTCCTGCAGGAGAGGTTTGAGGGGAGGTGGTCCCCCTCCACCTTGAAGGTGTATGTAGCCGCTAGTTCGGCCCAACATAACACAGTGGACGGTAAGTCCTTGGGTAAGCATGACCTGATTATCGTGTTCCTTAAGAGGCTCCCGGAGACTGAATCCTCCACGGCCACGCCTGTCCCCCTCCTGGGATCTCTCAGTGGCCCTCTCGGGCCTTCAGAGAACCCCCTTCGAGCCACTTGATTCAGTTCAGCTCAAGGCCCTCTCTTCGAAGACGGCCCTACTGATAGCGCTAGCATCCATCAAAAGGTTTGGGGACCTGCAAGCGTTCTCTGTTAACGACACTTACCTGGAGTTTGGTCTGGCAGATACCCATGTCATCCTAAGACTGCGACCGGGCTACGTGCCCAAATTTCCTGCGACCACCTTCAGGGACCTGGTCGGGAACCTGCAAGCAAGCTGCCCCGGGAGGAGGCAGACCCAGCCTTCGTTGCTGTGTCTGGTACGTGCTTTGCATATCTACTTGGACTGCACGCATAGCTCTAGATGTTCTGAGCAGCTCTTGTCTGCTTTGGTGGACAGTGGAAAGGGAACGCTGTCTCCAAACTGACTCTGCCCACTGGGTCATCGACACCATTTCCTTGGCCTTCCAGACCCAGGCCGTGCCCACCCCCTTGCGGGTTCGAGCACACTTGATGAGAAGTGTGGCATCCTCATGGGCACTAGCCAAATGCACCTCCCTAAGCAGATATCTGTAGAGCAGTGGGCTGGGCAACACACAATACCTCTGGGGTCTGAGGTTGTTTTGGGCCCTGGAGAAGTTTTGACATGCCTTGACATTTGTGCTTTTTTCAGTTGCTTAAAAACAAGAGACGGCTGAGGAAGTTTGGAATGAACCATCACATCCTCATACGGTTCTACACCAGTAATGTAGAGAGCATCCTGACTGGCTGCATCACTGTCTGGTATGGCAGAACTGCCAGAAACATCATCAGAGGTGAGCTTCCCTCCCTCCAGGACATTTATAACAGGCGGTTTGTGAAAAAAGCTCAGAGGATCATCAGAGACTCCAGACACCCGAGTCATCATCTGATCTCACTGCCTCCATCAGGTAGGCGATATCGCAGCATCAGGAACCGCACCAGCCGACTACATGACAGCTTCTTCCCCCAAGCATTCAGACTTTTGAACACTTGATCTCTCACGATCAACAATCAGCACTGCACTTTATTAATCTTCATCTTATTATCTCACACTGTCAAATACATATATTCTCCACAATATAACTACAGCATATATATTTTTATATACTTATTTTTTTTTATTGTATGTGTAGTCTATATTGTGTGAATTGTTTATTGTACATTGTATATTAGTATTGTGTTGTGTAAGTATATGTACATTTGATATGTAAATTGTGTTGTGTAAATATGTTGTTTATTGTAAATTGGTATATGTCTCGTTACTGTCGTGACTGCTATGTTGCTTGGAACTGCACACAAGACTTTCACCTACTGTTGCACTTGTGTACACAGTAGTGTAACAAGAAAGTGATTTGATTTGACATATTAATGGCTAAAGTCTGATAACACTGTATTCAGCACAAACTGGGCTACAATAATATGTGAGCAACATGTGTGTACATGTTTGTTTTTGAGAAAATAACGTTTATGCATGGTTTTTAAAAAACAAAATGTTTAAGTCATTGAAATAAAGTATACATATGCTAAACATTTGTCCACAAGCTTTTTGAGAACTGGATCTTGTAGCCTAGAGCTACAAAATGATGTGAAAACCATCCTCATCACTCATTCATACAAAACAATATAGTAATTTTACTTTTGTAAGACACTTTTAGTGTTAGAAAGGTCATATGCGAGGAGGCGTGAAGGATCATGAATATTGATTGTAATTCAATTCAATTCAATTTTATTTGTATAGTGCCTTTCACAACACACATAGTTTCAAAGCAGCTTTACAGAAGATCAGGCATTAATATACGATAAAACTAATGTCTATAATGTCGATTAATCATCATTGTGTAATTAGATAAAATACAATTGTTTATCGTGTTTAAAAATAAGTAATTAAATAGTAATTGTATTAATACCCCAGTGAGCAAGCTGAAAGCGACTGTGGCAAGGAACACAAAACTCCATAAGATGTTGATTAATGGAGGAAAAATAACCTTGGGAGAAACCAGACTCACTGTGGGGGCCAGTTCCCCTCTGGCTAACATCATGAATATAATGTAAATATTACTTATGTATAGTTAAAGTTGTGGTTTAAAATTATTAAACTAAGTAAGTGTTAAGGTCAGTGTTTAAACATTGATTTTGTTTGACCTGTAAGATTAATGACCAATGTCTTTGAAGTCCATCCTGGATTAACTGCAGAAGTTCACATAGGTGCAATTGTCCTTGTTAATTGGCTGATGAAGGGTTTTGTTGGCAATTGTTAGTCTATGCAGTCCATTTCAAGATCGTAGTCCATCAATAGACCGAGGTGATGCAGGCAGATATCAGGGATGTGAAACGCAGTTCAACCTGGCCGGTAATTTCGGTGAGGTTCGGTGTGGTCCATCCTAAATCCAAGGTTCAGACAATGGCATATGTCTAATTCACACCTGAGGAGACAAAAGACCCCTCCATGGGCCTATAAATGAGGAATTTGACAGAAAGAGAATGAATGTGAGGAGACTTAATGATCAAAATCAAGTTTTAAGTTAAAAGAAGCAATCTGACTATACATTTTAATTACATAAAGACTGTACTTAAATTTAAACCTACATTACCGTTTAAAAGAAGTCTCTTCTGCTCACCAAGACTGCATTTATTTGATCCAAAATACAGTAAAAACAGTGATATTGTAAACAGTTTTCTATTTGAATGTATTGTAAAATGCAAATTGTGATTTGCATTTTACAAAGCTGAATTTTCAGCATCATTACTGCAGTCTTCAGTGTCACATGATCCTTTAGAAATCATTATAATATGCTGATTTTCTAATATGGGCATATTTAAAGTGCATTTTACTCATTTAACCTGAACACATATTTGGAAGCACAATCTCTGTTGATGATAATGAGGCAGCATAAACACTAGTTAAAATATAATCTAAACATTCATATTATTTTTATATCATATTACATATCATATTTATATCATACAGCATACAATTTAAATACCTGCTTTAGCCAAAACAGCATTTAAACATTACTAAAACTTGCTTATTAGGACATATTTCAAATTTCAATACTCTGAATCCTGGCTGGCAATTCTGGAAACAGTCCCACTAGTAAAATATGTACATGTTTATATAAAATAGCATGTCAACTAATGAAAACCAAATGACTTACTCTTCTGAAATTGTATCCTCAGCTGGATCAAGTCTCTCTTCAAATTACAAACGTTCATTGGAGTCCCGCTCTTCATCACTATCCAGGAGTTTTCTCACTTGTGTATCGTGCTGTCTTTCAAACGCGCAGAAAAGTGAATGAACTCATTTTTACGGCACAGACGGGGGCGTGTACCATTTGTGTTGATCGCCTCAGCACATTACCTTATGAATAGTGCCCTCTGCCCGTGGGTGTGATCACAATAGAGATAATTAGCTGAGCCAGGAGAAACTGTACATCGCTTTGTTTCATACAGATTACAATGCAGGTTTTAAATTTGAATAGTTTTATTTAAAAGTAGACATTTTAAGCTTTCTTTAGACATGTGTTTCGTGTTTGTGTGATAAGTATTCGTGGAGTTTCAGTTCTTTTTTGTGACGTGTTTCAGATATATGCTCGCAAACCCAGAGACTGCTGACAGCTCATCCTTTTTGTTTTGTTGTTATTGTGAGTGTACACAAATAAAAGTAGACCCTTTATAGTCTCTAATGATGTCTTACACTTATCTGTATGCCCCAAAATGACAGAGAATTTTATGCTGTTTACGCTGTAATGACAAAAAAAATCCAGCAGGACGCACCTTCACGTCCGTCGACCCCAGAGGGTTAATTCCCTTTTCAGGAAACTCCATGTGATGTATTTTCTGCAGTACGGTCCCCCTGTTGGCAGATCCGCATCTCCCTTGGGCAGTCTCTCTGCCCCCGGTCGCTGTGTTTGTAGAGCTCCTCCCTTACAAGGTAGGACCTACCACTGCGCCACTTCCACGTGTGGCTTGACAACCCATGTGATGTATTGGCCACATGTTACCTCCCCCCAGCCTAGGCAGGATGTGATCTCCGCAGAGTCTTTTCCCCTGAAAGAATAGGAACAGAAAAGAACGCCTTCCCCAATGTGTTTTATAGCATTAAGATGCCCCAGCCACTTTATGCTCTATGACAGGAAACATAGAGAGAGAAAAGGCTGCGGCTGGCCTGCTTGCTCCCATGATAGTTATGTCACTTGGTCCCACCTCAGGGGTGCTGGAAACATAAGAACTGTACATGACACTTTTTTGGGGTGTTGGGGAGGGTTACGTGCAGCCACTACAGTTGCTTCTAGCAGGCAGTAGCTTGCTTGCACCTGTGTCATCAGTTCACATAACATGTTTGATGCATGCCATTTTTAAATGGAACCCCTTGTATCACTACAATCGACAGAACATCAAGTGAGTGAGAGAAGGGGAATGTCATGGTTACTGTTGTAACCTCCGTGACATGCAAATTCTGTCTGCCAATTTCTCATTTGCCTTTTCTCAAGCTCAGAGGTACGCAAGGCTCTCAAGAAAGACCCCTTGTGTCACTACAATCGACACAATGTCTTGTTCCCTCCATCAGGGAACAGTGGTTACAACAGTAACCATGACGTTACTGATGTAATCTTGGTCCCCTAAAACTAGGGAACAAGACATTGTATCAGTAGCTGAGGCTGTGGGAGCTCCTTCTAGGGGTAATGACCTTGAAACCTTATACCATCATGGCAATTTGATTTGCTGGTGATGCTTTGCACTCCACCCTATGCTTGCGTCATCATGGGCATATAATCCCTGAGCCCAGGGTCATGATCACACCATCAATATTTTTCACCCGAAGCAAGGAGAGTGCATCTCGGTCCCTTGACAGCAAAAAAATCAATAGTGTGGCACAGCTATGCAGAATCTCGTTCCTTCCTTTCAGTAACTTTGACACTGCAACAATAGCTGATGCTGTGTTAAGCCATTTACCATAACGCCGTGCTACTGATAAGACAATGCCCTCTTGCCTACAGAGAACTAAAAAGACATTGCTATTACCACCCCCTCATATTGAAAAATAGGGAGAGAAAAAAGTGGTGGAACAATAAACCATACGGCTGGATGCCTAAAGAGCCATAATGGGTAGTGGTCTTAACACAATGCCCTCACAGGGCAGAGCATGTGTAGTCTCTTAGCCTTGTCTGACTCAAAGGTAGGGAGGAGAGAATGCTTGCAACTTGAGACCTAAAGGTAACAACTTGAGACCTAAAGGGGGTTGCCAGCACTTTGTGCACATAACCCCCTCTAGGTTTGAGAATGGCCATTGACAGGCCCGAACTTTAACAAGAGTTGATGACCTCAAAACGTTTCACAAAATGTTTGACTGATGAGAAACAGAGAACCTGTAAGAACATTTAATATTAGCGCTAGGTCCCAGACCAGGATGGTAGCAGGGGAACAAGGTCTCAACCATCTTGCATAATGCCAAAATATTTAGTGACCAGAGGGTTTTTGTCAACAGAAAAGCCCTCAAGAGGTTATAAGTGGCCGCTATAGCACTATAGAGTGGGTGGGTACATCAGATTTATATAACACTGGAAGCAGAATTTTGAATGTATTGCCTTATAGTATGTTTCATAGCACCGGTTGCTAAATATTTTTAATTCCTCGCTATCTTTAATGAATTTCCCAAGAAACTTTAAGCTGACAGTTATCAAACCACTTAGCAAGAAACCACAGCTTGATCCTGGAGAATTGGTTAATTATGTACCGATCTCAAATCTCCCACTTATGTCTAAAATACTACATTTACATACATAATAATTTATTCATTTAGCAGATGCTTTCATCCAAAGTGACTTACAAATGAGCAGTAGAAGCCTAAGGATTCAGTAATAACAGAAGCGCTTTAATACAACGTTGCAAATTGCTTAAAAAAGCACAAGTAGAGAGTAAGGTGAAATACAGTGTTTTTTTAGAGAAGAAAGAATACAGGACTAGAATTACTAGAAAAGGTCATTTCCTCTCAACTACGTTAATTTTGACAAAGAAATGGTATCTGTGAAGACTTTTAGTCAGGATTTAGGCCCCATCATAATCCAGAGACTGCACTTATCAGAGTTAAAAAATTACTTGCTCTTATAATATAACCACAGCTGCATCTCTCTTCTAGTGCTTTTAGAACTTAGTGCTGCCTTTGATACCATAGATTATGACATTCTCTTGGATAGGTTTGAGAATTATGTTGGTATTTGAGGACAGGCATTAGCTTGGGTCCGCTGGACACTGGGGGCAGAGCCACAGGGGGTTCCGGGGACAGAGCTGCGGGAGGCGGAGGTCGGAGAGCAGAGGACTTTCCCCTTCTCCTCTTCCTCCGGGCGGGTGAGACTGGCGACGCTGAAACGCTGTGCGTGGTTGGTGTGGCGTCAGGCTCACTGACCGTAGTTGACGTGGGCCCAGGCTCACTGACCGTGGCTGACGTGGGCTCAGGCTCGCTGACCGTGGCTGGTGTAGGCTCAGGCTCGCTGACCGTGGCTGGCGTGGGCTCAGACTCGTTGACTGTGGCTGGCATGGGCTCTGGCTCACAGACCGGAGCAGGCGTGGGCTCTGGCTCGCAGACAGGGGCAGGCGTGGGCCGGGAGGCGGAAGCCTGTCTTCTCTTCCTCCTCCGGGCAGACGAAGTGGACCGCGCCTGCTCGTGGAAAGTGACTGGCGTGGGGGTGAGAACGCTGACAGATGGGGCTGGCGTGACAGGAAGTACCATGGGCGACTGGAGAGTCACCACTGAGGGAGGAGAGGTAGGGTCCTCCTCAGCGACGCCCACGGTGAATGGAGAGCCACAGACCAGTAAAGTTGCCTCCATGAAGTCGCGGAGCTTCCAGTAGCGCGTTGCCGGTGGCAACCAATCCTTTAGCCAGTCACTCAGGTTGACCCTGAAGAAGACTACAAGGGAGGAGTCAGGGAAGTCCGAAACGCTCGCCAGAACGAGGAAGTCGCGGATGTGGTCTTCTACCGGTCGGTCCCCTTGCTTCAGGCAGAGCAGTTGGTAATTGGCTCGCTGAACCGCTGGATCCATTGTTTGGGTCGTTCGTTCTGTAATGTGTTTGGAAAGTCAAGAGAAGGCAGACGGGAGGTGCGGATCCAAACGCGGCTTTATTTGGCAAGCATATAAAAAAATAAACAAACTCAGGAACAAATGAAAAGACCACGATGGGAAAATAAACTAAATGTGGAAAAACACAAAGGGGCTAAACAGGTTGGGGAAACATCCATAAAGGGCAGGGAGACCTCGAACGAACACAGAGAACCTGAAGAACATGACACGCGAACATGCAACGATACAACGAACGACAAAGGAAAGGGAAAACAACATGGTTTAAATAGA
The DNA here is from genome assembly GCF_025860055.1 of Xyrauchen texanus. Lineage (NCBI taxonomy): Eukaryota > Metazoa > Chordata > Actinopteri > Cypriniformes > Catostomidae > Xyrauchen > Xyrauchen texanus. The sequence goes on from NC_068309.1 coordinate 39,879,607, forward strand.
CAGACACGGTAATAACAAAATCACGAACAGGTGCGGACAATAACGCTGTGACAGCGGTGATGAGGGTCGGGAAAGACGGGAAGTGTAGTTTATACAAGGACAGTGAAACACGGGGCGGACAACAAGGAAAACGTGACATGGAACGTGATCAGTGGAGAGTGAGACAGAAAACACGGGGCAGACAACACGGGATCGTAAAAATAGTGATGTGGACACCATCTTTTGGTCATTAAAAATCAGAGGGCACTTCTTGTTAAAAAGTAGGGGTATAACCCTGGTGTCCTGGACAAATCTGCCCAAGGCACATGCCTTCCTAATAATCCCCAAAATATATGAATTGGTTACATCACTGTACTCTCCTCCACACCTATAGCTGGTGTGTTGTGGGCATTCTGGCGCACTATGGCTACCGTTGCATCATCCAGTTGGATGCTGCACACTGGTGGTTGTTGACTAGATTCCCCCAATACTATGTAAAGTGCTTTGAGTGTCTAGAAAAAAAGTGCTTTATAAATGCAATTAATTTTTTATTATTATTAATTCAGGCTGGACTTCAAAGATACTTGGTCATTAATCTTACAGTTCATACAAATTCTTTAAGTTTAAATATTGGCCACCAACATCTACCCAGTTTAATAATTAAAAGCATGACTTGTATTACACATATATAACTAATATTGGCATTATCTTCATGCTGTTGGGCCAGATGAGAACTGGTTTCTCCCAAGGTTATATTTCTCCATTAACCAATATCTTATGGCGTTTTGTGTTCCTTGCCATAGTTTCCTTTAGCTTGCTCACTGGGATGAGAATATTAAAGATGAATAATTTATAAGGGTATTATCTACAATTACATTATTTAATTAAACCACACAATTAGGACTTTAAGACATTACAGATATTACAGCATTATTTTATGTTAGAGCATTATTTTCTGTAAAGCTGCTTGAAACGTTGTGTGTCGTAAAGAGCGCTATACAAATATAAATGACTTGACTTGACTGGAAGCAGTTTCAGGAGATTTATGTGTCACACAGTTTGTGACCCTTTTCAGGTGCTAAACACCAGCCGTCTATTGCACAGGGTTCTCCAGCCAGTGTTGGACACGTCCGTGGTTACAACTTTGCATCTGACCATCATGACGAGAGTGTCACCTTTAAAAATAAAACTTGAATCTCCACCAATAGATATGTAGCTAAACAGTGACACACCACTAGGAGGTAAAGGTGACTGTGTAGCCAAGTGTCATGAGGGACCCTTGGGCTGAGCCAGCACTAGATCCGTAGCAAGCCTACCGGGGTGACGGAACATTTTGATGGAGTGGTGCTGGGCTCCAGACTCCAAAATAAGTTCAGTGTGCATGTGCATATTAATTTATTCCAAATGTATATTACATTAATGTGGATTTTGCATTGATTTTATATAATTTTAGCCAACTGCATTGCATCTTTTAACTTTTAATCTAATATTAATTTATGTGTTTTTTCTTGCTGTAATTTGTAGTAAAGTGGAGTGCTGATCAGAGGAGATGCTATATGGAGCGCTTCCATCTGAACTGATACCAGCAATAGTACAGCAGTTTGACACACAACCTATTAAAGAGCATAAAAACAGCATTTACAGTTTGAATTCCATGATAACACAGACATAATTTGAAAGCTAGGACTTTGTTTTATCAAAAACAATAGGTAATCCAAAACAGTCAAATCAAGTTTTTGACCAAATTTTAAATATTTCAGAAAATTATTCATTGCAACTTCTTAAATATTTTGATGGAGCACGTCACATTTAAAACAAATTTGTACTTGAATCTGTGATTGAATACCATTCATCCTCTATCTTGTTGTAACTTTTGTGTTTCCTGGCTACGGTGGTTGATTAGTTCACTTCTGGTCACCGTAGCAGTCACAAATTCAGCTGTTGATTTAGTCCCTATTATGCTTTCGTTGCTTCTGCAATGAGTCTATAGCAGCCCAATGAACAGTTTTGGTTAAAATTAAGTAAATGTTGGCACCAGTGTTGGGCAAACTACAGCACTCTACAGAAAAAATCATTAAGCTAACTGAAAGCTGCTGTAATGTTATGCTGGCACTGACAATGGCAATTGACGAAGACGTGAAGATGAACCCAAGTGCAGTTTATTTAAACAAAACATGAATTCCGAAAACCATAAATCCAATTGTGAACAAAAGATTTAACTTCACATAAAACTAGACTTGACATAAGACTAGACTTATCTTGAACAAAGCAACAAAGTTACATTCACATACAATACTTGACAAGAGACAATGGAAAACATGAGAGCTTAAATACACAGACATTGGGTAAAACAATAACAAGTTAACCAATGAACAGACAGAACTATAAACAAGATAACAAACTAGAACTGATAACAACATAATGAAACAAAAAACCAATGAAAACAAGGTACAAGAACATGGAGGGAAATATGAAATCACATGACAAGGGTACCGCATGACATGAAACAGGAACGTCTAGGTTACATATGTAACCTCCGTTCCCTGATGGAGGGAACGAGACGTTGTGTCGAAGAAGCGACACTAGGGGTCTCTCTTGAGCGCCTAAGATGCCTTTGATCTATGAGAATAGGCCAATGATAAGTTGTCAGACAGTATTTGCATACCCCGCCCCCGGACATATGGGTATAAAGGCGAGGAAATACATCGAGTTCATTCAGGATTTTTCTGAGGAGCCAGAAATGATCCGGCCACTACAGTGAATTGGCTCAGTGACATGGCAGGGAGAACACAACATCTCATTCCCTCCAACAGGGAATGGAGGTTACATACGTAACCTAGACGTTCCCCATCTGTCACTCACTTCAACGTTGTGTCAAAGAAGCGACACTAGGGGTCCAATTTAAATCACACCATGCGCTGAGCCATGTACGTGTTCTGCTGACACAGGAGCGGGCAGGTATATTACGTGCAAAGGCGACTAGCTGTGTCAGACAGCACGTACCATTCCCCAGTGCCCCAAAAGAGTCGTCGGAATCCTTCTGGTTACCCTAGACAGGGGAACAAGGCAACGCTTGCCAACCTGGGAACTGGCCGAGTCTGGCTGGGCCTTTTTTTCTCTCTATGTTTCTCCGCATAGAGCAAGAAACGGCCGGGGCCCTTACACGCATCGAGGGAAGGGGGTCTTACCCAGTTTCCTATTCTTTCAGGGGGAAAAGACCCTGTGGAGACTACACCTGCCCGGAAGGGGAGGTAAGAGTGGTGAATACATCACATGGTTTTTTAGGCGGCATGTGGAAAGTGGTGCAGTGGTAGATCAAGCCTCGCTAGGAGGGGGGAGTTGCTACAACACTGAAGCCAGAGGACAGCCGGGACTGCATAAGGGAGACGCGGTCCACTCGTAAGGGGACCGTACCGCGGATAATACACACAGGGGGAGTCCATGTAGGAGTCCTGCCCTGTGGAGCACCTATTCCAGTACAGGGTAGATTAAGTACCCACAGTGGATTGGGTCGACGAGTTCCTCCACTGAACTGCGGACCCACAAGGGCTGGGGAGGAATCATCCAGGGATCCAAATATGCGGAATCTCCTTGGGGAGAAAGTGCACAGTTTTACCTCGGACTAGGGAAAGGGCACTAGGTGTAAGTGATCCACCCGGCCAGTCTGTCAGCTTGTTACCGAATTCTACCGGCTCGGACCTGAGAAAACACGGGACGATACTGACTCAACCTTGAGATTGTAAAAATCTTGCAAGGGTATTAGGTGTTGCCCAACCTGCTGCTCTACATATGTCTGCTAGGGAGGTGCCCCTGGCCAGTGCCCAAGAGGACGCAACACTCCTTGTTAAGTGTGCTCGGACCCGCAAAAGGGGGGGGGGGCACGGCCAATAGAGAGCCACTAGTGTGACTTGTTCCTCGTCCTCCCTGACCTTGCACAGCACCTGTGCAAGAAGGCTCACTGGCCCCGCAGGCCACCTGTGTGCCAGTGCGTCTGCCCTGAGGGGAGCCTCTGTTCGGGCATACCAGAGGCAAACAGGTCTACTTGGGCCTTGCCGAACCGTTCCCAAATCAGCTGGATGAACTGGGGGTGAATCCTCCACTCTCCGCTGGGCAGGCATTGTCGTGACAGCGCATCCGCTATCACATTGAGGTTACCGGGAATGTGAGTGGCACGCAGCGACCTGAGTCGATGGGCGAGTCGTGACATGTGGCGGGAGCGTGCGCCGCCTTGACGATTTATGTACGTTACTGCGGTGATGCTGTCTGACCTGATTAGGACATATTTGTCTCGAACTAACGGGAGAAACTTCCGCAGGGCAAATAAAACAGTCAACAACTCTAGGCAATTGATGTGCCTTTTTTCATAGATCAGAAGCATATTCGGCGCTCAAGAGAGACCCTTAGTGTCGCTTCTTCGACACAACGTCAAAGTGAGCGACAGACGGGGAACTATACTTTTCAAAACAAAAGACATGAAATACATGAACACACACATTAAACATTACAGCTACACTTAAAAAGAAAGAAGCTAGTTACACTACAAGCTACATGCCAAAAATAGCTTGTTAAATTTTAGCTTCTTCAGTTTTTTTCCAACTAGATGCAGAGCATACCATCATAGAAAATAATTTAAAGACTTATTTACATGACCTTTATCAAAGCAATGGTACAGTATAGTATAGTACAATACAGTAGAGTCAATGGTTGATTTGTAAAAAAAACAATTATAAAAATTCAAGGGGGATGATATTGTCAAATGGTGTGTGTGTGTGTGTGTGTGTGTGTGTGTGTGTGTGTGTGTATGTGTGAGCGTGTATTTATCACTTTGTGGGGACCAAATGTCCCCATAAGGATAGTAAAACCCGAAATTTTTGACCTTGTGGGGACATTTTGTCAGTCCCCATGAGGAAAACAGCTTATAAATCATACTAAATTATGTTTTTTGAAAATCTAAAAATGCAGAAAGTTTTCTGTGATGGTTAGGTTTAGGGATAGGGTTAGGGTCATGGGATAGAATATATAGTTTGTACAGTATAAAAACCATTATGTCTATGGAAAGTCCCCATAAAACATGGAAACACAACATGTGTGTGTGTGTGTGTGTGTGTGTGTGTGTGTGTGTGTGTGTGTGTGTGTGTGTGTGTGTGTTTTGGGTGTAGTATTATACATGCAGAAGAATTGCAGCAACATGATTTGAATCTAGGACAAACCCAACCTTTTTAACCCTGGAATTCCTCAACATCATAAATTAAAGGGCCAAGCATCAACAGTCCTACTGAAGGCGATCAATGCAAATGGTAAACGCCCCCGACTGTGCCTTAAAAACAAAGTTAATTCACTTTCCTGCGCGTTTGAAAGACAGCACGATAACGATGAACGTTTGTATTTTGAGGAGAGACTTGATCCAGCCAACAATACAATTTCGGACGGGTAAGTAATTTAGTTTTAATTAGTTGACATGCTATTTTATATAAACATGTACATATTTTACTAGTGGGACTGTTTCCAGACTTGCCAGCCAGGATTCTGAGTACTGAAATTTGAAATATGTCCTAATACGCAAGTTTTAGTTACATTTAAATGCTGTTTTGGCTAAAGCAGGTATTTAAATTGTATGCTGTATGATTCATATAATAATATGAATGTTTAGATTATATTTTAACTAGTATTTATACTGCCTCATTATCATCAACAAAGCTTGTGCTTGCAAATATGTGTTCAGGTTAAATGAGTAAAATGCACTTTAAATATGCCCATATTAGAAAATGAGCATATTATAATGATTTCTGAAGGATCATGTGACACTGAAGACTGCAGTAATGATGCTGAAAATTCAGCTTTGATCACAAATTGCATTTTACAATATATTCAAAAAGAAAACTGTTCTTTTAAATTGTAAAAATAGTTCACAATATCATTGTCTTTACTGTATTTTGGATCAAATAAATGCAGTCTTGGTGAGCAGAAGAAACTTCTTTTAAATGGTAGTGTAGGTCTAAAATTAAGTAAATTCTTTATGTAAAGAAAATGTATAGTCAGATTACTTCTTTTAACTTAAAACTTGATTTTGATAATTAAGTCTCCTCACGTTCATTCTCTTTCTGTCACATTCCTCATTGATAGGCCCAGGGCAGGGGTCTTTTGTCTCCTCAGGTGTGAATTACAATCATTATTCATGATAGTTCATGCCTCCTTGCATATAACCTTTCTAACACTAAAAGTTTATTACAAAAGTTAAATTACTATATTGTTTTGTATGAATGAGTGTTCAGGATGGTTTTCACATCATTTTGTATCAAAAACTCTAGGCTACAAGATCCAGTTCTCAAAAGGCTTGTGGACAAATGTTTAGTATATGTTATATGGCTTTATTTCAATGACTTAGAAATTGTGTTTTTTTGTTGCTCACATATTATTGTAGCCCAGTTCGTGCTGAATTGCAGTGTTATCAGACTTTTGCCATTAATGTGTTTTTAAGCAACTGAAAAAAAAAGCACAAATGTTCTCCAGGGCCCAAAACACCCTCAGACCCCAGAGGGTTAAGGCATTGTCAACAGACTCCTGTCACTTTTCTCACCAACCTGTCTCATGTATATATGTGTTAGATTATATTTATGTTAAGAATAGTAATAAAGTTTGTCTATATTCAAAGATTATTTGACTGTGGTATATTTTGATAAATAATCTCCTCCCTGTTTCTAAAAGATTTAGCTTCAAAGCTGTACCTAAATTATGTTATGTTATTTTCAATACGTCATGAGAATAACATTACTCCATTAAGAGAATTAATTCATAATTAATGGTGGATAATTTTATTCAGACAAGTTATCTCATTTATAATGGTTGTCGAACGTGACTGATTCCATTATACATTGCATTACCTAATATTGTAGAATAAGGACAGTTTAATTTAGTTCATAGCTCACATATTTTGAGACCCTAAATTTCCTTACATTTAATGGTGTGAGAATGAGGGCGCTTTAACGGTTCCCTTCAAAATTTAGCATATCAAATACCCTACTGTGGGGGAATAATTATGGGTCATTGAAAGAAAAGGATGTCCAAGGTGTTAAAATGAGAAATTTTTTAACAATCTAGTGTCGTGTTGTCAGAAATGTAATATATATTATATATTTTTATTTTATATATATATTTAAAAAAAAATAATATTATGAATTTTGGAGTCAAGAATATCAAGAAGATTTCTCAGGGTTCCACCACACTTGACTTGAAAGTGTGCTTTTTTATAAAAAAATTTTTTTTTAAATTTCACACTCAATCTTGAGGGTCTAAAGGTGTCCGCTCTATTTTATGGTTTTTATGGTCAACATAAACTACAAAATGGTTACCATGTTGGTTTCACCAAATTACTTTGATTTGGTGGACAAAAGCATTTTTACATATGAATTAAATTTTAGAAAACAATCGTTTCTCTTTTTTTTTTAAAATAATGATAGAAGATTATTCTGCACTAGTCATGCCAACATTTATTTTTTTAAGAATTTCAGCTTTTAATGAGACTATTTTTTGTACTGTCTCTACACCCCACATGGCATTTTTTACTTTTAAGCCCAAGAAACAATATCATTATGACTTTAAACTCAGAAATAGAAGAGGTTTATTCAAATAAATGGTTTGTGTGAATTGCATTTTTTTTATATAATTTTTATATAATAGATCTGGACAAAAATGAGCGTCACTTAAATGGCCCTTAGGACACATGGCCAAAATATGAACATGTTAACCTCTGTTATTTTATTTTGTGATTAATTCTGTGAAAAGAGTCCACGTTATGATTATGAAAAAGGGTTTTTCTTTTTTTTCTAGATTGCTAGCCCACTGTCACATACATGCATTTTTTCTACTCCAAAAACTGAACTAGTAAAGGAAGTTTGTGCTGTATTTGGATACTTAAACAGTGTTGTAAGAAAGTTGTTCTGCACACTTTTATTGGTGAAACCCTGTAAATTGTTTGAATTAAAAACATGTTTATGTTGTAACTGTACACTTGTCATACCAATCTCTTACCTTCTGTTCTCCTAAAAATATTTTTGAAATTTTGCAATTTTGAAAGGGCACAAAACCTTTGAAAGCTTGCATTACCTTCAGTGGCATAAGTTCCATGTGAACATTAGGAAGGACAGTTAAACCCAATGCTAAACTCAGACATACCTGTTTGCCAGTGTTTTCAAAAAAGATAAACATGGTGTGTCTTCACATTGAAGAGAGAGCTTGCCTGATCATGGTTGCCAGATTGCGTGACTAATGTTTCACCCTGGCAGAATATTTCCAAACTGAACAAGTGTCGAGATCTAATTCGAGGATTTCACCTATTGAAATCTGCCAACCACGCACATGTCAAAATCTAATTATGACCTGCTAATCACCCTTATTTTAAGTCTGATATTTATCAAGTGTAGAAAATGTAATATTTTATATGCATGACACAACTGATCTAAAGCGGATGGAAAAGGGGGGATGGTGGTTTTACAAGGTGGATGCATTTTGGTATTTCTTGCAACCCCCTCAACTCGAGCTCTGAAAATAGTATAGAAAGTATACAGTATGATATACTAATACAGTATACTATAGGTCTGGTATGTATACAGTATGGTGAAATATCAAATTTATGTGCATATAAAAACATGTAATTATATATACTACCTATACAAACCCACATGTTCAAATTTCATTTTTAATATTATATACTGGTACAAATCCATACTTTTCACATCTTTGCACATTCCTTTATATAACACCTCTAACTACAATACATGTATGATTCATCTTAACCTGTAATTTTGTGTCTAGCTGTCTTTCTGTATGTACTGGAAGTATTTCTCTCACTGGAATTTTCTGTTCAGAGGCCAGTTTTTTGTGAGGGTTAGGGGATAGAATCTATAGTTTGTACAGTATAAAAATCATTACGTCTATGGAGAGTCCTCATTAGGATAGCCACACCAGTGTGTGTGTGTGTGTGTGTGTGTGTGTGTGTGTGTGTGTGTGTGTGTGTGTGTGTGTGTGTGTGTGTAAGCACACCTCAGCAATAATACTCTTATATCAGATGGTAAGATAATGTTACTTTATACAAATACTATATTTTTGTACCATTCTATATTTACATGGAACTACCATGGTGATGGTTCTTTGGAATATGGTTCCCATATTCATATAAACTGTATTTACATGGTGCTTCCAGGTAATGGTACATGACAAAAGACATGGTAATACCATGGTACGTTTTTGAGCACCAAACCCTACCCTTAACCCATACTAATGGGGCTTTTTCACTGCACGGTACAACTTGTCTCGACTCTACTCGCTTTTTGGGGGTTTTCCACTGTGGATAGTACCTCGTAGATTTTTAGTACTACCTCGGTCGAGGTTCCAAGCGAGTCGAGCGATCAAAACCCTGCAGATCACTGATTGGTCAGAGAGAATCCTCACTACCAGCATTACTGGATTTGCGAAACGGGACATCAATCCTCTAGTTTTAAAGTTATCTACAGCGATAGCGGTATCATTTGTTCACAAGACTTTTGAATTGTAAAAAGAAATGGCTGTGCACAAAACCATGCCATGGTCAGTAAACGAGGTACAGACGTTCCTCTCGTTAGCGTGAAGTGTCTTTCAAGAAGTGTCTCAGCTGTTGTCAGCACACGGCTACCACCGGACCTACCAACAGTGTAGGGAAAAGTAAAAAAAAAATGTAAACTTAAAAGTGACTACAGAACCATCAAGAAAAAGTGGAAGTAGTTCGACCAAATGGACGCTATCCAAAACAATGGGAGGAAGAGTGCCCTGGACTCAGCCACGGCTGGAGTCCACGATGGTGGATGGTACGTTAACTCTATACTCTGCTTGAAAGCTTCACTTTATTTAATTGACCAGCTACTGGAAAGCTTGCTTATAAAACAACTAGGTTAATTTAACTGGACTTGGACTCAAGATGGCGCCGAGTATGGCTGCTGCGTTGCGAGCTCCGTTACAACACTGCGGTTTATTGTTTGTTTTGTTTACAGTTCTTTGTTTTTTTGTCTTGGATGTTGTCTGCCTTATTGTTTACGACAGACAAACGCTTTTGGACATTAGTTCTACAATCACACATCGAAAACCGGACTTCAAATTCCTTAATGCCGACCGCTGTTTACAAACACGCCGGTGAGCCCTTTGTCTGTGCTGCTTCGGCGCTGAAACGCAGAAGGAAAAGAGGAAAACGAGCGGCGTTCTCATCAGAGTAAGGCGTCGTGCAAATCGACCCCGCTACCCAGTATACTACTGGCAAATGTTCAGTCTCTGGACAACAAACTCTGCGAGCTGAGGCGCGGATCTCTTTCCAGCGAGAGGCGAGGGACTGCTGCGTTATGTGCCTTACAGAAACCTGGCTGTCTCACGGAGATTCCAGACTCGGCCATCGAAATCACGGGCTTTTCCGTGCACCGGCGGACAGAGCGAAAGACCTCTCTGGTAAAAGCAGAGGTGGTGGTGTATGTTTTATGATCAACAAATCATGGTGTGATCAGAGGAACGTACATTTCACCAAGTCTTTTGCTCTCCTGATCTGGAATATCTCATGCTTCTGTGTCGACCATTCTGGCTGCCGGGGAATTCACAGCGGTTATCATCACAGCTGTGTACATCCCCGCAAGCCGACACAGACCGGGCACTCAGGGAACTGTATGGGTGTATAAGTGAGCAGGAAACCGCGCACCCTGAGGCTGCGTTCATTGTTGCCGGGGACTTTAACAAAGCCAACTTCAAAGCAATCGCCCCAAAATACCACCAACACATAAAGTTCAACACACGAGGGACCGGGTTTTGGATCATTGTTACTCTCCCTTCCGGAAGGCTACAAATCCCTCCCCGCCCCCATTTGGCAAATCGGACCATTCTTCCGTTCTGCTTCTGCCCGCTTACAGGCAGAAACTGAAACAGGAAGCACCCACCCTCAGAACGATCCAGTGCTGGTCGGACCAATCAGACTCTGCGCTACAAGACTGTTTTGATCACGCGGACTGGGAGATGTTCGGTCCGCCTCTGATGACGACATCGAGGTTTACGCTGACAGCGTAGCGTGTTTCATCAGGAAGTGCGTAGAGGACGTTGTTCGACCAAAACTATACGGATATACCCCAACCAGAAACCATGGGTTAACGGCGATGTTCGGCGGCACTCACTGCGCGGACCTCCGCTTTAATTCTCCTAACACGGAGGAGCGTAAACAAGCCAGTTATGCCCTCCGTAACACTATCAGTGCAGCTAAACGCCAGTACAGGCACAAGCTTGAAGGCCAGTTCAACACCACTGACTCTAGAAGTATGTGGCAGGGAATTAACACAATCACGGACTACAAGCGGAATAAAGTCTCCGCCATGAACACCGCTGCATCTCTCCCGGACGAACTTAATACATTTTATGCTCGTTTTGAGGACAGTAACACCGCCCTCGCGGAGAGAGCACTCGCTGCTGACGCTACAGAGGTTGATTCACTCTCCGTCTCTGTTGTGGATGTAACCCGATCATTCCGACGGGTGAACATCCGTAAAGCCGCGGGTCCAGACGGCATTCGGGCGGCGTCATCAGAGCGTCGCGCGAATCAACTGGCTGGTGTTTTTACGGACATTTTCAATCTGTCCCTCTCCCTGTCTGTAGTCCCCACATGCTTCAAAACATCAACCATTGTGCCTGTACCGAAGCAAGCTATAATCACATGCTTAAATGACTGGCGTCCTGTTGCTCTGACCCCCATCATCAGCAAATGCTTCGAGAGGTTAATCAGAGATCACATCTGCTCTGTTCTGCCCCCTCTTTGGACCCATTGCAGTTTGCCTACCGCAACAACCGCTCCACTGATGATGCCATTGCATCTACAATACACACTGCTCTCTCCCACCTGGAAAAAAGGAACACATATGTGAGAATGCTGTTTGTAGACTACAGCTCAGCATTCAACACCATAGTGCCCTCCAAGCTTGATGAGAAACTCCGGGCTCTGGGCTTAAACAGCTCGCTGTGCAGCTGGATCCTGGATTTCCTGTCAGGCAGACGTCAGGTGGTTAGAATGGGCAGCAACACCTCCTCATCACTGACCCTCAACACTGGAGCCCGCAGGGCTGTGTTCTCAGCCCACTCCTGTATTCCCTGTACACACATGACTGTGTGGCAACACATAGCTCCAATGCCATCATTAAGTTTGCTGACGATCACGACGGTGGTAGGTCTGATCACTGACAATGATGAAAGAGCCTACAGAGAGGAGGTGCACACTCTGACACGCTGGTGTCAGGAGCACAACCTCTCCCTCAACGTCAGTAAAACCAAGGAGCTTGTTGTGGACTTCAGGAAGAAAGACGGAGAACACAGCCCCATCACCATCAATGGAGCACCGGTGGAGAGAGTCAGCAGCTTCAAGTTCCTCGGTGTCCACATTACTGAGGAACTCACATGGTCCGTCCACACTGAGGCCGTTGTGAAGAAGGCTCACCAGCGCCTCTTCTTCCTGAGACGGCTGAGGAAGTTTGGAATGAACCACCACATCCTCACACGGTTCTACACCAGCACTGTAGAGAGCATCCTGACTGGCTGCATCACCGCCTGGTGCGGCAATAGCACCGCGTACAACTGCAAAGCCCTGCAAAGGGTGGTGCGAACTGCCAGGAACATCATCGGAGGTGAGCTTCCCTCCCTCCAGGACATATACACCAGGCGGTGTGTGAAAAAGCTCGGAGGATCATCAGAGACTCCAGTCACCCAAGTCATGGGCTGTTCTCACTGCTACCATCAGGCAGGCGGTATCGCAGCATCAGGACCCGCACCAGCCGACTACATGATAGCTTTTTCCCCAAGCAATCAGACTGTTGAACTCTTGATCTATCAGGATCAATAATTAGCACTGCACTTTATTAATCTATAATCTCACACTGGACTGTCAACATATTCTCCTCAATACAACTGCTATATATATATATATACACATATATATTTCATATACTCCCACTTATTGTATTGTATTGTATATTCTGTTCTATATTCTGCATTGTATATAATTATTGTGTTGTGTAAGTATGTGTACATCTGATTTGTAAATTGTTTTGTGTAAGTATGTGTACATTTGATATGTAAATTGTTTTGTGTAAGTATGTTGTTTATTGTAATTGGTATATGTCTCGTCACTGTCATGACTGCTATGTTGCTCGGAACTGCACACAAGAATTTCACCTACTGTTGCACTTGTGTACATGGTAGTGTGACAATAAAGTGATTTGATTTGATTTGATTTGATTTGAACTGTTACACTTGTGTAAAATCACCATGCAACAACTGCTTTATGCAGCACAATGAGCTAGTAGCTAACAGCTAGCAATCATGTTATTATTTTTTATTTGTGTCGCATTTAAGATGATGTCACTGCAGTAGAGGCGATCTATGATGATCAGCCTATAATCCCACCCACGTTGAAAAGCAAGCTCAGAAAATTAAAACAAGTAGAGTCGAGTTGAACCGTAACTTGCAGTGGAAAAGTGCCGTAAGTACATAGATACCTAATATTACTCAGTATTTTCTTGGATAAGTACAATGTAAGAATATTGAAAGTACACATACTGTAAAATAAAGTCTTTTTGTGAGCATGTGTGTGTGTGTGTGTGTGTGTGTGTGTGTGTGTGTGTGTGTGTGTGTGTGTGTGTGTTTCTCCATGTTTAAAAGCATTCTGTTAGCGTGTTTGGTGAGTGAGAAACCGCTCCATACTATTTAATGCATTCTCAGTCTGATTGAATCCCAAACAGTTTTGCTTTCACGTGTGTCCAATTTTTGTTGTTCTGTTCTGATTTATACCACCGATAGTAAAGACCGGATACATAGCTTGATGTAAAATACATCTGTATAAACTTTGAATACGCCATGAATCACAACGACTTCCGTGTGTGTGTGTATATCCATCTTTTAAAATTAAATAAAATACTCCCATTAATGAAATAGAATATAAATCTCACCTGAGAAATTTCTGGTGACCAGCATAGTCGTGAGAATGGCACCCTTAAAGCAAGCACAGTGTATGTATTAGCAACACACACATAATCATGTTTATCAGCCACAATGGTGTATGGTTATTTTTAGGATTAAGATGATAATCATGATAAAAAAATCTATATAAATTGTAATTTTTGTTACGACTTTTATTCCTCTCGATAGTCAAGTTTGATTTTCTCACACCAAGGTTGTCCGAGGACCTCACTAAACCTGCCAATTGGTTGTATCGAGGGGTGGTGTGTACAAAGGGCAGGGACTTATTCAATATGAGCTTATGACCCGCGCTTACTGGGAATTCCTTGTTGATCACCAGTCCTGATCACGAGTGGGGTTCAGCGTGTTACCCGCTCCTTTCAGAGCAGGGAAGACATGCGCTGATCCACCCACTGTGGTGTGCATACAGCCCCGGATATCTAAGGGCATCACAGACCTGTTATTGCTCCATCTCGCATGGCTGAATGCCACTTGTCCATCTAAGAAGTTGGACACCGACCGCACAGGGGCTTTTAACTATTTAAATTCTTTAAAAGTAGATTTAATATCTGCAAATGACTAGCTCTAAATTACTGAATAATCTTGATAAGTACGATTACACTAAAGTGTAAGATTACTAATCATTTTGTCAAGTTTCTTCCAAGGTCACAGTTGGGTGTAGTCTTGTATATTGAGCCATCAGGTAAAATCGGCCTGATGAGGTTGAGTCTTGTCAGAGTCTTTTAAGATCCAGCTTCCAATAATTGCTAGTAGTGATGCACCAATATTTAAATTCTGTACCGATAAGACAATAAATATTTACTTGTTATGGTCAATTAACAATATCCAATGAATAGTGATCTTTAAGTTAGTGTAGGAGTTATGGCAAAGTTTTAATTCATCTTCACTAGGTGGAAATGAGCATTCACAAATAAGAATAAGTTTTGGCTGAATAAATATGCAATATTGATTGATACAAATAAAAAAATCACTAATATTAACTGATAGTAACAATATACAGTACAATCCCCAATTGCTAGTAATTTAAATAAGCATATTCTAGCCAAGCAGAATGTGTTGCTGGAACAACACTCTTTGATGGTCCTGGAACAACATTCCCATCAAACAAGCATAGTTCTATAAAGCCTAAAATGAAAGGGAAATGATTGGATGATGTTTTAAGAACGTTGTTGAAGGGCACAAATACAGCTAAAAAATTATCTCTAAATCACTTAAACACATTACTAGAAACTAGATTTCTTGTAATGGCATACTCAACAAAATTGAAATAAAGTGTATTTTTTTTCCTTGCCTCACAAATACGTTTTTGCAGTTTAGTGTCACTTTCCCATTTGACCTCAACGTAATGGTGTTTGACATGAAGAGGTGCATCTGACACATACTGTAATTACCTTGTCTGTAAACAATAATTTTCCCTTGTGACATCATTTTAATATAATAGGAGAAAAAGAGCACTTTGAGCGTAAACATTTTAATGTTGATGTAGAACTGGGTATTTCAAGCAAGAGTTTGGGACCCCAAGTGGTGGCAAGCGAGGCAATGGGAAAAAAGTAAAAGAATTCGACATAATTAATGTTTTATTCTAATTTCTAAAGTTTTGGAATCTCAAGATTAATCAAAACTATTTAATTCTACTAACAGTAGTTTCTCCTCACCACTGTCCCCTTTAGCTTAGTGGGGGTTGTAAAGCAATATTCTCTGTAAATAATATTTGATGTGTATTCATTTTAATTTCATTTTAATTGAGCTGAAATTTTGAATTTGAGTTGAAAATAATTATTTTTACTTTCAGGAAAGGGGGTCATCATATTTGGGGGACCTTTGCATAAGAAAGTTGGAAACCCCTGCTGTAGATGTTTTGCCAAAAAGTGGATTTACCCTCCAATCCTTTAGTTGGCAGCCCACAGCTT